>NW_024543223.1:8435000-9635000 GCF_018167655.1 Microtus oregoni
TAGAGAGCTATTCTTGGAGCTTGCCATTGATGACTGTACTGACATTAAATCTTAAGTGCTAGCAAGGCTAGCTGTGGCAAGTAGCAGCCTTGACAGAGAAACTGGCCTTGGCCAACCCTTTTTCTTATGAAAACTGCCTTGTGCTAGCTCCCGCACATGATGCTGCTTTTGAAAGTAAATGTGGTTCAGATTGAGAGGGGAATGGTATCCACAGCCTTGTTCCCTGTCTCTGTACACCAGTGTGTGGGTTACTGCTATGAACACATACAGAGGAAGAACCAGGCCACCTGTTCACTGTTGGCCTATGCAAGACATAGCAACTGCACTTCATCTGAGTGGGTTCTCAGATGCCCAGGCCACTGATACAGAAGGACAGACATCTTTGGGGATCTCTATCTCAACTTGTGGTTCTCATATCTGGCTAATGTATCTACTGTGTTAGAGTCTTGTTCAGCTCTGAGCATAAAAGGAAGATTGTCACAACTTTAAAAATGACAAATATTGCCAGGGACTCTACCTCCCATCCTCATCTCTTCTCAGAGCTTTGAACAGGCTGTAAGTCAGTGACTTTCTCTGTATTGTGCTGCTGGAATGTTGAGATTTGGTGGTGTGTCTCTTGGCTTCATCGGAAACACTGCTCTGGGTGGGTAGTAGAATCCTTAGAGAACCAGGAAGTGAATGTTGTAGTTTTGAAACATTTCCTGCAATGCTGATTTATTTTTGAGACTTCAGGTTTAATTGTGATATTTGTCTAACCTTGGGAAAAGATTTTTAAAAATCTTATAAGTCGAGCTTTATCTGAACCATCAAATGCGCCATCACATGGGCTGCCATGGACAATTCAGTCCCTACCATGACCCAATAGTGGTTCAAAGCAGAAATTCTTTGGGTAATAGGGAGTGGAAATTTTTTGTGACTTCTGGGTATTCTTAAAGTATAATTTTCTTGTGACTGCCCAAGGATCCCATGTAACAATCTGTATCAGTAACAATTTCCCAGGAAATGAGTTTTTCCTGTTGCAGGAGGCCAAGTGGCAGGGCAGCTAGCACCAGCTGTTAAGCCTACTCTGGCTCGTTCTGGATCCCACTTTTTAACCTCCAGTTTATGGATTACTTAGTAAATGGGTTTGGGCACTGAAATATAGAGGAGTTTGGTACGACTGGAATGGACACTTGAGCACAAGGCTGCCTGCTTTCTGTGCTCTGGCACACGGATGGCAACGGACCACTTGCTGCAGTACGCTCTCCTACGCCGAGGCCCCTGATAGCGCAGGACGTGACTCTTTGGAGACGGGCATTTTCTGACCCACCATCAAGCTGCATTAAATCACTTGGTGTGTGCTGCTTATTAGCCAATCAGTTTGTTGGAAAATATTTTCAAGTGTTTTTCTGCTTTTGTTAATCATGTAAAGATGTGTTTAAATAAAATTAACCTGCGATCAGGAGGCTGCGTCAGCAAATGACTTACAGGAGGTGATAGGAACCATTGGGAGCAAGGTTATTTTTAATTTATTAAAAATTTCCACCTCCCTCCCTCCCCTTCTCTCCTCCCTCTTCAGTCCTAAGAGAAGTCAGGGTGCCCTGCCCTGTGGGAAGTCCAAGGCTCTCCCCCCTCCATCCAGGTCTAGGAAGGTGTGCATCCAAACACACTAGGCTCCCAAAAAGCCCGTACATGCAGTAGAATCAAAACCCAGTGCCATTATCATTGGCTTCTCAGTCAGCCCTCATTGTCAGCCACATTCAGAGAGTCTGGTTTGATCACATGCTCCATCAGTCCCAGTCCAGCTGGCCTTGGTGAGCTCCCAATTAGATCAGTCCCACCATCTCTGTGGATGGATGCACCCCTCGTGGTCCTGACTTCCTTGCTTATGTTCTCCCTCCTTCTCATCTGGGCTTTGGGAGCTCAGTCCAGTGCTCCAATGTGGATCTGTCTCTATCTCCATCCATCACCAGATGAAGGTTCTATGGTGATAATGCAAGACATTCATCAGTGTGGCTATGGGAGAAGGCCAATTCAGGCACCCTCTCCTCTGCTGCCCAAGGACCTAGCTGGGGACATCCCTTTGGACACCTGGGAAACCCCTCGAGAGCCAAGACTCTTGCCAATCCTAAAATGGCTTCCTTAATTAAGATATCTTCTTCCCTGCTCCCATATCCACCCTTCCTCCATCTCAACCATCCCATTCCCCCAAGCTCTCCCAAATCCTCCCCTTCTCCCTTCTCTCTCCCCATCTCCTTCTCCCCACCCCAACCCTACCCCTGTGCTCCCAACTTTTGCCTGGCGATCTTGTCTACTTCCAATATCCAGGAGGATAAATGATTTTCTTTAGGCTCACCTTATTATTTAGCTTTTCTAGGATCACAAACTATAGGCTCAATGTCCTTTGTTTATGGCTAGAATCCACTTATGAATGAGTACATACCATATTCATTTTTGGGTCTGGGTTATCTCACTCAAAGAAGGTGTGGCACATACACATTAGAGTTCCACTCAGCAGTAAAAAACAATGACATCTTGAATTTTGCATGCAAATGGATGGAAATAGGGAGCAAGGGTTTTTAAGTCAGGGAAGGATGTTGGTTTTTTCTTTGAAAGATTCCAGCAAAGAGGGAACTTTAGTTACTAGTCAGCCTCTTAGTGTCTGCACTTAAGGGATGCCTGTGGTCATAAGGAAGTAAACCTTTACATAGAAACATGCACAAGGCTGTGGACTGCTGAGCTGCTTTCTGCTATTCGTTTCATTGTAACGTTCCTTTCACCTCAAGTGATCGTTTTTTTTTTCTCTCCCAAAAGAGTGCTTTCTAATTGTCCCCTTTAAATTAAGCTGGCAAAAGGACACTTTAAACCGCCAACACAAGGCTAAAGGGCACCAGGTCTTAACGGTTTCTATTAGCATCATCTAGGAACTGACCTTCATGGTGGTATCCACAGATGTGTCTTCAAAAGTCACCTATGTGCTGCTTTGCTTTGGTGATAGAGAACTCAAATTCTAGGGACTCTGGGGAGCCTGCCATCCTCACTATTTTCTCGGCTTTCACAGGACACAGGGTGACCGATAACTGCCATAGAGACATGGGTTCCGAAACGGCAGGATTCCATATGTAGGTTTGCAAGGGATTCTTTGTGTGTAGGCCTCTCTAAAGTTGCTTATCTTTCTAGAGTTTCAGTCATCCAAGTTCCATTTCAGGGAGAATACTTTGCTATTCCACCTCAGTGTCTGAAAGTTTCTGTTGCAGTTCTGTTGGTTGGTCCATTTAAAAATTCCTAGGGTGATGTGGGAAGGAAGAGCCTGACCATCTGGAACCCCTGGCAGTGCTGTATGGCTATATAAAACACTCTATAAACTGCCCTCTCGTGGAAGATGCTTCATAGAGCTTTGGTGACTTGGAGTCCAAGGGGCTGAGTGCTGTGCCCATCAGTCAATATATTGGCCCATGCACCTAGAACATGTATTTGATGTCTCTACATTGCGACCCAATACCAGTCACCATTATAGCTGTCACACCCACACTTAATCTATAAACTAGAGCTCTGTTGAATGCAGCCACTGGGTGTCGGACATGTTCTAGACCTCAGGGAGAACCCTGCGATGCTGAGCCTACTGCTCCACAGAAGAGGGAACCTCAAGTGACCTCAAATAGGACAGGCTTCTTCAGAAGGTTACACACTTTTGGGGTTAGTACACAGGAATGATAGTTAGGGCTGAATCTGGTGCCTCATTCTGGACTTTCATCCTTCCTCAGAACAAGGATCTGTTCCCTTGTTACTGGTGGGGCTTGTGAATGAAATCCCCTGTGGACAGATGGTGTCTGCCCTTGTTCTAAAGGATGTGCTTTGTGCCTGAGGCTGAGCAACCCTCTGAAGTTCCAGTGGGCAGAAAGCCACACCAGGCCTGAAAACCAGGAAACTGCAATGAGGATGAGGGGGTGTGAGTGACAGTCATGATGCTGATGTTCTTGCATTGTGGTCTCTGAGATGTGAGCATCTTCGGGATATATCCCCAAGTCTCCAGTGTTCACCTTTTGTGTTGGTGACATTCCCTCTTCCCTGGGATGTGATGTTCTTCAGACAGAAGGAAGAAAAGACCTGAATGAAATGCTCTGCTTCAAAGAACCATCCAGAATGGGATAGTTCAGACTTTGAAAAAGGAAGTCTGGTTGCTTCTTAATGTTTAGGGCTGCTTTTTTGGCTGCTTTGTTTTTAGTCTTAAAATCCCTCTTTCTCGAGGGGTGCAATTATAACTGAGGTGCAATTGTAATTGGTGCAGCTGTAAGACTGAAGGGAAACCATGGTTGGAATAACAATCTATGAAAACAGTTTTCAAAATTATTAAAGCTTCCATTGGATGAAAATCACTTAAAGAAAAGTATAAATGGCCAAATAGGTAACCATTACAACAAATGCCAAGAGGAGCTCGGTGAAGCCAGGCACGTTAATCATACCTGGAATCTTAGCACTCAATGAGCAGGATAGCCAGAATGTAGAGGCCAGCCTGGGTTACACGTGGAAACACTGTCTCAAATTGCTATACATGTAAAACCTTTCTCTATGGTTCCAACACAAGAGTCAGTATTGTCTGAAGACTAATTAGTTCTGCCTCAGCTCACATGGGAGCGTGGAAGCAGTGTGCTAAAAGCCTTCAGCTCAGGTGTGCACTGGGATGGAGTGTAAGCTCAAGGTTCAGCCTTCTGACCTGTGTTTTCAGCAAAGTCACAACATCTTTCCTGGGTGTCAGACTGAAGTCACTCGAGGACTTTGTTTACCCTCTATCGAAAGTACTTCCTCTTCATTATGCAGGCTTCTAAAACTACTTTTCATTTGAATTTGAGCGGTCTGATGTGGTTTGAATGAGAATGACCCCCTGCCATTTTCATGTTTGAAGGCTTGTCATTAGGGAGTTGGTTTTTTTTTGGGGGGGGGGGGCTTTGTTTGGAAGGTTTATTCTTTTAAGTATCAGTTATTCTCTGACAACTTAACACATGTATACAATGTGTCTTGATGTTCCTCCATGCCCAATATATACCCACCCCACCTTCTCACAGCTTATAAAATGTTACACCTATTGTTTACATCCTACAGAAACAAATTATAATAATCTGAAAAGAATCCTAAAGTTAAAAAAATAAACTCCAGTAGAGGATCTGGAAGGAGTTGGAGGAGGGCACACCATAACAAAATATACTGTATATATTTTTAAAAATCTATTTACAAAGCATACACCTTTAATCCCAGCACTTGGTAGGCAGAGACAGGTGGAACTGAGTTCAAGGCCAGTCTGGTCTACAGAGCAAGTTCCAGGACAGGTTCAAAAACCCTGTCTGGAAAAAAATCATTTTTTCTATTATTTTTACTTAAATAAAATTTCCACCTCCTCTCCTCTTCCCATTTCCCTCCCCCTCCCCAATTCCCCTCCCACCATTTATAAAGAAATTAAAGCTACAGATTAACTCAGAGTTCCTTCTAAATCTCCTACTTGCTTAACATCGGCCAAATGGTACTGGCTCTCTGTCACTCCCCTACATGTAAGATCTGATTAGGCAATATGGGAGAAGTGGCTATCTAAACTTATAGCTAGACTCCGTCTGGTTGAATAAAAGCTCAAGGGACCCAGAGGCTGTGCACTCTGGGGAACATGGAGACCCTGAGATGATCAAAGACGAGTATCCTCATAAAGTTACCTGAGCTGTGTGTGGCTAATGAGGGCCTGACACTCTTCCCGAGTTGACAGACTGGCCTTCTTCCTGGGTTGAATGAGGCAGATGGATGATGGCTAACTGCACATCGTCATAGATCACTGTCTTTAATATCTGCACACAGGAGCCAGCATCATTTGGATCTGAGTTTAAATTAGCAACTTATGATCTATATTTAGGATATTAAATCTTACCTGTGGTTTAATTAGCTGGATTAGATGCAATAACCTTTACCTGCCAGTAGGTGTCATGGGCCACCCACAAAACTAACCCAGCTGGGCCCTGCTAGCTCAGTGGGTAGAGCATGAGACTCTTAATCTCAGGGTCATGGGTTCGATCCCCACATTGGGTGCCAGATGAAGGTGTCACAAAACAATCCCACATCAGTTTAGAATTATGATTAATAAAAAGGTTATTTAAGGGGAAAACTTACAGATCACTGTCCTAGACAACAGTCCTCTGCATGACCAGGAACAGAGCCTAGCAGCTGGAAGCGGGAGCCTAGAAGCAAGAGAGCAAGCAAGCGCAGGGCAACCACTGTTTTATAAAGCAAGAGACCACACCCAACTTTGCTGGTATCTTAAAGGCTATTGGCTGAAGGGGCAGAGTGTGCTCCCACAGCACAATGTTCCTGTAACTAGATCATCCCATTCCAAGGGGATTGCTCTTTTCTGAGTTGCCCATGAATTTAACATCTGCTTCACGTAGTATAAATGCATACCATATGAAATGACTACTGCTTTAAAGCTCTTGAAATCTAGTTATTCTATAAGATTCTATTTTACTTAATAACCCTGGGGAGGGAGTATCTATCATCTCTTGGTATTTCTTGTATAGTAACTGGACAAACTGAGGTTGTGGTTTTTTTGTTTTTTTGTAAGCTTGGGCCACCCCTCTTCAGGTTCATTATGCAGTTGCATGGTAGGTTCTTGTTTAAATTTCTTTGTGTATTAGCATTTTTCTTATTTTCATTGACAAGTTTGAGGCTTGATACAACTTTTCATATTTGGCACAAAAAAAGCACTACAGTTTTAAGGATAAAATATGAATTTTCCAGACTGATAGTACTTATAATTAGTAGTGTTCCAGTCTTTATTAAGTAATTTATCTTCATTTTCTACTTCTATTTTCAAGGCAACTAAAGTTAGCACACAAACCTAACGCCCTCCCCTGGATATTTTCCATTCTTAACATGGGAAAGTTTTTTCTTAATATTAGCTCTCTCCTTGAGGACTTCTCAGGTATTTTACCAAATCTCATGACTTGTCTGCCTCTGGCATGATTTCTCTGCCAGTGTGGCCATGGCACAAAAGCTGCACCTGAAAATACTGCCTCAGTAAAATGCTTTCCTTTGTGAGACCTTCCATGCTTGTCTCTTCACAATAGACCCCTAAGATACTGTGCTTATTTTGGGGACAAGAAGACCTTATTTTGCAGACTCGGTCCTGCAGTGAGACCTGTCCCAGAATTTGTTACATGTTGAATTGGGAAACAAAGATAGCTTGTTTATCCAGCCTATTCCTTGGATGTACTGTTTGGCTATGCCTATCTATGGCATATGTGTGGATTTGATACTGTCCAGATCCTTAAGTCTAGGATGATTCCATAAGGACTAAACTATTCAAAGCTACTTTGGTTAGCCTTATTCCCAAAGAGAAGTGTTTGGGTTGTAGTTATTCCAGAAGCCTTGGTGACTCCCATTACCTAGATTATCTTCCCAACTAACATCATCCATTATTGCCTTTCTGTCTCCCTTACTTTCTCCAGGTATTCTTCTTATACCAGTATGCTTTAGTTGGATTCAGGGATGGTTTATCCCATTCTAAGCTCAAAGTGGTGTGGTGTCTAGGCAAGCACTATAAAGTCAACCACAATGGCAGTATTTGTCATGGGCTTTGTAACTGGTATGTCTAGGATTTGTATATGTTGGCTCCTGGGGAGGGGGGGGGGTCGCACAAAGATGGGGACAGACACCAAAGTCTAATAAACTAGAAGCAAACTTTATTTCAGAAACCAGATTCCAGGAGAACCAGAATCAAAATTAGAAATTAAAAAACTTCTGTGCCCTGTGGTGTTTAACAGCTAGCTGAGACCACAGTCAGAGATGGTGTTTGTTAGGCTGTGGAAAAAGGCCGGTTTCTGAACCTACCTTTTATAGTAAGTGGCACCAAGCATTAGGTATGAACAAAGAAGTTTTTATAATCTTGCTTTGACCTGTGTTAGTCAACAGAGACCCTAAGGGGGAGATGTGTTCTAATATCAATGAGTAACTAGGCAGCTATCATGAAATATGTTCCAGAGTAGATTATAGCAAAAGTCACTAATTGCAAGAAAACAGATGTTTTTAGCAATTAGTCAGAAAAGGGGACTGCAAGTAATATCAGAGGGTTAATGAATTAGAATAATTGGTTCTTTGGCTGAGAACTTAGATAGTAAAAAGTTTTTCACATTGTCTCAAGATAAAACACAGATACAGATTGCTTAATGGAGGTAGTAAAGTAAGGCAGAGATCATTAGTCAGACCAGTGTCTGTACTCAATCCACTGTCTCCTGGTATTTTTAGGCAGTGTTTACTGAAGCCCCATGCCTTCCTTTTGATGCTGCCAGTTTCACATAGGAGAGACAGGGCCTAACTCAGAGGTCACGTATCTCTGTCTCTTAAAGGTCAATTCAGCCATATCTGTTTATCAAGAAAGGCCAGGGTACTACTCTCAGTTTGCAGAGAGAAGTGAGTTGTAAAGTGAAATAACCCACTGTTAATAGCTAATCCCCAAGCTGCTGAGAAAGTTGGTGACAGTCTGTTCTCATTCTCCTAAACTTACAACTTTATATTTCTTTATTTCTATATTTTTACTTTTGAAATCTACATTTTTATATTCTTGGACTCTTCCGTATACACGGGCCTTGTTGGCAGGCTAGTGTTCATTTTTTTCACTTCGTGGTAAAGAGATGTGGCTCACAACAGGGGAGGAATCTCATTGCTGGCATCTTAACAGTGGACCCATCTGGCTCACTCACACCGGGAAAGCACTCCTTTCTGCTAGTGGTCTTTGTGAACTGCTACTCTGGCTTCTGCAGGACTTGATATGAAGGTGTCCTCTACATGTGCCGGGGACCAGCCTCAGCAGAGAAGTGGGTCTCGAACCTGGGATGTCTGGAAGGCGAAGTGAGTACTCAGGCCATCAGCTGTAGGGCAGGTTCTTCTACTCTTTTCTCTTCCCCGAGCTTCAGACCTCAGCCTTCTACTGTAAAATCTTACCCAAGGAACTTGATTCTTTCTTGTCACAGGTTAATCGTTCCATGGGCAAAGCAGTTCACAAGAAGTACAGATTTTCTAAAATCAGAACATCATCATCATGCTCCCACTTCCCCAGTTCCCAAACCCATGCCAGCCACTATCATAATTCTTAGCTGAGTTAATCATCAAACAACTTCTGAGGCTTTCACTTCAGAGGCTAACTAACTACTTGCAGTTTACAGAAGCCTAGTTCAGTGGGTTTTACTCCATTATCGTACCTTTCCCATTGCTCATCACAATTCCAATACATATCATTTTGATAAGGCCATATGCAGTCAGCCCCAAAGCGCTAGGTTCTTCAGAAACATTATATATCGTGGCCAAGTTCCTTTCTATTTCAGTATAATTCTTTTGCCAAGTATCATAATCAAAGAACATTTTTGCATTTTTACCAAATTTCCCCAATTCTTTGATCAGTCAAGTTTTGTTCCCATGACCTGCTTTACAGTTTCAATGCCTGCCCACTCTATCAGGGAGACTCATATTATCATACAGCACATCCGTGTTTTCGGAAGCCACTGGTGTGGGAGGCGAAAAGAACATGATGAACAAGCACACTAGTTGAATTGCTATAGCCAGAATCATTTGTAGCATTGCCAAATGCATATGTAGATGCCATAAAAGCATATGCGGGGCACATAGGTGTTTTCTCCTTGTCCCTCAAGTAACACACTCATTTAGCTGCCACTGGGTTGCCTGGAGAGAATTGCTTCCTGCATCTCAGGAACTGCACATGGAAGGGGGCTATGCTTTGCCATCTCCGGCATCCATGGATCACTGGGTATGGTAGTTCTGACTTGAGATGGAAGGCTGAGTTCTATCTACATGGAATTCTTCATAGTATTGGATCAAATAACTAAGTTTCTTTGACTATGTTGAGGAAACTTATGTCTCCTTAAAACTCATCCATATTGGTAAAGTTCAACATGCTGTTTTAATTATAAAAACATCCAGATTCCTTGAGCTTCCCAATGTGTGTATTGTACATAGCAAGCAGATCCAACTTTACTGTGAGGGACCAAGCAGCAATGCAAAGAAGTGATCTGGGATTAGCACCACCACGGTCTGTTAAGAGTGTAAAGTTCACAATTGGTTGAGGAGGGGAAATGAGCATCTTCAAAGTAAGATAAAATTACCAAAATGAGATCACAACAGTATGGAGTCCAAGGCCTAACTAAGCTCCATGTAGCTGGGAAGCAGGAATGTGATGGTAACAGACAAAAGTTGAGAACCTGGGGGATCTATAGGCATAACTCACATGAGGATGAAGACCTGAGGGTTAGAGGACCCGGGATGAAGCTCTCAATATGAGGATGAAGGCCAGATAGTCAAGGGACGAGGGTGTGCAATAACCATTGTGAAGGCCTCAGTAGTGAATTATCTGGAAATGTTACTACTACCCCATGAAGATGTAGCCTGATAGCCCAGGGGATATGGGAGTGTTACTCCCCCATGAAGATGTAGCCTGATAGCCCAGGGGATATGGGAGTGTTACTCCCCCATGAAGATGTAGCCTGATAGCCCAGGGGATATGGGAGTGTTACTCCCCCATGAAGATGAAGTCTGCGATCCAGGAGATCTGGGGCTGTAACTTTCCTGAGAGGATGAAGCCTGTGAGTTCTGAAAGCAAGGCTAAATATACTTTGCTTTTGCTATTGCTTGCCATGTTTCTAGCCTTGTAGTTCCCATGGTGGATATCATCCAATATTTCTAATAACTGCATTGATACCCATGTTGATAAGAGGGTACTGCCACATTCTGGTTGGATACCCTCAAAATTGTTGATGCTCAGAGTGCTCTCCCTGAATGGTTTTCCAAGGAAACCAGGTCTCAGAAGTCCTCGGTAGTTTTTCCTGTCTTTGGTAGCACTAAAATGATTGTGCCAAACAGGTGGGCAAATGTCACCATCACTGGCTATACTGTATCTGCTATGGGTAATTGGGTCTTACCTAGGTGACATGAGGAATTTTGGGCCCTTGTGCTGTAATATAGAGTAGAAGAGTCTGATCCCAACACAATCTGTAAGAGCCTGTTGGCTCTGCCCTTTGGGATGAGTCTGTCTCATTTATAGAATGTGGGGAAATGGCTCATAGGTTCTTATTAGAAGCTGTAATTGCCTCCACAAAAAAATACCTTTTTCCAGAGTAGAGGTGTGGGAATTTAGAAATATGGTAAAGAATTACAAAGATGTGAATGAAAATAATAAAATGCAGAAACATATAGGATAGTATTGGGAGGGAATTTTTCAGTGAGTACTGAAAATTCACCCGTGTTTTATTTTCCAACAGTTTAATATATTCCTGATCCCAAAAGGTAGGAGTAAAACAAAAGATTGCATTAACATGATATAAGGAAACGAACATACCAATTGGAAGTCACAGATAACATTCATAGTTAAAACTTGATTTGTTCTAGCAACAGAAAGTCACCAAGTCATGCTCATGCCCTAGATCAAACACTGTGTAGGCAAACCACTCCCTGGGTGAGATCCTAAGTTATTTCCATAAAGGGAACTGGAATTTAGTGGGATCCTTAGACTGTTTTAGGTAGGAACCAACTACTTCCCTATTCCAGGAGCACAAGGGCTGGCAATTAGCCACACCTGTTGATAATAACATTGAGAGCAGAACTCTGGTGTACTACTAGACGTGGGACCTTTGTCTGAAATAGAAGCACAATAACCTTGAAGGAACTAGCAACAAGTCTCAAACTCTCTGACCTTTGGCCTTTTTTGGGCCTACACAGTAATGAGTAGAACATAACCACTTTTGGGTCAGACCTATACAATCTTGTTGGTCACTGTGCCAAGATGTTTTCTTCTAGCAGTTTGTGCACAGACTGAGACCGGGCTTCATGGCCGGTATGTCAGTGTTGGTGACCACAAGCATTATACAATAAAGGTACAGCTGACAGATCACTAGATGAACCCACAGGAATATAATCTGATGGGGAACCTGATACACAGAGCTGCAGGAACTGCCTGTCTCTTGAATAGTTGCTGTCAATTGTGTCAATCTGGCGAAGCGATGGCTCTGCTACTTTCCATAATGGGATTCATCCCAAAATATCCCAGCAGTGTAGTGTAAATCATTCTTTAAACCCAACTCTTCCTGTACTGGCAACTGGATAACTCCCACGTTGTTGGGCCCTGGTGTGAACATATTCACTCAGCCAAACCTTTGTTCTCATAGTCAAATCAACATAAGCTAGACCCCCACAATTATCCTATCGACAGGACTTATTAACGAGAAAGGAGGCACTGAGCAGAAAGGCAGTATGTCTGCTCTTACTGATAAACAGGTCTGGGTGGCCCTGAATTTTCTAGCAGCAGACTCAGGAATGTGTAATCTACTTGTCTTTGCTCAAGCTATCAATATTCTGTATGTATCTTCATCTTTCATCTGATACAAGGTCCTAGTCTAGAAAATTAAGTGTCTGTGTACCCTTACCCCTAAAATATATAGGAAAAAAAAAAAAAACCTTGGCTCACTAAATCATCCCAGAGAAAGGAATTCCTTCTCACCTGGGTCAGTGGATACCGCCCCCTGATGCTTAGCCCGGGGGACCAAGTGCCATCCTAATCCCCCCACCACCAATATTTGCCAGGGAGCTCCACAGCCATGCACCCTCTGAGACATAAAGTACCTGCCAAGTCTTTTATCCATCTTATCTCTACAAAATGAATTCTTGGTACCATTGTTATCACCTATGGAACTGCTAACTATGTGTGGGTATAAATTGAAAACCTTTTGGGATGGGTTGAACAATCAGGCACCGTGAAGATCAAAGGGACTATTAGAGCATAGAAAAGAGATGTGACAGGATAAAGATTTATGTGAGTTATTTTATTTACCCTCAGACCTTATTAGGCAGGTTTTCACCTGCTATAGTGATCCTTCTGAATCCTGAGAGGTTTAGTGGGGCTTAACCCCCGCATAAAACTCGATAATAAGTATGACTCTCAGGAAATTTCTGTGGTCAAACTGAAGTAAACCTGTAAAGTCAAAGCACATGCAAGACTGTGGACTGCTCAATACTCTTAATCTGCTTTCTGCTGTGCGTTGCTTTGTAACGTTCCTTTCACCTCATGTCAATGATCCTTTTTTCTCTCTCAGTAGAGTACTTTCTAATTTTCCCCTTTAAAGCTGACCAAAGGACACTTCTAACCTGCCAACACTAAGCCAAAGGGCACTAGGTCTCTGGTATTGACCCCACTGTAGAGGTTTCTTTTAGCAGCTAAGAACTGACTTTAATAGTGGTATCCATAGCTTTTGTCCTCAAGTCACCTATGTGCTTCCTTGGTGATAAAGTGAACTCTAATCCAGGGACTCTGGAGAGTCTGTCATCCTATTTTCTCAGCTTTCACAGGGCACAGGGTGATAGATACTGACATAGAGACATCTGGGCTCTCAAGCAGAGCTCATTCATAGGCTTGCAAGAGATTCTTCTGGATGTTTTGACCTCTCTGAAGTTATTTATCTTTAAGTTGAGTGTTACATCTTATATAATAAAATATTATTGGTTAAAACACCTCTTGAATTTTCACATGACTCCAATAAGTCTTTAAGTTTGTCTAATTACATCAAAAATATTAAATTTAAAAAAGCTAAAATTTTAATACCTCAAAGAAGGCCCATTTGCAAAAGTTCTGTTTCATTGATCTAATGCTAGCCTTAGTGTGTTAGAGACATAGAAGATCATCTACATGACATGCAAGCACCACCTACGTGAGGATGGGAAAGAGTTAACACTGGGTACAAGGGCCAGGTACAGCTGTAACATAAGACATGATAAACAAGGGCATGAGAAAATCCTTCAGCCAATGCTTGTTGGAAAACAAGGGTGGCAAAGCCTGAGCAAAGGTATAACCTGATGGGGAAGGAAAGGCCTGAAGACCCAGTAAACCACACAGCCCATTGTTATGGCTGTTGGCTGCTAACTAGAACTAGGTGATAGACCCTAATTCTGAAGGCACATACTTTTGTGGAGAGACATGGGGGGAGAAAGCAGCCTGGTACTGAACTGGAAGCTCCTTCCTGCTGGATAGCTCTTATAGTTCCAGAAAGTACTATATAGCTTTGGGGGAATAATTAACAATCTCAGTGCTAACCCACTGATTGCTACAGTACCAACACTACAGTCAAGGTGTGCCCACTACTTGCAGTGTTGACATGAATATTAGGAGTACAAACAACTGTTTCTATTGCATTTCAGGCTGCCCTAACGGAGGGAATTTGGATCTGGGACTGTAAACCCAGTCAAAAGTTTGTGATGGGGAAGGTCATGGGCTCTAGTGGGAAGCTGTTTTTCCTTTATGTGTGGGGAGGTGAAGAGGGGTAACCATAGTGCAAACATTGGAGCTTGAGGGAAACTAGCAGGAGCCCTATCTTTTCTACCATGTGAACCCCCAGGGATCAAATTCAGGTTGTCAAGCTTGGTCGCAACTGTCTTTATCCACTGAACCAGCATACTGGCCTTGCCACTGTTTCTCTACATAAAACATGATGTGCTTGTCCAATTGCTTTCTCAACATGTCTCATCAATAAGTCATCCATGAGTTAGATATGTGCAGGCTACTTTCATTATGCACTGTAAGCTTCACCTTGCTCTTGATCTTGTACTGGTGAATGGTTACATGGTTTTTGTGTGAAGCATTAGGGATGAAATGTGGTTCTCAGACAAAAGTTTTTATTGCAATTACCCACTGCATCTTCCCCCACCTTCCTCTGAAATGTCTTAGACAAATCCTACTCTGTTCAAAGCTGTAATGGTATAGGAGTTTAGAGTTTCTCAATATTAAGATATGGGGAAAGGGAATAACAATTATCTTATCACATACTAGGAGGCTTCCCTGAGTCATTCAGATCTAACAGTAATGGTTTATGCCCAAAGCAAGGAGATTTTCTGACTTCTGAGTTTAGAAGATGCTGACCAGATTGTCTCCCTTAAATATGGGAAATACCAGACACAGAATCTTGCCTGAATCTTTCTGCCCAGTACAGTTATGGAAATCCCAAACAGATGTTTCTAGCAGAAGTAGCCCTCAGCAGCCTTTATGAGGACATTAGACATCCTTATAGTTCCTTTTGCAGTCTCAGTGACTGAGCAGGTGGGCATTCCCTACTCAGAAGACATGGTGTGTTAGAAGTGATAGGTGTGATCTTTTCTATGACTGTTAGGTTTGCTTCTAATTATTTATGCCAAATGGATGTTACCCAAGTTCTTTTAACTGTATGCAATATGTTCATGTAACCATGAATACATATTCTCATCTTATTTTTGACTCAACCCATACAGGAGAAAAATTATGGGATCAAGCCTACAAGGATTAACTCCCCCTCAAAGCTCTTAATTTCTCTAATTGCTCTTTTACTTTTACATCACTAAGAAGAACATCTGACTAAGTACCATAGTGAAAATACTGCTATGGGAAATTCTGGCCCTCACTCTTTCAATGTTTTTTGAAGGTCTGCCTTTACCTGCTCCCAACCAGTAATATTGAAGCCTGCTGTGTGTAGAAACCAGGGACTAACCTACTCTAAAACTGCCTTAATGATCTCTTGTTATGTCTCAATTTTAATACTGTTGCCTTGTTTCTCTAAAAGAACTAACAATAGGCCCATTAATCGGCCCATCAATAATGGAACAGAATTACCTGTACCTATTTTCAATTCACCCTCACAATAAATTTCTTACCTGCTGGCCTGCATCCGAGGGTGATCTCTCAGGGGTTCCTACTTCCCGATCTTGCTGATGAGCCTCCAACTGTAACTCCTGATCTCACTGAGTCTCCAACAGTAATGCCTATGTTACTCTTGGTACAGTTTTTAAAGTGCTATACCATTTGTGAGCTGGGCAAGGGTCTGGATTGAAAGAGCACATAAGTGATCTGGGTCATTGGCATTCGGCTGATCACCTTTCAATTTATTCAAACTTAGGAAAAACCTTAAATACCTAGCTGCCGCACAATGGAATACCCCCCAGGAAACCATCAAGAGTGTGTGCCTTTTCCCTTACTGGGGGTTCATCAGCAGGCCCACGAAGTTGGTCAGGATTCTGTAAGGGCAAGGCTACTGAACTGATGACAACCATCTTATCTATCCACATGCTCCTACTCCAGTCTGTTAAGACATGGACTGAACTTTTCCTGTCAGATTCAGTCAATAGTATGAATCCTTTCTCATTACCAGCCAACTCTGGTACCGGTCAGTGGATCCCCATTGAGCCCTGAGCTGCTGGGAGGCTATTATTAATAGCGGTGGTAATTCAGAGCAAGCACTACCCCTTTGGACATAAGTGCTTGGGACAGCTTGTCCCTCACAACTCCATTCCCATAGTTAGCCTAAGATGTTTATCTTTGCCTGGCATCTGCTGAACCATAGTGAATTGGTCATCTGGATGCTTCATAATGAGGTAGATGGTCTAGACGTACCCATGACTTTGGGTATGTTCTTTTGATTGCCTGCGGAAGGAAGGTCAGCCTCACCTGTCTTGGGAGCCAGGCAGCATCATGAACGAGGCAGTTTCAGTCTCTAACTGGGGACTTTGCCTTTAATCCCAAATTTTCTAAGAGTCATATGCCAATTTGAAGAAAATTTACACCAGAATAAGAGGCGAAGAGTCTGCATTGTAGTCTTACTACAAAGGCTGAAAATGGCCACAGGCCTGGCATGTTAAAGCTTCTGGAGTTATTTCAGCCTGTACATCCTACAGGGTTTACTTGTTTGAAGGAGCTAGGACTTAACTGAACAGATAAATTGTTAGGTTCTCTAAAAATATACTTATTCATGTTAGGGACTTGCCTATTTATACTCATTGTTTTTACGAGACAATATTTCTCCACATAGCCATGACTGTCCTGGAACTCACTCTGTAGACCAGGCTGGCCTTAAACTCAGCTCTTGAGAGCCTTTGTCTCTGAGTGCTGAAATGAAAGATGTGGTTGCACCAGCTGGACTGGAACTTACCTTTTAAAAACTGCTCAGTTATCCTAATGAAGAAAGTACTTAAATATTAACATTTGACACATTAAATACAACCTGCATATATTCTTGAACTAAAAACAAAAACACAGATCTGTACTTGTGCATATGGTTTTCTGAAATCCAGGCCAGGAACCCCAGAGTAGGGAAGCGGCTATGGAAGGGTAGCATGAAAAGATTGTCCAGGCCCTGAGCTGATCACTAAATCTGTGTATAGAGTGGCCTCATTGGAATCTCAGAACCGTGCAGAAGATGTCTTAGGGTGTCTCATAGGAAACATAGTCCGGGATTTACTAACTACTCCATCCCCTTTCTCACTGAAGATAGATCTGCTTTCTACAGGCTGGGATGTGCCCTTGTGTCTGAGGCTAGCTGTCTTTGAACACTTTGGAGAATCTCTAAGACAGTGGCTTTGATAGCAGGATGAGTTGTTGGGATGAGATGGCCAGGGGAGGTGTGTATGATGTCTTCCACAGCTGTGTCTATAGCAAGGAAATCCAGATGTCATTGAATCCTTTCGCCTCCCAATAACCCCCTTTATAGAAGATACCATACCCTGAGACTTCTACCATCACAGGGAAAGGATTTGTCTCAACTGCGATAGCAGTGTCTGATTCATAGCTGAAAATTGGAAGCATTATTTGGGGTGGCCTTGACCTCTTCCTTTGAGGGCCTGACCTGGGAAGTGATTCCCCCCACCCCGTAGAAACCCTGAGTACCAAACTGAGGAGAATTAATGATTGAAAACATAGCACTACTGCTCACTGCATGGTCTATCCAGTGCTTATACTGATGGAGGCACTGCTGACAGAAAGTGGGATCTTCTATCAACAGGACTCAATTGATTTTATTTGTTCATCCTATGGAACTCCTGGAGTTCTGTGTAGTTGGTTTTTACACTTTTGACTCTTTACTCTTTGATCCTTAGGATCCCACCACCCAGCTTCCAAATAAATCACACACAAAAGCTTATTACTTATAAATGCCGGGACTTAGCTTTGCTCATTCCTACCCAGATTTCCTTAAATTTTCCCTTTTACCTGTTGCCTCTATGATTTTTCCTTTTTCTACTTCTGAATATCTTATTTCACTCTTAACTCTTGGCTGACTGTGTGGCTGGCCCCTTGTGTCCTCCTTCCCTTGTTCTCTCTTGATCCTTGATGTAACACATCTTAATATCCCACAACATTCCTGGGTGATGACTATGCAGTCTACACCTGCACGGGTCTTTTTGCTTTGAGTCTCTTTCATCTTCTGGCCTGCTGAGCAGCACATCAGAATGTGTACTTGTCACGAACAGGATGTCTCATCAGTACAAATGTATCTGCCTTGTTTCTCAGGCATATGATGACTATAAGATAACTTACACATCTACACGAAATTTTGTGCCAAAATGAGCTGTGTGGGGACATTCCTGGGAACTTCTAAGATAGTGTCTTTGATAGTACAATGGGATTGGGCAGCAGGCATGGTACTATCCTCTATAACTATGTTCCCTACTGTGAAAGGACCCTTCTTCTACAGTAGGACTCTTTCGTGTCCACATTGGAAGAAGAATCCTATCCTTATTAAGGGATGGCCTTAACTATCTCCTTTAGTCAATCCTGGGTACCATAAGCCACCTGGCAACAAGAAGCTACTGACTTTGAAACGTTTAGGGCTGAGTGGATAGAGAAATGAAGTGTCTGAAGCTGAGTTTTCTGTCACTGCAATCTCAATTTAATCAAGATGGCCTCAGCTACCACAGACAGAACAATGGGAGGGGGTCTGAACTTCATTGTGTTCTCTGCTTAGTGAACACAAAGATCCATTGGGTAGGCAGGATGATCATACCAAATCCATCCAGGAGCCTTTTGAAACCATCATCTGTTTAGAGTTTTCTCTAATTGAAGGCTGTTATTGGGAGGGTTTGATGGGTAAAGATCTCCTGAGATAGTTCCTCATGAAGTCGCATTGTTCTGGCACTACAGCAGAGAGGTCGTTGGTGGGGTACAGCAAGAGGTGGAAAAGTGCATTCAATATGGCACAGCTCTGGAGGTTGAACTTCAGGAGTGGAGGTGCTGGCAATTGTAGAGTAAGGTAAATGGAAGAAGCAAATGATGGAAACTGCTTTACAAAAAAAAAAAATCTCTTCCCTACAAATATGAGAGCAAGGAAAGAGCTCTCGATTGAGAAAAGCATTATGGAGTTAGCAAGAAACCTGGCTCTAGAAATATGCCCAAGACCCACAGGGATGAACCCAGCTGAGACCCTAAGCAATAGAGGAGAGGGTGTCTGAACTGACCTTACCCTGTAGTCAGACTGATTATCTTAAATATCAGCAAAGAACCTTTGTCCAACAACACATGGGGAACAGAGGAAATGACTCACAAAGGAGCACTGGACTGAGCTCCCAAGATCCAGTTGAAGAGTGGAAGGAGTGAGAGTATGAGCAAGGAACTCAAGACAATGAGGGGGTCATCCACTGAGACAGTTTGCTTTGAGCTAATGGTAGCTCACCAATTCCATGTGGACCGGGAGAGAATGAGCATGGGAACAACCCAACCCCCAGAAGTGGGTTGACAGCTGGGGCAGACTGAGGGACCACTGATAGTGACAATGGGATGTGTCTCTACTGCATATACCGGATTCATGGGATCCTATTCTCTTTGGATGTAAACCTTGCTCAACCTAGACATAGTAGGGAGGGCTTTGGACTTTCCACAGGGCAGGGTGTATGGCACTCTCTTAGGGTTGGACGGGTGAGGGGAGGGTCTGTGTAGGGAGAGGAAGGAGACTGGAAGGAGGGGGGTGGTATTTTTTTTTTAAGTAAAGAAAAATACCTTCCCATAAGAGGTACAGGACAGGTTGATTAAATGATTAAGATGAATGAGTGAGATAAATAACAATAAAACAGTTAAGTAGTGGGATCTACTGAGGTAGATAAGGCTGTCCCCTTACCCTGACAATAGGGAAACTAGGAGAGCTAGGCCCCTAGAATTCCCTCAGTACTGAGTATGTAGCTCTGGTGTCCAAGAGAAAGGAAATGCAGCTACATGCAGCAACATACCTTCAAACTTAAACTGGTTCCTCTTGTCTCTGGCTACTAACTACCAGAGAATTTTAACACACTGAAGAAATGTAATAAAATATTGAGTGACAGAAGTTAGAAACTCTACTTTTCAAGAGTAACTGAGTTTGGTAATTGGCTTGCAAAAGAGAATCTTTCAAATTTAAGTCACAATCTAACATAACATCTGGGTAAATGCCAGAATATACTAAGAACTTGGTGCCATAATATGAATACCTCATTGCTCAGGGGCTTGTGAGCTTTGGACAAAGCTATATTCATAATTAGGAGTTTTTTTTAGAGGGAAAGCTGCGGTACAAGATGAACCTATGGGTCAGAATGGTTCATTCCAAGAACTTTCATGCCCCCTTTATTCCTGCAATGGATATAACTTTGCTCTTTGTTCTTCTGAACCACTTTTGTTTTGAGGGTGGATCAGGATGCTCTCAAGCATCCATCAGGAATTACTTGGTTTTCCATTGTCACCCATTCCTGTAGCTATTTGCTTGTCAAGTTCACTATATCTGGAATGAACTGCTATTAAGAAATGTTGGGCACAGCTGTGTTTTTTTGCTTTGTGGAAAGTGTGGATCCAGCTCTAGTGCAGACCTTTGAGATAGGAAGGCACATGCCTTCGCCTTGATTTTTTTTCCCCCTTCCAACATACCAAGAAACACAGCACATTTATTATGTGCAATGGACAGAGAGTAGGCGGTCTTTGTGGGGAGCAGTCTCAGGCTGCACTAATCCCTAGGATTTCATCCATCCTCCACTCTAGGCTTCCATTCTCCTTACCATGGAGCAACCTTGCCTGGTTTATTGCCAGCCTGTGCAGAGTCTGTTCTCCAGGTCACAGACCCAGGACTGAAAACTATTAAGGTAGAAGATTGTAACAAAACAGGTTGTCTTGGTTCTTTGTTCTGAGCTCCTCGATATACTTAGGTCAAAAACAAAGTTGGTCCAATCTGTCTACAAGTATTTGGCCCCCGTCATAGACTCCAGAAGGGCAGGGTATATCTCCCGGATCAGCTGGTCAGTTTGGCTCTTGTGGTGAAGAAAGTTGCTTCAGGACAAACAGAGTTTATTATTTAGAAACTGACCTTGAGCAAGGAGCATTGGCTCAGGGCAGGCATGAAAATACTAAATTCATGACCTTCAGTTCCAGTTTGCATGTGTCTTTGATTCTTTAAGGAACAATCCAATTGGTTTAAGCCACTCACAAAGGTGCCAAACTCAGGTATAGATGTTTGAGCTCAGAAAATTTCAGGGACTGGGGCAGGTAATCAAGTCTGTGAGAGGGGGCAGTAAGTGATGGAGTGGGTCTGAACCCCAGCTTTCTGATGTTCCCCACCCTGGGGCAAGCCTTATGTGAAATAAGCACATCTACTTCATTAAGCAGAACCTCAAGGTCTCCAGGTGGGCTAGTCTTTCTCAGTGATCAACATGAAGACGTGGAAAGGGCCACGCAGGTACCATGGCCCTCAGCACATGTGCATGTCTGTTCAGGAAGGCCACCTCAACATTGGCAGGGAGAAGCATCCTGGGGCAAGTTCTTCAGAGCAGAAATGGCCAAGCCTCCTTCAATAGAGCAAGCACTCTACTGCAAACTGCTGGATGGTTGTTGGGGCTTGGTCTCCCGTTATGACTGTTTTCAGAATGATCCTGATTTGGACACTGGTGAGAGGCCTGTAAATCCAGGCAGTGGCCTGCTGTGGTTCCAGGCTTGGTGACTCTTTGTGTTGGATCTGAAGGTTGGAAGACACATGACTTTGATTTAGATACTGAGGTGGGAAGATATACACAGCTAATCAAAATCTTTTTTTTGAGTCTATAAACCTTTCTTAGATTTCACCTTTGCTCCCACTGTGGAGGGCGGCAAAGTTGCCTAAGCATACAGAGAAAAATGCTTGCGAACTCAACTCTTTGGAGAGTTGAGGAATCGCCACTTGTCTTCAATGAGGGCCTTGGTCATCATCAGAGGGTGCCCTTGGCTGTTGTTGTGTCTCCAAGAACACAGGGGAAACTCCCGTGGGAAACTCCTGAGGGAAACTGACTTCCGAAGACTCCCGGCAGGGATCCAGTGAAACTCTAGCTGGACATCATCTGTGATGGGTTCCCAGGAAACTCTCCTTTAGGAAATGGAGAGAAGCCATGATACCAATGCTGGTACTGGGAAAAGTTCAATTCTGTTGGAGCTTGAGGGTACTCGGGGGACAGCTGGTAACAGGCTGGGAAGTATCTTTCTTGGGGTCTGTGGCCCAGGAATCCTGTACAGGGACTGTGCATAAGGAGAAAACAAGGGTTCGGCCCTTGGTCTCTCATCACGCAGACTCCCGTGCAGGTTCTTCAGAGTCAGCAGCAGGTCGAAATAACTATCCCAGGGCTTCCACAGGCCCCACTGGTAGAGTCGCTGGCAGAGAAGACTGGTCTTTTCGTGGATCTTCGTGCCTGGGTGACCGACTTCCTGTTCAACTACTTCCCACTCCAGCAGGAAGATCCTGATTTGAGAGTCCGTCCACGGGCCATGGGAATGATCTGTGGGCCTTAGTCCTTCCTGCTGCCCGTTCACGTCCGTACTGACTTCTTGGCTATTTCTCAAGATATTGTCGGCATTTGTTCTGCTCTGGTCCTGCATAGTCCTCCTGAGATTGCTCTGCTCCACGGAGTTAGGGACCTGGGCTTCTCAGGGTGCTGTTGGGCTCTCAGAGTCTAGAGTGTGGAGGAAGACCTCTGCTCACTTTCCTGGCCTCTGCAGGTCAGAGACTCTCTGGACAGCTGGCTCCTTATAAAGCTCTTGTTAGTGATTCCTAATCAAAATCTTGAGACAGGCAGTCATACCTTTAATATGGGTCACAGTCTCTGTTGGAAGTCTGGATGTAAGCAAAAACAGGAGGAGATCTTTTACTTTGTTTGCTTGCCCTTGCATGGCTAGCACATCCATTTCCTCACATATGTTGGAGCCTACTTCTTTGGGTATCCAACCTATCTAGAAAGCCAGCTGAGACATCCAGTCATATTGGACTGGGCAACTACTAGGATCTAGAACTTTCTGTTCACAGCTAGCCATTGCAGGACTAGTAGAATTACCCAGATTTCAAAGAAAGGTCTTCGAGGCCAAGGAAGTGCTCATCAGGGCTGAGTCCTTCAGAGATCTTCCTACCAGACCACGTGCAAAGTCGTGGCAGTGAAGGTCATTGGAGATACTAGGAATGTGGAATTCCTCCTGACAAGGGAAGCTACAATGAGCAGAGCCGGCAAACAGAAGTCATAGTGTTGGCTCCTACCAAAAAGTCCACAAGAATGGGCTTCCCAAACCTTTTGACGCTTACAACATGCTTACCATGTGCCCTACCTGGTGGATATGAACTATAGGAATAGAATTACCCTCATGGGTTTCAGTCTTGACTTAGTCTGATCTTTTAGTCACTGTCCTTCCTCTCCTTTGGGAGCCATGTTTGTTCTCTGCTATTGTACCTTAGAAGAATCAATATATGAACCTCATGATTTTTTTTATATTGACTCATAGCTATGTCTTTCCCTGAGTCCTAGAGAAGAATTTGATATTGGATCTTGTTTAAAACCTTGTGAATTTGTTACTCAAACTCTGGTTTGTGGGAGGCACAAATGCTTGTTTCTGCTATAACACACTTAAAAGGCTGTCGGTATCTTATCCTGTTCGTTCTTGGTGATGTAAGAGCACTTAACTGCTTATCATAGTGCAAAGATTTTTTTCTCTTGGATGACATGGGGGCTGTGATTACTTGCTGGCCATCGCTTGTCTCAATTGTTTAGCAAAAGGCTGTAGCTTAAGTAAACTCCAAGTCCATAAAAGAGCATCCATATCTCCTAGATCTTCCCATTGAGGGGTTCTAGGATCTAGGTAACCTCAAGGACAAGCACTCACTGCTGACCCTTTTGTTCTCAACAGTAGGAGCTGGTTTGTTTGAACTCAGAAAAAACATATCAGGAGAGATGTACAAAAGTTCAGAGCCCCAGCTATACCTAGATACCAAGATATGGTTTTGAATTTAAGAGGACCTTTAGATTTGACACTAATTTAGACTGGGTATTGTAGTTTGAGACATCCCCCCCCCCCACCTTACAATACGTCTTGGCATTCAAATATTTGATCCCCAGTTGGTGGCCCATTTGGGAAGGATTAGGAAGTGCCACATCTGATCTCTCTGGGTCTCCAACTGTAAGGCCTGCATTACTCTCGGCCCAGTTCATGTACCACTGTGCCATTTGCGAGCAGGGGCAAGGGACTAAAGATTGAAAGAACACTCACGAGACCTTGGTCATTCTAAAGGAGATCATCTGAATGTCGTTTATTCCAACTTAGGAAAAACCTTAAATACTTAGCTGCTGCACAGTGGACTACCCCCAGGCAGGTGGGAAATTACCATGCCCAAGGTGGAGTAAACAATGGCCCTATAGCTAACCACCATTGGGGCAGAGGGAGCATAGGAACAAACAAGGTATTTAGCTGGCTGACAAAAACTGTCCTGAAGATAAAACCCAGAGGCAGGGATAGACCCATGGGTCTTACAAGGAAGGTCTGGCATTACTGGGGAAAGTGTGTCACTGGGGATGGGCTTTGAGGTTGCAAAAGAAAAAAAAAAACCCAAAGAAACAGAAAACAAACAAAAAGTAAGTTGGCACCATCTTGAGTGTGCTCTATACCTCCTGCTTGCTTTAAGATGTGCGTTCATAGCTATTTCTGCCACATGATGTAGCTCAGCCATCATGGTCACTCAACCTTCTGGAACCTTGAGCCCCACAAAGACCCTTCCTATAAGCTGCTATGGGTGTGGTGTTTTAAAACAATGATAGAAAAGCAACTGCTGGAGATTCTAACCTCTTTTCCTCACTTTAATCAAAATGTTAGACAAATTTCATACAAATTTGGGTCTTATGAAGTGGCACTTTGGGTAACATGTAGCAGGGAGTTTATCACCAAAATGGTGTTATATCCACGCTTTCTGTTAATTGAGGCCTGCTATAATAAACTTCAACAGGCAACATGCCTTCAAACAGTAAGCCTGCTTCTCTGGCCCCTGGCTAATATCTACCAGAGATTTCTTTCTTAAACACTGCAGTAATGCAATCCAACAATATTGAAAAGTGGAGTTTGTTTCTCACTTCTGTCACTCAAGAGTAACTGAGTTTTGATAGTGTCTTGGAAAAGAGACTCTTTCAAGTTTAAGTCACAATCTACTATAACCTACAGGTAAACGCAAGAAAGGTCTAAGAACTTGGTGCCTCAGGATGAATATTTCGTTGTTTAGGACTTGTGAGCTGTAGACAAAGCTATATTCAAGATTATGAGCTTTTTCTTGCTTTCTTGCTTTCTCTTCCTTTCTCGCTTTCTAAAGCAAAGCTGGAGTAGATGGTCCTATGGGGTCAGATTGGTCCATTCCAAGAAGTTCCATGTCCCGTTTATTCCTGCAATGGATATAACGTTGATGTTTGTTCATCTGAAGCACTTTATCTTTGAGGGTGGATCAGGCAGCTCTCGAGCATCCATCAGGAATTATGCGGTTTCCCATTGTCACCCATTCCTGGGGCTCCCCTGGTGGGAAGGCTATTTGCTTGTCAAGTTCACTGTATCTGGAATCCAGTTCTAGTCCAGAGCATAGAGATGGGAAGGTACATGTCTTTGCCTTGATTCCCCCCTCCAACACACCCAGAAACACTGCCTCCTTTCTGTTCATAGCACATAATAAATGTGCTGTCGTTTTGGGGAGCAGTCTCGAGCTGCAATAATAATAATAATAATCCCAGAGGATTTCATCCATCCTCCACTCTAGGCTTCCATTCTCCTTACCATGGAGCAACCTTGCCTGGTTTATTGCCAGCCTGTGCAGAGTCTGTTCTCCAGGTCACAGACCCAGGACTGAAAACTATTAAGGTAGAAGATTGTAACAAAACAGGTTGTCTTGGTTCTTTGTTCTGAGCTCCTCGATATACTTAGGTCAAAAACAAAGTTGGTCCAATCTGTCTACAAGTATTTGGCCCCCGTCATAGACTCCAGAAGGGCAGGGTATATCTCCCGGATCAGCTGGTCAGTTTGGCTCTTGTGGTGAAGAAAGTTGCTTCAGGACAAACAGAGTTTATTATTTAGAAACTGACCTTGAGCAAGGAGCATTGGCTCAGGGCAGGCATGAAAATACTAAATTCATGACCTTCAGTTCCAGTTTGCATGTGTCTTTGATTCTTTAAGGAACAATCCAATTGGTTTAAGCCACTCACAAAGGTGCCAAACTCAGGTATAGATGTTTGAGCTCAGAAAATTTCAGGGACTGGGGCAGGTAATCAAGTCTGTGAGAGGGGGCAGTAAGTGATGGAGTGGGTCTGAACCCCAGCTTTCTGATGTTCCCCACCCTGGGGCAAGCCTTATGTGAAATAAGCACATCTACTTCATTAAGCAGAACCTCAAGGTCTCCAGGTGGGCTAGTCTTTCTCAGTGATCAACATGAAGACGTGGAAAGGGCCACGCAGGTACCATGGCCCTCAGCACATGTGCATGTCTGTTCAGGAAGGCCACCTCAACATTGGCAGGGAGAAGCATCCTGGGGCAAGTTCTTCAGAGCAGAAATGGCCAAGCCTCCTTCAATAGAGCAAGCACTCTACTGCAAACTGCTGGATGGTTGTTGGGGCTTGGTCTTCCATTGTGACTGTTTTTTCAGAATTAATGATCCTGATTTGGACACTGGTGAGAGGCCTGTAAATCCAGGCAGTGGCCTGCTGTGGTTCCAGGCTTGGAGACTCCCTGTTTTGGATCTGAAGGTTGGAAGACACAGGCCTTGCTTCAGATACTGAAGCGGAAGATGTACACCTCTAATCAAAATCTTGTGACAGGAAGTCTTTAATATTAGTCACACCCTCTGTGGGAAGTCTGGATGTAAGCACAAAAAAAAGAGGAAATCGTTTGCTTTTTTTGCCCTTGCATGGCTAGCACATCCATTCACTCACCTATTTTGGAGCCTACTTCTTTTGGTATCCAGTCTATCTAGAATGCCAGCTGAGACATCCAGTCATATTGGACCAGGCAACTACTAGGATCTAGAACTTTCTGTTCACAGCTAGCCATTGCAGGACTAGTAGAATTGCAGCCTGTTAGGCACTCTTTGTCCCTCTCTCATCACCTGACTCATTCATGCCCCATCATTTTCCCTTGTGCTTTCCCCATCTCATTTCTGAGTTTTGTTAGTGTCTTGCAAAAGAGAATCTTTCATATTTAAGTCACAATCTACCATAATCTCAGAGTAAATGCCAGAAAGGCCTAAGAACTTGATGCCATACGATGAATACCTCAGTGTTCAGGGCTTGTGAGCTGTGGACAGAGCTATATCCATGATTATAATCTCTCTCTCTCTCTCTCTCTCTCTCTCTCTCTCTCTCTCTCTCTCGCTCTCGCTGGAGTAGATGATGAACCTATGGGGTCAGATTGGTCCATTCCAAGAAGTTTCATGTCCCTGTTATTCCTGCAATGGATATAACTTTGCTGTTTGTTCTTCTGAACCACTTTTGTTTTGAGGGTGGGTCAGGATGCTCTTAGGATCAATCAGGAATTATTTGGTTTCCCATTGTCACCCATTCCTGAAGTTCCCCTGGTGTGATGGCTATCTTTGCTTGTCAAGTTCACTATATCTGGAATGAACAATAAAGCAATGTTGTGCATGCCTATGTAGGCAGCACATATACTAAAATTGGAATGATACAGAGAGATTAGCATGGCCCTTCTGGAAGGATGATACACAAGACATTTTCCACATAAATTTTTAAGTTTTTACTTTGTTTGATAAAGAGATCCATTCCAAAATAATATCTTCCCTCTGCATTAAAATTCCTATAGGAGAAATTCTGGAAGGCAATATGACTAGAATACAGCTAAGATTTGAATTCGCCCTATGCACTTGTGCCTCCTGTAATTTTTCCTCATTCATTGTCTGTTCCTTTTCTGCTTCAGCTGTTAATTCTCTAGGACTATTGAAATCTTTGTCACCATCTAAGGTTTTGTTTAAATAAATTATTAGATCAGGTATTATCCCAACAGCTGATCATGGACTGAAAATGTCTCCTAACAGTCTTGAAAATCAATTATAGTCTGTAATCAGTCTCTCCTAATTTATGCCTTTTGTGTTCTAATTTTCTGTAAACCTATTCTGTAACCTAGGTAGTTAACAGAATCTCCTCTTTGAATCTTTTCAGGAGCAATTTGTAATCCCCATTTAGGCAAAACTACCTTTACTTCCTCAAACATTCTTTCTAAAGTATCTATGTTTGAATCAAATAGCAAAATGTCATCCATAGGCATATAGGCCTCTTGTGATTTCTTCCATAATGGCAGCAAAATGGCGGCAAAAGTCCCATTAGAAATGAAACCTGCCATTTTACCTGTTGACCAGCAGACGGCACTATTTCCGAGTCACAACTGGGGTAGAGAACAGCAACTGGGAAGTTGCATAAGCCTCCCTGTGAAAGAGTTTGCAGCATTCAGCAACCACTTGTGCTGACTCGAATTGCTTAAGTGCTGCACTGCAGGGGGGATTTAAAAACCGCTTAGGAGAAGATCAAACCAGGTGGGCAGAGACTGTCCAGGCCCATGGAGCCCAGGAGGCGAGGAGTTTAAATCCACATCAGAAGGCAAATGATAGGGTGCGTGAGGACTTGAAGCCAATCCGAGGCATGTAAATAATTGCAGCAAGAAAAGCCAGTGTGGGAGATTCTATATTGAACTGCTGGCTCCATGCACAGGCTGCGGCTGAGGAAGGGCTCATGCCAAACCAAGCTGGTGGCAGGCAGCCAAGTGAGGGGGGGCGGTTCTAAAACCAAAAGTTGGGTTCCAGATGAAGGCATAAGTCACAAAACAATCCCACACCAGTTTGGAATTATGATTAATAAAACGGTTGTTTATTTAAAGGAAAAACTTACAAATCACCATCCTAGACAACAGCCCTCTGTGTGACCAGGAAGAAAGTCTACTAGCCAGAAGTGGAGTCTGAAGCAAGAGAGTACACAGCTACTGCTGCTTTTTAGAGCAAGAGACCATGCCCAAGTGGGCTGGTATCTTGAAGGCTATTGGCTGAAGGAGCAAAAGGAGCTCCCACAGCAGAATACAATTCTTTCAATAAGGAGTGCTTAGGTGAACAATTCCATGCTGCCCAGGGCAAGAGTTTGGTTCGAAGGACTCTAGGCTGCCAATTATGCAGTTCTATGAATAGTCAAAAAGCACCAGAAGCAGTGTTGAACAAATTACCTGTTGCTTCTTTGAAAGAGATGAGGATACCAAGTTTCTTTTTTCTTTTTTGATTCTGAAACTCCCAAGATTTATTAAAGGCATTGTCTTTATAACACTTTCAGTGCACATGATTCTAACAGCATCCACTTAAATACAGTATCCCAAATTATTCAGCATAAATATAAATAAGCTTACAAGCATACGCAAAACATTTCTGAGGACAGACATGAGTTTGGAAAATAGACGTTAGCTGGGTTTGGGGTGCACCGTGACCCCAGCACCCAGGAGGTGAAGGCCGCACTGGGCTACCCAGCAGGACCATGTCTCAAAGACAGAAAAAACTGAGGGAGAAGGGACAGAGAAACTAAAGACTAATTGCTGTGCAGCAAGGTGAATTCTCCATCTAATTCAGTGAGTTCAAGAAGCACAACCTTCAGGATAGATGCTTCTGTGTACTTCAGTGTATCAAACAGGAGCAGAAATGCTGATTGCCAGAACACAGACTGATCTGCAGTGAACCTCACAAGCCGCCAAAATAACAAAAGGAAAATGGAAACAAAGCCTCGGCGTTGCCACACTTGAGACAGGAGCAGTCCGCTCAGGGTGGCCCGGTGACTGCACCGCACCGCTTCAAAGCCCCAGAAGCATGGGTATCACTGCTCGGCCAACCACCCCAGGGTGCTCTACAGTCTCTCCCCTAGAGAAAGCCGACGGGTGAACTCAAGCCAGCTTCACCCAGCGACCTCAAGTGAAACAAGAGAAAGGGTCAGGCTACGACTCGGGAGAATTTCATTTGGCTGTCAATGTTTCAACATGGTTAACTCCTTGTCTGAAAATCGTCTGCTTAGGAAATTTTGAGCCACACTGAGGCATTTGAAACCAGGACTCCATCTGTTATTATCACAGAAAATATCACCCGATATGAGACTCCGCATAGACATGAACTCTAAACATTCACACACATGTTCTCCTGTGTGAGGAAAAGCATCACCAAGTGTCCTTTTTGGTCATGGACAGTCACCAGGTGCCTGTCATTGAATCCTACTGGGGATGCAGGCCCGTGAAGACACTGCCGGGGACGTGTCTCTGTGGGGTTCACCAGCACATGCTGGCACGTGTGGGGTTCACCAGCACATGCTGGCACGCCTGCGCTGCAGTCAGCCCCGCCTGACTCACACTGCTCTCCCTTGCTTTGCTGATTACGAGATTCCTCAGGTTTCAACAAACCAGGTCTTTCTCCACGATCAAAACAGAAGAGGAGTGATTTAGCTAGAGATTCTCGTTTCCCACAGCTGCCAGCAGAGGCAGAGGGCCCAATGACATCACTGTGGAACTTAGGAGCCAGGGTGCAGAGCATTTCAGTACAGTTTCTGAGACAGTGCAGGTCATTGGGGCACCCTCTCAGTGCAGATGTAATGATCTCAACGGTTTCCTCCAAGCAACATTTTAACTTCAAGAACTCTGATGCGAGAGTTACCATCCTGGAACCTTGTTGCCTAGAACCTTCTTGTACTTGAGTTCTGAAGTTTTTTAGTCTCCATTCAGCAAAGGTGTTCCCAAGAGACTTGACCAGTTCCACAGCATTAGCCTTCATCCGCTCGGCGACCTCCTCATGTGCACGCTGCCTGGAGAGGTCTCGCTTGAGTTCCTGTGCTTTTTCCAGCCCAGAATCTAAGAGACTCTTCATCCCCAAGGCTATGCCTTCCTGGAGAGCACTTGTGAATTCCTGTTAGGAAAAGTTTTAGGCATTTAGCTGGAAAAAGCTCAGGTTTTTGTTTTATGTTTTTTGGTTTTTCAAGACAGGGTTTCTCTGTAGCCCCAAGTTTCTAAGAATTATATTAAACAGTACAACAGATAACCCAAGCAAAGTCCAAATGGTGACTGAAGACCCAAGCAATGGACAATATCGTACTCGGTATAAGTTGGGTGTGACTTGGCCATCCTGGAGCTATTGATAACCCTTGTTCCAAAGAGGTTACTTTCTCCCAACAAAGTGTTTATAGGCAGCTGGTGTTTGGAAAGAGATGAAGGAGTTCCTGAGTAGAAAAGAAGCCAAGAAACTGCTGTAAAGTATTAGCCAAGGCCAACTGGGGCAGCTTTTTAGGAGCAGACAGCTCACAAGCACTTGAATCTGACTCCTTATAGAAAACAGTAGATGCCCTTTGTTCGCGAGCTAACCAGGTGGCGCGGAGTTTCGATCTGGGCACCAAGTGAAACATCATTGTGGTGAGTGAGTGCTGCGGCAGCTGGGAACATACCTCAGCCCGCCCACACTTCCAGGCCATCCTACAGGGGCTATACTGCCCAAACCGCCTCTCTATTTCTATCCCATTCAGCTTACATCCAGATCCCCACACCCCCTGTCTCCCTCCCTCTCTCCCTTCTTTGGGGCATAGCGCCTCCCTGCCCAGCCTGCTAGGACGCCGGGACCGAACCGAGAGGACAAAGGGGTGGCCAGTAGCTCCTTTGTTCCCATAGCCTGCCCGCAGCGAGCGGGGTGGGCCCTTTGTTCGCAAGCTAACCAAGCAGCACGGAGTTTCGATCTGGGCACCGAGTGAAACATCATTGTGGAGAAACATCTCTGGGGAGTGACATCACTGGGAAGGTACATCAGTGGGCAAGAAGACCTGATCCTGTAAAAGAAGATCCAAAAGGGAGTATTGGGAGGAAGAGATGGGCAGACGCCAATGCAGGAATTCTCCCAACAATCTGAAAAACAACACGAAACCACCAGAAGCCAGTGACCCCACAACAGGAGGACATGAACACCTTAATCAAGAAGAAGTAGAAAAAACTGACTTCATGAAAGTGATTGACACCCTTAAACAGCATATAAAAAACGCCCTTATGGAAATGGATGAGAAGTATAATAGAAAGTTCGAGGAATTGAGTAAATCAGTGAATGATACCCTAGGAAACCAAGGAAAAACAATCAAGCAGATAAAGGAAACAGTTCATGACTTGAAAACTGAAATGGAGGCAAAGAAGAAAACACAGAGGGCCGGCTGGACATGGAAAATCTAGGTAAACGAATAGAGACTACAGAATCAAGTATAACCAGCAGAATACAAGAGATAGAAGAAAGAATCTCAGATTCTGAGGATAACATAGAGAAAATAAACACTCTGATCAAAGAAAACAGCAAGTCCAACAAACTCTCATCACAAAACATTCAGGAAATATGGGACACAATAAAAAGACCAAACCTAAGAATAATTGGAGTAGAAGAAGGAGAAGAAGTGCAGCTCAACGGTACAGAAAATATACTTAATAAAATTATAGAAGAAAACTTTCCCAAACTGAAGACAGATGTACCTATGAAGGTTCAAGAAGCATACAGAACACCAAATAGGCTGGATCAAAAGAAAACATCCCCTCACCATATAATAATCAAAACACAAAATATACAGAATAAAGAAAGAATATTAAGAGCCGCAAAGGAAAAAGGCCAAGTTACTTATAAAGGTAAACCTATCAGACTTACACCTGACTTCTCTATGGAAACCATGAAAGCCAGAAGGTCCTGGATAGATGTTCTCCAAAAACTAAGAGACCACAGATGCAAGCCCAGACTACTATATCCAGCCAAACTTTCATTCACTATAAATGGAGAAAACAAAATTTTCCAGGATAAAAACAAATTTAAACAATACGTAGCCACAAATCCAGCCTTACAGAAAATAATAGAAGGAAAATCACTAACCAAGGAGTCCAACAATGACCACAATAACTCAGACATCTAGAGACTCTTCACCAGCGCAAATCAAAGAAGGAAAACACACAAACCCTACTACTAAAAAAGTGACCGGAGTTAACAACCACTGGTCATTAATATCACTTAATATCAATGGGCTCAACTCACCTATAAAAAGGCACAGGCTAAGAGATTGGATAAGAAAACAGGATCCAACATTCTGCTGTTTACAAGAAACACACCTCAACCACAAAGACAGGCACCTACTCAGAGTAAAGGGCTGGGAAAAGGCTTATCAAGCAAATGGACCTAAGAAACAAGCAGGTGTGGCCATACTAATTTCTAACAAAGTTGACTTCAAACTTAAATCAATCAGAAGAGATGGAGAGGGACATTTTATACTCATAACAGGAACAATTCATCAGGAAGAAGTCTCAATCCTGAATATCTATGCCCCTAATATAAAAGCACCCACGTACGTAAAAGAAACATTACTAAAACTCAAGGCAGACATCAAACCGCACACACTAATAGTAGGAGACTTCAACACTCCTCTCTCACCAATGGACAGGTCAATCAGACAGAAACCTAACAGAGAAATTAGAGAATTAATGGAGGTAATGAAGCAAATGGACTTAACAGACATCTATAGATTATTCCACCCGAAGAGGAAAGAATATACCTTCTTCTCTGCAGCTCATGGAACCTTCTCGAAAATTGACCATATACTTGGTAACAAAGCTAACTTACACAGTTACAAAAAAATATTAGTAACCACCTGTGTCTTATCAGATCACCATGGATTAAAGTTAGAATTCAACAACAATGCTACCCCCAGAAAGCCTACAAACTCATGGAAACTGAACAGTCATCTACTGAACCATACCTGGATTAAGGAAGAAATAAAGAAAGAAATTAAAGTCTTCCTTGAATTCAATGAAAATAAACAACATACTCGAACTTATGGGACACTACGAAAGCAGTCCTGAGAGGAAAGTTCATAGCACTAAGTGCCCACCTAAAGAAAACAGAGAAAGCACATACTGGAGACTTAACAGCCCACTTGAAAGCTCTAGAAAAAAAAAGAAGCAGACTCACCTAGGAGGAGTAGAAGACTGGAAATAATCAAATTGAGGGCTGAAATCAACAAAATAGAAACATAGAAAACAATCCAAAGAATCAATGAAACAAAAAGCTGGTTCCTGGAGAAAATCAACAAGATTGATAAACCCCTATCCAAACTAATCAAACGACAGAGAGAGAATTTGCAAATTAATAAGATCAGAAATGAAAAGGGGGACATAACCACAGACACAGAGGAAATTCAGAGAGTCATTAGATCTTACTACAAAAGCCTGTATGCCACAAAACTGGAAAATGTAAAATAAATGGACGCTTTTTTAGACAAATACCATCTACCAAAACTAAACCAGGACCAGGTGAACAATCTAAACAGACCTGTAAGTCGCGAAGAATTAGAAGCTGTTATCAAAAACCTCCCTACCAAAAAAAGCCCAGGACCAGATGGTTTCAATGCAGAATTCTACCAGAACTCCCAAGAAGACCTAATACCTATACTCCTTAATGTATTCCACAATATAGGAACAGAAGGGTCATTACCAAATTCCTTTTATGAAGCCACAATTACTCTGATACCAAAACCACTCAAAGACTCAACCAGGAAAGAGAACTACAGGCCAATCTCACTCATGAATATCGACGCAAAAATCCTCAACAAAATACTGGCAAATCGAATCCAAGAACACATCCGAAAAATTATCCATTATGATCAAGTAGGCTTCATTCCTCAGATGCAGGGCTGGTTCAACATACGAAAATCTATCAATGTAATCCAGCATATAAATAAACTGAAAGAAAAAAACCATATGATCATTTCATTAGATGCTGAAAAAGCATTTGACAAAATTCAACATCCATTTATGTTAAAAGTCTTGGAGAGATTAGGGATACAAGGGTCATACCTAAATATAATAAAAGCTATATACAGCAAGCCGACAGCTAACATCAAATTAAACGGAGAGAAACTCAAAGCCATCCCACTTAACTCAGGAACACGGCAAGGCTGTCCACTCTCGCCATACCTCTTCAATATAGTGCTTGAAGTTCTAGCAATAGCAATAAGACAACATAATGGGATCAAGGGGATTCGAATTGGAAAGGAAGAAGTTAAACTTTCGTTATTTGCAGATGATATGATAGTGTACATAAGCGACCCCCAAAACTCCACCAAAGAACTTTTACAGCTGATAAACAGCTTTAGTAATGTGGCAGGATACAAGATCAACTCTAAAAAATCAGTCGCCCTCTTATACACAAAGGATATGGAAGCAGAGAGAGAAATCAGAGAAGCTTCACCATTCACGATAGCCACAAACAGCATAAAATATCTTGGGGTAAATCTAACCAAGGAAGTGAAAGATTTATTTGACAAGAACTTTAAGGCATTGAAGAAAGAAATTGAAGAGGATACCAAAAAATGGATGGACCTCCCTTGCTCTTGGATTGGGAGGATCAACATAGTAAAAATGGCAATTCTACCTAAGGCAATTTATAGATTCAATGCAATCCCCATCAAGATCCCATCAAAATTCTTCACAGATCTGGAGAAGAAAATAATCAATTTTATATGGAAAAACAAAAAACCCAGGATAGCCAAAACAATCTTATACAATAAAGGATCTTCTGGAGGCATTACCATCCCTGACTTCAAACTCTATTACAGAGCTACAGTAATGAAAACAGTGTGGTACTGGCATAAAAACAGAAGTCGACCAATGGAATCGTATAGAAGACCCGGATTTTATCCCACAAACCTATGAACACCTCATTTTCGATAAAGGAGCTAAAAGTATACAATGGAAGAAAGAAAGCATCTTCAACAAATGGTGCTGGCACAACTGGATGTCAACCTGTAGAAGAATGAAAATAGACCCATATCTCTCACCGTGCACAAAACTCAAGTCCAAATGGATTAAAGACCTCAATATCAGCCCGAACACACTGAACCTGATAGAAGAGAAAGTGGGAAATACCCTACAACAGATGGGCACAGGAGATCGCTTCCTATGTATAACCCCAGAAGCACAGACATTAAGGGCAACATTGAATAAATGGGACCTACTTAAACTGAGAAGCTTCTGTAAAGCAAAGGACATGGTCACTAAGACACAAAGGCAACCTACTGACTGGGAGAAGATTTTCACCAACCCCACAACAGACAAAGGTCTGATCTCCAATATATATAGAGAACTCAAGAAACTAGACTTTCAAATGCTAATTAACCCAATTAAAAAATGGGGCACTGAACTGAACAGAGAATTCTCAACAGAAGAAGTTCAAATGGCCAAAAGACACTTAAGATCGTGTTCAACTTCCTTAGCAATCAGGGAAATGCAAATCAAAACAACTTTGAGATATCATCTTACACCTGTCAGAATGGCTAAACTCAAAAACACCAACGATAACCTTTGCTGGAGAGGCTATGGAGGAACGGGTACCCTCATCTATTGCTGGTGGGAATGCAATCTTGTGCAACCACTGTGGAAGTCAGTGTTTCGGTTTCTCAGGAAATTCGGGATCAACTTACCCCTGGACCCAGCAATACCACTCTTGGGAATATACCCAAGAGATGCTTTATCAAATGACAAAAGCATTTGTTCAACTATGTTCATAGCAGTATTATTTGTAATAGCCAGAACCTGGAAACAACCTAGATGCCCTTCAATGGAAGAATGGATGAAGAAAGTATGGAATATATACACGCTAGAGTACTACGCTGCGGTAAAAAACAATGACTTCTCGAATTTTGCATGCAAATGGATGGAAATAGAAAACACTATCCTGAGTGAGGTGTCCCAGACCCAAAAAGACGAATATGGGATGTACTCACTCATAATTGGTTTCTAGCCATAAATAAGGACCACGGAGTCTACAAGAGGTGAACCTAAAGAAGCTAAGTAAGAAGGTGAACCCAAGGAAAAACATATAGTTGTCCTCTTGGCTAAGGGAAGTAGACCAAATTTCCGGGGAGAAAATGGGATCTTGGGGATGGGGTGGGATGGGGGTAAAGGGAGATGAGGAGAGAAAAGGTAGAAGGGGAGAATTGGGGGAACTTGGGGAAAAAGGAGGATTGGGATAAAGGAAGGTTGGATAGGGGAGCACGGAAGCACAATTCTTAGTTAAGGGAGCCACCTTAGAGTTGGCAAGAGACTTGAACCTAGAGTGGCTCCCAGATGCCCAAGCCAAGGTCCCCAGTTAGTTCCTTAGGCAGCTGAGGATAGGGAACCTGAAATGACCCTATCCTATAGCAATACTGACGAATATCTTGCATATCATCATAGAACCTTCATCTGGTGATGGATGGAGATAGAGACAGAGACCCACACTGGAGCACTGGACTGAGCTCCCAAGGTCCCAATGAGGAGCAGAAGGAGGGAGAACATGAGCAAAGAAGTCGGGACCACGAGGGGTGCACCCACCCACTGAGACAGTGGAGCTGATCTATTGGGAGCTCACCAAGGCCAGCTGGACTGTGACTGAAAAAGCATGGGATAAAACCGGACTCTCTGAACATGGCGAACAATGAGGGCTGATGAGACACCAAGGACGATGGCAGGGGGTTTTGATCCTACTTAATGTGCTGGCTTTGTGGGAGCCTAGCCAGTTTGGATGTTCACCTTCCTAGGTATGGACGGAGGGGGGAGGACCTAGGACTTACCACAGGGCAGGGAACCCGGACTGCTCTGTGGACTGGAGAGGGAGGGGGGGAGAGGAGTGGGGGGAGGGGGAGAAGGGTGAGAGGAGGGGGAGAAGGGTGGGAGGAGGGGGAGAAGGGTGGGAGGAGGGGAAGGGAAATGGGAGGCTGGGAGGAGGTGGAAACTTGTTTTTTTGTTTGTTTTTTTTTCTTCTTTTCGCAATAAAAAAAATTAAAAAAAAAACAGTAGATGGCGCCACCCAGAGGGCAAATTTGGTAGCTGCTTGCCCTCACATCAAAGCTGCTCAAATTTCAGGATGGCCAGAGTAAGTGGGAAGGTGTCACACTTATTCAAGGGGACCAGTCCTCTGACAGTGTGGGAAGCTGTTGCTCTTCCAAACAAAGGTCAACTTCCATAACTCAGGAACATGAATGGCCTTTTATAGAGCAGAAATGAAACATGAGAGACAATGGATTGGAATGCTCAGCAGAGTCTTTGTCATCCAGGGGAGTGTATTTTCTCTTTATGTTAGAAGATTCTTGATAATGCTTTCTCATGTGCCCACCCATGTCATTATTTAGACAAACATTGCTCTGACAAGTTACCCATCAGTCCAGTTAAGGAAGGAATAGATTAGTGACTCCTTGGCCCACACTTTGATGCTACGTTAGAGCATCAAAAGCACACTGAGAGCCAGCCTGCAGGTGTGCCTGGCTCTAAAGCATGGCTGAAAGGATGTTGGGGACCTGTGGTTATATAGTTTCTTTCCCAACAGTAAATTTCAGCAAGTGGTGCCTCAGCCATTCAAAGCCTGATTCTTTAGAATTTACAACCACTGGGTTTATAAAAACTGAAGTGTAACTTGACAAAAGACAATTCAAGCTTGTCTAAAACGTATGAGGGTGACAGCGGCATCTGCAGTGTCAGTGCTTACAGAATCTCGTGAGCTAGTTGTCAGGCTGCATGGGGAGCAAAGGACCTGAGGTTCTGAGAGGAACACAAACTAGTGGCTGCTCCTTGAAGACCTAAAAATAAGCCCACACAATTTAATTTTTGGTTTTATTGTCAAAAACATACATTAGAGAAAATACAGCCTTTTTGCAACAAGTGGTTCTGGGAATCCTGGATATCGATATGTAGAATGGAACTAGATCGCTTGCCATCCTGCCCAAAGAACATCAATCCAAAATGGTTCAAAATCCTTGATTCAAAAGCTGTAACTGAAGCCTCTAAAGGAAGAGTTAGGTAAAACACCTCGAGATGCAGGCACAGGGGAGATTTTTCTGGGAAGCTCATTACTATAGAAAGTAACCCCAAAAATGCAAATCAAGACAACTTTAAGATACCATCTTACACCTGTCAGAATGGCTGAAATAAAAAACACCAATGATAGCCTTTGCTCGAGAGGTTGTCGAGAAAGGGGTACACTCATCCATTGCTGGTGGGAATGCAAACTTGTGCAACCACTCTGGAAAGCAGTGTTTCAGTTTCTCAGGAAATTCGGGATCAACCTACCCCTGGACCCAGCAATACCACTCTTGGGAATATACCCAAGAGAGGCCCTATCATACAACAAAAGTATATGCTCAACTATGTTCATAGCAGCATTGTTTGTAATAGCCAGAACCTGGAAACAACCTAGATGCCCTTCAATGGAAGAATGGATGAAGAAAGTATGGAATATATACATATTAGAGTACTACTCAGCAGTAAAAAACAAGGACTTCTTGAATTTTGCATACAAATGGATGGAAATAGAAAACACTATCCTGAGTGAGGTAAGCCAGACCCAAAAAGAGGAACATGGGATGTACTCACTCATAATTGGTTTCTAGCCATAAATAAAGGACATTGAGCCTATAATTCGCTATCCTAGAGAAGCTAAATAAAAAGGTGAATCCAAAGACAAACATATAGGCATCCTCCTGAATATTAACCTTCATCAGGCGATGAAAGGAGACAGACAGAGACCCACATTGGAGCACCGGACTGAAATCTCGAGGTCCAAATCAGGAGCAGAAGGAGAGAGAGCACGAGCAAGGAACTCAGGACCGCAAGGGGTGCACCCACACACTGAGACAATGGGGATGTTCTATTGGGAACCCACTAAGGACAGCTGGCCTGGGTCTGAAAAAGCATGGGATAAAACTGGACTCGCTGAACATAGCGGACAATGAGGACTACTGAGAATTCAAGAACAATGGCAATGGGTTTTTGATCCTACTGCATGTACTGGCTTTGGGGGAGCCTAGGCAGTTTGGATGCTCACCTTACTAAACCTGGATGGAGGTGGGCGGTCCTTGGACTTCCCACAAGTCAGGGAACCCTGATTGCTCTTCAAGCTGATGAGGGAGGGGGACTTGATCGGGGAGGGGGAGGGAAATGGGAGGCGGTAGCGGGGAGGAGGCAGAAATCTTTAATAAATAAATTAAAAAAAATAAATTAATTAAAAAGACAAAAAAAAAGTAACCCCAAGAACTGAAGTCTATCTTCTGCACAATGAAGGATACAAGTACTGGAGCGAAGAGACAGGCCACCAAATGGAAAGACGACTTCTCCAGTTATACACTTGCAGCGGGATTAATGCCCAGGATGTATGAACTGGAAAATGTAAATCACCCAGTGAATGACAGGTTGGCGATTCTCAAAAGGAATAGTGGCAGATAAATACTTAAAACGTTCATGTTCTTAGTTACCAAGGGCATGTTAATAAGAACCGTGCTGGGGAATGGGATGTAGCCTAGTTGGTTGGGTGCTTAACCAGCATACACAAAGCTGTCAGTTTGATCCTTTTGTACTACCACTGCTTTTTAAAGCAAAAGAGACCACACCCAAGTGTACTGGTATCTTAAAGGCTATTGGCTGAAGGAGCAGAAGGAGCTCCCTGCAGCAAGTTGTTCACTGTTGCTGAGAACAGAAACCTGTGAAGCCACTGTGGAAAACAGCATGGGGACTCCTCAAACTGAATATGGGAGCCTTGCTGTAGGATCCAATTATACCCTGAGGAGGGATAAAAGAAGACCAATGGGTCTGGAGAGGATGAGAAGGGACTGTGGGCTGTGAGACTGACATGGGGGAGGCTTGCTAGAGTGATCAATAATAGTGGAGGAACCATCTGGTTTGGACTTCATAGCCAGGAGTTTGTTCCTTGGTTGGCTTATACCCATGCATAGATTTTAATTATCAACCCCACTGTTAAGAGTTTTAAGTTAGTCCCTTTGTTACAGATTTTTAGTCATACCCAATCTTACAAATCTTGAGGGTACAGCAAGCTTCCACAATAGTCTTCCAAATCTGTGAGATCAGATTCAGACCTTAGCAGAAGCTTTACAGAGCTAAGCCAAGAGCGTGAGATGAGCAGCGACGGTCCCCGCTGGGAATAGTCAGCCTCTTCCTTTTGCTTTGCTCTCCTTTCACAGTCAGGTGACTCGCACGATGTAGGACAGATATTGGAGGAAACCTTTAAACATACACGCTTGGGTCTCGAGGAAGGGGAGTCATACCCCAACTCCAGAGCCAGCTTCCAGTGGAAGTGTGCTGTGGGAGCTCCTTCCGCTCCTTCATCCAATAGCCTTTGAGATACCGGCCCACTGGAGCGTGGCCTCTCATACTTTTAAAAGGCAGCAGGAACAGGGTGCTTGCTCTCGTTTTGGCTCCCATTCTGGCTGCTAGACTGTTTCCTGTTTGCAACGAGAGGACTGTTGTTCAGGACGGTGATCTGTAAGTTTTTTCCCCCTGCAATAACCTTTTTTTATTATCCATAATTCTTAACTGGTATGGGATTGTTTTGCAGCTTCCAAAGTGGGAAAACAGTCTAACGCCACTCATACCTAAATGATGCCAGAATCCCTGTAAAACTGAATTCAGCAAACTAAGAACGAACAAGATTAGAGATGGGAAAATTTTGAGCAAGCCCTAGATACAGAGAACACTGCAGGCAGAGAACTGAGAAGATGCACCGGTCAGTGAGGAATGTGTGCCCAGTGTGTGCACACTGCAGGAAGCCTACTCCTTTGCTTCCTCCCACCTCCTGCTAGGTCTGGCTCCCAGTCTCTCTTTGCAATAAATTTACAGGTCCGTCAACTTTTACACAGTATGTGTGTATGTGTGTGTGTTGTGTAGGGAGGGGAGGACCAGACAAAAACGGGGCTTGGAGTGGAGAAAAGAGAAAGCTTGAACATAAGAAATAGAGAATTTTTCCATTTCCCTGATTGCTTGCAGTATTTGTAAAGGTCCCAAATAATATTGGGATCTGGGGTGCCAGTAGAAAGCTGTTTGGATCGATTTTCTAAGGGGTATTGAGGTCAAATTGAATTGCCAAAGTGAATAAACTTAGGGCAGATACTAGGTATAGAGGCTGAAGATTTTCTAAAAGGCATCCTAAAAGGGAATGAGGGTGTAGAATACACAATCCCTATGGACAAGAGAGGGGGCCAGAGAAAAAAGAGTGAGGCTCGGATGAAGACACAACTGTTCTGTGGGCCATAGCCACACTTAACAGGGATCAGGCAGCTTTTGTGGAGGCCAGAAGGTAAGGGTGAAAACCTAGCTCTAGGAAGGGGGTCTTATCCAGAGGAAAGGACCAGGAACAGGGTCACAAAGCCACATAGGCCTAGAGGGACAGGGGGATTACGGACAGCTCAGAAGAAGGTTAAGAGGGCAGGAAAAGGGGGCATGATGCCCAGTTGGGCCTAAAGAAACTGGAGGATTGCAGCTCTAAGGATGGAGAGATGAGGTCAGTCTGTTACAGCTCAGATGGGAAAGGTATTCTGATAGTCAGGGGAGCCAAGGAATAACAAGGTCACACTGTATAACAAACCTCACACAAGAGGTTTATAGGGAGAGAAGAACCCAGGAAGGCGGTGGCCTCTGCTCTGCTCGGGGAAACAGAAAACTGAGCAGAAGACAGGATTTTGTAAAGGGTTTCTTAAGAGGTGGAGTTTTGCAGGGTGGGCTGGCATTGGAAGGATTATGTGATCTGATCTTGGGCAAGCTCAAGAATTGGTGGGATTATATGTGGCCTGATTTTGGGGATTCTTTTCTCTATAGAGTAGATCTTGACTTTCATGTGTATTGAGGGGCTAGAAATGGCCATTAAAGCCATTAGAGTAATCTGGGGCTGCAGGGGCTGACAATGGCACAGGGCAATGAAATGCTTTCTGTCCAGGCATAATGGTTTGGATCCTCAGAACTCATATGAATGTGGGTCATTGTAATGTCGAGTCTGCAATACTCCTGCCCCTACATCCAGTCTCATCATAGAAGTTTTCTGGCCAACTCTGTAAGTTATGGCAAATAACAGAGACCCTGTTTCAAACAAGGTGGAATGGGAGAGGCCTGTTGGGGGCTGTACTGACTCTTACGAGCATGCCATGACACATGTCCATACCTGTTCACATGTGTGCATGCACAGATATACCAGACTTAAAAAGACTGCCCAAACTTGGAAACGTTTCTAAAGACCTAAACATCAAGGGTAAAAGCAGCTTAGTTCCCGTGGGTTAGGTTACTCAGGATTGGCTAAGGCAGGCAGATCTTCCACTATGGCCACAAAGTCACAGGATGCTGCAATCAGAATAGCATGTGACAGGAACCAATACCAATGTTCTTCCTTACTGAAATCGCAGGTCCACAGAGGAAGGGATGGCATCTTGGTGTTGAAAAAAGGACGGTCTGCCAGAATTTTATATCCAGCAAAAATAATGAGGAAAAAAAGACATCCTTATTTTTCTTCAGGTACCCAAAAGTCACGCTCTAACCTGGCCCCACCTCTTAAAGATCATTGGCTGAAAAATATTCCCCATCAAATGTGGTAATCTTGTTTCTAGGACTCCTGACAGAATGGGGGGAGATCTGTCTCTACAAATCCTCAGACTGAATGGGCAGCCGTTCTGTCTCTACCCACCTTATATTCCTGTCTCCATCTTGCTAGTCCTGGGATCAAAGGCATGAGGTCCCAAGTGCTGGAATCAAAGGTGAGAGCCACCGAGGCCTATCTGTTTCTCTTTTAGACTGGCTTAATATATATAACCCAAGGTGACCTTGAACCCCTGATCTCCCTGCTTCCTCCCAAGTGCTGGGGTTAAAGGTGTATGCCACCACTGTCTGGTTTCTATGGTTAACTAGTGGCTAGCGTCACCCTCTGATCTCCAGGTAAGGCCTTGAACTCAGATCCTCCTGCCTCTGTCCCCAGAGTGATGGAACTGAAGGCCTGTGCCAGCATGCCCAGAAAGTTGCTGTGTGATACAGAATACCCATTAGTGCATGGCGAGCATATCAGGCTATAGTGTATAAATATCTACAAGACTTCAACATTTTGTAAAGTTGTATAAGGTCAGCTCTAGGGTATGTGAACAGCTGGGCGTGGATCTGAACCAGAGTTAGCCAAAGTCCTGTGTGGACCACAGGACTTAACTCTCAGGCTCTTCCCCCTCACTGTGCTGCTCCTACCGGACTCCATACTTGCTCAAACTGTGTTCAGGACAGGTCTTCAGAGATAGCAGAGCCACACAGCAGGTGACCTGGAGAGAGGGGAGAAGGGGGCCGATCAGCCAAGCTTTGTCTCAACCAGAAGACTGAAGGAGAACTGCAAGCTGGGTTGGCAGTGCCCGCCTTCAATTCCATCACTTGGGATGCAGGAGCAGGTGGGTCTCTGAGTTCAGGGCCAGCTGGAGTAAGTTTCAGGACAGCCAAGCCTACACAGACCCGTCTTAAAAAAGAATCAAGAAATTCCAATCTTTTTCACTACTGCTTTAGTTCACTTAAATGTCTTTTGACACTGATGCATGAGTTAGCCAACCAGAGTTCTCCTCCCAGGCCATTTATGATTGACTTCTGGACACCTCTTGCTCTGACTTTCCTCACTACATCTCCCCCTTACTCTTAAGGAAACCATAGAATATTGGGGTACCCACCATCCAGATGTCCCCAGGATGGCTTTGAGTGTCCTGGCGCAGTTTGGAATTAGCTAGCTGCCTTTATCATCCTACACGCAGTTGAACACTGCCATCTGGTGGACATGGGCAGGTATAGCAGTGGTGTTGTAAGAAGGGCTGCCCTTTGAAATGTAAGATGGTTTTTCTATCCTTTTTCTTTTAACTCCACCCTCCCAGTGAAAACAGGACAAAATGTCAAACCAGCCTTGCCCAGGCCACTGTGACTTGCTTGAAGAGATGAAACTAAAGTTTAGAGTCTAGATGGAATTTGTGTAGGCCTCAGGCTGAGGGAGCAGGATTGGATGTGGGGAGTCCCTGATGGGACTGTAGGCACCTGCACACTGTCATTGCCTTGCTCAGGGTGCTTCTCACTGCCTCACTCTGTGCCTTGCCTTGGATAGGCTGCCCGTGACCCTCACAACACTAGGAGCCGAGAGCTGCAGGAGCGGAAGTGTGAGCCCCTCCCCCACAGCACTAAGGCTCCCAGATTCCTTCTCATGGGGTGAGGATTGGAGAGGGGGGTAGGGAGGGCTATTGTGGGAATAGATGATGACCCAGCACACTCAGACTAGATAGACCTGTGAGAGCCAGTTACATTTTAGATTTGAATTGCTGTGCCTTAGAGATTTGTGAAACAAACTCCTCTGCTCTGCAAGCCCCTTGCCCAAGGACAGAGTTCCTGAAAAGCTGGAGGCTGTTGTTTACAGGAGATAACAAGCCACGCCTTTTCACACCTCTAAACAAGTGTGCTTGCCCGTCTGCGCCAGAAGTGCTTAATTGGTTGTGGGTGGGAGGTTCACAAGCAGGAGATACTTGAGGATGTACACTCGCCCCGATTGGATGGAGGTTGGAGGTAGTCAGGATGTGTGCTTGCCCCTGATTGGGCCTGATGGGAAATGCAATGAGCTATGGGTTTTCCTTCTTAAACCACTGCTAACCAGGACTAGGGGTCATTTCCCAGAAACCTGGGTATGGACCTAGTCAGAGCCCATCCACCTGGCCCCTATTTAATTAAAGCTTGCTTCAAATCTGGCTTTAAACGGTGGTAGTGGTCTTATTCTCAAAGGGTGGGATTAACAGTTCCCATTCCTGAGGGCTCCTGTTTAGCCACCTCCAGAGGGTGTGACCTGGTTCCATGTTTGTCTTGTCCTTATGTCCCACATAAGACAACCCCGGGTTTTACGTGGGGAAGCAGTTTAATAATGTCCAGCAAGTTTCTCTCATGGGTTTGATTTGTGGGAACATGAAGATGCAGCCTGTACCTCTCTGACTGGAAACTGGATCCAAGATGGGGAGGTCCTCTTAGCTCTTCCTCTTGGCTGTGGTGACAGGTGGCCGCTAGAGGGCAGTAGAGTTCCAGGTTCTAAGAAGGCCAGGTGTCCTATCACTGTGTATAGATCGACTTCCAGATTGCACAGACACCCGTGGCTGGGTTGTGAAAGCGTTTCTAATGGCCTTACCAGCACCCTGCTGTGTAGCTAAGTGCACCCTGCTTAATCTAGGGAGAATTGTGGGTGTCGAGGGGAGTATAAATTCTTAGGCTGAGTGCTCAGAACTGGTTTTCATTTGGTTTCTTTATGGAGCAAAGATAGCATCTGCTGCCAAGAAAGTATGCTTTAAAGGAAAACCCTCTTTTCGACAGAGGAAGCAAGCATTTGGGAACGCGCGTGCGCACACACAGTCTTGGCCCGCGGGGCCTCAGCGGGGGCCTCCCAGAGGCTGTGCCTGGGGAGTGGAGTCCGGTGTCTAGAAGCCAAGGTTGCCTCTCTCCAACTCACCAGCTTTGTGTTTGAAGCAAGAACGCCTCGGAATTGCAGCTTTTTGTCCATTATTTTAGGAGGAGGTCTTCCTTAAAGGGGTCTAGTAAAAAATTAAATGAGGCAGGGTTCATGTGGTCCTTGGCACAAGTCTATGTCTCTGCCGCTGCTTTTTAATAGCTTATGTTCCTTTCCCTGCCTTAAAGGTAATATTCCCTGGGGTCTTTTGTGCTTAGCCTGGTTGTTGTGATAGCTTCACTGTCCTAGAATTTTAAACATACACGTTGCTGATGGCTTCTGCATATTTCCCTCCACTCTGGACCTCCTGCCTCACATTCCATAATCCTGAAGCCGGCCTGAGGCTGGTGTCTTCCCACGGAGTAGGTTTCTGTTGCTCTGTCCCTCCTCACTCGACACATCTCTCCATCAGTTAAGGAATTAGTTCTTTCTAGGGTTCTCCTGACCCCACACTCCCCGCCCCCAACCCGAGAGAAGGGTATAAAATCAGGATCTATGTTCAAAGGAATTCCTCCTCTTTGTTTAGCAGAGAAGTAGACAGCTGAACCCAGAGGGGGCTCGCTAATGTTTCCTCCTAAGTGTTGCTGAAAGGCCAACTCTCCAGCCGTAACAACTGGAAAACAGAACTGGGCATTGTTGACTTGTTACACTGTAAGGGTTTTAAAGTGAGCTGAGGAAGTGAAAGGTCACTTGTGCCAACCGTTGAGTCCCAGAATCTAGCTGGGGCAGGTGCAACCACAAAACATTTCACAATCAAGTGGAGGGAAGTAGCTTATATAATAAGGGACCCGTGGCGTTAGTCTGAACCTATGTTTTAAACCGCCCACGGGATGCATGCTAACGCCTCCTGAACGATTCTCCTGTGTTCTCGCTTCAGAGTGCTAGCATCCTCGTGTTCCTTGGCATGCTGGTTTTGGTTTATTTATTTATTTATTTATTTATTTTCCATTGTACGCAGTTTAGAGCTGTTGGACCTGTCTGTTTCTACCTTCTTAGGCCCTGGCAGGTGAAATACTGGGAGAGGCAGAGCTTGTGAATGCAAATGAATAGAAGCTGGACCAAATTGCTTTCACCGTTGTTCCCGTCGTTTGCTGGCTTTCGCTTCTATCAGGACACTCATTCCTTCTGATCCCAGCAGACTAGCCCATGAGACTGAGTAATATACACTGCATCATGGCAATTGGCCAGGGACTTAGGAACACAAATTCTAGTGGCTGCGAAGAAAACACCCAAGGAACACAGAGGTTCAGGACCTCAGATTTGAGAGCAGAGGCAGCTGTCTCCTCTATGACACACATAAAGAGAGGGACCATCAGATGATTTCTCTGTGAGTCTACCTGTCTTACAAAGGAAAGAATGCCTGGTCTCCATGTCCTAGATTTTTTTTGTCTGTGCTCCAACTGGATCAGTTTATTTAAGGATGTGATTTTAAGCACAATATGTTGGGCGGTGAGGCTGTTTGATCACTCCCAGCCATTTAGACCCGAAATAATCACTCAAACTATATATTATTTGCAATACTGTTTGGCCAATAGCTTAAGTGTATTTCTGGATTACTCTTATATCTTAAATTAATCCATTTTATTAATCTGTGTATTGCCACATGGCTGTGGCTTACCAACAAGGTTCCATCTGGTGGCTTTTGCCTTTCCTCTGGCTGCTCCACAGCTTCCTGCAACTCTGCCTTCTTTCTCCCAGCATTGAGTTTAGTTTTCTCTGCCTAGATCTTCTCTGCCCTATCACAGGCCAAGGCAACTTCTTTGTTCATTAGCCAATAAAAGCAACACATACAGAAGGACCTCCCACACCAACAGTATTACAGGTGTACATCCGTTTCATTCCCCGTTACCCTGGACAGACAGACACAGTTCAGATTCCCATAGATTCCTATAGATTCAAGACCTTGGAAAACCTGTGTCTTGTTCTCCTCATTCCATCCTTCTGGCTATAAATGTCTTAGTTACTTTCTAATTCTGATATAAACACTGACCCAAACCTACTTGTGGGAGGAAGGGGTTTATTAAATTTTAAACGCCTTACAGTCTATCATGAAAGAAAATCAGGGTAATAATCTGGAGGTGGGTAAAGAAGCAGAAGCCATGGAGGAAGGCTGTGTGTTGGCTTGCTTCCAGACTCAGATTCAAACTCCTTTCTACAGCTCCCAGGATGACTTTTTCAGGAGTGAACTGCATCCTCCCATTCGTCATTAAGACAATGTACCACTTGTCTACAGGCAATCAGATGGTAGAAAGCAAGATTCCTCAACTGAGATTCCTCTTTTCCAGAAGACTCTAACATTTTGCCAAGTTAACAAAAAAAAATAACCAGTACAGTCCTCTTTTCCCGCCTCATGATGTCTGAACAGAAGGATTTTAGAAACTATCATCCCTCTTATCTGAGCACATTTCCAACTTGAAATTTCTGCTCGCTGTGATGGTAACTGAAGCAGCACAAGGCACAAACCTTTGTGACATCCAGGTATGAGCACCACTGTGGTTAGCTCTTCAAATAGGACCTATATAGAAGACCTCTCCAGGGTCCTGAACCATGGGGCCAGGAGAATGGGCACTGGAATCCTGGGCTATATTCTACCAAATTTGAGCATCTGGTCCCAGTGTTGGAGACTCCCATGTGTTCTGTAAACAATGGGTGTACATCGTATGTTTGTGATATTTAAGGTCCTCCAGCCTACTTTGTCAAAGTACACTTAGTCCTCATGCTCACAGTGGACTACCTTAAAAGGTCAGACTACATAAACTATAACAGATCAATGGCAAGTTGACCTTGCTCCAGGAGTTGAAGTCTCTTGTTTTGAGCTAATTTTCCTCTAAACTACAGTCCTGTGTTCAAGGAAAACAAAGTGTTGTATCACATCTTTCTCTCCAAAGCACATGGGAATCTTATCTTCATCTGTCAGGACAGAGAACTCCATAGCCATGGCAACAAAATAAACAACATTAAGTGATAGCGAGATCTATGCTAATGATAATAGCCCTGTTTACAGTCCTCAGGAGGAGGTGAAGGATCATAGGACCCTAACCCTTCCCCCCTCATTACAAGAATGGCAAGTGGTTAAATGAAAGTGGGACCCTGTGATGCAGCTTCTATGTTATCATCCATGAAGAGGTGGGAACAGCTGGCTTGGAGGACCCATACTCTCACTTATGCTCCTGTAAAGAAGCCCAATACCTTATTGGTAGTAGTATTGACTTGTTGCTACTTATGGTCAGGGTGGTGGGTGAGGGGTAAAGGATTAATGAACATAAATCCAATCTATGTTAATGTGCCCTCCGTAGGGTCTATAAACTTGGAACTTGTATGCAAGGGGGAGTATTAAAGAAATTGCTGAAGTGGCTATTCCATTTTTCGGGGGAAGTTTTGTGATTAAGAGAAAGTGGTGATGGTATTAATGGAGCTTGACATGTAGAAGAATGCAAATAGATCCATAGCTATCACCACGCACAGAACCCTAGTCCAAGTGAATCAAAGATCTCAACATAAATCCAGTTACACCGAACCAGATAAAGTGGGAAGTAGCCTTGAATGCACAGGCACAGAAGATACTTCCTAAATATAACACCAGTAGCACAGAGACTGAGAGCAACAATCAATAAATGGGACCTCCTGAAATTGAAAAGCTCTGTAAGGCAAAGGACAAGTAAATAAGACAAAATGGCAGCCTACAGATCTTCACCAACCCCACATCTGACAGAGGGCTGACTTCAAAAATATATCAAGAACTCAAACTGGACATAAAAATACCAAATAATCCAATTAAAAAATGGAGTACAGATCTAAACAGAACTTGCAACAGAGGAATCTCAAATAGCCAAAAGACATTTAAGGAATTGCTTAATATCCTTAGTCATCAGGAAAATGCAAATCAAAATGACTGAGATATCATCTCATACCTGTCAAAATGGCTAAGACCAAAAACACAGAGGACAACTTATGTTGGGAAGGATGTGGAGTAAGGGGAACACTCCTTCGTTGCTGGTGGGAGGGTAAACTTGTACAACCACTTTGGACAACAGTATGGCAATGTCTCAGAAAGTTGGAAATCAACCTACTCAAGACCTAGCAATACCCAAAGGAAGCTTGGGCATATACCCAAAGGAAGCTCAATCATACCACAAGACACCTGTTCAACTATTTTCATAGCAGCAGTATTTATAATAACCAGAACCTGGAAACAACGTAGATGCCCCTCAACCAAAGAATGGATTAAAAAAAAGTGGTGCATTTACACAATGGAGTACTGCTCAACAGTAAAAAAACAATGCTATCTTAATTTGCAGGCAAATGGATGAAACTTTAAAAAATCCTGAGTGAGTTTATGGTGGGGGGGAACTTGAGTACCAGCCTCAGCATTCACTCAGGGCTCAGAACAGAATGTCTACAGCAAGCAAAAATGACTATAGTAGTGTCTGAGGATAAAAACAAAATTCACAAACACTTATGTCCTATTCATTTCTTCTATATTCATGCTGTTCCTCATGTTTTGTTGTTCTTGTTGTGCTTGTTGCTGTTCTGCTGTTCCCTCATGAGGTTTTCAGTCTATATAACCCACACAAACATTAACAATGGTATCAATATGCATTTCAGAAACATAAAAAAATGGTAGAACATGACAAAGCAGCATTCCAAGAAAAAATGACATAATCCAGGAAGGGCCAGCTTCCAAGAGGAAATACCTGACATTCCAAACCATTACATTATTAAATGCCCCTAACCCTGGAATCACCCATTCCCCTCACCCCAACCTCCACTGTGATCACCAGCTTTGGAGATGCCCAGACCTGTTTGTGAGTAGGGGCAGGCATGTCATCTTCCTATCTTTTTTTAAATTCCTACATGGTCTATTAGCAAAGGTAATTGTGGGGGATTGATTTTATGTAGATTTGACTATTAGAGCAAAGAGTGAATGCTATCACTCTAAAGCCCCATGGAAGGTCATTCTATTGCCTGTACAGGAGGAAATTATACTGTTGAAGTATATTGGGAATGAATCCCATTTTGAAGGGGGAAAGAGTCATGGCTTCACAAGGTTTCTGTAGAATTGATAGAGACTATCCAAAAAAGATAAATGTTCCTGAAGCTCTGCAAATGGGTTCCCCATATGTTTTACATTTGTGGGTCTGTCTAGGAATGTGTCATCTGTACATTTACTGCATAATAGTTGTGGCTCCAACAGAAGGTAACACAGACCCAGAAAGACAAGCATGTACTCATAAGTGGATATTAGATGTAAAACAAAAGATAACCAGGTTACAATCCAGTCCCAGATAAGCTAGGGAACCAGGAGTATCCTATGAGGGATGCATAGATTGATCTAGGAAGGGGAAATAAGATCTCCTGAGTAAACTCAGGGCAGGGAGTAAAGGGGAGGAGATGGAAGATGAGAACATGAGGAAACAGGATGGTTGAGTTGGGGAAAGGGATGGAGAGAGAAAGCAATGAAGGGAGATATTTGACAGTTATTATGGGATTAGTGGGAAACCTGGTTGTTGTGGGATCTCCTTCAGCTAATAGCCTTTAAGATACTGGCCCAGTTGTGTGTGTGGGTCCCTTGGCTGCTGGATTCGGTTCCAGTTCCCTGAGCACACAGAAGACTGTGGATCACTACTTTTTGTAAATTTGCTCCCTGAAAAATAAGCCTTTGTTATATACTCCATTCTGGGATGATAGTGTGGAACTCTTTTGTACCACAACAGTTTGGTGCCCAATGTGGCCAGAGCCCATGCCATTACCGGGCCCTGGTCAGAAGGTCTACTACCTCCCATCCCACACAGCTGAACTACCCCCTCTGAAGCTGAACTACCTCTCTGATGCACAGCTGTAAAATTGTTTGGCTTGCCATGTGGTGACTTAGGAATTAACCAATGGTAAGCCCACATGGTTTGGTTCCACCTACTAAGTGGCTTATTGCCAAAACTCTGACTTCTCTGGCTTTTTCCAGGCCTCCTCTAATTAGGTATAGCTCTGTCTCCAGGGACAGGGGCTGCTCCAGCCTGTGCTCCCAGTTCAGATCCATGAATGTCTGGCCTGAGCTCTGGCCAGAAACCTCACAGCTCACAACTGCCTGCAAGCTCTGGGTTCCTTGATATTCTGACTAACTCAATACATTCTCCTTATATGGATGGCTGCTCTTAGAATTACTAACAGATCTAGTTAAGTCTCAGGTGATTCAGGTACTGATATAGGGCCTGCCTTTCTGCCACAGCTGTGACACTTGCTGGCAAATAAAGATTATCACACCTACAAAAATTTTCTGAGAATTATAATGGAGGTAAGTTAATTTGATAAATAAATGAATAAATTTGAAAATTGTAAACAAACACCAAAGTAATGGCAGATAATATCACCATCCAGAAATTTAACAACTTTTTTTGTTTCTACTAATGATGGAATTCTGCATGAACTATATGAGGTACCTTGTACATATATTTTTGTGATCATGATACTTAGCTTTGTCCTTCATATTATATTCTTAAAGGAATGTTTTGATAAGAGTCAATAATGAGAAAATTTTAGGAAGAATACAGTCTTTAGCTGAAAAGAGTCATACTGTTGAAAACGATAACCTTAATTTGATGGGCAAAATTCAATCCATGTTAATGGGTTATAAAACTTTACAAAAGGGTACTGAAAGATTATCTGAAAGGATTTATATTAATGAAATTGACAATAAAAATCCATTAACATGTTATGATAACATCTCTCCAGGAAGGCAATCTTCACGCCATCCAAATAATATCCAAGGATGAAAAGATACAATTAATGGAATATTTTAATACCTTGGAATCGCATGTGCAGAATGAAAACCAGAAATTATTTGATTTGATGAAATCATTAGAAATTTTCACAAGAGATTCTGGCTTTACAAAAGACAGTGATAAAAATTTGAATTGATTAACTTGTCACAACTGATAAGCAAGGAGAAGGAGGTACAGACAAAGGATTAGCTTCACTAGTGCCTCTCAGTCAGATGATTTACCAAGAATTTTAGCCACTTATCCTATTACCTCCAAAAAGTCAGCAAATACTCAATACCCAAACAGATACAAAAATGTAAATGGAAAGAATGTAAATCGAAACCTATAGGCATGAAAGATCTAAAAAAAATTAAATGAGCAGTAGCGTCTTACAACATGCATTCTCCATTTGTAAGGGAGATAAGACATGGGCTTCAAGCAATAAGGTTACTCCACATGATTGACTTCAGTTAGTCTCAGTGGTGCTTGAAGATGGGCTGCAGATACAGTGGACATGCTATTGGAAAGAGGAGGCAAAAGACTTGGAACAGCAAGGAAGAGTCAAAAGAGTTTGAGGGTTACCATGATCAAATTCTTGGCAAGGGCTGTTGTGCTGATCCACAAAGTCAAGCTATTTACAATGAACACATCTTGTTTCTATGCCATACAGCAGACTTAAATGCTTGGGACAGGATTCAAGAGCTAGGAAGAATTGAATCATATGCTAAGGTTAATCAAGGCCCCAGAGAATGCCAACTTGGAATGCAAAAAGATACTTGGCCATGAAAGGTCAAATCAGCACCAGTGAATGAATGGATCCTGCACAGTCAATGTTCAGTAATTTGACTGTAATAGTGAGACTTGGATAGGAGAAGCAATTTCCAAAGATATTAAGAGATATCTGAGAAGGGATTTGTAGACAAGGCATTCCTAGAAATGTTTCCTCTGGGAATGACAAAAATTCTCAATCTTCTGGATTATGTAGAAGATGTGGCAAAAGCTGACATTGGGCCAATGAATGTAGATCAACAAGAGACTTGTATTTTAGTAAAGACTGCCTGAAGATCTGAGAGTAAAACAATCCCACTGGTCAGCCTTACAGACTAGATTATGGCAATACACACCTTTAATCCCCAGTAGCTACACTAGTTGCCATAGAAACTGGGTGGTGCATGCCTTTAATCATGGTGCTACACATCTTTCATCCCAGTCCTAGAGAGGATTTTAAAACAAGAGGAAATGGCTCTAAACACACAGTCTCATTCTGAGATTCTAGGGCAGGATTGTCATTTCAGACTGAGGTCCAAGGTAAGAGAGAGTGGCTGCCTGTTTTGCTTCTCAGATGTTCAGGTTGAATTCTAATTTCTGACTATGAGTTTTATTAACTGTATTAAACTTCTTGTGGCATGAATTTATGAAAAAGCCATTTGCCTGAGTCTTTAGCCAGCAGCCCAGTTTTAGGGCTGTGTAGTAATAGGGGCAGCGGGGCTGCGTCCCTGGCACCCCAGCCGCCTGCTCGGCTAGCTTATGCCCGAAATAACAACACACAAACTGTATTCATTTAATCACTGCTTGGCCCATTCTCTTCTAGGCTAATTCTCACATATTAATTTAGCCCATTTCTAATCATCTGTGTATGGCACCCCAAGGTGCGCTTACCAGGAAGATTCTAGCCTATGTCCATCCTGGGTCGGAGCTTCATCCCGGGAGCGGGGCATGGCGTCTCTCTCAGGCGTCTGCTCCCGAGAGGAGAGCTGTCGAGACTCTGAGCTCACTTCCTCTTCCTCCCAGCATTTTGTTCTGTTTACTCCTCCCACCTATCCTCTAACCAATAAAATGGGCCAAGGCAGTTCCTTTATTAGCCAATGACCTTCCTCCATCAGAGCTGGGATTGGAATTCCAGCTCTAGGAATTGAAACCCAAACCTAGCTACCTGTGTTTGGGAGAAAAACTAATGCTCCCAACTCTTTCCATCCTAGTTTAGCTTCCATGTAAAGATGAAAACTACACAGAGAATCTGGCTACTGTATGTTACTGAGTTGTCTTCGAATTGTTTGACTGCTGAGGAAGGAGCAATAGCTGCTAAAAGACATTTGATTATTGATGATGCTGGATTAATTCAAATTATATATATTGAAAAAGCCTTGACTTCAAACTTTAAGTCAAAAGATATGTTACTTTGTGCCGGGTTCTCTGGCAGAAAGAGCAGGGGCAGAGCTGGACCTGCTGGATTCTCCCTGGGACTGAGCAGAATGGTTAGTGTTGAATGACCCAGCATCCCCCCCTAGCTAGCCACCAGGGAAGAAATACACACACTGAGTGGGGAGTCTGTCAATGCAGAATCTTGTTTAATGATATCAGGCAGGAACTTATGTAGAGTTGTGATGGGGGTGGAGAAGATTGACATGGGAGGGTCAATAATATCCTGCCACACTAGCTGTGGCTGAGCAGAGGTGGGTCTAGATTGGGGTGTGCTGCATCATTCACATGTGGAGGTTGTGGCCAAAGACAGGTCTCCAAACTCAAGCTAGGCTTAGGAAGTTATACTAGGTCTCATGCCAACTCAAATTAGGCTCATGAAGTTACACTGGGCCTTATGCCCAGGTCTCATGAGGTCCAACAACTTTGGAAAACGGGTTTTGCTTTACTTTCCACAGGAAGTAAGAGGCTGTGGATTCATCTTCGTTAAGAAAAATAAGGTTTGATCAAGGAAGACCCCTGAAAACTCTCCAATGAGAACAGATGACCCAGATGATCCAACATATCAGAGAACATTTGTTGCCATTTTCTGAGTTCTACATTCAAAAGAGCTTCAAGATTGATGACTGAGCTAATCAGGTCTCACAGAGTACTCCAATCATGACTTGACTATAATTCTAAATTTTCTTTGGGTCCACATAAGAGTGTTTGCATCCCCAAACAGCAGGAAGCACCTTAGAAAGCTATGCCCACATTCCCAAAAAATGAATTATGGATGTTTGTTTTTACTGTGTTGGTTACAAGTTGTTAAGGATAATGGTCAGGGAAAAAAAGCTAAACAAAGGAAATTAGATTCAAAAGTCTTATTTCGAAAAAAGAAAAGGCCAGGCAGTGGTGGTATACCTTTAATCCTAGAACTTGGGAGGCAGAAGCGTGCAGAACTCTGTGAGTTAAAGGTCAGCTTGATCTACACAGTGAGTTCCAGGATGGGTCTCATAGCTACTGAGAACACCTGTCTTGAAAATCCTAAATAAATAATGAAAAAAAGGAAAAGAAAAAAGGAGATATAAATATAATATGGAAAGGTACATTGAATCTACTCTGAAAAGAAAAAGGGAGGCTATAGATATGATAATTGTACCTTCTAACTCAGCATGTGGTTGATGTTAAGATAGCTCTGTGCCATCCTGATGGGTGGTCAGGATATGCAAATGTACTTCTGCTCCTTTCTTTTGAAACTATGTTATAACCTAGGGAAGGGCAGTCTTCAACATACATGGCCTAGAGTACTTGACTTGGGGCACCTTGCTACCTAGAAAACAATGCTAATGATTGGATGTCTCAGAGTTGACTGTGAGTTAACCTTTTGTATCATGTTAATAAAGTCTTTTGTTACCTTCTCCCGCAGTTTACATTGGGTGTAAAAGCTGTGAAAAAATAAACACAGGTGATTTCAGGGTCTGAGTAATCCATGGAATAAGCTCCTGGTACTGTTTTATGGTTTTTGTCTTGTTGTTCTATGCATCCTCATATTCCTTACTTATATTCTTCAATTCCCATTCCCCTGCCCTGGTAAGACGTGATTTTGTCAAGGCCAGTCCTTGACAACTGCCTGTTTTGCTTTTCAGATCTTCAGGTTGAACCCCAATTTCTGACCCTGAGTTTATTATTGTGCTTCAATAGACAAGGCAACCCATTACCATTAGGAAACTCCTTCGGCTTCTCACAGTCCCACAGGTCAAACGTGGTCCAATCATTGTCAGTCACTGAGGAGGACACATCTCCCCAGGAAATTAAATAGTCCAGTGCCTGTTGTAATAAACCATACTGCTCTGGATGATAGAAAAAACATAGAGATAAATCAACAATTCAAATAGGAAACATATATTTTGGCAGACTTCTATAAATGATCAAAGACCAGAACTGAGAGTATTAATAAATAACATTGTAATTGAAGAATTACTGGACACTGGTACAGATGTGACTATTGTTGCTCCAGAATCTTGGCATCTGACTTGGCCTCTTCAGGAGGCAGATGTTCAATTTCTAGGAATTGGAACCCTATCTCAAGTAAAATCATGAAATGGGTTGAATGTGGAGACTCCTAGGACAGAGAGGGCAGGAGGAAACAAGCTCGACCTGGAGTAGAAGCCAGGAGCAAATCCAGCCCTGGGAACCAACACAATCCTGGGTTGCTGACTTTGATCTGTTTCTTTAAATCCTAGCCTGATCCCCTTCTGCAGAAGTCCCTGGCTTGGAGTTGGACCTGTTCTGATGGAGATTGCTGACTCTGGATCTGGTGGCTGGCTCAATCCTGACCTGCCAGTATTCTAGGCCTGGGTTGGCTCCCAGGACTAGATTTACTCCTGGCTTCTGGTGGAGCTTGTTTCCTCAGGCCCTCTATGTCCTCAGTGTCTAGGTATCTCATTCAGTCCCATTCCTGTGGAATTTGTTGCCCAAGGTGGGGTTCCTTGCCTTGGGGCAACTTTGGCCTAGGTTACTGGCTTTGACCTGTAAATCCTGGTCTGGATTTCCTCCTGCAGAAGTCCCTGGGTTGGAGTTGGACCTGGGAAGGTTTCTGGTTTCAGTCTACTGCCTAGGAGGTCCCAGGCTCATGTGTGCCTGGACCCACAAGGGACCTGCTTACTTCCTCAGAGATCCCAGACTCACACACTGGGACCTGTAGAGATTCCAGGTTCCTACCTATTCCCTTTGATGTCCCAGACCAATGCCCAAACTCACAGAAGTCCTGATTCAGGTCTACTCTCTCTGAGGTCCCAGACTCATGCCTGGCCCCACCAAAATCTCTGGTTCCTGCCTATTCCCTCGGAGGACCCAGATTCACTGCCCAGATTGGCAGAGGTTCTGGCTCAGGCCTACTGCCTGGGAGGTCCTAGACTCATGCCCAGACCCACCAGGGTGTTGGCTTACATCTACTCCCTTGAAGGTCCCAGATTCACTTCCGGACCCTCAGTAGTCTCTGGCTCACTTGCTCATTGGTTACTCCCCCATACCTGTTCTCGTGGAGATTGTTGACTCTGGATCTGGTCACTGGCTCAGCCTGATCCACTCATGTTCCAGGACTTGATTTGCTTTTGGCTTCTGCTCCTCATGGAGCTTGTTCTCCTTCTGTCCTAGGTAGCTGGTTCAATCCCACTCTGGTTCCAGTGGAGATCACAGACTCTGAGTCAAGGTCATTGGCTCAATCCTGATTTGCCAGTGTCCCAGGACTGGATTTGCTCCTGGCTTCTGCTCCCAGTGGAGCTTGTTTCCTCAGGTCCTCTGTCCTAGGTCAATAGCAAAGATTTAAAAACAGAATTTTCTATTGCATGACAACAAGCTAAGGAGATTATAAGGACATATTTTATTTGTTCTTTGTTGCGCCCGCCTCGACCAGCAAGGAAGACGCAACACCGGAGCTCTTCTTGCAAGCAGTTTATTCAGGACCTTGTTCACAGCAATCTTTCTCCTTCTCTTTCTCTTTCTCTTTCTCTTTCTCTTTCTCTTTCTCTCTCTCTCTCCAGGCAAATCTCTCCCAGCCTTTAAAAAGGTCCGGGCCGCCAACCCCGGATTGCCACGTGGACACTGTCCATAGGTCCACGCATATGCAATCAGATGACGATCATTGCATGATAATAGCATGAGTCAGGCCTTAGCCATATTAGGAGTTGATTATCACAGAGAGGACTCATTTTTAGGATCGCAGAGGGCAGAAGCCAGCACCATTAGGTGCGGCTCCACGCAGCTCTCTACAGTTCCCCCTTTTTGTTTTGTAAAGCAACAGGCAAAAGTAGAGGTCTGATCTCTGTTAAAAATGGAACATGTACTAGTGTCCGTCCAGGTATCATCCACTCAGAGAACACTAGACCTGTCTGGTGTCTTTTTACAGAGATGGGAGTTAGACACCAACCCACGTGCAATCAGACTTGCTCTTCGAGGTCGACTTCTCTGACTTCAAGTGCAGTGTGCAAGCCTCACATCCTGTGCTCAAATATAGATAACCAAGCTTGAGGGGACTGTCCTGCTTCAATGGCCGTGAAGGCCTGAATGATCATAACTGCATTGCAATGCTGTGAAACCCTTATGTGACAAATGCACCATAGGCATACCAGGGAGGCAAGCACCATTAAGCCTGTTAGGGCTCCTATTCCCACCCACTCCTTCAGATGATCCATGGCTATGATGGTCCAGGTCATGGTGAACTGGCATCGGTTTGGGAAAGGCTGACAGAATCCCCCACCGCAGCTCTGCCATCACTTTCTCCGTTGAGTGGGTGAGGAACAGGCACAGGATCCCCAGACATATCCGTAACATCCTTTTCTGCCTCCGTCTGCACTTGCACCTTCCTCACCAGGCATTCTGGCACCCAAATAGGGTCCAAATGATCCTGTGGAAAAACACAAACAGTGCTTCGTGCCCATGCCAGCATGGGATTGGGTCCATGCCAGACTCCTGTCAAAGCATCCTTCCAGGTCACCATTCCTTTTGAAGGACTGGATGGACATGAATGCCTGTCTGCAGCAAACTGAATGGAGTTATCCAAGTTTAAAAAATTTAAAGTAAATAAGGCTAAGGAAAGTCTATTCTTAGGGGTTTGCTCATGGCCTATTCCCCCTTTTTGTTTTTGCTGTCTTTATCAAACAAAGGGATGGAGAAAAAACAATCTTTTATATCTATTACAATAATAGGCCAGGAGGCGGGCAAAGAGGATAGTAATGGCAACCCACATTGCACCAGTCCCATGACTTGCATTTGATTATTAAAAGCTTGCAAATCATGTAATAGGTGCCACTTTCCCGATTTTTTTCCTGATTACAAAGATAGGTGTGTTCCAGGGGGAAATGGATGGTTTAATATGGCCCAGAGTTAACTGTGCCATTATTAAATCATTGGCAGTCATCATGTGCTTCTCAGAGGAAAGAGGCCACTGAGGAGCCCACACTGGCTTCTCTGTTTTCCAAGTAATGGGAATGCCTTCCCCAGTGGCCCCTAAGAAAAACCCATCCCTTGTCTGGGTTTTCTTAGTTCTGCCACTAGTGGATCTTTCCGTCCTTGTAAATACCTTGCCAATCCAAAATTTGGATGGCAGCCCATATTTTTCATAATGGTTTGAGCCTTTCCTGAATATTCTTTACTTAATTTAAAACCCATAGATTTCATGAGATCTCTTCCCCATAATGATACTGGGAGTTCAAGAACATAAGGTTGAATTACTTCGGAGTGGCCCTCTGTATCCTGCCAATTTAATAAATAATAGTAGGGGCACTAGCATATCCTAATCCTTGTAAGGTGTGTGATGAGGTCTGTATAGGCCATCCTCATGGCCAATCTTCACTGGCTATGATACTTTTATCCGCCCCTGTATCCAAAAGTCCTATGATCTTGACTCCACTAACAGTTAGTTGTAAAATAGGCCTTTGGTCCAAATCCAAGGATAAAAATGTTAAGTCTGTACCGGATGAACCAAATCCCTTATCTCCTCTTTCAATGTCTTTAGCTGGATGTTTGTCATGTAGACTAGGCAAAATAACAAGTTGAGCTATCCTATCACCTGGGGAAATCGTGGTAATGCCTTTAGGCGACTCAACCATGATTTTAACAATGCCTGTATAGTCTGAATCAATTATCCCAGGATGGACACATAATCCTCTTAGGGTAATAGATGATCTCCCTAGTAATAATCCCACTGTACCAGGTTGAAGAGGACCCTGAAAATCAGAGTCTACTGTCTGAACTCCCATTTGAGGGGTTAATACGAGTCTGGTGGTGGCACGAAGGTCCAATCCTGCTGATCCTGCAGTAGCTCGCCACGGTCCTTGGGGTGTCTGAAGGTTGGCCACTGCTCGTGACTCCCTTCTCTGCTCTGACCCTCCATTGCCCCATATATTTGGGGGCCCTGAGGTCGGGGGCCCCGCTGTCCATTTTTTGGCATAGTAACATTTACTAGGGGTTGTCCATTAATATCTTTTACTGACCTACACCCATTCGCCCAATGTTTTCATTTTTTACATCTAGGGCACATTCCTGGACTTGGGCATTGGTCACTTTCTAATTCCTGGGCATTTCCCTGCCAAGTACTTCCTCCTTGAGGGCAGTTATGCTTTATGTGGCCTGTTTTACCAGATCGAAAACAAGTTCCTGTAGTGCCCCCGTTCTTACTTAACTGAAGTATTGCAGCTGCCAGTCTGGCATTGGACAGTTGACCTCCTAGCTCTCTGCATGTTCTCATCCAGTATTCCAACCCCCTGTTCTTATATGGAGTGATAGCTGCCCTACATTCCTTAGAACATTGCTCAAACACTGTTTAATTAATGGCATGGCAGTGTCATCAAATATCTTTCCTGCCGCTTCTATCACCCTGGCCACAAAATCAGAAAAAGGCTCTGTAGGTCCTTGAATAATCTTCGTTAGATTACCCCTTATTTCCCCTCTATTTGGCAGAGATTTCCAGGCTCGAGTAGCAAGATTGTTAATTTGCTCATACACCTGAGGGAGATATCCATTTTGTTGATTGGCAAATCTACCTTGTCCGAGTAGCATGTCCGTATCCCAGACTGCTTGAGCTCCTCCAGCTTCCAAATTTATTGCAGCCTGTGCATTGGCAAATTCAATTAAAAAAGCTTTCCAATCCAAATATTGACCAGGGGATAAGCAAGCCTTTGCAAGGTTCATCCAGTTGGATGGGGTCATAACGTATCTATGCAAAGCCTCTAACTGAGCCACCGTAAAAGAAGCTGAAATGCCATAGGTCCGGACAGACTTGGCCAATGTTTTGATAACCTTGAAATCTAACAGCTCATGATATCTGTTACCTTGTTGATCTTGAAATACTGGGAAAGCAGTCATCATTCTAACTCCTTTCTGGGTCATCATTTCCGCTCTGACCTCCTTCCATACTCCAGGACTGAAAGAAATCCCTCCTTCTGCTCCCATGACCTCAGGATACGGGGAGGGGGGCAAAGAAGTTACACTCCTCCTTGTACTTTCGAGTTGTTTTTGCTTCTGTTTCTCCCTTTCTTTCCTCTTTATTTTTATCCTGTCTAGAGATTTATGGATAGATTCTAGGGGGACCACATAAAAGCCCTCCTCTTCCTCATCGTCATCATCATCAGACTCTGAGTGGAAATATCCGACTCCTCCAGTTCTGACAGACTAGGATATAATCTTGTTTCTCCTTTTCCTGGGTCCTTTTTCCTTGTACCTTTACCTGACCCAGTGTCAAACATAGCCTTTTCAGAGGCTGCTCTCTCAGATCTCTTCTCCTGTAGGATCTCTAATGTAGCGGCATAAATAAATGCAGGCAGATTGTAAAGAAAGAATATACACAGCTTTAATGAAGAAATAAACTTACAGAACCAAGGTTCCCGAGGAGCACAGAAAGCAGAAGAAGGGGCGCGTGGGAGTAAACATTCGCCCGAGGCAAGCCCATCCCCTAAGGGGCTGGCTTAACCCTACATCTCCCCCTTTTGTCTAAAAAAGACAGAACTAAACCAAATACAACTATAAACAATAATAACAAATGATAAATATAACAAACAATATTGAGAACAAAAGTTTTGCTAGACATTCTATCTCAAGAAGTCTAAATAATGTAGAGAGTAACTACAATTATATAATCTTCAACTCCATCAAAGATCTGAGAAGGGAATAAATATTACTTAACAAATGAGAGATATCCAAAATGTGCAACGAATGACAGAGACAACTGATTACCTGGGCAATCACCCAAAGTCTCGTTTGCAATGTTGAGTCAACCAACTTTGGCTAAGGCCTAACATAACTGACATAACATTATCAAAGGCAAGGAACTTTCTTAGAATTATCCTACCCTGTCTTTGCAAGATAAGACAATCCTGTTTCATATCTTAGTCAGTAGTTGAGGTATGGGCTTTTTTTAACCCAAAGACCAATTCTGCCACGAAGACAAGCTCCCAGTGGAGTGTCTTTGGTGCTCAACATTCTCTCAGGAGTAGAGTGGCATTGCCAGGAGTAATTGTGTCTCATTGGCACAGAATTCTAGGTTAGATTAAAGGCCATTTTCTATAGTAGCTCTTCGAGGAGGCTGAAGATTATACTATCTATACTAAATATAATCTCTATGTATCTAAAAGACCTGATTAACCTAAAAATAAATATGACAAACATATAATTCTCAATACCTATCGAACTTGAAGACTAAGAGAATAAACAACTGTGCAATATATGAAGACAATGATCTTCACCTGTAAACAATGTCATTACATATCAAATGTAAACAATGTTATTACATAAATAGTATCAGAGGTAGAAATGTACATTGTGATATGGTAGATGTATCAATGCAATATAAGCATACTCTTATACAAAAATAGAGGTAGGAACACTCACATTCAATATTCAATATATCAATATACAAGAAACAGTACCAATATAATTTTCTAAAAACAGTAAGTCACAAATACCAATCATCCCATCAAACCAGTTAATCCCCCCCTTTTTTTTGAAAATATTCCTAATTCCATAAAATATCTCCCCATCCCCTCAACCCTGAACTAACCACTAAAAGATGTCCCTAACCCTGAGGTAAACTCTGTTGGGAGAGGGGGACGTCGTCCTCTAAAATTGCTTCTAGCTGACATGGGGGCGACATTATTCTTAGGGGCTCCTGTGAAAGCAAATGATGGTAAAATTCCCTAATTAACCTTTGACCTAAGAAAATTGTAACTAGTCTTTGAGCAGGTCCGGCCAGAGTGTTGTCAAAAATGTACACCATTAGAAATAGTTTCGTGCAGTTGGTATCAAAAAAAGGTCTAATATTAGCACTAAAAAATATTCATGACGTCATAAAAACCAGATTGAGTTGATGTTGTGGGGCCCCATCTTCATCCTGGAAACTTCAAAGATTACTGTAGGAAAATTTGTTGCTTGTTATGGGAAATTTAAACATTAACAACAAGGACATATACTGACATATAAAGAAAGACACAGATATGAGGAAAAGCAAAGAAAGTTTATCAAGTATAAAATTATTCTTATTCTGTCCCATTTCATGGCTCCTGACCTGAGACAGAAACTCTGAAATATCTCTTATCAACAGGCTTGGAATTGAAGAGGAACTGAGCCATAGTCCAACTCCAAAACCAGCTCTACATATTTATAAAGAAGTGTTCAATAAAACATATATATATATATATATATATATATAATTCAATACCTACAGAATGTATAGAATTTTATTGTTGATTGTTTGTGGGTCGTAACTATTTTCCATCCATCAGTAATTAAATATTCAGGGTCCCTTAAATTCTTTGAAGATGAGTATTTTCCTGTGGAGATAAGAAAAGAACCCTGCCCCCAACCTATCTGTATTCCTTACCATCAGTATGCTCGCCATCCTTGTGAATGAATTGTTATTTATCTTTTCCAAGTGGCTTCTCTTCTTCAAACCGAACCTTTATTAATTTTGACGGTATCCACAATTTTTCCTCACCTGTGGAGATAAGAGTAAAACCCCGTCCCCAACGCAGCACATCTCCTGGCTTCCATTGTGAGGTCAGCACATCCTTGAAATAAACTGGTTGATTTAGTTCAGAAGACTTTTCCATTATCCAATGTCTTTCTGCAGCCGTCGTTCCCTTCTCATTAGTGTTGAGAAAATTCAAGGTTAACAAAGCATTATGTAACCTATTTCTGGGGGTGTTTTCCACCCCTTTCTGTTTGTCCAAAATATCTTTTAGAGTTCGATTTGATCTTTCTATGACTGCTTGACCTATAGGATTGTATGGTATACCTGTAACATGCTTGATATTGTAATAATCAAAAAACCGTTTCATTTTCCTAGAGACATAAGCAGGACCATTATCTGTCTTTATTTGTGTAGGTATACCCATGATAGCCATGACTTCTAATAAATGAGTGATTACTGAATCAGCTTTTTCTGAACTTAAGGCAGTTGCCCACTGAAAGCCTGAATAAGTGTCAATGGTGTAATGAACATCCTTCAATTTGCCAAATTCTGCAAAGTAGAACACATCCATCTGCCAGATTTCATTCCTATGGGTGCCCTTCGGATTAGCCCCTGCTGGCAGTGGCGTTTGGTTATAGAAAGAGCAAGTAGGGCATTTCCTTACAATCTCCTTAGCTTGTTGCCATGTAATTGAAAACTCTTTCTTCAAACCTTTGCTATTAACATGTTTTTTATGAAATTCAGGGCTTGTAGCACACTGCCAATCAATAATTGATCAATTTCTGCATTACCTTGTGCTAGAGGACCTGGCAGACCCATATGGGATCTGATGTGTGTTATGTACAATAGGTCAAAGCCTGTTCCTGATCAAATCTTGAACCTGGATAAACAATGAGGTTAGTTCTGTTTCACCAGGTATAAATTTAGCAGTTTCAATATGTAAAATAACTCTTTCTGCGTATTGTGAATCAGTAACTATATTAATAGGTTCTTTAAAATCTCTTAGTACCATAAGAATGGCATATAATTCTGCCTTCTGGACAGAATCATAAGGACTTTGTTCCACCTTACCCAAGTCTTCTGATTTGTAACCTGCCTTCCCTGATTTATTGGCATCAGTATAGAATGTACGGGCTCCAGTTATTGGAGCATCACGGACGATTTAAGGCAGGATCCAAGAAGTTCTCTTTATGAAGTTAAGCTGCTTTCTTTTTGGATAGTTGTTATTAATGTCTCCCAAAAAATTAGCACAAGCTCTTTGCCATGGTTCATTATCTTCCCATAATTTCTTTAGTTCATCAGCAGTGAAAGGCACTAAAATTTCTGCTGGGTCTATGCCTGCTAGTTGACGAAGTCTCAGCTTGCCTTTTATAATTAACTCAGAGACTTTTTCCACATAAGTTTTCAGTTTCTTACTTGGTTTATGTGGTAAAAAAAAACATCCATTCTAAGATAATACCATCTCTCTGCATTGAAATTCCGGTAGGAGAAATTTTTGATGGTAGTATGACAAGAATACAATCGAGCTCTGGATTCACACTGTCCACATGTGCCTGTTGTAATTATTCCTCAATCATTGTCAGTTCCTTTTCTGCTTCAGCTGTGAATTCTCTGGGACTGTTCAAATCTTTATCACCCTCCAAGGTTTTGTTCAAATGAATTAGTAGATCAGGTGTTATCCCAATAGCTGGTCGTAGACTGGAAATGTCTCCTAGCAGTCTTTGAAAGTCATTAAGAGTCCATAGGCAATCTCTCCTAATTTGTGCCTTTTGTGTCTTAATTTTTTGCAAACCTATTCTATAACCTAAATAAGATTCAGAAGGGAGATTCTGTTAATTTTCAGGAGCAATTTGCAATCCCCATTTAGGTAAAAGTATCTGTATTTCTTCAAACAGTCTGTTCAAGGTATCCATGTTTGAATCGGATAACAAAATGTCGTCCATGTAATGATATATTATCGATTTTGGAAATTTCTTGTGGATCATTTGCAATGGTTGATTCACAAAATATTGGCACAAGGCGGGGCTATTTAACATAGCCTGGGGGAGGACGGCCCAGTGGTACCTCCTGGAAGGTTGAGAATTGTTATAAGTAGGCACTGCGAAGGCAAATTTTTCTCTATCTTCTTTTTGTAAAGGTATAGTGAAAAAAACAATCCTTTAAATCAATAACTATGAGAGGCCATTTTTTTGGTAATAAAGAGGGCAAAGGGATTCCAGATTGCAGAGGGACCATAGGTTGAATAACCTTGTTGATAGCTCTGAGATCTGTCACCATTCTCCATTTACCTGATTTTTCCTTAACCACAAATACAGGAGAATTCCAAGGGCTGGTAGATTCTTCTATATGTCCAGCATCTAATTGTTCTTGTACCAGCTGTTCTAAAGCCTGTAACTTTTCCTCAGCTAAAGGCCATTGCTTTGTCCATATTGGTTTCTCAGTCAACCATTTTAGAGGCAAGGCTGTTGGTATCTCTGAAGGGACTTCAATTGCTTGTTCTTGTACGGCCCGAATGGCCAGTTTCTACATTTGTAATATCTTTTAATATTATTCTGAGAAATATAGGCTCTAGAAGTAGCAGGAATGTTAATTTCGGTATTCCATTGTTGTAATAGGTCACGACCCCATAAATTCATTGCAATATTGGCTACATATGGCCTTAATTTTCCTATTTGTCCCTCTGGCCCTATACATTCAACCCATCTCATGCTCTGCCTTACTCGAGATAGGGTTCCAATTCCCAGGAGCTGAACATTTACATTCTAAAGAGGCCAAAATGGATGCCAAGATTCTGGGGTAGTGATACTTATATCAGCACCTGTGTCCAGCAGGCCAGTAATAAAAATGCCATTTACACACACTCTCAGCTTAGGTCTTTGATCATTTATAGAAGTTTTCCAAAACACAGGTAACTCATCTTTCTGATCATTATTGCTTGTAACAGTAGGCATGGAGCCTCCTAACTGTCCTGACGAGGCATGTTCTCTGCAGAAACTGGAAATGACTGAAACATGTTTGCCATGGGGGCCTGTGAGCCCCCCCCCCCTCACCTTTCCCATCTGTATCAAGTTGCCTTGTCTAGCTCTTGTAGACCTGCATTCATTCGTCCAATGTCTGCCTTTTCCACATCTTCTACATAAACCTGAAGGCTGAGTCCTCCTATTTCTGTTATTTCCTGAAGATGCATTATTATTATTTCTGAAAATCCATTGTTTACAATTCCTTTTCATATGACCCATTTTGCCACAATTAAAACATTTGGTATTCTGGTGTCTCCTTTTACCATTGGAAATTGCTTCTTCTACCCATGCTTCAATGCCATAGCCAAATGTATCAACATTCAGTGTATGCAAGACCCATTCTTCCAAGGGCACTGATCTGAGCTTTAAAGGCCCCAAATCTTTTTGCATTCCACATTTGCATTTTCATAAGCCAAAGACTTAATCATTATACGTTTTGCTTCTGGGTCAGATATCCCTATTTGTACAGCCTTAGTTAGTCTTTGTAAAAAGTCACTAAAGGGTTCTCTCTGACCCTGTTTAACTCTGACAAATGATTCCATTCTCTGTCCTGGGTCTTGTACCCTGTCCCAAGCCCTTAAGGCTGCTGTAGTACAATGGAGAGTGTGTTTTCATCCAAATTAGCTTGTTCCTGAGGGTCCGAAAAGAGCCCTTCACCTAGAATTTTATCTAGGGAAATGTCAATTCCCTTCGCCTTTTCCTGCTGTTCTAAAAGTCTAGCCTCTTGCCTGAATAAGCATTTCCATTTCAATTGCGGTCCACTCTCAAGGACCGCAGAACTCAGCTGAAGCCAGTCTGAGGGGGTTGCTCTGCTTGTTGTGGCCCAAGATCTTAGCATCTCTTTAACAAAAGAGGCGTGCATCCCAAAAGTCATGACAGCCTGTTTAATGTCTTTGAGATCATTCATAAGGACAGGCTCCCATGTATCTTCCTTGATGACCCTAGGGTTTCTGGAACCAATCACCTTCTCTGTTATTATTACTGGAAAGGCATGTAGAGCTGTAGGTAGAGCTTTGTGGAAATTGTCCCGGAGGGATTTACCCACAGATGTAGTTAAAATTTGCCTTTCTACCCTTTGCTCTTCTTCATCAGAATTTAGAAATTCCTTGATCTTTTCAATTGTATTCACCATTGCCTTCTGCAATGTCTGAATCTCCTATCCAGAATTATGTTCCAAAGCCTTCATTGAGGATTCTAAAGTATGAAGTTTGTCCATTAGAGATAATTTCTCATATTTGGATATAATTTTTATGGCATAAACCATGCCTTCTTGTATTGACAATCTTTCTGCCAATCTGTCATAAGCTTTAGACAAAATTCGATTGTCACATTCAGCAGTTTTGATTCAGTTAATGTTTCAGTTCCTACAGAAAGGGACTGCTGAAGTTTACAATCCAAATCAGCTGTTCCTTCTTCCATAGTAATGAATTTCTCCTTAACATCAGCCTGTACCTTTTCTAAATTTTGCTCAGTTAACCGAGTCTTGTTAAACAAAGATTTGTTCTCTTCCTGGAGAATTTCAAACTGATTCTTGTGAAGATTGTTGTCATTCTCAATAGTTTTTAAACGTTCAACCTGTCCCTTAAGAATACTGGATTCGTCTCTTAAAGATTTTATCATTTTTCTATTATCAAACCATATAGTACCAAGGAAAACTACGAATCTCAGAAATATCCATAGATGTGGGGTGATAGAAATCTCTTGTAAAATCTCCCACATGGTACACTCCAAGGCTGTTAAAGTCTTGAATAGTAACGTTCTCAGACATTTTATTTATAAAAGAAAATTTTTTTGCCTGCAATGACCGGTTCCTGCCAGTGGTGGCGAAAGAGTCCACTTGAGTCCACATGGCCTAAGTCTGAAATAATTGACTCAAAAACAAAAGTTGGAGCAGACACCAGGCTGATAAATAGCAATTGGGGGGGGGGGGGGGGGGAGGCCAGGAAGCCCGGCAGAGCCAAGGCCGAACTAAGCCACCGGCAGGGAGGGGATGCGCTGTGTACTGATCACGCTGTTACAGAGGCGCTTGTACCACTGTCGGGCAGGGCGGGGCACACAGACTCAGCCAATTCCAAACTGCTGGGGCTAAATCTCCCGTCCGGTTTGGCGACTTTCTAGCAGGCGCTAGGAAAAATCGAGTCGTTCAGAATCTCAGCTGCTTCTGCCGCAGTTGTCGGGCAGAAGCAAACCGGCAAGGAGCAGTGCTGAGAGGGTACAATCTACCCGCAGAAGGAGACCTCCGGAATGGGGGGGGTGCTGCTAGCTCCCAGCGGTCGCCCCCAGGAGCCTCTGATTCGGGGCGGGTATCCACAAAGCCTCACTGGGCGCCACAAATGTAGCGGCGTAAATAAATGCAGGCAGATTATATACAGCTTTAATGAAGAAATAAACTTACAGGACCAAGGTTCCCGCGGAGCACAGAAAGCAGAAGGGGTGCGCGGTTTCCCACGCACCTGATTTATAAATAAACATTCGCCCGAGGCAAGCCCACCCCCTAAGGCCTGGCTTAACCCTACACTCTAAGGTGGCCTGGCTATTCTCTATTGCTTCACTATACCTTTGGTCTTTCAAGCAATGCCACACTAGCCTCCAAACTGATCTGACTCCTTTCTTAAGAGCTAAAAAAAATTGGGTGCGAAGGTGAAGCGCCCATCTGAACAAATGTTAGATTCATACAATTTCACTTTTATCCCGTCCACTCTTGTCGAAGCTCTACTACTTTGCTCTCCCTTTTTCTATTGGTGAGAACAGAAAACCCGCTTTTGTCGCGATTCCTTAATCTTACCTGAGGATTTACCAGTGCACCCCCTGACTGCTGCAGCAAGTTCTGGGCTCCACGGAGAGAGGTTTGGAGGTTCCCCGTACGGGCCACCACTTGTCATGCCCACCTCAACCAGCAAGGAAGACGCAACACCGGAGCTCTTCTTGCAAGCTGTTTATTCAGGACCTTTTCACAGCAATCTTTCTCCTTCTTTTTCTCTTTCTCTCTCTCTTGGCAAAACCTCTCCCAGCCTTTAAAAAGGCACGGGCCGCCAACCCCAGATTGCCATGTGGGCACTGCCCATAGGTCCATGCATATGCAAGCAGCTGACGATCATTGCGTGATAATAGCATGAGTCAGGCCTTAGCCATATTAGGAGTTAATTATCACAGAGAGCACTCGCTTTCAGGATCATGGAGGGCGGAAGCCAGCACCATCAGGTGCGGCTCCACACAGCTATCTACAGTTCTTTATATAACCAAACACCACTACTGCAGTAAGTAGTCCAAAGGGTACTGAAAAGAATGAAATCTGGCAGATGGATGTGTTCCAGTTTGTAGAATTTGGAAAATTGAAATATATACACCACATCATTGACATTTATTCAGGTTTTCAATGGGCAACTGCTTTGAGTTTGGAAAATACTAATTTGGAATGCATTTACTAGGAGTTATAGCCATCATGTGTACCTGCACAAATAAAGACAATGGCCCAGCATATGTCTCTCAGAAAATGAAACCATTTTTATTATATATTATAAAGTACATTATAGGTATACCAAACAATCCTACATGTCAGGCAGTTATAGAAAGATCAAACTGAACTATAAAGCATATGTTAAACAAAAAGGGATAAAAAAAAATCCCCAGAAATAGATTTGTAGAGTGCTTTAAGTTTGAGTTTTCTTAATGCTAATGATAAAGGAACAATGGCAGCAGAGAGACATTGGGTAATAGAAAAAAAACTTCTGAATTAAATCAAAAGGTATATATCAAGGATGTGTTGACCTCAGAATGAAATCCAGGAGATTTGCTACATTGGGGAAGGGATTTTGCTCTTGTTTCCACAGGAGAAGAGCTATGGATACCACTAAAAATAAAGATTCTGTCTGAAAAAGAGAAACCTCTTGAGAAAGAGAAATGACAGCTCATTCACAGAGGTGACAATCCTACAAATGGTAAGAAAACCTCAAAGGTTGGAACAGGGGTCTGTTCTTGTCTTTGCAGAAAAATATCCATCTTCAAGAAGTCAAAAGACCTTGGACATCTAGATGCCAAAAGAAGAAAAGATAGCTATCCAGAAAGAATCACCAAGGAAAGAGAAATCTGACTTATGGTACCCATATCCTCTGCAGGGTAATTTTCACTACCTAAACATACACATGTCCTTACTTCTCAGTATAATATTAATCATAGCTCACTTAAAAATAAAAACTGGCTTTGGAGTTGGACACTGGCTATTTTTCTCTAAATCCAAGTATGTTATTAAGAGAAATATTCAGTTTCTCTCATCAGGAGCCACCTGATATGGAACAGAAGGAAGGAAAAATTTCCTCCCCCGATACCTATTTTTGTCTCTATAATCCATTTCATTGAATATATGTTTATATGAATAATGTTTAAGTTTTCCACAATAAATTTGAAGTACCCAGGAAAAAGGTGTAGCTCCACAACAATGATTCCCCTGGTAGATATGATATGCTAATAGCATGACTTTAAGATCAGTTTTGGGTTAAAAACTGCTCAAGGTGATTCCAACTCTGCTAACTGAGATGGTGCATCTTCTTACAATGTTCTAGCCTGAACTTCAAATAAGAAATTCAGAAAAACCCAACCAACTACTCAGGCTACCTACAGTTGTACCAGACAGTAATCTTGAAACTTAACCATAATTTTAGTTTTTTACAAGATCCCATAAAAATAACATCACATACCTGACAGCTGGAAGTAATTCTAGAAGATGACATCCCCTCTCCCAACAAAGTTTGTCCTCAGAGTTAGGGACACCTATTAGAGGTTGGTTATAAGTGGTATATGGTTGGGGTGGAAATTAAGTAGACTCAAATCTCTTTTGAGAAAAAAAAGAATTGGATGGGATAATAGATTAGTGTGAGCTTAATCATACTACTACTAATAGTAATATAATACTTATGAGCTATTTATAGATAAATTATATTGATATAGATTCTTACATATTGATAACAAATTCAATTATATTTGTTATATTGAATATGCTCGGATTTATGTGTACAATATTTGTACACCTATGCAAAGTTATTTAGTCATTATATCCATGCATGTTCTTACCTCTGCTTAAGATATTTTGTATACTGATGCAATTTTAGGATATATGTATCATATAGCGTACATTTCTACCTCTAATCAAGATACTTATTCATTGTTTACATTTTGAGGTCATTGTCCTCATTTGCTGCACATTTGTTTAAAGATTGTTTAATATTTTAATATAAAGTCTTAGTCTTTAAGCTATATTGGTATTAAAAATTATAGGTCAATAGTCATCCATGTTTGTCATACTTATAGTTAGACTAATCAAGTTCTTTAGATGCATAGAGATTGTATTCTGCATTGATAGGTAATCTTTAACTACTTTAAAAAACTGTAGAACATGGCATTTACATAACTTAGGATTTTGTTGATGTGAGACACGGTGGTTCCTAGCAGTACCAATCTACTCCCAAGAGAATGTTGGGCACCAAAGACACTCCACGTGGAGCTTATTTTCTTCTTGGCAAAAATGGCCTTTGGACAAAGAACTGTCCCTTCCTTGCCCACTGACAAAAGGCATGGTGTCTAGACTGTACAAAAAAGATTGCCAAACCTTGCCAAGACAGGGTAAGACAGTTTTTAAAATTTTCCTGCCTCTGAAAATAGTCTGTCAGTTACTCTAGACCTTAGCCAGAGTTGGTTGTCCCAACATTGCAAATAAGACTTCAGGTGATTGCTCAGGTCGCTGGCTGTCTGTCATTTCTTGAACCTTTTGGAAGTTGCTTAATATTATTTTCCTTCTTAGGTTTTTGATGGAGTTAAAGACTAGATAGTAGTACTTACTTTCCCCTCATGAGTTAGCCAAGCCATTTCTAATATAAGACTTAGACTCCTTAAGATAGGATAACTATTGAAACATTTAGCATATATTTCTTTTTGATATTGTTCATGCTGGTTGTAACTCTAATTTTTATACTTGATACTTGTTCTTATTGTATTATGCTTAGAAATCTTATTTAGACAAAAGGTGAAGATGCTGTGGGAATATTCCTTCAGCTAATAACATTTAAGACACTGGCCCACTTTGGATGACTCACTGGGATAGTCACCAAGCCTGGAACCCAGGCCACAGTGGGAGTTATCTCGTTAGCCCAACAGCTGTTCAAACAACACAAAGCTTGAGAACAGTTCAGGGCAGAATCATTCAAGGTATAATTAGCCACAGACAGCCTCATGAGAAGCCCTATTTTGGCTCTGGTTTTCCATCTTGTGCTATTGAACAAGGTAGAATCCTGCACAGGCAAGAGTCCAAAACTTGAATAGGCACAAAGTCCACAGAGATACCATCCTGCAAAGGTAGACAGTATACCGTATTGGGCTGGATTCTGGAAAGGAAACTCCGGAGGATCCTTGCTAACATTCTTGTAAAGTGATCATGGTTCCCATCACCATAATAAATAATGTGCTCTGGACATAAACCATAGTACCAGGCCAACATTTAACACAAGGAGAAGGAAAATTTAGCAGAAATAAAACACAAACTGTCAGATAGTTTTCACATGCCAGTAGCATTATTGTCTCCAGTCAATGGAAATGGCTGGCTTTTCTGTAGCCCAATCAGTGGAAAGGAAGTACGGCCACACAGGACTATCCAGGTTCACTGGTAGATTCCTGACCAGGGCCCATCATACCTGTTGGCTGTGGTTGATGGTCAGAAGAAACATCCATAGGATGCACAAGGAATTCGAATGGGGCTTTCAGTATCCTGTGGAAACACCTGTATACTTCCACGCCCACGGATGAGGACTGGATCAGGCCCCTTCCATGCTCCAGTCAACACATCCTTCCACTGTACCATTGGATGAGTAGAACCACGGGGCTGCCAGTGCCACTGAGCAGCAAGAGTTTGAGTATGTGATTCAATTGTTAGAAAATTTAATATATAGAGAGTATTAGAAAGGATACCACAGGGAATACTATACTCCCCTTTTTTTGTTTTGTGAATATAGTCTTTGAGAGTTCAGTGAGCCCATTCCACTATGGCCTGCCTTTGTGGATTGTAAGGAATTCCTGTCTTATGAAGGATGTCATAACTGTCACAGAAATAATTAAAAGCCTTTACTGATATAAGCTGGTCCATTGTCTGTTTTAATCAATTTTGGTGCCCCCATGTAGGCAAAAGCTTGAAGGTAATGGCTTTTTACATCCTTCACTTTCCCCTTGAATGGGCAGAGGCAAAGAACATGTCTGAAATAAGTATCCACAGAAACATGTACAAATACCAATTTGCCAAAATATGCCACATGAGTAACACCCATCTGCCAGATATGATTGGCCAAAAGACCCCCAAGGATTAACTCTTAAATGAGGAACAGGAGCAAGTTCTGCACATACAGGGTATGCTTTGGCAATCTTTTTTTTTTATTTTTTCATTATTTTAGTTCTTCAAGAGAGGGTTTCTCTGTAGCTTTTGGAGCCTATCCTGGAACTAGCTCTTGTAGACCAGGCTGGCCTCAAACTCACAGAGATCCACCTGCCTCTGCTTTCCAGAGTGCTGAGATTAAAGACATGTGCCACCACCGACCGGCCTCTTTGACAATCTTAAGAGCTTGTTCTTTAGAAATTTTATATGTGAGCCTCAAAGAAGTGACATTAAGATGAAATTCATCATGAGCCTGCTGGGCAGAGGCCAAGGAATCCTCAGGCAGAGAGATTAAGAGAGCATGGGTCACTTGATCAACCTGTGCATTGCCTTCACTAAGAAGGCCAGGTAAGACAGACTGTGCCGGAAGGTGGTCAATATAAATCTTATGAGATCTTTTCCATAAAAATAATTGAATGTTAGTCAACAATTCATGAACTGCAGAGGTAGTGGCTATATTTCTTGCCATTTCCAAGGGGGAAGGAACCTTAGCAACATATATGCTATCAGTAAAAAGATTAAGAGGTTCAGCTGGAAAAGTAACTAAAACTAAATGAATGGCAGCCAATTCTACTATTTGTGCAGACTTGTAGGGTACTTTTACTTTGACAGTCTTCTGGGCCATGGGAGGATCTATCTGTAAATACATCAAGGGCATAATCTAGGGGAGCAAGTGAAATAATTTTAGGAACGCAAACCAGATGTTTCTCAAATTTTACTGATTTATTAGGGGCGTAATGGTTGTCAAATTTAGCAGACTGAGTGGTTAAAAAGATGATCCATTCTTGGCTAAATAACTGGAGCCAATTAAGCTGCTCTTCAATGTACAGAACAATCACTTTATTAGGGATTCTGCCAAATGACCTGAGGTTTTCCATGTAGGTAGTGTGCAACACCTCTAGGACAGCCAAATGATAGGGCTGCACAAACTTTTTGTCAAAGGCTCATCCATGTACCCAGAGAATTGGTCCCTCCTGCCAAAAGACTGCAGTGGGCTGCAAGGCTATGCAAAAGACCAGCAGAAGCAAAGGCTGGTGATGATATAATTCAACTAATCTAAGACATTCATGGTCCTTGGGTGTCAGTAGCCTTGGTGACATGGGATTTGAGTCACCTCTTAACATTTCAAATAAGGGTTTTCATGCTCCTGTTGTTAATCCCATTGATGGTCTAACCCAATTAATCTCCCAAATGCTGTTGAAAGTCATTAAGAGTGTGGAGCCAATCTATTCTAAGAGGGATTTTTGTGGTCAAACTCCAGTCTGTAGGAGCTAATGGCCCAAATACTGAAAAGGAAACATAGTTTGCATTTTCTCGGGGGCAACAACTAAACCCGATCATTGCAGTCCCTCATGAAGTGTCTGCAATCCTGCATGCAAATCACATTCCCTTGAGGCTGCAATAAAAATATCATCCATATAATGAATGACATATAGATGGGGATGTTGCTCCCTTAGGGGCCGCAAGGCTCTGGAAACACACAACTGGCACAAAGTTGGACTATTGGCCATGCTCTGGGGCAACATAACCCATTGATACCTTTGGTGTGGCTATCTGAAATTAATAGAGGGAACACTAAAAGCAAATTTGGGTGAGTCCTCAGGATGCAAAGGAATAGTTAAAAACCAGTCCTTGAAATCAATCACCACCATGTGGTAATCCTTAGGAATAGCCACAGGTCTTGGCAATCCTGGCTGTAATGATCCCATAATTTTCATACATTTGTTAACCTGCCTGAGGTCCTGCAATAGTGGCCAACTGCCAGATTTATTTACGATAACAAATATGGGGGTATTCCAAGGGGAGGTGGATGGGACTATCTGCCCAGCAGCTAACTGTTCTTACACAAGCTGCTGAGCAGCCAGTAGCTTTTCTTCTGATAGAGGCCACTTTTCCACCCATACTGGTCTAGTTTTTCTCCATTTGATGGGAATTGCAACTTGTGGCTCAACAGTGGCACTCAGAATAAATTTTCTAACCCTGTCCTGTCTTTTTTTCTCAGTCTTCAGGCCTCTCCTCTTGTTTCCTGACATGGGAAGGGGATTTCCTTGAATGTCAGTTCTAGAGTGGCAGTTATTAGCCCAATGGGCCCCCTTTTGACATTTCAAGCAAATACCTGAATTTCCCTTGGCTGACTACCTACCCCTTTACCTGCAGGGCAGTTCCTTTTGAAATGTCCCCATTACCTGCATTGAAAAGTCTTTGGTCTAACTCCACCTAAACCCCCACTAAGAGCAGAAACAATTACTTGTCCCATAACATGAGTGCTATCAATGTCCTTGCATAACTGAATATAATCATTTAAACTTCTATTTCTATGGGGTAGTATAGCCTCCTGACAGTATCTATTAGCATTTCATAATCTAATTGCTTTATAACAAGCATAGCTGTGTCTACAACTCCCAAAATACAATACCCCCAGCTGTAACAGGTAGTCAAAAACCTCAGGATAAGGTTTCAAAGGTCTTTGAACCTTAGACAGCTGTTCTCCTGCTCCTTTATTAGGTAGAGCTTTCCACACTTTAATAGCTGCAACAGCTATCTGAGCATAAACAGTGGGGTCATAAGTAATCTGTGCTGCTAAGCCCGCATCCTCTCCTGCACCAGTTAACACATCAAGGTTACACTGGGGGAAACCTACAGCAGTGTTATGCTGTGTGGTATCTATGCAATTTTCTTTTTTTTCCCCAAACGCCACAAGAGGGCGCAGGAGCTCAGGATGGATGGCTGCGAGCCACCATGCGTTCAGCGGAAATTGAACTTGGGTCCTCTGGCAGGAAGGGCGATTGGGCCGTGAACAGTGCTCTTAACCACTGAGCCATCTTTCTGGACGGTTTCTGTGCAATTTTCTTGCATTTTGCATCTCCATAACAAATAATCTCCTCCTGAAAGACAGGCCCTACAAAGCTTCATCCAATCACTGTGCATAGGGCTGAGTTCCACAAAAGATTCCATTAAAGCCACAGTGAGAGGGGCATGGCTCCCATAGGCCATAACTGCTTCCTGTAGTTGTTTAATGTCTCTAAAGGCCAAAGGATTATGCTGCCCGATCCACTGTCCTTGTGGATCAAGAACCTCCACAACAGGATAAAATTGCCTCTCTCCACTTACATTATTTAGTCTATCTTGGATTTCTGCCTCTAAGTCATTAGGGTGGAGACAGCATCCAAAAGGATTTGTAGCAGCAAGGAATGGATTCTGCCACGGAGGTCTTATAGAGACATCTCTGTTTGCTTGCCTCCTTCTTCTTCCTCCTCAATATCTTTTAGTACTCTTAACTTCCCCCTCAAAGTTCTTAAAAGACTTCAAATTCTTCATCCTGAATTTCCTCAAAGGTTTTGGCTAAATTTTCTAATTGTTCCTTCACTTTTGCATTGTTGCTGAGAAGAGCGTCTTTGACTAGAGGTCATAGTGAACATATTGCCATGGAAAATTCTTCTGGCCCTCGCTCCTTTAAAGCCTTTTGAAGGTCAGCTTTTACCTGCTCCCAATCAGGAATATTTGAAAACACCCTGCCTGTGAAAACCAGGGACTAAATTCTAAAACTGTCTTAATAAACTCTTGTGCTGTCTCAGTTTTAATAGCGGTGCCCTGCTTCTCTAAAAGAACTATCAATTGACCAGTCAATACTTCAACAGAATTACTGGCACCTATCTTCAATCCACTCTCACTATCAATTTCTTACTTGCTTGCTTGCTGGCCAGCCTTCCAAGGGTGATCTCTCAGAAATCCCTAGTTCCTGAGCTCACTGGGGCCTCCACCTGTAGTGCCTGCACTATGGGATGGCGTGTGAGCCAGGCAAGGGGCCAGAGACTGGAACACACACACACACACACACACACACACACAGAGAGAGAGAGAGAGAGAGAGAGAGAGAGAGAGAGAGAGAGAGAGAGGGGTCATCCTTGAAACAAGAATGCCGACTTTATTGTGCTCCTGGGAAGCTTATAGGGATCCTTAACTGATAGCCACACCCCAGCTCTTGGGATTTTCACCTGTAAATCCACCAGAAACCACTCCCCTGCCATCAGGAACTCATGGGGATCTCATGCTCAGAGCAGCTGCAGGTACAGGAAAGCAAGTTGTTCACTCCGTTCACTCAGACAGGCAAAGGGTCACACAAAGTCAAGGGTCTGAGGGTCTGCAGCCCCAACAATGGACTCCTGTGTGGGTACAGAGTTGCCGCATAAATCTAGGTCTGGGTGATGAAGAAAAGTGAAAGGGGAACATGGTGATTTAATGTCTTCTAGAAATGAATAATGAGGCGTCAGAGGGATTAACACAAAGAATGACTCTAGTTACCATTCTCAATGCTCTGAGAATAATAATTATAGACTACCTAGGTGCTTCTGAGTCCATCATTGCAGATTTAAACATGGGACAAGAATAAAGACTAAGAGAATAAATGGACCTCAAATCTCACATCAGAACCACATCTGAAAAACACAAGTCCAGGAAATTAGGAAATATAAATTAAAAGAGCAATTAGGCTGTGTCAAAGGCCTTGGGACAAGCTGACTCCTCTTGACCTCCAGTATTGCTGATGGGATATTAGAGAGTGGGAGGGCAAATAATCTCAGAAGTCAGTGTTCTCATGAGGGCTGGAATGAACTCCAGCACAATAGGTAACCTAGAAAGAGGACATAATTGCCTCAAACAGTTCTCCCTGGGTACAAAAGTAGACTCAGTAACAAGCCTGGGTAATGATGGAACTCATGAGATTAGCACAGTAAAGTGTTTTGAAAGGAAGACCTCTTAGGAGTACTCTCGGCAGACTGGCCCTGGGGTCTTTGCATTCTCCAGAACATTGTTCTCATTACAGTGAACTTTGGAGCAAGGTGTAGCAGAGCTGGTGTCTGAATCAAGGCTGGCTCACATGGTGAACGATTCCTTTGTTGTCCAAAGAGTAAACCCAGAATCAAGTCCCTGGAATCTCCTCCTGGAACTAGAGCAGGAGGAACAATAGGACTGGGAACCCTTGGCAAGACAAAGCCCATCCTCCCCAGCTCAACTCTGCCATCTGCTAGCATTCTCTGGTGACATGCCACTAATGATTCTCAGACTTTGATACCTGCCTCTGAAGCCAGCAAAGGTGGATCTCGGAGCTTTCATGTGCTCAGAGAGTAGTGGGAAGGCAGGCTCTCTTCTAACCACATTGTCCATCCCTGTCTGGGTTTCCTGACTCCTGGCTCAGTTGTCATTCTTCTGGAAGGTTTCTCACAATAGAAGATGTGCCATATGGGCTGGACACTGGAGGGACACTGGAATAAATAAGTAAGGGATCATTTCTCTCTATAAATTTTTAGAATCAACAGGTATAAAAGAATAGACTTAAAAGTCTTTGTGTTTCCCAGTTAAGAGCATTCTAGACGTATGTGTTACATTCGCTTATCTTTCTCAGATCTTTGTTCAAATATCACCCTTCCCAAAGAGGCTCTGAACATCATATATAAAGGAATTTGACATCCCTCTCTTGGAAAACCTGCAAACACAATTCAGTTCTTACCTTCCATGGAAATCTATGAAAAAAGAGAAAATGTTTTATTGTCTGCTTCAATTATAGAAGAAGTTCCATGATGGAATGGACATATTTGTGTTCTTAACAGTCACCTGCACTTGAGCTATGGTAGGTGTCTTAGTTATTGCTCTATTGCTGTGAAAAGACACAACTAAGGCAACTTATAAAGAAAACATTTAATTGGGGGATCATGGTTCTGGAAGCAGAGTCCAGCACCATCTTGGCAGGGAGCATGGCAGCCGGCAGGCAAACAGGGAACTGGAGCAATAGCTGAGAGCTTACAACTTACCCACTAAGTAGAACGCTGATAGAGCGAGAACAAGAACTGGAAAGACATGGGCTTTTGAAATCTCAAAGCCTACCTTCCAGAGACACACCACCTGGAACAAGGCCGTATCTCCTCATCCTTCACAACCACTTCTATTAGCGAATGCCAACACCAACATCACTAAATATTCGGGCAAGAAGGTGAAATCTGATGGTTGGATTGAAACTTGAATCAGTAGTGTGTTGGGTGTGCCCTGCAGTGTGGTACATTTTACTGTCCTTGTGTCTCATCTTTGATGCTGTCCTCCCCTGTGCCCCCCGCCCCGACCCCATAGTACTTTGACTGCTGTTTTTCAGTCTACTTTTCTGGCTCTGCAGTCCTTACCTACCTTCAGATGTGGAGCTTCACAGCTGAGGTAAGTCCTTTACACACTCTGTTTGAAAATATGCACCAACTTCCCTTTCTTTTTTCTTTTTCTTTTTCTTTTTTTTTTATTTTTCGAGACAGGGTTTCTCTGTGGTTTTGGAGCCTGTCCTGGAACTAGCTCTTGTAGACCAGGCTGGCCTCGAACTCACAGAGATCCTCCTGCTTCTGCCTCTCTAGTGCTGGGATTAAAGGCGTGCGCCACCACCTCCGGGCCCAACTTCCCTTTTGGCAAGCAAGAAAACTGGTCCAAGCATTTGGCCCCAGGCTCCAAGTCACAAAACTTAGGAAGTGGCTGGTTTGTCCAAATCCTGACAGCGTCCATAGCATTGTCTTGCACCAGTGTGAGCGACAGGAATCAAGAGCTCAGCAGAGAGACTGGGAAATGTTTTAGTCATCACAGTTCAGGATTGTGTAGTAGGTGACAAAGGGATCCTAGCAGAAACCAAATGGCACATTTGGAAGTGTAACCCAGGAGGCTTGGGTTAAAACGCCAGTGGGAGGAGGTGGCTCCCAGAATGCAGAGACAAGTGTCACTTTCTGGGAGGCTACTCAAGCAAACAGAGATTAAAAACACCTAGCAATAAGTCCACATTACAATACACCAATAAGCTGCATGCGCTTACAAATTTCTCAAAAGTGGAATATTTTAAAATAAGTAAGATCTCTTCCTCTCCCTCATGTATGCTTTCCCTAGCTCTGTCCTGTGGGTGGTTGGAGCACGTTAAGTCTCATGCAGCAGATGTGTGGGTGTTAGTCTGAACATAGTGTAGGCCCATATTTCTACATGGTGTGACAGCCAAGTTTTCGGGCCATGGTGGGTATCCAAAGCGGTCACGTGTCCTGTCAGGCTGCTGCCACCCTGACAAAGGCTCAGGATGTACTGTTCCTTTCCTTTTGTAATTACGTGGCTCACCTGAGAAGAGGTGCGAGTTCCAAGCTAGTGACCGAGCCGCACATGTGACTGTAGTCCCGCTACCACCGAAAGAGAATGTTAATGAACGCCCACCTTAGTTTACCTTGGGGGGTAAAAGGTGTTTGGAAAATAAATGTGGGTGGTCTTCAGGATTTGAAAGAAGCCTGAGACTCCCTTTTGATATTGCCGTGTGAACTGTCTCAATTATTCCCGCGCCTCCACGCTGGTCCAGAGAGGGAAAAATAATTTATGTTGGGGCATCGGACCCCAACAATGCTGTGACTGTCTCACCCATGTCTAGGGACGGGTTGGTGTCTGGGGGCTCTCCTGTTACCTTCTGAAGTAACTTACCCAAGGCCTGTGACATCACACTATAGAACCAAAACTACATTATTATGTAGATGGGTCTCACAACGCAGAGCTACCAGAAGTATGTTCATGAAGAAGAAAGAAGGGATCTGAGATGTATAAAGCCACAAGTTAGTCTGCAGGTTCACTCAGGGATGGAGCGCTGTAAGCAGTTCACTTGCTGCTACTCCCACTGCTCCAGTCAAAACCCAAACAATAAAGGCATCAGGGGTGTTAGATTATTGTTCCACATACCTTAATGGCCAAGTTTTAAATTACCTCGTTAGGTGTGTAAGGACCCAAACTCTCAGGGGTGACATTGGGTTGAGGGATTTAGCAGTGCCAAGTGTCAAGTCACCCAGAGAGCTGCAGACTGGAACTCAGGTGATCAGGATAGGGCCAGCGATCACACACCTTATGAGACAGCCAACAATGTTGAGGCCACTCAGAAAGGGGCACACTTTCTGTAGCAGATTCTCGGCAGCTCTAGGGCATGTTCCGTTCAGGGCTTTTGTGACAATCACATGTGTTCACCACAGACAAGATGCTAATAGATTAGTAAATATTTACTACATTTAATACCATCTGATACAGCATGTTGAATGCTTGGATTCATCATAATTCTGCAAGATGTTAAATTAGTGTTCATTTTGGATGTAAAATTGGGACCAATCCACCACGTCTAGAGGCACATGCCTAGCGAGGTGGAGTTGCTTGCTCAGAGTTCCACAGTTTGGTGTCTGCCAAGCCTCTACAGGCTCCCCGGCATTTCCCCAATTTTTTATTTTTTATTTTTTGACAGGGTTTCTCTGTGTAGCCCTGGCTGTTCTGGAACTCAGTCTGTAGACCAGGCTTGCCCGAGATTGACCAGCCTCTTCCTCCTGAGTGAAGAATTAAAAGCACATGCTACCACCACCCAGCTCCCAACTTTAAAAAAAAAAAAAATTAGTTGAAGCTGTCGAACTCATTGCGGCCAATGGGCTACGAGGGACATGGCAAATGTGGTCTCCTGGATGAGGCATTTCCTCTAGGTTCTCTTCTCAAGCATGCACTTCCCCCAACCCCCACCTGGCAAAAATACTGTTTAAGTTGAAACCAACTTCACAGAAGGTGCAGCAATCTTGCTGTATTCAACCCACTACAGATTTTTATTTGGTTGTCAGGTTACCCTGAGTAGCCTGGGCTCAACATTAGTTGACAGAAGGCATGTGTTTATGTACTGAGTTTTTTGAGGCCCTGAGATCCTTTAAATGTATATATACCATTAACTCAGTTGCGGCTAGTCATGTTTACATATACCAGTGGGCTGAGTCCTGATGAAGTACCGGGGCTGTGCAAAGCGCATGGGCAGGTCTTTGAAAGGCATCTGAAGACATGACAGCTTTTAAAGGGACAGCGGCAGCAGCAGTCTCTTACCAGTAGGTCAAGGTCCATTCCACTGCCACCTCTCCTCTGCATGCTCATCGTTCAAATATGTTTAGACTGAGGAAATGACACTGTTGGAGGTTTTATGGGTTACATTCACACACTATAGACTATTAATGCAATCTCAAATAAGAGTGTGCTTTTCAGCGTCTATTGGTTCATGCAGTGGGAAACAGTTTCTGCACGTAATTACCGCTGAGGTCTGGATGTTGGTAGCCTCTCCTCCATGTTTTGAAATCTAATCTTTACTGCCATAGAATTAAGCCCCTGGAGGGTGTTTCGATTACTGATGGGGAGTCCTTATGGGCCACAGGGAGCCAAGCTTGCTTTTCCCACCATGAGAGGGCACAGTAAGAAGGGACAGTCTCCAGTCCAGGAAATGGGTTCTCAGTGACAACAAATCTGTTGGTGCTTCTGTGAGATCCATTCTTAGGTGCCAGGAAAGCAGAGTTGTGGAAGACTGGAAGTTTGAAGAGAACTCAGAATCAAAGACAAGAAGGGCTTTATTCACTTCAGGTGAAGCCTGAAGGCCTCCACACAGACCATTAGGCAAGCTCCCTGGCACACCCGCACCCTGGCACACAGGCCACTTGGAGGTGAAGGCCAAGGTTCTGATGAAGGCCCTTTACCTCCATGTTGTACTTAGACAGAATTACACAAAAGTGGTGCTCTGCACAAAATAGCAACGTCATCTGTTACATAACTATTTTCTTGAGGTTCCTGAGATATCAGTTAAGTCATTTGTGATGACTTATACCCCACTTGCCCCAAGGCTATCAGCCATGTTTAGGCGTCTCTCACCAGACCCATATTAGCATTCTGTTGTCCAAATATAAACTGGCCCTTTTGGCCCTCTGTTCCCAGAATGTGCATCCCATAAACTTAGGGGGAAAAGTATGCTCTGTCCTGGCAGCCTTACCAACATCCTGCAAACTGCATGTGTACGTCCATAGGAGAACCTCAATGGCTGTTATTTTTCTAGGGATGTTGAACAGAATAGCAAAGCAAAATGACAAAAGCAAACAAACAAAAAACCAAAAGGCAAACCTGAAAAAATACATTGTTATCCTAGAAATTAAGTTCGTATTGTGACTTCCCAGCCTTACCCCTCCCTACCCTTGTTTTTGTATGTGTTTCTCCTCAGTTGAAGATGAAGTATAACACCAGTCTCTTCCCATATTCGTGCTCTCTCACAACCTGACCACAGCAGTTCCCCCTCCCGCCTCTCCTTCCATTCCCTCCCTCCACCTCTCCTCTGCCTCACCCCCTCAATCAGCTCCGCTTCTGTTTCTGTTGAGAAATGGGCAGGCCTCCCACGGGTGTCAACAACGCATGGCATATCAAGTTGCAGTAAGACTCCTCTTGCATTCAGGCTGAGCAAGGCAATGCAGTATGAGGAATAGGTTCCCAAGAGTCAGCCGAAGCATTAGGGGCAGTCACTGCTCCCATTGTTAGGATCCCACAAGTAGACCAAGCTACACAACTGTCACATATGTAGAGGGCCTGGGTCAGTCTCTCATGCAGGCATTTTGGTTGTTGGTTCAGAAACGAAAACCAAGGAAAAAAACACCCATCCAACAAAGACAAACACAGGAATCAACACCTAGACCTTTAATCATCCCCAATTCAATATTCTTTTAAATGCTCCTTTTGTTTTTGTTTTGTTTTTTGAGACAGGGTTTCTCTGTGTAGCTACAGGGCCAACCCAGTTCTCACAAGAGGAGTGTGGAGGGTCAGCATGGGAAGGGCCATTTTATCAAAACTCTGGGCTACAGCCAGGGGCCATCTTGAGAGGAAACTTATTGAAAACTGACCTATGACAATCCAGAGAAACTGAAGTCACTCTGCCATAGCTTCACGGAGAGTAGGAAGGTCTGACACCTCTAATTGCTAATTTCTACCCTCTTCCCACGCAGTGACAGAAGGCATGGCTGTGCAAGTGACCTGTACTAGTGAGGCAACCTCACCCGCAGTGGGTAGGAGCTGAGAATATCTTTGGAGTTTGATAATCCCAAGCCTGATGTCATGTACCATGGTGGGTGTGCATGTCATTCCAGGGAAACCACGATGATTCAACATATACAAGTTAAATGTAGCAAAGCACACTTTAGGATAGAAATCACATGATCATCTAATAGATGTTTAAATCCTTTAACAAAGTCCAACATCCAGATGCCAGGAGTAGAAAGAACATAGCTCAGTAGAATAAAGGCTCTATATGACAAGTCTCTGTATGACTACATCATCCTGACTGGAAAGACAGGCCAAGATTCCCTCTAGTCTGTGTTCACTCTTTCCATCTTATGCAGTGTATGCAATGTAACGTTTAATGTTGCAGTTAGTAGGACAAGAGACACACAAGGCATACAAATATGAAAAAAATCAAATTATACCCATTATCCAGACATGATTCTACCAGAAAACTCTTAGACATCATAAACACTTTCCCAAACTAACAGGACACAAAAGCCAACTTTCCTAAAAGACAGTGATGAACTTTCCAGTGAGAAATTAGGAAAAAGAAGTCCCACTCACAAAGACTTTTAAAAACACTTGGGAATAAACCGAACAGAGGACGTGAAAGACTTCTTCACTAAGAACTTGAAAGCCTTGAAGAAAGAGGTTTATGATACTAGAAGATGAAAAGATCTTCCATGCCAACGACCTGGCAGAATCTGTTACAAAAAGTGATCTGCACATTCAAGTCAGTCCTCATTAGAATCCCAACAGCATCTTTCATAAAACTATCAAAAGAGCCCCCAAACTGATTAAAGAGCACAAAAGGCCTCAAATAGCCAAAGAAATCCCAAGAAGAAAGACAAGAGCTAAGGGCCTTATGAGACTCAACCTCAAATTATATTTGAGCCACATTAACAGGACATGGTATTCAAAGACAGTGGAATAGGACAGGGGACTGGGAAGGAAGTCCACACAGCTGCAGCCTTTTGATAAAGCTTTTCACAAAGATGTTCAAGTATTTGAAGCCAGGTATGATGGTGCACACCTTTAATCCCAGCACCTTTGAGGCAGCAGCAGGGGGGATCTGGGTGAGTTCGAGGCCAACCTGGTCTACAAAATAATGTTCCAGGACAGCCAGGGCTATTTCCCAGAGAAACCCTGTCTTCAAAACAAAACAAAACAAAACAACAAACAAACAAATCAAAACAATAAACGTGTATTTGAGAAAAGGCAGCCTCTTCCTTAAACCAGGGAAACTAGGTATCAGTGTTTAGAAGACTAAACCCATACTGTTCACCTTGCCCCAAAATCTATTCAAAGTAGATCAAAATCCGTAATGTAAGACCTAAAACTTTGAAACCGCTGAAGGAAAACACTCCACTCTAAAGGCATAGGCCAGGGCTTTCTGAAAAGAATCCCACCATCATAGGAAACCCCATCCCCAAAACTGGCTGACTGGATCACATGACATAAAACGCCAAAAAAGCTTCTGCACAGCAGAGGGAAGATAAAATCTGCACCCCCTGGCAGGAGATCAAGATTAGTCTATGAAGAACTAAAAATAAATCCATCCAACCAATAAACAAACTGATGATTCAGACAGTTCCCAACAGAAGAAATGCAAACGGCCAGTAAACATTTTAAATCCCGCTCATCATTCTCATCCATTAACTAAAACTACACTGAGATTCCACCTCCTGTCGGGATGGAGATCACCAAGAAAAGAAAAGATGAAAATGCAGGTGGCAATGGTGTCGGGGAAAGAGGCCCGACAAACTGGTGCAGCCAAGGCGGAGCTCAGCGTGGAGGCTCCTGCGATATTTAAACTACCATGAGATTCAGCTGCGTCTCTTGAGCATATGCCCTAGGGAATCTAGGTCAGCACACAACAGGCAACCCTGCTCACTTACTGCTGCATTCTTCTCAACAGCCAAGGCTTGGAACCAAGAGGATAAAGAAAATGTGGAAGGTTATGTACAGAGAAGTCTCACTCAGCCAGGAAGAATGACGTTATGCCACCCAAAGGAAAACATGAATGAAACCGGACTCAACTGTTACATTTTCTACTAGAGGAGGAAATCTGTTAAGTATGGGTGTTTGTGCATGCATAGGACATGAAGGCAGAAGGACTCACGTGGGAGAAACAGGACTAAAAAGAGGTGGGCTGGTGGGGGGTGGGCAGGTGTGAGCAAAGGACAATGCCACATGTATGTGAAGACATCATAAAGCCACTACCTGTGTGTACTGTTTAGATCACTGAAGTACTTTTAGGGTAAATATAAAGTGCTCACTTTCATTTCAGATTAAACTGATTAGACATCCATTGACAAGGGGTGACAGGGACATTCCTGCCAGTCATTTCATTTGGATGCAGGGGGAGTAACACGATTTTTAAGAATGTTAAATTTGAACCTGGCAGCTCCTTTGTACATTCTTTGTTTGCAAGTGATTTTTTTCTCTTTTCTAGCTTTTATTTTGTAGTCTACCATTATTTTGATTATAGTCCAAATAAAGGAAATCAATCATAAAATGTCATTGGCCTGGCACTATTTAATCCCAACTATATTTTCAAACAAATCACCAGAGTAAATGACATGTTCACATTAATGCCAATTTTCCTTGAATGTGTCCAATGTTGATGTTCTTCCAATCACAATTTCAGGGTGTTTTGACCAAGGGATTTACATATGCCACCCAAAGGAAAACATGAATAAAACCGGACTCAACTGTTACATTTTCTACTAGAGGAGAAGCTCAAGCAGCCTAGAAATACTGATTCTCATGACAGCTTCACAGTGCTATGGAGGGGTTCTTATGGAGCGGCTCCCCACTTCTACGCTCCTGGGTCAGTGTGAGCTGACTTGTTCTTAACTCCGAAATGATCCATTACAGATCATTACAGATACGAACTGCAAAGAAGGGATGATGGCTCATATTGAATCCTGGACTCTAGCACTGGCTGCAAAATCAATTGGAACGGCCTTATTGAGAATTTTCATCTGTTAGGATTCAAATACTTTTCATAGAGGAAACGAGTTGGGCTGGATCCCCTTGAGACTGAGAGGCTGTTCTACTTGTGCCCACTTGTGGTATGGAAGTTTACTTTGAAAAATTTCACACTAAGGACTCGACTTCAAGGTAGGGAAGTATTTTTAAAATAAGATACAAAATGAAACAACCTTCTGGAGAGGTCAGACATGCAGGCAGGTGAAGTAGTCACGGGCATCTCCACCAAGGCCACTGGGCACCACAGGAGCTGCCCCTACCGTTCAGAGTGGTCCCTCTGGTGAACTGAAACCAAACAACAGTAGCATGGACTCACATCAGGGTTTGAACGATTTAGGCAGAAAACTAAAGAGAATTTCTTTTTATTTATTGATTTCTTTTTATGGAGTCTAGTTTATTTTAGAAGCCTGTTAACAGTTCATTAGTAAAATGGTCAGAATATCTGGTTATTTACAGAAAACCAAAAGTCTAACAAGCACTAGCACGATACATCATTTCGTTAGTATCAAGGGAATGCAGATGAAGGCAACACAGACTTTCAGCTTTGGTAGTGCTAAGCATTATGTTGAGGTTCTCTCTTCTCCATGTCTTAACCAGCTTTTTAAAGTGTATAAGCATAAATGCCAACGTGAGTATGCCCCTCTGTGTGCACGGGGCAGGAGGATACCAGATCCTTGAAGCTTCAGTTTTGAAATGTGGCCAGGGTGACCACTTAAGATGGAAGCAGCGTGAAACAACACTCTGTTAAGCACTTCAGTGTTCCGGTAAAATTGCTTCTGGCTATAGCTGAACATTTTAACATCAACACTAAAATATGGAAACACAGGCCAGATTCCTAAATTATATATTTAAAAAAAGCACCGAATCTGAGCATACTGAAAATACTCAAGTATTTTAAAGGCGCTGGCAAAGCAATCCCAACTGACATTACGTTTTCTTGTTACTGACAGGTGGCTTGTGTTACACTTCCACTGGATAGTGCTACGGTGGACTAAATCTACTTCCCAGGCAGGCCATCTCATCGAAAGACGTCTGATGTGGGAACTGTCAAAACAGAAGAACCCTCCAGACAGCTCATTTCAGTCAGGTAGTGAACTGGTTAGTCAAATTGTTAAGTGGATGTAACCTATGTCCCCTGCCCCCTTCATGTAGCCAATGTTTACCTCAAGCTCAGTTCTCCCTGGGACAAGGGAGCAATGAGATTAGGAGTCCTTTTTAAAACATCATGGTCCTTCTTCCCAATTACACGTGGAATCTGGTACAGGGGCTGCTAATTTGGACCAAAGATGGCAGCGGTGCAGCTACTGCCTCAGTGAAAATGCCCGAGCACTAGAACATGCTTCACCAAAATCCCCTTCCATGAGAGGCCACTTGGGTCACTGGGCATGGTAGGAAACTCGAGATGCTCTTCAAATCACTGTTCTGTCGAGCAAAGCCAAAGAGAAGGGCTGTGTGGATTCACAGCAGGGTTTGCATGTCTGGGAAGGTGTCTTAACACCCTGGTAGAATCCAATGCCTGTGCTGTGTGCAGCACCACCCTTACGCACATCAGTAGTGCACACACGATTCTGTCTCACAGCCACCCTGTTTTAATGTCGGAAGTGAGAGAGCAGTGAAGATCTTAAAAGTTGCTTTATTTAAACAAAATCGATGCCAACTTTTCTATCTATATACAAACATGTTTCAGAACCAGAGCAGCAGACACACAGACTGTTCACACAGGAACTGTAATGCTTGACATGTTCAGACAAAGTTTTGTTTTCTGCTCATAAAGACATTCACAGACTCAAAAGTCATTCTGAAGGCTAAACGACACTATACCTTCATCTTCCGGGGTGGCTTATAATTCTAAATAAAGGGGGGGTGGAACTTTGGAGGGTCAATACACCATGTTTAGTTTAGTTCAACAGTGTACGGCCCATGATGGGGGCTCACAAAATGTTTTGGGCTGGAGATAAAATTTTGATTAAAATATAATTTATTGAGAGGACACTTAAGAGACAGAGGCTTAATTTTTTTTTTCATTCTACTTGTCTATTTCATAAATATAAGAAGATCCTTTCATTTTTTGGTCCCCCAAAGTAAGAAAGACTAGCTTAAAAAATAAGTTTAAAATAATTTTATAAGTACTATCAACAAAATGTAGTGACTAGATCCTTCAAAGTCAAGGTAAGACTATGGAAGTACCACATTCCTGTCCTCCTCCCTCCACACACTTGCCTACACGATACGCTAGTTCTAAAGATCTGTGTCTGGAAAGTTAGTCGCTTTTGCTTATCCCACGCTACGGGCTTCCAGGAGCCCTCTGTTCAACAAGGATCACAGTTCCAGAAATCTCCCAAAGACGCGCTACATCTTCTGCTCACTAACTCCAGCTCCACACAGGTACTAGTTGCTTTAGGTAATACTTGAAAGCAGCGGCTGCTGCAGAGTGCGACCATTCTGTTGGCGCTGATCTGTGGGCAGCTCTTGGCCCCTCCATTCGGGGGATAAAACTGTGCAGCACTGAGGTGGAGAAGGAGTGGATCCCATAGCCCGTCTGTCCCATCACATGAGACATTGGAGCCGCAGGGTGCCGGGCTGCACCGCAGATCAGACCTCAGAATGTCTGCATTACAGAGCCACCGAGCACCAAGCATGACTACATGCCACAATACAATGACCACAGCGGTTGTCTACTCCCGTCTGCTCATAGGAATCAGCTCCCACCACTTACTGTGCTTTCATTTTCTAAAAATGAGATGAAACCATTGTAAAAATGTTCTTTCAAAATAAATTATTTCTAGAATATAAAAGCTTTATATTTTCCCAGCTCATGTATCATTATAAAATAGGAAATCAGAAAATTAGCTGTTGCAATTTGCATATGGTAAAAAATATTTATATGTGTACACATATATACACATATATAAAAATGTAACTTTTAAATTAAAATTATCAATTAAAATGATCAGGTATTAAATCATACCTAAGAAAATCCATGTATTTATAATGAAAACAAACCTGAAAGGAGTATAATCCCAACTGTGAGAGGATGAGTTTGCCGTGTGCTAAGGCAAAGGCAGGAAGTCTGCTTACCCAGTAGACTAGAAGTCACCGAACCATTTCCTATCTACCCAGCCCTCACCCCCGTCCCATTCAGCACCACTAAGTCCTTAAGGATGGACAGCCTCAAGAGGGGTGGCCTGTGATGTCCCCTCTCGCCTGAGCTGCCCTACCCATGCAGGAGATAGGCTTTCTCCCAGTGTGCACAAGTGCCTTGTGGAGTGGCTGGTCTTGACACCTCTTAGTGGAGTCGAGGTGAGCAGGAAGAGAGCATCTGTGGCTGGACTAGGAGTGCTCCGTTCCTCGCACTGAGAACGGGTAGTGTTCCTAACGCCTCTGCAGACAGAGGGCTTCTCTTTCCATGTGGTTGATTCCCGAAGTCGCTAGTGTTCATGTTCATGAGGAAAAATGTTCTGGGTCTCAGACAGAGGCTACGCTCGTCCCCAGGAGAACCTGCTCAGAAAGGGCCAAAGGGAGAACTGCTCTGGCCTGGGGAACAGCCCTAGGATTCTATACTTAAAAGTGGTGGCCTCCCGTGGGGCTCTGCACGGACCCCAGGGTGAGAAGCCAGCCACAGCAGGCCCGTCACAGCCTGCTTTCAAGTACACTTGGAATGGCACTGCTGAGGCTTGTGTTTTAATGGATCTGCTCCTTCACATTTTAAAGTGGCCCTTTATGTTTGGTGGAGCAGACTAAACTTTATGTATCTTTCCTTCTTTACCTAACAACAACAACAAAAAACAATTACACATCCCCTACCCAACTATTACCAATAAGCAGGCAAAACCTAAATACTGAAAAATCTGTCTTTTCTTCTGCTAACACCTGCTGCTGACACACGACCAGGGACAGCGAAGCTCATGGCTTTGCAGAACACTGTTAGTCCTCGGAGTGGGAGGGGCAAACACAGTGTATTTTCTAACCAAATTTAAAATGGCCCATCAAGTAGAAAATTTCTATCATGTGCCAAATATTCTGAAAGAGTCAAAGCAAAATCAGAGTGGAGGTGTGCACCAAAACACAGGCTGATCTCTTCAGTAGCATTTATCCAAGAAGCCTGTCAATCATAAACCTGCCCCTCTAAATGGTTTATGAAAGAAGTGTCTATTCAGAAAAAAAATAAACACTAAGTAAGAAAGGCCTCAGATCCCACCGAAAACCTGTGGAGAGCGTTATTTCCTTTCAACAGAAAACAGTAGAATTTCAGGGGTCTCCCACCTCTCCTAGCCCAGCCACAGAGCTCAGGTAAGGGGCTCTCAACCTTTCTATGGTGACTCTGGGAAAAAAGCAAACCCCTCCTACTGCATCGAGAGTCTAGGGTGCGACCCTAAGCCACAAATACTAGAAGAAAACCAATTTGCTTCAAAGACCAATTCTGACTCATTTGCCCTTTGAAGAAAGAACATCCCAGTCTCTGGTGGCCTCTATCAGATGCCGCTGGCCATGACTCATCCACTCTTCCTGGTCTTCGTAGAGCCGCCCACAGAACCAGCACTTAAACACGCACTGGGCAGGGTCATCGGGCAGGGAGCCCACCACCTGGTAGTTGTTCTTGTGAACCTTCTTCAGCTTCATTTTCAGCATCATCTGCCTCTTCATGTGGCTTGCCTCGTCTGCGGTCTGGTAGGTCAGGCGAGCGTGGTGCCGCCGGATGCCCAGCTGATACCGAGTCCTCTCAGAGAGCACAACCTTGAGGACATTGCCTCGGTACTTGTTTATGACCTTCATCACGTTGCTCACTTCGGGGGAGTCCACGTCAGGATGGTTTAGTACGATGACCGGCTGGTTCCGACGGGGACATTTGATCAACTGATCTGGCCTGGCAGCTATGAGTCGCAGCTGCCTGGCGACCTGAAAGAAGGAAGGGTCTTTGAGGCCGTGGCTGGGATCCGCCTGCAGCTTGCTTTTTTTCTTGGCTGAGCTCACTTGCTTGGTTTTAGTCTTGCTTAGGGTTAGGTTCCTAGAAATGGGCCTCCCTTGCCTGCTGGAGTCATTGTTCCCTGTCTGTGTGCTGTACACAGGGATGATTTTCTTAGGGGTACTACCGCAGATAGAGTCCTCCTTTTTAGATTTGGGCCGAAGAGATGTCTCCAGATTGGGGGACATGTCTGCCGACCCGCGTCTGCATGCCAAGGGCTGGGAGCCTGAGCTGGTCTGTTTCACAGGGCAGAACGGAAGCGGTTCTAACTGGGCTTCACTGCAGGGTATGCTGACAGGTGTGTCGCAGGTAGCCTCGATGATCCGGGCATCTTCAGAAGAGTTCAGGACCCTCAACACGGCCCCTTTGGGGATCAGCACTGGAGTCGCTACAGGAGTCTTTCTGGTCACTCTGCTCTCCATTTTCCCATCGTCACCACTGGCAAACTTGGGGCAGATCTGCTGCTGAGCAAGCTGCCCGCTGCCAGCCACACTGCCTTCATTCTGAGGATTTTGGAGAGAACCTACGGAAGGGCCGCAACTAGGGCCAGGGCCAGTAAGAGACACACTCATTTCCTGACTGCCCTTGGGAGCTGCTTTTGAAGCCAGCTTGGGTGCCTGCCCTATAGACCGTCGCTGAGCACCATTGGCAGACAAAGAGGAGGGCTTGCCGCACGACTCAATTAACTGTGCGATCTTTCTGCGAAGCAGTTCGATGGACTTTATTTTGGTTGTTGAATTATTCCACTTAATGCCCTCTGGCACATTTTCAGATCCAGAGCTCAAAGAAAATACTGACGAGATGATTGGACCCTCAAATGTGTTACCTGTCTTTTCAGAATTCTTCGGCTGTTCAGGCTGATCCCCAGGCTGTTGGGACCTCAGTTTATCTTCCCCAGTAATGTTTATGTGTAAGTACTCTTTTTTCTGTGCAGAGGAAACCTGGCCTGTATTTCCCACTGCCTTGTTTTCTACCTGTTTGTCTTCCAGCTTCCTGTCAGCGGGAACCATTGTTTCAGGACAACTAGTCCGATTCCTGGCTTCTAAGTCACTTTCACCTCTAGGCAGAATGCCCTTCTCTCCAGAGAAGGGAACCTTTGCAGGCAACGAGGGGAGGGGAAGGAGCTGCCGGGAGTCACTGTGGGAACCCCTTCCTTCTTCAGCCAAAGGAACTGCTGATTTACTCAAGAAAGGGTTCACTGTGGCTCCAGGACCGCAGGAAACACTGCTTTGTACAGAGGCTGGAGAGTGGCCTTTTAAGACAGCAGAGGGAAGGGCTCTAGGTGGACACAAACTGTGAGTTTTCTGCAAATCTTTAATCGTCTCGGAGCTGAGAAAAGAGTCTTGATTACTGGGCACACCAGAACTGGGCATGAAGAAATTGCAAGACTTGACCCACTTCACATTTTTTAGTTGTTTCTGCACTAAAGAGTGCAGCCGATCAAGGCCCACAAACTCTCCAGCATTCCCTTCCATTGCTAGCGACCTCGCTGCTTCTGTAGAGAGCATCTTTCTCTGTCCCCCTGAGCCCTTCTCTGTAATAGTACAGATGGAGCTCCCTCCATCTCCTTTGCCTGTGTCAAGGCGGGTGTTTTCTTCTAACGGAAACAGTTTAAGCACCAGCTGCTGTGTGCCATTGACAACCTTCACATCGATCAACTGGGCTAGACAGTTGGTGGGGACCACCAGCTCCGAGGGAGCCATGACTGTCAGCGGCATACCCGCCTGCACAGGCTCCTTCGAGGGGGACAGGACTTCCACCTCAACGTTATTCTTATTCCCTAACAGGCTCACCTCGCTTGGCTCTGACAGGGCCATTTTGTTGGGAATACACACTACATCTTTCTGGTACTTCTTTAGCTCAGGTAACAGCATCACGCTGTGTGTCTTGTCTTTGTTTGTGTGGAGAGAGAACCGAGATAGCTGCTCTGACAACTTGTTCTGGAAGGTAGTCCTGGGACTGGGGGCCTTCCAGAGTTCTGTGCTTTGCTTTGCAATGTTGGTTCTCTTGGGCTCCAGCTTGGCAACGGTTTTGAATGGTCGTTTGGCACCGGCCCTCTCATGGACCCTCCTCCTGTGCTTGACAATGTAGTCATTGCGGATAGCGCCGTAGTCACAGTACTCACAGCGGTATGGGAAGACGCCTGTGTGCTTCACCAGGTGCCTCTGGAACTCGCCCTTCGTGTAGGAGATGTAGCTGCAGTGGGAGCAGATGAACTTGATCTCCTCATGCTGCAGTGTGTGCTTTCTGTACTGCAGCGGGTCCTTTGTGGAGAAGCGACATTTGTCACAGTAGAATTTCCCCGGCTTGAAGTTCCTAACCTTAAATTTGTTATTTACAGGGCTTGAGATGGTTTCGGTCTCATTTCTGACAAGAACAGCAGCGGGGTTATTGTTCACAAAATGAAGCTGGGTAGGTATTGTGTGAATGCTGCATTTGAAGCAGACAAAAGCGTCTTCCTTCTGGCTCTGTCCAGGGCCCTTCCTTAAGTCTTGAGGCGGGATCTTATGAACACTTTTGCACTGTACACAGGTAGCAATGGTCAGTGTGGCTGTCTCAGCCTCTGAGCCTTGGTACAGTAAGGTTTGTGCTTCCTGTCTGTCTGGCCGAGTTGCTCTAGTACAACTAGGCTGTTTGGGAGACATGGTCAAAGAACTTGGTCCACCATTCACTTGTGTGGTATACAGCTGTTCTCCGATGTCCTTCATCTTCTTTATCTGCATACCCACATAGCCAGCTGAAATCGAAGATGTCATTTGATAAAGTCCTCTGCAGACATCCTTCTTCGCACACCCAGTGACTGGTGGAGCCGCAGACACTTCTTGGCAAATGCGTAACGATCAATCACGTTTTGTGTCCTTTCACAGGAAATACATGAACCACAGTATGCTTTCAATTCTGTTTCCAGGCAACACTACAGGAAAAGACCATAAAGCATGATTAGTACAGAGGCTCATAGCTTGGCTAAGCTACCACTATTTCCACTGTGCCGGCATGACGCTGTGGGAACGTCACAGGGAATCCCCACAGAGTCTAGAAGGACAAACACAAACACAAGCATGTTGGCAAGGCTAAACTAGGAACATTCTCTAGCCCACATCAACTGGGAGCCAGAGCTACCTGGAGGATTCTCACCAGTAGCTCAGGATCACCTCTGAATGTTTTGTTTATTGACAGTGACCACAGGTAGCTTCAGATGATCCTCAGAAAACATCATAGAAGACACTGCCAGCTCAGCCTTGACGTGTGGGTCACCAAGTGGTGGAGACAGGTCTTATGGTCAGTTGTTCACACATGCACCTGCATTATAGCAACTCTTATTCACACACCCACTCGGTTTGCACAAGTGGAGAAGCCAGCAACACTGTCTCAAACATAGCGATTTCTTTACCATCTTCAGGGCCTCCATCAGGTGTGAGGCTCTGTCCGTAAGCTGAAGGGCAGTGATCAAGAGATGGTTCAATGGGTAAATACACTGACGGCCTGGGTTCCACTCTCAGAACCCACATAGTAGGAGAAGACCCATTCCTGGAAGTTGCTCTCTAACTACCACATATGTTCCGTGGCATGTGTTTACATGCGAAGAATTTAAAAATGTTTAAAAACTATGTACCACTGTCTTCCACTTATGAAGTCCACATTTGGGAGTGTGGTTCATATATTTGGTGGTCAAATGACAGTTTAAGAAAAAAAAAAAACCTGGTAAAGAAATATCAAAAAGCAAGGTGAAGAGGATAGGGAGTTCATCCAAGGAGACAGAGGGATTGGCGGAAGGAGGGCATCCAGGAAAAGACTGAGAATGGGAAGCCACATCTGTATACAGACCTGTGGCAGCCAGGGACTGAGCTCTGTGGAAGTCCAGAAAAAAAAGGATGTGTCAAGCAGAGAGGGCCTGGAGCACTTGGAGAATTAGCAAGAAATTGAGGTGTGGGGGCTGCAGGATGATCAGAATGGGACACAGCCTCACAGGATGGCAGTTCTTCCTGCATATGTGACAGAGCTGGGAGAGGGACTGGGTTAGTGGAACGACACTCAGATTTATATTCAATGGCGTGCAGTGATGCGAGAGGACTAGAGCCTATAACGGACTAAACGGCAGCTGTGGGCCACAGTGCCTTGGATTAGAACAAGAGCAGAAACACGTATCTTCTAGAACAAGTAAGATCCATCATGCTCATGCGCGTGTTACATGGTGACTGGGAATATACAACGTATAGAAACTTTACTTGGAAGATACAAACTACAAGCCCAACAATACTTGCTTGGAATCTCCTGGAAGCTGGTCTTTTATGATCCTAAACAAACAAACCACGCCCGCAACATCTGAACAAATTTCCTCATTGTCTCCTAGTACTCCTGCCATACACAAAGTCACCTCCACAGTGACCTATGTGCACCTGTTTGCTCATCTCTAGGGCATAAGCCTGGACTAGCTTCCCAAGCCTGAGGCTGCTGGTCTCTGAAACCAGACTTTATAATTTAGCAACACGAGCATCTTCAAGATGTTCTCGCCAGCAACTCTGTGCAGACACCACAACTGCAAGCAGAGCCTGGAAAACCACAGAGCCATAGAATGCAGAGGCTGAAGTCAGGGAATAGGGCTCATGTCCAGTGGTCCTGAAACTGGAGGAGCCTACGAGACATGCAGACACCGACATTCCTGGGATGTATTCCCTCTCAGGAGATGCGGCTGTTAAAGCAGCATCAGCTAAGGCACCGGGTAACCCTGACAAAAGCCACGGCTGAAATCGCCAGATCCCAGACTTGTTCAAGCCCTCTGAACACCTCCACCTGGGACACAGAGGATCCTCTGAGCTCCCACATCCTTCCCTCTTCAGGTGAATTCTGTTCTCATTGTCAACAATGTACCCTGAGATAAAAATGAAGACGCTTCCCTGTAACTTATCTTCAACTGACTTTCAGGGAAACAAAGGACTTACTCTTGATGGGCCAGTCAGTAACCTGCACAGCCCAGCCTGTTTCTTGCCAGGCAGTCCTTCGTTCTCAGTTCTGTTCCAAAGATCTGCACCTGGTCCCTACCCAATGTTCTTATCTACCAGCCTGATAAACTTCTAATGTAGGTGGCAGTGGTGCTGGTGGGGGCGCTAATTGAAGCCCTGGCCCCCCATGGTTTGCTTGTTGATGCTTTCAATGCAGCACCTCTTTAGGCAAACTTTAACTGAAGTGGTTCTCAGAGAAGCCCACCTGCAAAGCTTCCTGCAGGGGAAGAACCACACCAGCCAGGATTACATTGGTACACATTCAGGTTTTCACACTTTCACAGTCTCAAAGAGTCATGTAGGGAAGCAGTGATGTTCTCAAGTCCTAACAAGACTTGAAGTGGATTTAGCCAGCAGGTCTGTGACAGTTAGTGAGAAGCAGAGAGCATCCTGAAGAAGTGTCTCTAAAACAATCAGGCCAGCACCAAGTGGCTGGGGAACAGCAGGGTCCTGTGGCACCATCTCTGCAAAACATCTAAGCCGTTCTATATGCTCCCCAATTTCCGAGAGGTTTATGACCCACCACAAATTGAAAATACGCTAAGTGAAACATGAATTTAATACACCAGGCTTACAGCACAGCATAGCATAGCACACAGTTAGATAGTTATAATGAGTAGGTCATTTCAATTTTGGATACAGTTCACGGCTTACACTTATGACAGCATGGCTGACCATGAGCTCCAGATCCCTGCTGCCACCGGACATCACAACAGGGCTGTGTTGCACATGGCTAGCCTGATTAAAGGTTAAAAAACAAACCCAGAAGTGTGATTCCTACTGAATGCACGCTGCACCTACACTGCGTGACGTCACAGCATGCTAGGCTCAACTATCATAAGTTGGGGGACAACTTGTATTTGAAATTAAGAATCCTTGAGAACAAGGGTTCTCAAATGGACATACAAGATTGATCAGCACACATCCTTGTACAGAGAAGGCAGACATCTGGGCTGTGAACCATTTCACAGTGTCTTCTACACTTTAAAACAGTCCTTAGAACAATACCACCATTTCTCCCCCTCGAAGTAGGAAAGAGCGAGGTTTCTTTAAAAAGTTCTAGCTGAACCTTTGCAACTTGTATGCTGAAGTTCAGGAGAGAACTCAGTTCCAGTCTTAATGCCTCAAGGAAAGGGTAAGCAGAGGCAACGAATGGGAGAAGGACGGTGGCTGCAATGGACATAACACTTCTCAGGTACAGCCAATACCTCCTTCCTTACACACAGGGTCCTTCGTTTGATTCACACCCAACTACCTGGAAAGCTGAATCCTTGGCAGGTTACTGTCAATGGACTGGATGACAGAAGACACTGCAGACAGAGGACTGTACATGCATGCACTTAGCGCTGAAGGCACCCCACATGTCAGCAGCAGAGTCCACTGACCTCCAAAGGCACAGCTCCTAGGGCAAAACTCCATTTTTTTTTCCCCAGATAACTCAGAAGAGCTCAGCATTATTAACTTAATGGCACAGTAGGACATCCATTTAACACTGTTTCCCATAATAAATGACTTAGCAGGATATAAGAAGCCTTTAAATAACACAATTATCTATAGCAACCTTCATGTATAGTTTTGTGTACCATAAACTTGGTCTCTGCACTGAGGCAGGGGTGGGAGTTTATTTGCATGCACTAAGGGTGAGGTTTTTTCCCCCCTGCATCTTTAACAGAATTCTTTTGAACTCACTTGTATTGATTTCTTACACACTTATTAGAGGAACGTAAGTGTAAAAACTTTACCCTGAAGCTCCAGTTCAGTGACACAAAAGCTAGTCAAAGACAAAGTTTGCGCCCATCACTCAGAAGGAAGCGTATGGCACTTTAATGCATACTAGTGTCCAACAGATCAGAGAGGGCTAGCGTGGAAGCCTAGGTCCCACATCATCCTTGGAGAAACAATGCAGGGTTTTAAAGAGCAGTGTGTGTGAACTGGGCACGCTGCTCCCAGCCGACACCAGTCGGCAGTAAGAGGAGCTACCACAATGCAGGTGCCATGTGTTGGGAGAGCCCCTGACTCACCTGGGCTCATTCAATGTTACTCTACATTTTTAATGAAGACCTTATGCCAAGCATTGGTTTCTCAGCTGCCTGACCATGGCTCTCTCCAGAACATAATTCTTTTTGGTTGCACAGCCTAAACTGATCCTGGTAGAAACTGTTTGTCAGCTTCAGTGGTAATAGGACAGTTTTCAGCATGAGACAAAAGACACTGCACACTACCCTTGGCAATGGTGTCAGTTACTCAACCAGGTGACCTTTCCCTACCCTCTTGACACAGGTGGGCAGCAAATGTCCCATCCAGATGTCAGTGAGGAAAGAACGTAGCTGGATACTGGATCACACCCATTGGCGCACAGGATGGATGACTGGCTATATCTGTTTTGACTGGGAAACAAACTCAAGTAGCTTTCTGTAGACATTCTGATCCAGAACTATTCCTTACTGTGGCTCCGTCCACATCCATCACTAGGGCAGGGACTGTGCTCTGAACAGGAAGAACAAAGGATCTGCTGGATGTTTAACTTTTCAGCCCTTACTGGCTGGATCCTTTGAGAAGTGATTTCTTTCTCTCCACTGCCAGGCAAGGGACAGGGTGCCACTCACAAGCCGTACCTATGCATTCCTTCTGCTTATGACTCATCTCGCCTGTCCCTCTCAGTGATCCCTTTAGCACTATTTGACCCCATAATGCCCAGTGGCGTGTGGATGGGGAAGATGTCAACATTAGACTTATAAAAAGCGTGTCATGTCACCGCCTGGGTGAGTACTTCAATGACCACAAATCAGAACTGGGCAGGTGGGAAAGCGGCCTAAACAGGCAATGCAAATCACACAATGGACTCTTCATGCTGAAGCACTTTGCACTCAGGAATGATTAAGACTGACTGCCACCTGGATGACAAAAAGCGTGTGCAAATGTCACTGACAACACATCGCCCCCGGGGATCCCACTGTCTTCTGAAAGTGGGTGTATTGCTGGGGCAACAGAACGGAGCCAGGCGGCTGTGACAGCCTAGCTGCTTTCTCAGTGCTGGACAGTTCTAAGAGTGCAGAGCACAGGATCTTGAGAAACCAAGGTCAAGGGTCAAAAGGCAGGTGGGTCTCTGGCTTGCTAGCTAGCCAGCTGTGTGGTTTTCTAGACTTTTAACCTAGCTTAACAGTTCCTGCGGTTGTAAAAGTGGGACAACTGACCACATGGCTGATGTGAGGATGAACGAACAAAAACCAAATGCAAACGGCTAATACCAAAGAGCCTGTCTTGTCAGGAAATGCCAACATTTTGGCAAGACTCCTTTAAGTCGAAGGGTCCAGTAAAGCTCTGAGGAGCAGAAACTGTAAGAATGAACAAAAGAGGTGGCTGAGGGAAAGGTCCACACACAAAGGACTTGCTAGGCAGCGAGGAGCGCCCAGGTACTGCTCCCCAGGACTGAAGGAGGAACTGGCTCTGCAGAGAGCATCAGCAAACTCTACAGCAGAGAACAAAGGGGATTTTATGCATTACTTCTCCCGACAGTTTAAGAGTAAGAATAGGGTTGGAATCCTTTGAGTTTAAAACTTGTAGCTTAAATGTGAAAAAGAAAACGCTAATGAGCAAATACGCTTATTAGCATCAGATCACACATACACATTCACACACACACACACACACACACACACACACACACACGACCAAGTGGTATTATAAGGAATAGGTACAAATTTCGGATTTCAAACATTTAAATATTCATTAAAGATATTTAGTATGAACAACATTTTTGTAGTTCCCTCGTTTCCTTTTATTTGCCTCAAAAACCCCTAAATTTGTAGACCAGAGAGTTTAATGAAAGAGAAGAAATCTTTCCTTCCACACAGGGGAATCACTGGCTTTGCCTACATTAAGGCAAATATGGTCTGGATAAGGCCACAGTGTTTAAAGGAAGTTACTGAGGAAGCTTTGAGAATTGCTGCTGCCCGAGTCCTATTCCTCAGACAAGGTTGCAATTGAGATACTGGCAGGGGCAGGGCAGAATCCAGAAAGAAGTCTATAAGGCTTTGAAAATGGTCCAAGCTGGGCAGTGGTGGCACACGCCTTTAATCCCCCATCACTCGGGGAGGCAGAGGCAGGATCTCTGTGAGTTCAAGGCCAGCCTGGTTCCAGGACAGGCTCTAAGCTACAGTGAAACCCTGTCTCAAAAAACCAAAAAAAGGTTCTAATATGCAACTTGGGTTGGAGACCACCCGTATTACAGGTGCAGGGTAGTAGGGATGGCAAGGAAAACTCGTTACCCTGTAGACCTCACAGTAGAGGTGGGGCTAGGCCACAGCCTCAGGGTAGTGATAGGGCCTAAAAACACAAGAGTCAAGGCTTTGCAACACAACCTTGGAAACACCAAGGTGCTCTCTAGGTATGAAGATCTCAGTAATCTAAATGCTCCCACTCTCCCTCCACAGTATTTGGGCATGGCCACGTACAAAAGGCACAGACGAAGACCATACTAGCCCCACCTCTGTACGGGCTGCTGTCCCTAAGGAGTCTGACTGGACTCGGAAGTAAATGGGAAAATTCAATGTGGATCTTGTTATCAGGAAGCTGAGCAGGGTGCTCTCAGTGGCTGGCCACTGGCTCATGCCACAGCACTTTGACTCTGGTCAGGAAGGGTGCCTGTAGGGGCAGGCTCTGTGACTGGACATGCTTTGAAGCAAAACTCAATTACCTGCTTCTTTCAAAACGACAGGCCTGGAGGTGGTGGTATGTGCCTTTTCTAGGTCACAATGACGAGGGAAGTGATAGCAGCCAGCATTCAGTCCAAACTCTTGTCTTGTGAACGCAGGTCGCAGCCAGGATCCCTGATTTCTTGGGCACTGTTCTTCCAGGCCCAGAAGTCAAGAGTGTAGAAAGTCTCGGTGGCTCTTCCTTCTTTTTCAGGCCTTCTCAGATACTGAGGACCATAGGTCTCAGGACGTCAGGCCCTGGTATAGACATGTAGGCACAGAAGCCAGGGCTGCGCCAATAGGCCTGCAACAGAGTCAGACACTCGGGTATAAGTGTGGGATCTGCAAGCTGTGGTCTCCTGGATACATTTATTGTAGGAAAGACAAAATGAATAAACCTTCCAAGTGCTTCTCAATGGCAGCCAATCTAAGCTTAAAGAGAAAGGGTTCCCAGGAACCCTGTGACCTAAATGCAATGGATGGCGCCCTTCCTGGGGTAGGGCACATGACAGGTTCAGAAACCTTCCCAGATTATCCTGTGTCTCCCACTCCCACCCGTGAAGGAGTGGTCTGGATTCGATGGCTCCAGCCACTTCTCTGCAGGCAGCTGGATTTGCAGGGTAGCAACAGTATGCAGCGGAGATCAAAGGCGGTTTAGGAACAATCAAGGCAGGGAAAATCATCACTGGGCAGGACCCCGCTGACCCCAGCCACAGCAGACTTGGACATGAAAAGCCCACCGTTAGACTGGCTCAGAGGATAAGGGAAGGAGCGAAGAAAATGGCAGCCTTCGCAGCGACAATTATTAACCTGCTCCTTGTTCTGCCCCTTGCGCAAACAATGTCCCAGACCCTCTTATTTAAGGGCAGATAGATAAGAAAGAATATACAGGTTTCTTTAAATGGGCATGAAAATCAGCGATTCGGGAGGAAACCAAGAAACAAGGCAAGGCTCTCCTTTACTCTTCGATAGCCACCACTATAACATGGCTGGGTCTGTCATATGTGTTAGCCTTATCAGGGCTCACTACCAGATCCAAGACAAAAAAAAAATCTTTAATAAATGCTTGTATTGGATAAAGATAATGCCTACAATGTAAAAAGCTGGATATGATGCTTCAAACATACTTACCAGGCTTCAAGAATCCTTAGCAAGGGCATGCTCTCCTGTACAGTCCTGGATTGGGCTTAACTTTGTGCAATTTAGAGGGACAGAGACACTTTTCCAAGCGAGCTGGCTTCTCTTCTGTAGCCAAGTGCTGCAAGTTATTGGCACCCAGAGAATTTTCTTATAAGGCGATTTCAATTCTAAACTTAAGGTAATGTTTTTAAGGCCTCAAACACAACATTGAGTTGGGTTGGTAGGCTACTTTTCAATAGGACAATGTGCTTGATGTTTCAAGTTTTTATGATAAATATCGTTGGTATTCTATTTTTTAAGAGCAGAAGTAGTTTAAAAGGATATGTCAAATCCCCAACAATCATAAGGGGTGTTCGATATCTTCTTCTATCTTTTGGTTTTTCCTTTTCGGGTCATAAACTTTGCACTGGGTCTTTCCCCTCTTCTGCACCCTTTCCCTAGCCTTCATCTGCATCCACCCTCAACCCCAAGCAACAAGATCAAACTGAAAAGCTGTGATGGAGCTGTCCCACAAAAGGTGACACCAGCCGCATCCCACCCACGATTAGGTCCTCTGTGGGCAGGCCCACCCCGACACCCGCTCCAAAGACAATGCCAGCGTGGTCCTCAAGTTTATTGTTGGCGCGCTCGCAGGGATGCACGCTCTCCCGGGCGAGGCCAGGGCGCCGCACGGCGCTGAGCGAGGCGCGGGTACAAGAGAGCCCGCACTGTCGCGTCTCCTGAGGGTCAGCCAGACGCAGATGGGGTGTCTTCCAAAAGCCGAAAGCTAAAGCCGCCTCAAGACAGCCTCTGAGGCAGAGAGGCTTTAAAAATGGCCTCCTGACGACACTTCCTGCTCGGGTCTGAGGCATCATTTAAAAAGCCGGCTCAGCCACCCGGCGCGCAGAGTCGCCAGGCTGAGCCGGCGCTGCACAAAGGCCGCAGGATGGGCCGTGGGTCTCCGACCCGACCCGCCTAGCCCGACGGGAGGCGCCTCGGGCCGGAGGCGAGCTCGTGGGACCGTGGAGCCACACCCGACCGCGCCCGCCCAGGTCCCGCACCGCCACTCACCCGGACGCCGCGGCACCGCACGGTCCCAGATCCCCGCGGACGGACAGGAACCTACACCGCCGGCTGCCGCCCGCAGACCGCCGCCGCCGCGCCCGCTGTAGGTCCCTACCCGGGGGGCGGAGCCGGGCCGGCGACGCGCGTGCGTAGTGCGGCGCGACTGCCGCGGAGAGGCGGGCTCCTGAGGTTGCCCCTTCCCTGCCCTGGGCTGTGGGCTCTGAGCTTGGGGCTTGAATATAGTCCTTTGCACCAAAAGAGTGCAGTGTCTGCATCGCTCAGCCCTGCACGCTCCGCAGCCTCCTCTGGAAAGAACTGAACCCTCTTCCCTTTGGGTCTAGTAGAACATCCATGGGTGTCTGTCCTGCGCTGGGTCCTGTCTGCTGAGGGTGGATTTGGTGCTTACCCTCAAGGAGCTTGAAGTTCTCCAGCAAGTAAGTGAAGCAATGACAAGCCTCAGTCATCATAGCTTCCTGGAGCGTCCTAGTGAAGGAGTTGGGCCCGCAGCCCTAGATTTGGATACAGCTTGCTGCTGGGCCTTAGATATGGAAGCGCAGACTCAAGCCATTTCTAAAGCTGAGAAGATTGTATTTGACGTATAAGACCTCATCTAGTGCACGTTGTGACAGTCCAAGCAGGGACATGATTGATGGGGGAACAGTCAGCAGATGCTACGAGCTTTTAGTGCCGGAGTTTGCATTTACCTCCCGCGTTCCAATCATGTAAGCAGGTAAACGACCCCCTTTCACAGAGGTGCGCACCTACAGTCTACTGGATAAGAGACTACCCCAAATCTGAGGGATGAAGGGAATCACATGGTCACCCCCCTTCCCCCGCGCAGTCAGCAACTCCGATGCCGCTCCCCACAAAATAAAGCTGCCCCCACTCCAGCAAGAACAGATGGTGGCAAGGAACAGTGTCGCTGTGAAATACAGATCCTCCATGGACGAGGCAGACGTTCTCTTCAAAGCTCTAGAAAGAAAAGAAAGCCAAGACTGGTTTCCTGTTCCTTCCTCTGGGCCGTGGAGGTCAGCTCCAAGACATGGATAGTAAGCTGGGAGAAGATGCAGGGCTTTGGCAAAATCTAATGTGTGGGTGAATGGAGTTTGGGAAGAGCAGGCAGTCACAATACCAACTGCTGGGCAGGCCCCCAGTCCCTGGAAGAGTAGACGCTGGACATAGAAAATCTGGGCAGAGAGCAAGTCGGTGAGGCAATGCCTTTGACCACACCCTGATAAGGGAGCTTCTCCTGTTTTCTCTCTCCCTCTCCCTCCTGCTAAGCTAAAGGAAAAACAAATGGGTCCAGAGTTCAAAGTCTCCCTCAAGAGTAGGCTAATGATGAGGAGAACATTGAGAGCCTGTCCTGGTCATGCCTGAGAACCCCTAGTGACACAAGGAACCACACTCAGGAAAATCAGTTATGTATTGAAGAACCAGAAGTCCAAGGGTTAGAGAATTTTTCAGCTCAAAGCATTGCACCCCCCTTGTCATTCCTACCCATACATCACAGTCCCATCTTCCTCAGTCACTTGGAACTGAGAGAAGGCTGCCTTTGGGTTGTCTGGAAGCTTCTCTGGAGTTCGTTCCTATAGGCCTGTTCACTATCCTGCCAGAACCTTGGTTTCTCATGTAAAATCCATTGGGACTGCTCCCACAGGCAGCTATCAGTGTTTAACTAGACAGAATCTTGCCCAGTGCTTCTCAAACCTGCGGCTCTGGCCCTCCCCTGCTTTGGAGTTGTACATTGGTCAGCCTGAATATCAGATATTTACATCATGATCCGTAACAGTAACAAAATTGTGGTTGTGAAGAAACAACGAAACGATTTTATGGTTTCGGGGTCACCACAGCACGAGGGACTGCATTAAAAGGTCACAGCATTAGGAAGGTTGGGAAGCCCTGGTCTAGACTGTCACAGCCCCAGGCAGATGAGAAGGGTCTGAAAAGTCTTGCAATTCTCAGAGGTTCCGGTGAGATAAAGCTGTTTTGCAGGGGATTTGGAGATGCTGTATGTGCAGCCTGGGAAAAGGGCCAGCCAGGGTACAGACTGGGTTTCATGAGACCACAAGAGTTCAAGTGTTACTCCTCCAGAGTCTCTTGACGGGGAGCAGGGGGTGAGTTAATCAGAAATTCTCAGCTGCACATTCTGTTCCTGCCACTCACGCCTTCTTTCTCTCCATCTTCCTCACCCTCTAGAATAATTTGCCCAAGATCCCTTCCAATGTGGATTGAATTGTGCTCTACAGAAAGACGCTGAAGTCCATTGCCATGGTTCCTGTGAACGGGGCCTTATTGGGAAAAGGTCTTTATGCATGAAACCCTATTAAAATGAAGTCATTAGGGTGGGTCCTTGCCCAGTACGGTAAGTGTCCTTGGAAGAAGAGGACAAAAGAAACTGAGAGGCCAGGAAAGGTATAGATACACAGAAGACAACATGGAAACCGGGCAGAAACTGGGATTATGTTTGCATAGTCAATCAAAACCAGCAGAGGAGGCCAGATGCTGCAAGAGCTAAGAAAAGGATCCACTTCTCTTGAAAGCTTTGGAGGGCACGTGACCCTGCAGACAGCTTGACCCATCAGGCTTGTTTGTTTTGTTTGAGACAAAGTATCTATGTACCCCTAGCTAGCATGGAATCCAGTGTGTAGACCAGGCTGGCCTCCAACTCAGGCGAACCCCACGTGCTGGGATTAGAGGTGAATGCCACCACACCCTCCTACTTCTAACTTCCAGAAATGCTAAACAAATCTATGTCACACAGTCTTCAGAAACGACCTCCCTCCTTGTCGTAAATGCCAGCTGTAGGAGAGGCGTGAATGTACCAGTCTTTGGATGATGGGAGGGGAGAGCCTCAGCCAGAAGGGTTGACTTTCCCTCAGGGGACAGTCACTTTGAACAGGGTTGTGGCTGCACAAACCTGTACAGTAATGCTTTATGACAAAGGGAAATGAAACTGGGCAGTCAGATTGGGACGAACGCAAAGCGGGAGGAAGGATGACGGTGGGACAGTGGAAGGCTCCCAGGAATGGTATTTCTGGTGGTGTGCTGATGAAAAGAGCCACCGGCAGCACAAAGACCTGAAAGGGGGGGGGGGGGGGGGAGGAGCTGGGGATGCCTGGGGAAGAAAGGAAGAGCAGCGGGGAGTTGGAGCTTGCGGGTACTTGAAAGCTGCACCTTCAGGTGTAGTTCTTTTCAAACTCTGCCAAGAACAGGTGGACCAAAAGAGGGAATCCATGAGCCTTTGCGTCCTGTCAGCCTGGCCATAGCTCTGTTCTTTACTACACACCACACCAGTCGGTTATATTTTCTCTAGTGGCGGCTAGCACTTCCTACTATATGACTAACCTCACGGTGAGTGCCCCTTGGAAAAGACATGGTCTCTTGCACAGAGGCCGGGGTGTTCACACCAACGTTCCCATGCCCACTCAAATCTCAGGCGCTTTAAGACAGCATAAACTGAAAGACGTACAGGAACAGCCTGCCCCAGTTCTTTTCAAACCTAGTGCTCAATGATGCGGCTTTTCTGAAGACCAAGTCGCAAGACGCCGGCAATAGAACCTGTAGAATCTGTTCCCAGCTGTGTGACCCTGGGCAGATTACCTCGGGTCTCTGAGATGCTGTTCCTAGGAGCAACCTTCCCTTAGGGATGTCAGGCGCTGGGTCTGTGGACCACTTTCCTGCAGCCCTCGCTCGCTGGACCGTGACGATCCAGTCTCTGGTGCGCCCAAAGGCGTAACTCCTGCAGTTGCTGGAACTGCTGGAGCGTGCAGTGATGGTCACACTGGGCATGCGCGACTGGTAGACCGGGCGGCGCGGGAGCTGCAGTACTGCCGGTGGCCTGGGGCGTCGCTGCAGGGCCGGCGATCCCGGTTTCGAGGTATAGAGCTCCAGCCACTGCTCACTGAGCTGCCCGCTACCACCTGCCGCGCAGATCCTTTGGCCAAACCCGGGATGAGTCGAGTGGCTTTAGTTTTTTGCTTTTGTTGTTGTGGTTGTTGTTTGTTTTGTGTCTTTTTTAAAGCTTTGGGAGCTGAGTACGCTTCACTTGGAGATAACCCAGGGCTCCCTTGGAGAGGCTCCCATGGTGCTCTCCACACCCAGGTTGGCAGTTCACTTAAATAGACCTGAGCTGCGGCCTCTGGGCTGTCAGCTCGGCGAAGTCTAGGACTGTTTTGTTCCCAGAAGTCACAGGATCTAGCACAGTGCCTGACACCCAGTTTGCCAGGCTTCCAGAGCGGAAATGCCAGAGCCATCAGTGTCACTTAGATCAAGGCTACGTGAAACATGGTGGTTACAAGGGCCGTCCTCGGATTGGTGCTAAAGTGTAGGTTCAGAAGGCAAGGAGACTTCGCACAGGGGTGGTGGTAGCCGTGGTGTTTGTAAAAACTCAGTGAAATCTGCTCTTCACCATGGGTTTTAGGATTGTCAGCTAGTCACTTGTGATTAGGGTTGTGGAGAAGCAGGAACTGGGGGAGGACTGGGCCTTGGCTGCAGGAAGGTCTAGGCTCATCCCAGACTTCCTCTCACCGGTCATCCGTCCTGCATTCAGAAATTGTCCTGCTACAAAGCTAATGGGCTTAGACATTCTTCTGCCTACTGGTCTTCCAAGGACCCTGGAGTTTTAGGAATGGTCCCAGGCGCCAGTGAGCCTCCCAAGTCAGTTTTCCTGCTAGCTCCCCTCTAAACCACTGGACACCAGACTTAACACTTCTGTTATTGCCCCCCCCCCAGCACGCCCCCCACAGTAGGGCCTCTGACATGCTTCACCTTTGACCTTCCTAAAGTGTCCACCATCACATCCTGTGTTCTATGCTACTCATGGTTGTAATTGCTAACTTCGCTGTTTTTCGTTCTCCTGTACAAAATAAGTCAACACTAGTTTGGTTTCCCCTTAGAGGTCCAGTGCCTGAGTAGGAAGGGTTATCATAGGACAAGGATTCCCGCCAAATGGAGTCACCCTTTATAAACTGAAAGAAAAAAAAAGAAAGAATGCAGCTTGAGGCACTAAAGCAGGGGCATGTTTGAAGTTCCCAGTCAAAATCTGAACACCGAGAGAGGATTCTGTCCTCTCTAGAGTTTCTTGTCTGAGGGGATGGAGGGGAAAACGATAGAATTTTTCTTCATCAGGTTGCCATGAGGATGAGATGGGAGAACTTTTGTAGGAAACTTGTAAGGGAGCTTACATTGAGAGCTGAACATGGCCTCCATGTTGCCCGACTGCAGGAACCAACACTTCCCAGAGTTGTTTAAGAAGACAAAGGTGTATTTTTCTTCTTACACTCTCTGCCCACCACGAATTGGCTGAAGATGCTGTTTGTTAATCTTTTGTCCAACGACAGGGCTGACAAAGCAACCACTGGTTGATGTGTGGCAGCTGCCAGGGAAGAGGGACAAAGTTGCCTTTACCAAGTATTTCAAAATCTTCCACTAACTACAAATACTTTCTTATATTCGATTGGCCACAGCCAGTCACATGACTGCACTAATCTCTGATGGGTGGAAGATTTTCGCTCCCTGTGTTGAGCCCTCTTGCAGGGTCTCTGTGAATACTGTGAGATGTACAAACAGGTGCAAAACTTGGGGAAGCTGAACTTGCACAGACCTAAAGTTTTCTCCCTGTTCTTGGGTGTGGCCCAATTCTTCTGCTCTATGACATGAACAGGAGTTTTGACATTTTCTTGTTCTCTTCAAACAGTATCTGCGTGGTACTGGATAGTACCAGATAAGAGGAGATTCGAGACAAAACATCACATTTATCTTACTCAACTTTCATATACTAAATTCTCAGTACAGTGGCTGGTGTGTTATTTACTGAATCCTTTGTGTACTGTCTTGAAAATATATTTTATGGCACAAATATAACACTCAGAGCTCCCAGAATTCATTTTTTCCATGTATTGGAAGCCCCCTGTACTGACTGGTTTGTGTGTCAACTTGACACAAGCTAGAGTCATCAGAGAGGGAGAAGCCTCAGCTGCTTTATGGTCATGGTGTTTTGTCAAAGCAAAAGAAACCCTAAGACGTCCCCTAAAGGACAATGTCTTAGTTAGCCAGTCCACAGGATACTCACTTTGAACTCATTTTTGTGTGTAACAATCTAGTATATTCCTATGTTGCCCTAAAATAAAATTAGCTAGATATACATAGTTCTATAAGCGTAGGATAATTTCTGTTCTATCATCATGGGATAATTTGATACACTTCTGCAAGGTGTTCTCATTGTTTAGCATACTAATATAGCTCTAGGAATAGGGGTACAGCCCCCCAAAATCCTATTAAATAACCACATGATTCTATAACATGGGTGTATTTCAGTTAATTTAACCAGTCTTTTACTGTTTTTTGGGGGGGAGGAGGGGACAAGGTCTCTTTACATAGCCCTGGCTGTCCTGGAACTCCTTATATAGACCAGACTGGCCTTGAATTCATAGAGATCAAGCTGCCTCTAATTCCTGAGCACTGAGACGAAAGCAACAGCACACCTGGTCCTTAATCTTTTTTTAATAGATTTTATTTATATGTTTCCATAGACAGATAACACTTTAATGAACACCTGTGATGGCCAAGCTTCAACATCAATCTGATTGGATTTAGAATTACCTGGGAGACTATAGCAGGGAGGGTGCGCTTGTTTGTCCCAGCTGCCCGGCTAGCTTAGACCCAAAATAACCACACAGAAACTGTATTAATCAAATCATTGCTTGGCCCATTATCTCCAACTTCCCACCAGCTAACTCCTACATCCCAATTCAACCCATCTCCATTAATCTGTGTATCGCCATGTGGCTGTGATTTACCGCCAAGATTCTAACTGGTGTCCATCTCAGATGAAGGATCCATGGCTTCTCAGCCTAGCTTTCCCTGCCAGGTTCTGTTCTTCTTTGCCATAGGCTCAAAGCAGTTTTTTTATTAAGCAATAAAAGCAACACATAGACAGAAGGACCTCCTACACCAGGAGACACACCTCTAGGTATTTCCATGTGGGTGTTTCCAGAGAGGTTTGACAGAGGAGGGAAGGCCCACCCTAGATGTGTGGAGTATCAACTTTTAGGCTGGAGGCCCAGAACAAATAAGAATGAGAAGAGAGGGAGTCAGAGGAGTACTTTAGGTCTCTTTGCTTCCTGATTGGACACCGTATGACCAGCCTTCCCATGTCCCCCAGCCCCCTTGACTTCTCTGCCACAATGGACTTTACTCCTGGAACTGCAAGCCCAAACCTCTTTTCTGGAAGCTGCTTTCTGTCACATATGTGGTCTCCATGACAAGGAAAGTAACCAAGATATCACTCTTTGTAGTCTTCCTGCTTCAGGAACTACGGTTTCAATTTTATGCAATTTAATTTTATGGACTAAATTTTCAGAAGTAGAAATTATAAGAGAATACATATATTTTAATTTTAGTAGGTATGCCAGATTACTTTGCAGTAATTCTAATGTCCACTGTTAGGAAAAATTTATACATCCTACCATCTCACCCAGCCCTGACCCTCCAACCCATCTCCTGAACTTGACACTTGCTGGGTGGAGACCAGTAGGGCCATTGCCATTGTAAGAGATGCATCCCCGATCACGCGGAACCTGGACTTGCTTCATCTGTCTGGTACAGCAGGATTTCCTCTCCTGGTGATTCTTACTCTTTGATAAGCTTTTATCAGGGGGATGTGTATCACTGGTGTTCTTTACAGAAGCTACCTGTGAGTGGAGTACAGAAGTCACCCATCTCACATTGATGCTTCATGGATTGCCTACAGTCTGTTCTTTGTCTTCAGACTTTGCTTATTATCTCTTAAGGTGAATTTCAAATATTCGCTTAGTGAAGGGTTTCTTTGTTTGCCTTTGCCTTTTGGGTTCCCTGTCTTGTTTGCAAGTGTCAGGCCAAGGGGGCTGCAGGGCACCAGAGAATCCATTTGTCAATAAAACTACAAGGTGTGGCATGGCCAGGCACAATCCTTTCATCTCTCAGCAACCCTCTGCTTAGATGCCAGAGTTCCTTGCAGACTCTGCCTTCTGGGAATAAATCCCATAGCCAGCCTTAGCAATGTTTTTGGTGTTGCCCTTAGTAGACCTCACTTTGGAAACACGTGATCTCTTCTCTTCTTTGCTACTGAAGCCTAGGCTGAGAAAACATCACCTGTGAGCTTATTCAGCAGCCTAAGTGACTTCTCCGCAGTCTTGTCTTTGAAAAGCTGCTGTCTGATTGTGTCTGCATTTCCCATCCTACTAGCTGTCTCCCATCCTACTCAAGTTCTTCACAGTGGCTACAAACCTCCATGTGATCTGGTTCATGTCACTTGTCTGATCTGTTGCTCTCCTACCCACTATCCCATCGTTCAGTAGAAGTCTATAGAGTGCCTACGGTGTGCCAAGGCCCCATTGGACACGTGGACTACTTTAGTCGATAAAAGAACAAATCATCATTATCCTCCCCAAACTTGCTTTCTGTATAGGAAAGCCAGGGAATATACAACAAACAAATAGTTAATACTTTTGGAAGTTGGGGACCACTGCATCTGGCTGCCTGGAATGCAGAGACCAGATTTCCAGGGCTGAAACTGGGACCTTCTTAGACAAGCTGGGCTAAGTCAGTCATCCTATAAAAGGTGTAGGTGTCACTGAGAAAGAAAAAGGAGGGAAGGGAAAGGGCTGTGCAGACTGTATGCAAAATTGTGTATGTGTTTGTGTGTGCATGTGTGTCGGGGGGAGATAGAGATACAGATGGAACATTTTAGACTGGTGAGGGAAGGCTTGTGTCCTGTTCTCCAGATTGGTGTGAAAGCTTGTTTGGTGTGCATCTGCCTCAGGCTAGTAAAACCCTCACCTTCGCTGTTGTCTCTGACTGAACTGCTCTTGCTCTTAGGATTCACATGCCTGATGTGTCTTCTCTATCTGCAGGTCCCTAGAAATGCCCCTGCTATAGCTGGGTGTGGTTTCAGTATGACCTGCAGTGGCTGTGTGCTGGAATTCAGTACTCGCTGTGAGGTGTTAAGACATTAGACACTTATTTATGGTGTTTAAAAGTGGCAATGCTGGGGAGGTGAGGAGAAATCGTTGGGGTCGTTAGGTGCTGTGATGGCTAGTCTCGGTTGTCGGCTCGACTACATGTGGAGTTAGCTAAAAATCATGTGGCTGAGTTCACCTATGAGGGAATTTTTTTTTCTTAATTAAATCACACGTGCTGTGGGATAATCCTTCTGTGCACTGTGAATATATATTATTCTCATTGGTTGATAATAAAGCTGATTTGGCCTAAGAGAGACGGAATAAGGCTAGGTGAGAAAGCCAAACAGAAAATACACAGAGGAAGAAGGACCAGGTCAGGAGAGAGAGACAAATCGGCCATTGGGGAAGCAAGATGCTGGAGGACAGATAAAGTCATGAGCCATGTGACAAAATACAGATGAATAGAAATGGGATAATTTAAGTTGTAAGAGCTAATTAGTTATAAACCTGAGCTATAGGCCGAACACTTTATAATTAATATAAGCTTTTGTGTGATTATGTGGGACTGGGTAGTTGGGACAGAAAAACTCTGACTCCATTTATACACTTGAGGTAGGAAGACCCACCTTTCATCTGAATCTTTTGGTGTTGGAAGATCCACCTTTAATCTGGGCCACACCTTCTGCTGGCAGCCTTTGTAAAGGATGTGGAAGAAGGAAACTTGCTCTCTTTGTCTGCTTGCTCTCCCTCTTGTGAACAAGTCTATTTCTTCACTGGCATTAGAGCATACTTTTCCAGGATTCTAGTGTGTATTCAAGACATCAGCCTGAAAAAACTAGATTCTCGGTGCTTTTGCTGGTAGACAGCCATTGCTGGATTAGCTGGATCACAGCCTATAAACTATTCTAATAAATCTCCTTTATTGTGTGTGGGGGCTCACAATTGTGAGCATGTTCCACCTTGACTAAAGGTCAGAGTTTGAGCTTTGTTTTTCTCTTTCAAAGTTGTTGACAACAGGTGTGGCTACAAACAAGAGATCCTGACCTAGGGTGTGGTTAATTAGTATTTTGAATAGAGAAGAGAGGTGCATCCATGCTAATCCATTTTGCTATTCCTGCTCCTTCAAAGGAGATCAGCAGGAGGTTCCATGGAGGAGCTGCCTGCAGAATATTTGATCTATTCCTTACTTCACGTTAATGACGCCTGTTGTCCCCCCCACCCCACCCCGCTACCTCTTTGGACTGAAGTATACAAGAATGTGGAAAATAAATGCTGGTGGTTCAGTTGCCCTCCCAGTACTATCCTACGTCTCTGCATTTCTTTCCTACCTCTGTTCTTTCTACCTAATTTTTCTAATCTCCTTGCCCCTACCCTGGAATGTATGAATCTGTCGAGGCTGGACCACAACAGAGTCACCCCAGCGTGTGGCTTACACATAAGTAGCTTAATTCTATCAGTTCTGCTCCTCTAGAGCAGTGGTTCTCAACCTGTGGGTTGTAACTCTTTTGGGGGGGGGGTTGTCGACCCTTTCACAGGGGTTACATACTAGATATCCTGCATAATTTACATTATGATTCTTATCAGTAGCAAAATTAAAGTTATGGAGTAGCAACAAAGTAATTTTGTGGTTGAGGTCACCTCGGCATGAAGATCTGTTTTAAAGGATCGAACCATTAGGAAGAATGAGAAACACGACTCTGGAGAACCCTAATACAGGTGTGTCACCATGACTGCATCCTGGTGGCTTCATAAGAGGGAGAGAAATCAAAATGCTGGCCCTCTCAACATGCCTGTTTCGGTCACATCACTTGCCATTGCTCTTCTGCTTTTAATTCAGAGCTCTTCCGTTGTCTTCATTTATGCAGCTAAAAGTTCATCGATTTTGTTAATAGAAACAGCTGTTAGTTTTGTTTACTTTCTGTTTCCAAGTTTCTATTTCTGGCCATGTCTTCTGTTGTCTTTAGTTTACTTTGTCCTCTTTCTAAGTTCTTTTTTTTTTCTTCCTAGGTTCTTAAGTTGTTCAGTTGTTGTTGATTTTTTTTTCTTGAATGCTGGGGTTTCTTCTTATATACTTCCCTCTTAATAACTCCTGCCTTTGACCCAGCCTATCATTTGAGTACGTGCATCTTTGTTCTCATCTGCTTTCAGATTAGTTTTCCAATTCACTTATGATTCACTTCTTTGACTCATAGTTAAGCAATTAAGCCAACCTAGGTGCCTGGTACAAGAATGGGTCAGGGAAATACGCTGTATGCACACAATGGGGTTCTTCCCAGTCACAGGGAGAATGAGCTCATGCCATTTACAGGAAAATGAATGCTGCTGGGAACACTCATATTAAGCAAATTAAGCCAGTCTGAGAAAGACAAAAGCCATTAAGTTCCATTCCATTCGTAGATCCTAGATCTTAAGTATTTGTATGTTAATGAAAGAGGAAAAGAAAGTGTCTAGAACAAGGGTGCTAACTGGAGGGAGAAGGGTGAAAGGGAAGGTGGAGGAACAGAGTTGGGATGTGCTCATCACACAATACCTTTAAGGAAATAAAAGTCGGTAAATTGAAAATGACGTGAACTTCCTTTACAAAGCAAGTTGCTCAACCGTCCCACCGCTGTAGATCCCTTGTTGTGTCTTTTGCATTGATTTCTAGACTTGTTCCCTTGCAGTCAGAGAGAAAATGCCATATGATTTTAACCTTAAATTTGAACTCCTTTTGTGGCCTCGTGTGTGACCTACCTTAGAGGACACTTCACACATGCTTGGGGGCGGGACACATGCTTTGCAGCTGTTGGTGACATGTCCTGGAGGAAGCTCTTAGGTTTGGCGTGGAAGATGGACACCGAGGCAGGTTGTCCTTCTGGGTGAGAGATTATCAGAAGTTATTAATGCAGTAGACAGACAGATGGTAGCACACGGGCTCTGAGCAGAGCTCAGGCCCAGGAGGCAGTGGGGCTTCCTTCATAGAGGTCTCTGGGGAAGGTTGTATGCCAGGTGGTTGATGGATGGATAGTCCAGGCTGTCCCTGACTCCTGGAGACAGTGGGACTGGAGGGGCTCTGGTTTATTTGTTCACCAGGGTATGATGGCTATTATATTAGTCTCGTAAAAAGAGTGCAGACCTGGTTCCCTTTTCTATTTGGTATTGTTATAAAGAAAATTGATAGGGTCTATCTAAGTTTAGACTTAACAGCTTTTGTGTACAAAGGTTCTATTTTTTTCCACTTTAAATGTCTACATTTCTTCTTCTATTTCTTCTGCCTGTGAGATTACAGTTTTCCACTTCATTAGTTTAACTGTGTTTCTGATACTACTTTCCTATATCACCAGCGTCTATGGAATCTGTTGGGTTGTTTTCTTTTGTGTTCTGTTAGTAGTCTTTGTGTTTGGTTGCTTATTTATTTTGAAAGGATTACCAGCATTTAGGGTAATAAAACTCTATTGGCCTCATTATTTTTAAATTTATTTAATTCTGCTCCTTATTATTTCTTTCCTTTGAGCTTAATTTATGCTTTCTTTATAGCTCATGCTAGGAAGTATGGTGCTTAATGGTAGGGTGCTCTTCGCTAATGTGTGCAGTTAAAGCTATAAATTCTTTGCTTTGCTTTCTTTCTTCTTCCTCTTCTTTTGTTTATTTTTAAATATGGGATGCTTTACCAATTTGCATGTCATCCTTGTGTAGGGGCCATGCTAATCTTCATTCCAGTTCTGGCCTATGTGCTCCCAAGTGAACACAGCTACAAATTCTTATATTACATCTTTAAGCAAAAAGGTTGACATGTCCTTTAAATTTTGAAGTGCACTCTTTGCTATCACTGCCACATATTTTTAAAGTTCTTTGTTTGTTTTCCTTTGCCTTAAAGAAATACAGAAATGTATGGCTTTCTTAACAGTGGAGGAATTTTCTAGATACATTATTAGCTTCTAATTTAAGGTTGTTTATTTTTAACTCCTGAGAGACTAATTTGTGGTTTTTTTGAAGTATTTTAAAATTTTGCGATTGCTTTAGGTCTCAGGAGTTGATCCTTCTTGGTGACTGGTGTGTGGGAGGAGAGTATATGTACTCTGTATCTGTTTCATGAATGAGTTGCTAAATGGAATTAGACCTCAGGTTGATAGTGACGGTAACAATCTCTGTGTCCTTACTCGGTTTCATTTTCTCGCCTAGTTAGTTGTCTTGCGTGTTAATGTTTCCAATGGTCGCTATGGCTTTGCCTGTCTTGTTCCGTTCAGTGTTGTCAATGTTTCGTTCAGAATGTCTGCTGACTTAAGCAGCATCCTGACTTGCTGTGGATTGTCTTCCCTCTGGGAACATTCAGTTTAGTTTCCTGTGTCCTTTTCGCCACCACCCGGGATCTTCCCATTATGTTCTTTAATTTTTTTTTCTGGCTTGTGGTTTTTTCTTTCATAGTGGAATCTTCCCCCAATGTGTGGCCATTTGCATTTAAAGAAAAGGCTCTGGAGGTAGACCTAAGGGTGTCTGCCTGGGTGGGGTTTCCTGTTGCCCAGCAGGAGGCCCCTGCTAGCCAGCTGTGTCAGCGTTTGTAGCAGATTTCTGTTCTCTTACTTCCTGGTCGAAAGCCTTTTACTCTTCATAGAGCCTGCTGTTTACTCGGGCTTGGGGCCCCTGGGGCCCCCATTGTCCAGCACAGCTCTCACCCCACAGCGGCGCTAAATTTTACAGGCCTAATTTGAGTTGTTTTCTCTCAGTGGCCACCACAGCTAGGCTGGCTGAGTAAACCTCTGATCCAGATCAAGGAAGTGTTGGCTCTCAAGGGCTCTCAGGATTGTAGATAAAATCTCTACCTTCACGCTTTACCTACACTTCATGGCAGGTCATTACGTCAAACTTCCCAGTCTGTCCAGATTTTTGTTTTGGAAATCAGCTTGCATTTTTCTTACATTTACTCCTTTTAGGCAAGTGTTTCTCAATCTGTGGGTCATGACCCCTTTGGGATCATGACTCTTTCACATGGGTCACCCAAAACCATCAAAAAGCATAGATATTTACATTCTGATTCATAACAGTAGCAGAATTACAGTTATGAAGTAGCAATGAAAATAATTTAAATGGTCGGCGGGAGGAAGGGTGGTCCTCCCAACATGAGGAACTGTATTAAACGGTCACAGCATTAGGGAGCATGAGAACCTCTGTTCTAGGCTAACACTGATAACTCCATCTCTGCCCAGTTCAGATAACGCTCAGCAAGGCAACTCGTCTTAACTTTCAGGCCTGCAGTGTTTTCCGAGTTGTTTATGCTCTTTGTATGCGCGTGTCGTGGTGTTTAATTGCCTCTTGGCTTTGCCTGACTTTTGCAAACATTTGCAATTTTGATGTAATGAACCTATCAATCTTTCCCTTTATGATTTATGTCTTCATCTTGCTTAAGAGCACCTTCTGTATCCCAAAGTCATAAAAATTATTAGATGAGAACACAGGACTCAATTCTGACTTTGCTTGCAGCTATTTGATTTATACAGAACATATTTTGTTGTGACTCGAAGAAGAGAAATAATTACCTTTTTTTTCTTTTTCTAGCCAGAGAGCCAGTTTCCCTAGAAATACTTAATGAATCACCTGTCCCTTCCCTGAGGATGTTGCCTCTATTGTTTCATCCAACCCTCCAGCATGTGGTCACTGCTTGACTCCCCGAAGTCTAGGATAGCGCTGTGAGGACACGAGGTCTCCATGTGGACTAAGGACATTCCAAATGCTGTCTCCCAGGGTTACCCTCAAAGTCCCTAACCATCTCTGCAAAGTCTTCCCTGGCCAGACTGCCCGGTGAATCTGCTTCCCCCACCACCTGAGCTGCAACAGACAAAGAAGAAACTTACAAATCTATTATTTTGTCTTGCATGCATTTGTTAACTTGTATACTTCATCTTAACAGATAGCATTGGAGAAATATAACTGATATGAGGAGGGGAGCAAACCAGCATTGGTACATTTCATGTGTACATCTGGATACACTCGAAGATATGCACACAAACAGTAAAGGAAATAAACATATCAGTGCCTCCCCAACTTGCCCACCCCCTTCTTCTGTGGTAAGAATATTTAATATGAGACCCATTCTTAATCCAATTTTCAGTGTGCAATTCTTTACTGTTGACCAGAGGCATGGTGTTGTCAAGCACATCTTGTGGTTACTCGACAGTACAACCAAAGCTTTACACACTTTAATGTGTGTATCGCCTGGCCATTTCATCCCACGTTTTCACGTATGGCCACATTTCCTTATGATGGCTGTAGAGTGTTTTCTTGTGAAGGTTTTAGGACACTTCCTTGTGACATGTGTTTTCTTTTCCCAGTGATGAATGTTTAGGCTGACCTTATTTTTTAAATCTTGGCTGTTGTTAACAGTTCCACAATAAACATAGAAATGTAGGCAGCTCTTCAAGTGTTCCCCTCAGTATTTCCTGATCGGCCCATGGGAGTTGACTTGCTGACTCTAATGGTATTTCTTCTTATTTTTTTTTTGAAGGAGTCATAAACAGCATTTATTACCTTAGTATATCATCCTGGTCTTGTTGCTGTTCCTTCACATTTATGTGGTTTTCCATTTCCCTCCCTCCCATAGTCTGGATACACAATGCATTCTTGAACTGTTAGCCCACAGCAGCAATATATATGCTCAACACCATTCATTCAGAGTCAAGATTCTGGTCCACAATCCCTTCACTCCAGGAAGTTCAATGGTGTCGAAAGAATTTGCACTACACAAGACCGACCAGGATGGCTAGCTCCAGTAAGATGATGATGGAAAGGAGAAGTTGGTTGGTTGTCAGTTTTCTGGACATTGAGTGGAGAATCTTTCTGCATTTGCTCAAGCCTCTTACTGTGTCTCTCAGCTCTCTTCTAAGACTGTCTCTGAGGATTTGCCAGTGGTGATACACAGATAGATAATTCTTTAAAAACAATGTTTTGTGTTTGTGGTATGTGTGTAACATGAGCATATTAACTCATATTAAAGGAATCTTTATTAAAAAAAAAAAGATTTCATTTGTGTTTACCAGTCTATTCTTGGTACGTTCCAACTGTTCTCGTTGTTTCCCCAACTCTTCTATGATTTTTGTACCAATCTGGTCAGTTTCTGTGGCAATCCGATGAGAATGCTCAGTGCTTTGGGTGGCCCGGTTCAGGCTTTCTGTGCCTTGTAAAAGCAATGCTCTTTGAGACTGTAGCCGATTCAAGCGCTCATTCTCTAAGGCATATGTGCCGTACTTCACATCTCCTCGGCCTCCAGATGTGGCTGTCAAAGGTGTACTTCTTACCTCGTGATGGAGTTTAGCAAGGTCCTTCTGGTAGTTTTGAAGTTTAGACATCATGGGATTAAAGAAAGTCAGGGGTGCATACCGTAGTTCTTCATCCATTTCTGCCAACGTTTCATTTGCTTCCTGTTGCTTTTCATCAAAATCTCTGACCAGCTTCTTCTCTCTGGTCCCCGCGGTCCCCAGCAGCCACTCGGAAACCCCCCGTAGGTCTTCCAAAAGGCTGTGGAAGGTCTCCGAATGCTCAGAGCAGGTGGGGTAGGTGGCCATGGCACAAGTTGCACACGTGAGCTTCGGCCTCTGAGATTCCGGGCACAGGGCCCACTCCCTCCTCACATTCTTGTGTTTTTATTTTTTTCCCTTTTTGGTTAATTTGACAGCAATTTGTCAGCTTTGAGCTGTGAGTCACATGGCTGTGTCTCTATCTTTATCCCTAGAATCTAGCATAGCACTCATACGCCAATAATTATTCTAGGAATATTTCTTAACTTTGCCCTAAGTGTGATTTCCAAAGTGCTTTAGGGGCAATAGCACAAGAAACAAAGAAGATTAAACTTATGCTTTTAATTCCCCTCTTCACCCTCAGTGACAAGAATATTACAATATGGAGTTACATATTTGCTTTCATTTAAATTAACAATCCATAAACTTCAAGTATTAAAAGGCAGGTGTGCTTAGCTTGAATACATATTACTAAGACTAATCCAATAGATGTACAAGTGTAATGTGAATCATACATAGTTAAGGCTATCTTTAAAACATGTGTTCACACACATAATAATAACTATATCTGACAGAGTCAAGCTTGACTTTTTTATATTAATTAGAATGAATTAATTAAATTGCTTATAGATATAATACAGTTAATCAAACTGGGCGGTGGTGGCACACACCTTTAATTCCAGCACTCAGGAGGCAGAGATAGGCAGATTTCTGTGAGTTCAAGGCCAGCTTAGTCTATAAAGAGAGAGTTCTAGGACAGCTAGGGCTGTTACACAGAGAAACCCTGTCTTGAAAAACAAACGAACAAACAAATCTAACATTTTCCTCCCCCTAAAGATCCCAGTGATGTATTCAAATGGAGATACAGAGAGTAACAGGAAACTAACTGGATTATCTGTGTCTGTGTGCACTTTGTCTCTCTTGCTCACTCCACCGTTCTCAACATCTACAAAGCCCCTAGCAAGAGGGACCTACAGCCAGGCCGCTGAAAATGTTGTGTGATAACCGGAGGAGACACAGATGTCGTCCAAAAGAGATCTCTGGAATTCACAAGTGCCATAATCAGATGAACTGAAATTCCACTGCCCTACTGAGGCTAGGTGTCAAGTGACATTTTTTTTAAAATGCAAAATGAGACACTAGTTAGAAAGACTGAAACATCCTACCATGCTACCTATCACTGGCTTTTTCAGCTAGGGATCCAATAAAACCAATAAGTGGAAAACAGAAAAACTGTACTTTCCAGCTTTAGTCACAAATATGTCGTCTTAAGATAAAGCCAAGGTGTTAGTATCTATTATAAGAATGAAATACGTTCAGTTTTTCATATGCTATTCCTTAGTCATCAATTGCAATAAAACACCTTTTATTGTAACAGACACTGGAAATAGTAAACACAGGAATGTTGCCCAGCAATTCAGTGGACAAGTCCCTGGCAAGTAATTTCTGTGTCTGTTACAGAGTTCAAAGCTCAGATCTCCAGCCAGTGAGTTGGCACGAAGAGGCACCAGGACCAGGCCCTTTCTGCTCAGCAGGACAGTCTAGTCTATGAGCAAACTCTGGTCTGGATCTTACTACAGAGAGCATCTTTCCTGCCACGGTTTTACAAAAGAGACAATGCTAGAAATTGCTTGTTCTGTTTTCATGTGATTCTCTTACCTTTTCACTCTCTCTCTTTTGGAGGCAGGGTCTTACGCAATCCTGGGTGGCCTTGACTTTGCTGTGTAGTCAAGGATGACCTTGAGATTCTGATCCTCCTGCGTCTCTACCTCCCAGGTGCTGAGAGTAAACGTCTGCACCACCACACTCACTGTTTTCTACAGTGCTGGGAATTTAACCTAGGGCTGGGTATGCTTTCTGCCAACTTAACTACATCTCCGGTGCTCTAGCTGGTTTTATTTCATCATGAAAACTCAAATTGCATAACTGCTCCATGAATTTTACATGTGGTATTTGGTAATAATTGAAGCCATGGCGTATGGTATACCTATTTATTCAATGACGCCTTATTTCGGTGAACTAACTATACTATAAGGATTTAAGGTGGATAAATATGTATTGTTTTACTTTCTTTTTTCTTTTCTTTTTTTTTTTTTTTGGTTTTTTCGAGACAGGGTTTCTCTGTGGTTTTTGGTTCCTGTCCTGGAACTAGCTCTTGTAGACCAGGCTGGCCTCGAACTCACAGAGATCCGCCTGCCTCTGCCTCCCGAGTGCTGGGATTACAGGCATGTGCCACCACCGCCCGGCCCTGTATTGTTAAAGTATAACTTTAATTATAAGAGTTCATAGCTCAATTATAAAAGCCCATAGAGTAGAGAATATATCTGGGATGATGCAGTGACGTGGAACAGGCAAACTGGGTTATAGTTCATGCTTACTTCTTATCCTAAATGAGATCTTTGAATGCCCTACCTCATCTGTGTTATAAAGTAGGAATACATTGCTTGAGAAGAGACAATACCATGATGTGCTATGCTGTTGTAGCTATCAGTACTCTTCTGAGGACAGTTCTTCTCTTCCTGTAATAGAAATCTATCATTAAACTACTCAAAACATTTTCGCTGTAACTCAAATGAATGCTTGCTTTATGATTGGGGTGAGCTCTGTGTTCCTCTCTATGGATCTGCTAGTTCCATGGAAGTCACCATTCAGAAAGTAGGCTGACATCTGGGCCTCCGGCCATTTCACATCACGGTCCGCTTATTTCTTCTCTCTGTCTGCATGCTGGTATTCACAATGGCTTTTTTTTCTTCATATCACATCTCTTCCCTGTATTTGAATTTCAAGGATTACAGATAAAGAGAACTAAATAACATCCACTGTCATCCTCAGCATCCAAAAATTAGCATCCTAGGGCAAGACGTTCTGAACCGAGGTCAGCCTGATGTCCTCCACTGAGTAGCAGTTTGGGGATCTCACACCTGCTGCAAACATCGAAACTGTCAGATCTTGTTGCATTAGCTATTCATCGCTAATGTATGATAACCATGCCTACAGTTTCCCATTTAGAAAATTCTTTTTAAAACCCAGGTTTAATTTTTTTTTTCAGATCGCATGTATTTCTTCTATGACTCAGGCTTTCAAGCCATAATTGAGCTCTCAAGTTCTATTACAGAATAATTTTTTTTTTTTACAGAGTCAAGAAAGCCATCGTTTGAAGGCACAGACAATATAATTTGAGATAAATGCAGATGGTAGAAGCGCTGAATCCTTTTAGCTGAGGATGAGGAAGGTCCAGGCTGCTGATGTGGAAATACCTGGCTAGGCTGCTTAGTCGTGAGGTGCCTGGCTGGAGTGCGGAGTCAGGGGGAGCCTGCCGAGAGGCAGGGGCTGGGTGAGGTAGCACTGTTCCCTGTGCACACCGGCCTTGTCTTTCCCATCGATTAGTTTAATGGGGAAATGCTTGTAGTATTCGATGATATCTTCCACAGAACCAAACATCTGAAATACAGAAAGCAAAGTGACCACGTTTGAATGCAGCTGGTGCCGTAGTGCAGCTCAGCTGTGGCATGCTACTCAGGGAAGGTGAAGGATTTCATACTTTTGACATTGTAGCGAGACATGTTAGAAAGTGATATTGGTGGTGGTGTTCTGAGATAGGGTCTCACACTGAAGCTCAGCCTAGAGCTCTTTCTGGAGCCCAGATGGGCCTTGAACCTGCAAGCAATCATTGTACCTCTGCCTCCTCAGGAGGCTAGCATTACATGGGTCAGCTACCTTGTCTGACTTACTCTATGTCTGACTCTTTCTTTCTTTCTTTCTTTCTCTCTCTCTCTCTCTCTCTCCCTCCCTCCCTCCCTCCCTTCCTTTCTCTTTCTCCCTCCCTCCCTTCCTTTCTCTCCCTCCCTCCCTTCCTCCCTCCCCCTCCCTCCCTCCCTTCCCTCCCCCTCCCTCCCTCCTTTCTTCCCTTCCTTCCTTCCTTTCTTCCTTCCTTCTTCCTTCTCTTCCTTTCTTCCTCGCTCCCTCCCTCCTTCTCTCCCTCCTCCTTTCTTTCTTTGAGGATGTAACAAACAAGCAATTGAAGGATGACTGACAAACACAAGGAGAGGACAAGGGTCTTGGGACCTTCTGGAGTCCTGGCCCCCAGCTGCTCTTCCCTGCTATAGATCTTTACTTTCCTTCTGATTTGAGTTACTAAAGGCTGTATCAAAGTTGTTTACCAGCTCTGCTTCACGAGCACGTGTTGCGTTGGCCTTGAGGATCAGAGGATAAGGTTTTCACCTGTTGGCCCACCTGACTGTTGGGTGTATAAGCCTCCATGGTGCTATTGAATAAAGGGCTTCTTACCAGTAACCAGAGGTCTGTGTCTCTGTCTCTCTGTCTGTGTGTGTTTGTGTGTTTCAATCTCCAGCCCCTTGCCCAAAACTCGGAGGCTCGCGAACTGTATGGTAGCACATAGAGCGCAGACGGGCGTTGTGTGCTGCACAAAGGGGAACGGATGTGCTTGTGGATCTAATGGTAGCTCTTAAGTTTCCTGTCTGCAGAATTTTCCCAGTCAGACCACCTACCTCTAAGATCCTCCCAGCTCCATCACAGCCTTCCCACCCCATGACTTGAATGAATTATTTATGAGGTCATCACAAATGAAGGCTTGAGTTCAATGTCTGGGTGTCCTGCCAGCTATAAGCTCTGTGACCCGAGGCCAACTTCTTATACTCAGTTTCTCTGTCCACAAAGAGTCGTGGTGACTTTGGGACTTGCTCTCTGTGTTCTTTGTGAGCATTAGTGGAACTTACGCATGGACAGCATTTGGAGGAAAGCCTTCCCTTTATTTCCGCACATAGTGGGGGTCACTAAATGTGAGACCGTGGGATGCATTCTAGACTTTCTTCACAAGCCTCAGGAAGAAAAGGAACTTTTGAATTTCACTTCTAATTTCAAACCAAGGATGGGCTTTTCTTCCTTTACACTCAACAAAGTGGTCAATGCAGAGAACCTTTCTGTGCAGCGCTTGTCCAGTGATTGGGTTCACAGACAGCTAAGGGCAGATAATCACTCCGATAAGAGTAGCCTCACCATTCTACTCCATGGGTAATTTCTATGAGACCACACTATTAGGGACAAGGCAGGTGCAATCAACCACGCTCCTGTCCCTTCTTAGTGGATCCAGTGCTGTACTCACAGCTGCAGCGCTGCCTGCAAAGGCTGGGAGAAAAAACTGTAATTAAGCTCCTATTTTTATCTTAGATTCCCCCCCTCCAAGGACAACAGAGAATGTCAAATGTCCTAATATCAGATTCTTAAGCCTGTTTAAATCCTTTGTGTCTGTCCCATATGCAAACTGTCTTTCCTTTTTTTCCCCCTTGTCAGAAAAGTAGAAAGAGAGGAGGGAGGGAGGGAAAGAGGGAGGGAGAGAGTGTGTGTGTGGAGAGACAGAGACAGAGAAAGGTGAGAGAGAGGAGCTACAGGGGAGGATAAGGAAGAAGTCAGGGAGGTGAGAAAGACAGACATGGGCTATTGATAATCTGTCTTTTAGTCTTAAAATCTTAAATTGTCAAGCCAGGTGATGGAGGCACAAGCCTTTAATTCCAGTACTTGGGAGGCAGAGGCAGGTGGATCTCTGCAAGTTCAAGGCCAGCTTGTTTACAAAGGAAGTTCCAGAAACCCTGTCTTGTAAACCAAAAAAAAAAAAAAAAATTGTCAAGTAAATATCTATCATCATTTTTAGAAACCCATGCTGTCCAGGTACCTGCATAGAGAGGTATGGAAGAGTCTTGTAACCCTGGGTAGCCATGAAATGGTTGCTGGTCCAGTCAGTGAATGACTAGGCATCGTGAGCTAAATATTGTACCTTCAGCGCATCCATATTTGTGACCTAGAATCTATGCTCATTACTCTATGCTTTGAAAGTGTTAATAGCATTTTATTTGGTAAATTATACTCTCGAATGGAGTTCACCCCAGGTTATCCTCAGGAGGACAACAGATCTTAGATGTAGTCACGCGTCAGTGAGATTCTAATCAGAGAAGTAGATGTTTCCCTTGAGGAAGGCACTGGAGAGCTGTGGCCAAGAGCCAAGGACACCGAGGGTGGCAGAGTGTCTCCCTGGGGTGGGATGGGGCTGGATGTCAGACTTCCGTTCTCCAGCGTTGATGAGTTTCTTCTGTCCTAAGCCTTTCAGTTTGTAGAAAGTTATGGAAATACAGTCGGAACATTAAAGCAATGGGCACTCCTGGATCTGAAACCAAACAGGGATCTCTGTCTTCCTGACCAGTTGAATAACTTCCCAGGTTTTTGTTTTGGGGACACGTGACTTTGCTTGCCTTCTGTGCTGACGAGGATGGCAGACTGGGAGAGCCTTCCCTGGGTGTGGCCTGGGTGCTTCTTATAGGCCTTGTGGTATGGCGTCCCCCTTTGCCTGAGGTACACGGACTCAAGGAAAGGACTTTCTGGGGTCAGCTCAGAAGAGACTGGTTACTTCACAGCACCTGCCTCTGTGTACCTGCCGTGGGATTTATATTGTGCTATCTTGCACTCAGATGGCTCCTGAGAGTCAGGAGCTACTGTCTTCCTGTGCCATTACGAAGTCCACAAGACAGATGAAAATGAAATGAAGTGAATATTGTCCCTAGAATCCCTCTTCCTCATCGTGTGTTTCCTGCTGAAGTGGCCGATGATACTCTTCGAGCACAGATGGAAGAGCTGGGAGGTCTTGCATTTGAGCAGAGATTTCTGAACTGATTTCTTCCAATTTTCTTTTTCTTTTCTTTTCTTTCTTTTTTTTTTTTTTTTTTTTTTTTTTTGCTTTTTCGAGACAGGGTTTCACTGTGGTTTTGGAGCCTGTCCTGGAACTAGTTCTTGTAGACCACGCTGGTCTTGAACTTACAAAGATCCGCCTGCCTCTGCCTCCCAAGTACTGGGATTAAAGGTGTGCGCCACCACAGTCCGGTTTCTTCCAATTTTCTTAACAATGAGAGGTTCCTCAGTAAGACAGAGGGGTCAGGTTGCAGAAGGCCCATGGGACCCTCTCACTCTGATGGCAGGGCTCCACGCTTCCCAACAACAGTGAGAAGAATCTCTGTAGGTTGCAGTTTCTCTCAAGATGCTCGGTACATGGTAAGCTCCAAGTGGGCGTTGCTTATTCTCAACTTGCAGTGCTTGGGCTGTCATCAGGTGGGGGAGATTGTGTGAGAAGGCCAAGCTGTTTGCCAAGGAGAGTAAATCCCAGGACTGCTCTTTACTGTTTCTGGGCTTTACTTTCACCATCTAGAAAATGAGAGCCGTGCCCACCTTTCAGGGTGGCTCTGAGTGCTCAGTGCATTCATGTGCCTGTGTACAGTGCATGTAGGTACATGTTCCGTAGATGCATGAAAGGGAAGCCCATGTCCCAGGGGTGCAAAGAAGAGAGAATTATGGACTAATACAAAAAGGGGATTTTAAAAACCGGTGCCAGGATCCAGTAATTGGAACAGCTTACGTGGGGTTACAGGTGGCCTCAGCTGACAGTTCCTCACTTCCAAGGCAGCCCGCTAAAGGCTTGTGATCTGATAAGATGCTGTTAGGATGTAAGTGCACTGATACACTGCATCCTCTCTTTCATTAGCAGGCAAAGCGTGGTGTGCTGGGAACAACGCTGAAACTTTAGTAAAGGCTCTGCTTCTCCCCAGTGAGTGGGACTCAACCACGTGGCTTTAAGGACCAAGTGAGAGAGCAAGTTACAAATCTCCTGGAGGAGAGAGGGCCCTGGAGTAGGACGATACACACAGAACAGACCTGGAATATGTATTCCGCTAAAACATCTCCTTTTGATCAATTGATTTACATAGTTATTAATTGATGTTTAGTTGATTTTTTTTTGTAGGGTCTCACATGTGCTAGGTAAACACTTGACCACTAAGCCACACCCTTAACCCTATTTGTATCTTTTAAGATAGGGTCACACTACGTTGCCTAGGCTAGTCTTGGCAATCTTCCTGCCTCAGACTCTTAAGTATGTGGGACTATTGGTCTATGCTACGAGGCCCAGCAACGGGCAGATTTGCCAGTAGATGGCCTCCCATCAGCACACCTGCACTGAGAGTGGGACCTCGGCTTAGAATCAATTGCTACTGTTGAACACACACTCACTTTGAGGACCGAAGCTTGTGGGTAAGTGAATGACGCTTGACTTCAGAAATGCCTGCAGTGAACATGGGGAGGTGGGAGAAGAGAGTGGAGCATGGGCTGAGAGAAGCACTCCACCAGGCAGAATGGAGTTGCTGCTTTCTGAATAGGTTTCTCTGATAGGTTTGGGATGACGGGGTAGGGGGTGGGGAGTTGGGGGGGGGGTGGGGGGGCATTCAGTGGCCTTGAGGACTGCTGGCCTGGTGAGCTGAACTCAGCACAACAGGGTGTTCATGAAAAAGGGGCTGGAAGGGTATCATTACAGCATCTTTTCAATCCTGTCCTGTATTCCCTGGGGTAGGTAGACAAGGATTTAGCACCTCCCAAACTCAATATTCCTTTTTTTACTTCTGGCCAAGGTAAGGGAAGTGGTTGAGTTGCACCCACCTCATTTCCTCGGAGTCCTGTCCCCAGGGCAAACTGCTGACTGCTCTCCAGAAAGCGAATTTTTACATTGTAGACTTTGTTCCCATAAAACACCACCAAGACATAGGGCTCTGCCTTGGATTTTGTGGAACAATCTCGGACCAAGAAGGTACCATCCTGAAGCAAAAAAAAAAAAAAAGGCGTTACAGTTATCTTCTCAGGTGTCTAGGGCCCTGGCCTTAAGTTGATGTCAACAATGATGCTTTTGTGAGGTTCCTAACTGGATTTAGTTTGAGGCGACCCAACTGCACGGTCCATTTAACTCAGTGAGCTTTTCCTTGAGTTCCTCTGGGGGTTTGAATATGAAGTGTCCACGCAAAAGACTACTGTGTTAACTGGTGGTGTTACAGGGAGACAATTGGTTTATGAAGGTGCTAACATTCTGAGGCTAAGCCATTGGTGAGTTCAAAGCTGAATGGAGGTAGGGCCTAGTCATAGGAAGTTGGCCATTGGGGGGAGGTATGGAGGGAGGTGTTGCCTCTGAAAGACATATCTTGGCCTCATCTTGGCTTCCTGGCTACTGTGAGGTGGGCAGCCCTTCATACATAGTACTTCTGCTTTGCCACAGACCTAAAAGCAATGGGGTCAGCCTACTAGGGGTTGAAACCAGGAGCCTCCCCCTTCCTTCTCAGAGTTTCCCAGGTCTTTTGCCACAGAAATAGCTGACATAGTGTCTGCATGGATGAGATTTCTTTTACTGCCTCCTGAGAGTATACCAGATGCACAGTGATGATTCCTTCTTTAACATCTTCCTCTACTCTCTGCATAATTCTTACATCCTTAAGGCTTTCATATTAGATTCACCAGCCAGTCCCTTGTTTGATCCTCTGTCCCCAGCTCCTGGCTCCAGTCAGGCTACTGTTTTCTGAATGGACACTTTCTCTGGGTTTCTTATCTGTTGCATACTGCCCTCTTTCTGCACAGGGAGGTCCTCCTTCGTCCCTCTGTGGTGTGTTTCTCTGCGCCTGTCACTACTCAACATGTCTCCTGTTCATCTTGGTGGTCAAATCTTATTCTGTAGAGAGGAGGAAGCCATCACAGACCATGTAAAGATCTTAGCCCAAGAAATGAGGGAGATTCCAGTGCAGGATCAGGGATCCCAAAAGAGGGATGGGGTTGTGCAGAGACTGACGCCAAAGTGAGCAAAGAGAGGAAGCAGGAAATACAGCCTGAAGTGTGGTCAAGGCAAGGGCAGCACCAGGAAGAGAAGATTGGAAAGGTACAAGAAGCTATAGTGTCTGGAGCCAAGGGGCGGCTAGCAAAGGTAAACAAAAGATCAACTGGATTGAAAAGACCAAGGGCTGAGAACAGGGCCTGGGACAGAAATAGCCCGACACACTGGAGAGAATCACTCAAGGTGAAGGTGTGAGCTGAAAGGTGGAATCCCCCTGAACACACTGAAGGGCTCGTCTTCAGGGTTATGCTGTGTCATCCACATGCTGGAGGGCACTGAGTGTCCCAACTGTAAATGTGTGTAGAGGATGATAAATGCCATAAAATAGCATAGGTATAGACAGTATGAATGATTTTATATTTCTAATCCTTATATAGTCGTCTGTACAGAGTGCATGGAATATTGATAAGTAATCTATAATATAGCATAATCTATAATATGACATCACTATATAAAACACTATGTCATACAATGTTTCTCTAACAAACACTAAATTTAAGAATAGCACTATTATTTTGTGTTTATGTTATAATGAGGTGGGCCGTAGAAGTCTACTGAGAGCTGCCCTTAAGGTGAGCAGCATCTTGCATGCATTATTTCACTTGGTCTTTACATACATCTTGAGGAAAGACTTTTATCCCCATTTACAGACACTCGGGATTGGCTTCTGAGCCTAAGAAAAATCTCCCAGGCTTAGCAGGTGTGTCCAACATTGAGACTGGACATGAGGTTGTCATCTACAAAGTTCATGCTTGAGAAATGAGCAGTCTTAAATTTCAAAGGAAAAAAGAAAGGCTGAAAAGATGGCTCAGCCATTAAGAGCCCTTGCTGCTCTGTCATGAGAACCTAGTTCATTTCCCAGCATCCAGATCAGACAGCACACAAAATCATGCCTATCTCTGAGGGATCAGACATGTCCTTCTAGTCTCTGTGAGCACCCCACACATATGTGCATACAAACACACACTTGAATAAGAATAATACAAATAAAGCTTTTTAAAATTTTTTTGGAGACAGGGTTTCTCTGTGTATCTCTGGCTATCCTGGAACCCACTCTGTAGACCAGATTGTCCATGAACTCACAGAGATCTGCCAGTCTCTGCCTCCCAGGTATTGGGTTAAAGGTGTGTGCTACCATACCTTGAATTCACAGAGATCCGCCTGCCTCTGCCTCCCTGAATGCTGGGATTAAAGGTGTGCACCACCACTGCCCAGCTCAAATAAAGCTTTTTAAAAAGTTACAAAAAAGTCTCATAATGATTTAGTAAATTAACAATTGTATGTTGGCCTGCATTCATAGTTCTTGGTCACATGTAGACAGTGGTTGGGCAGTTGGCAAATGATAACCTGAAAGTCAAGCTCGAAGTCTAACAATTTAAGTGTGGTGACTTCTGCTCCACTGAGGGCGATGAGGAACCATCTGTGGCTCTCTCTGCATAAAGCGTTCATTTGGAAGCAGAGGCTTACGGCTCCAGCACAGAACCCTGCCAGAGATCAGGAAGGTGGATGGGGGCCAAGAATTGGGGCCAAACTTGGGTTTGTCTTCTTAAACTCTGCAATGCACTTGTCAAAATAAATCTGGGAGACCTTTCATTTAAATTAAATTATCTCTCACAAGTGGGAAACACTTCCTGACTAGACCAATGCAAACAGAAAAGGGAAACACAGTCATTTAGTGTAGACAGTGCCATTCTGTGTCTTAGGAGGAGGCGGCATAGGCACACATGGAGGAAGGGAGCATTTGAGGAGCACCAAGCCTGGCCACAGCGATGCCAGATGGCCTGAACGTTGCTCTCCCGGCACAGTTCACATGTGGGCTTTCACATCTGGGTCTTCTAAGGTTGATTTCTGGTGAAAGTCCAACTGCGTGACTGTAGTAGTGCAGTGGGTAATGGTTACCCAAGAAAGGAAGCCTTGCCTGGGGTCTACCATCACTATGCCCCATCCTATGATGGCAGAGGCCAGCCACATCCGAGGCCATGACAGAGGGAGGGGCTAGAGATCCTAGGACAGGGGACCAGTAAACCTCAAGCTCCATCCCACTGCAGAGAACTGTCATGGTAGCTGGAAGCAGCTGAGACTTGGTGAAATGGGTACTAATCTTTGTTATGACTGAGACCCTGACCTCAGCCTCCCTGCATATGAAACGGGATAGTTCCACTTATTCCTGATAGGATTATGAAGGTTTGCAGGCTAGTGTTAACACATTAACATGAGATTAGTGACTTAAAAGTAAAGCCATATTTTGCATAGTTTTGGAGGTTGGAAGTCCAATGTGGGTCTCTGAGCTAGAGCTATTGTGGGGGTATGGAGACTGTGTCTGTGGCTCTCATTGCCTCTAGAGGTTACCAGAATTCTTTGCTCCTGGTGCCCCCATCAGTCCAACCTCTACTTCCATAATCACATATTTTCTATGACATTCCTGCCTCACTCTTATCGGGGAACACAAGGGGCCACTCAGCTCAGGATAACCTTCTCATATTAATCCTCAACTTAATCTTCTAGGTTCCCTTTTCTATATAAAGTGATTCATTCACAGGTTCTAGGATTTAGGACATGGTATGTGGGGTGGGGAATGGCCACAATTTTGTTTATCTTAGCAACTGATGAGCAATTTACTTTTTATATCAATTCTATGTTTTCTTAGATGGGTTGGAGACCCGTGATTTATTCACTAATTAACAGATTCATTCATGTTGTGTTTTCACATTCAGCAGTAAATCTGTTTGAGAATTTGTGTTCTTAAACAACAGAAGCTATCTGTTATTTCTGAGTAACCCAGTGTCCCTCGCATTGTGATGAAGAATGGGTAGTCATTCAAATTTTCCTGTCCTTTGGGTTATGTGGTAGGCTGGCACCTCCCTATGAATTTGATGAAGGAAAAGGTAAAGTATATTACTCCTGGGGAGATGTATGGAGAGCCAGGGTGGAAAGGCAGAAGCACACTGTGGACACAGTGCCTCACACAGACCAAATAAATTTATCTGGAATCTGGTGTGCAGCAAAGAAAGAGTATCATGTGGTAAATGAGAGATCTTGCGGGGGGGGGGGATCTGTTACTGCAGCATGACCTTGTCATATCCTGGATCGCAGTATTCATGACCCCTGTTCTTTTCCTGAAGGAGTGAGATAGAAAGACCCAGCTGTGCCATAGGTGTGCATTTAGTGAGGGGATGAAATTTGAGGCGAGCAGGAGGCACTGCCCATTGTGACTCCTGCCCCCAGACACCATCCATGGTTTTCCAGTGGCTCCCTCATTACTGATATTTTTACAAACTGATTTTAATTTTACAAATAATCAACAGCTAACCTTGTTTATGAACTTGGGGAGGTCACATCCAATAAGTGACAAGACCAAGTCTTAGGTGTGACGCCATTTTAAATACCTCTGCATTCTAGGAAAATTAAGCCACAATTTCGTCTGTATGTTTAGTGTTCTTTCATCAAAGTTTTCCCTGAGGTAACTAGAAATTGTACTCCCTTATCCTTTCTCACCCTTTTCCTCTTCTAGAGAGCCCCCCATCCCAAGCCCTCTTCCTACTTTTGTGTGTGTTTGCATGTAGAAATAAATGCGATGGCCACAGGAAAAATGTAGGAGCATTACCTTCTTCTCCTTCATTAGTGCCTCTTCTACTGCCTGGCGACTGTATTCTCCAATGTACCATTCATTCTTCTGGACATTCTATGGTACAAATCCAATGAGGAATATTTTAGGATCAAAGGGAAGCTATTCATTATGGACTAATTAATTCAGATTTTACTTTTGTTCCACCAGTGTCCAATCACAGACAAACTGATAGATATTCAGCATAGAACATTTTGATCTGGAGCCTGGAAATGCCTACTAATGCTGGAAGAAGATGGACACAACAAAAGCAACCATAGCTGGGATGCTGACTGATAGGGATAAAAAGAGAGTGGTCATTGGGAGTGGCCAGAAATTGTCCATCAGTTAGGATGAGTCAAAATCTGCCACATGGTTGTCAAAATCAGACATGTGACATCAAGTCTTTGGTCTTCCATGAAGTGTCTGGTCTTTCCAGCACCAACATGAGCCATCCAGTGATGGGTACAAGTATATGCCATCTGGCCTGCATGCATTGCTCCTACCTAACTGCAGCTGCATTTCTTTTCATGTCCTCAGATCATGGGCCTGTCAACCATACGTGTCTACTATTACACACACACACACACACGCTACCCTGGGCTTATATTTAGTCTGATAGTTCTCCTGTATCTGACATTCAGGCATGCTCCTTCATTAAGAATACAATACAAAATTAGCGGGAAACAGAATACAGTCAACCACAGGAGTGAATCTCAAAAGCATTATGCTCAGGGAAACAAAGCTGGGAACAAAAAAATGCCACTCTCTTGTTCTGTTTAGACAGGTTTCTACGAAGGACAGGGCAGTTGGTGCAGGACAATTGAATATATTCTGTCAATTATATTTTAAATAAACGGTGATTGGCCAGTAACCAGGCAGGAAGTATAGGTAGGACAAGTAGGCAGGAAGTAGAGGTGGGTCAAGGAGAACAGGAGAATTCTGGGAAGGAGAAAGCCCATTCCTCCACAGTCCTGTTCAGACACTGAAGAAGCAAGATGTGACCTGCCTTGCAGAAAAAGGTACTGAGCCATGTGGTTAACACAGATAAGAATAAAGGGCTAATGTAAGCTATAAGAGTTAATAAGAAGCCTGAGCTAATGGGCCAATCAGTTTATCATTGATATAGACCTCTGTGTGACTTTCTTTTGGGACATAACAACTGCGGGAACTGGGCAGAACAAGAAACCTCAGTCAACAGTATGGTGCCCAACATGTGGATGACTGCATCTACATAAAGCCTGACAGAGCTTGGGAACTAATTCTAAACATAAAATAATAGAATTAAGCATGGCTTATTGATGGCAGCACTCTCTCAGGTTGGCTCTGCTTGCTAAAGGCAAACACTCTCATTTAAGAGAGGTTTCCTGACTCAGATTTAGCTGTAAAACCTTGCAGCTCCTTTAAGAGGTCCTGCCAAGAAACACTTAAATGATGTTGATAAAAGCTGACCACATGCTTTTTGGTTTTCAATGATAGTAGGAAAAAAGCCAAACCATTTTAAAATGCTAGCTTTCTGGGCTGTCCTGCCAGTGCAAACTCTGACTCGTTGTGAGGCAGGAGGTCTGGCTACAGAGAGAGCATTTGAGTGTTGTTTGTGAATGCATTGTTGCAGCTTGCTTGCTGGAAAGGACCTTGAAGCCCCATAGAGTTGTGGCAATAAACATGGCTCTGAGCCTGGAATTTCAGAAAGTTAAGGAATGGGCTGGATCCAGCTGCCAAAACTATGGCTTTAATCCTCTCCATATTGCTTAGCAAATTAAAAACTCATGTGGTCATAAAAAAGAGATATACAGTAAAGAGAGAGTCAAAGATGAAGAAAATCTCTAAATGGTTTTCAATGTGTTTAAAATATATGCAGGTTAAAGATTAAAGTCCTTAAAATAAAAAACAAAGAAAGAGAGTAGTTGGGTATGGTGGTACACACCTTTAATCCCAAGATTTGGGAGACAGAGGCAGACAGACCTCTGTGAGTTCAAGGTCTGGTGGCACACACCTTTAATCTCAGTACTTGGGAGGCAGAGGCAGGAAGATATCTGTGAGTTCAAGGACAGCCTGGTCTACAGAGGGAGTTCCAGGACAGCCATAGATATTCAGAGAACCTGTCTCAAAAAGTAAGAGTAAAAATAAAAGAAATAGAGGTTAAAGTAAAGCCACATAAAGATGGAAAATACACAGAGAATCTGGATACTGTATGTTATTATGCTCTCTTTAAATTGTTTGAATGCTGAGGAAGGAGCAACAGCTGCTAAAAGATATTTACTTATAAATGCTGCTGAATTAATCCAAGATAGATATTTTGAAAATACCTTGACTTCAAAATTGAAGTCAAAAGGTATGCTACTTTGGAGAAGAGATTTTGCTTTTGTTTCCACAAGAAATGAGAGGCTGTGGATTCATTCTGAGTTAAGAAAAATCAGGTTTGACCAAGGAAGACCACCTGAGAAATATCTGGTAGGAACAGATGGCCCAGATGTCTGAGTTCTACATCCAGAACAGATTCAAGACTGCTGCCTGAGATGATCAAGACTCACAGGATACTCCAGTCCAGTCTTGATCATAATTCTAAATTTTCTTTAGGTCCCCATAAGATTACCAGTACCCCAAACCAGCAGAAAGTAGCCTGGAATACTATGCCCACATTCCCATTAAAAAAAAGGACTATGGGGTGGGGGAGTGATGCAGGACAATTGTCTATATTCTGTCAATTATATGTTAAATAAATGCTGATTGGCCAGTAGCCAGGCAGGAAGTATAGGCAGGACAACCAGACAGGAAGTAGAGGTGGGTCAAGGAGAACAGGAGAATTCTGGGAAGGAGGAAGCCCATACCTCCGCAGTCTTGTCCAGACACCAAAGAAGCGAGATCTGACCTGCCCTGAGGAAAAAGGTACTGAGACATGTGGCTAACACAGATAAGAATAATAGGCTAATGTAAGTTATAGAAGTTAATAAGAAGCCTGAGCTACTGGGCCAATCAGTTTATGATTAATGTAGAGTCTCTGTGTGATTTCTTTGGGACTTACTGTTGTGGGATCTGGTGGGAGGACAGAAACCAAGCAGGCCCACATTAGAGAGTTGCTGTCTGGAACCCGAGGAAGAGAGGACTTCATAGGAGCAGGTAGGATATTGGGATATAGTGGAAAAGTATTTCTTGAACCAGGACAGTGGCTAGCCTGGTATTTTCATTTGTCAAAAGTCATGGGTCTGTACATAATACTTTCAATTTCTGATATTTATTGCATATAAGCAATATCTTAAGTAGTTCTTTGGTTTTATAAACACAGATAAAATTGAAACTAAAACTCGTCTCTTGTTTGAAGACCCTTTTGTAGTAAGCTTCTCTACTTGAGGGATAATCAGTGCTAGGAGGGTCAAGGCGCTGCTCTAGGCAAAGCTCAGGAAGGATCCCAGTAAGTAAGTGTCCTCAGCTCCCTGCTAGAGTGTGAGCCTTCCCATCCCTGTGGTCACCGTGGCCACTGTGATCCTTGTAGTGGTGGCTCTGGGGCTCCTGGTTGGGTTCAGAGCTTGGGCAGGCTTCGCCATGGTGAGTTTCATTTACTCTGATTAGTTCCTTTAAGCTAACAGATGCCTTAGAGCAGTGGTCCTCAGCTTTCCTAATGCTATGACCCTTTAATACAGGTCCTTGGTTGTGGTGACCGCTACAGAAAATTATTTTGTTTCTACTTCATAACTATAATTTGGCTACTGTTATGAATTGTAATGTAAATGTTGATATGCAGGCTATCTGATTCCCCCAAAGAGGCTGTGACCCACAGGTTGAGAACTGTCTTAGACATTGCAGCTTGGGGCAACTTGGCCTATTTCAAGATGTGGTTATGAGGGCCATAGGGTGTAGACTGGTGCTTGTTAAAGCCCTTGGTGGCTTCTGAATGACAGTGAGGAGAGGCCAAGCTTATCTTTAGTCCTTTCTTGTCCTCCGAGTGACTACAGAGTATTATGCTTGGTATTAGCGCAGTCATACCAGTGCTGGCATTTCTAGTCACCCTTCAACAGAAGACATGAGCCCTCTACTCTGGGAACTTTAGTAAGCTGCCTGCGGGATCCTGCTATACCTTTTTTAAAAGCACAATAAAATATACACAGTGTAAGCAGTCACTATTTTAGCCACTTTGAGTGCTCAACCCATCACATTAAGTGCCTTTATATTGTTTTAAAACCATCACCATTATCCATTTCCAAGAATTTTTCTATCCTCCCAAGCTGAATCTATGTGCCCACTAAACAACAGCTCCCCATTACTGCCTTCTCCTTCCCAGTTCTGGGGAGCCACCTTGCTAATGGATGTCTCTGTGCTCTAGGAACCACGAATAGCAGAAGGGATACGCTTCTCCTTTATTGTCTGTCTTACTTCACCTAGGGTAATGCTTTTGAAGTTTACTCATGTATAACATGCCAGACTTCTTTATGCTTGAGACAGTGTGTGTGTGTGTGTGTGTGATGTTTTGTTTATCTCTGTCTGTGAATGGACACCTGTCTTCTCTTCCTGCTGTTTGACTATCATAAATAATGTTATAAATGTGAACGCTCAAATCCTGCTGGGCTCTGCTTTCAGTTCTTTTGGAGATGTGCCCTGTAGTAGAATGCAGTAATAGACCTCCATTTTACTTTTTGTCTGTGCTCTGGAATACGGCTTGGAAAACCATTAACATAGCAATGGAAAGTGAAAGCAGCCAATTTGCTGAATATTACACAGATATCTTTATTGAGAGGATTTAGATCTGTCACAAGTCGTAAGATTTGTTGAGCTGTTGAAAATAGGAACATCCTGATCTTGTCCAGGCTCCTCTCATGCCCTGGAATACTGGCTCTGGGAGGAGTTTGGTCTTATGTAGACCTTGAGTTGCCCTGGAACTCTGGCTCTGAGAGGAGTTTGGTCTTACATCGACAATGAGTTAGAGCCCAGGAATCCTAAGGCTTACGAGAGTGGCAGAGTGACAAAGACTCAGGTCCATGTAAAAGGAAAATGAGAGAGAATTCCAGAGTCCATAGAGAGATTGGGAAACCACTAGAGAATCAGGTAGGGATTAATTATAAGGCCAAGCAGAGAAATTTGAGATCCTATAGGGCTTACAAGAAATTCATCAGAGATCCCAGATGCTTTGCTTACGAGCCATGAGAAGCTCTGGGGCACCCATGAGTGAGGGCTATTGAATGAGGGCAATGCCATCTTCTTTTGTGCTGTCTGTGGTAAGTAGTGGCATAGGTGATGGAGGGTAGAGCAGATAGGACACAAAGAGCTCCCTCTCCTTAGAGGGAACCATGAGTACAAGGTGAACCGAGAAGCGACTGTGTGAACAGAGCTGGTTTTAGGGAGAGACCATGAAACAGATGAAGACAAATGAAGCCACTTATTAGTCATTTCTAGCTCTCCTCTGTTTCTGGGATCCAGACTCCTCATGCTGACGCACACAATCAGTGCTCAGGAAATGGCTGTCAGGCTCAACTGAAGTTGAAATGTGACCTGTAAATCTTTGGATGGGAAATGATTCTAGTACTCAAATTCCAGTTAATCATCCATGAAACTTAACTGATACAAGTCTAAGTCTCTCTCAGCCCTGCCCTCCCACCCCCTACAATTAAAAAACAGAATGTTCTGAGAATCAGCAAAACATGCACGTTAAAAATCTAGTGAAAGAGTAATGATTTATGAGTCAACAAAACATTTTAGAAACATTAAAACCCACTGATTTGTCATTATATGGGAAAATAATTAATGGCAATCACAATGATTTGCTTTGGGCCTTCCCAGCAAACTGTCACTGGATGCCAAGGACAGTTAGAAAGGCTTGCAGAGAAGCTCCCACCTTACCTTTTCATCAGGCTTGGTGGGGACAGGTTTTCCTGTGTTTGTGTTTTCATAGGGCAACACTTGATCATGAGGGCCATGCCTGACTGCAGTTTGGCATCTCTGAGGCAGACAGCGTTGCATGGTGTCTGTTTTGCCTGGGAAGAGATTGCACTTAAATGAAATCACATTGCTGTTGTAGCTTGTCTTTTTTCAACAGGAAGCTGAGCCCACCACTTCTGTCTTTGGCCATCTTTGTGGTCTAGACAACACCCTATCACCATGGACTGCAATGTCATCTGAATGACTCCTTTGCTTCCACACTCAGCTTGCCCCCACTCTCTTTATACTGGGAACTGGGAGTAATTTTCCAAAACTGTAACTGTGTGGTTGGGGAGATGACTAGGTGGGTGAGAAGTGTTTGCCTCATAAGTGTGGTGAGCTGAGTTCAGATCCTCAGAACCCATGAAAAGGCCAGATGTTAGTGAGCAGCTGTAATCCCAGCATTCCTACAGGGGAATGGTAGACAGGGACTGGAGAATCTCTATAAGTTTGCAGGCCAGCTAAACTGGCAAAGTACACTAGAAAAAAAATCCAACCCTCCAAGACTCTGTCTCAAATAAGGTGGAAGGTGTCCTTTGTCCTCTGTGTGGGCCTACACACACACACACACACACACACACACACACACACACACACGCGCGCGATAGAGAGTGAGAAAGAGAAAGAGAGGGAGAAATGTAACTGTGATTTAGTTACTCAGCCTGATTAAAAATCCTTCCATGATTACCCACCCCCAAATAAAATAGTCTCTCATCTGTTTTTTTTTGTTTAAATAATTTATTTATCTGGGTGTAGTGGTGCATACCTTTGATCCTAGCACTTGGGAGGCAGAGGCAGGCGGATCTCTGTGAGTTTGAGGCTAGCCTGGTCCACAGAGTGAATTCCAGGAGACCCAAGGCTACAGAGAAACACTGTCTGGAAAAAACTACCAATAATAATAATGATGATGATGATGATGATGATGATGATGATGACAATAATTTATTTTTACTTTAGGTGAATTGTTTGTGAGGGTGTTAGACTCCCTGGAACTGGAGTTGCAGATAGTTATGAGCTATCATATGGGTGCTGGGAATTGAACCTGGGTCCTCTGGAAGAGCAGCCAGTCTTCTTAACCATTGAGTCACCTCTCCAGTCCCTTCTCTTTTGTTTTTAAGGCTCCAAATTCCTCTCTCCTTCTTTCTTCATCCTTTCCTCATCCTTCCCACATTACCCACTCCACCCAGGCCGTAATGAACTCCGTTCAGTTCTTTAAGCCTACCATGACCATTCCTAGCTTGGGAAATACCATTAAAAAACTCTAAGTGTAATCTAAGAAAGCTACAATATCTTTTCTTTTAACCTGGAACAGCAGCTGATAGAGAAACCATGGTAATGTAGACTTGGATATTCAGCAGATACTTTATTTAAAATGAATAAAGCAAATTTGTCATTTCATAGAACACAAGGGGGATAGTATTGTTGATCATAAATTTAAACCATTAAGCCATATGTTGGAAGCTGGGAATTTGCACCTAACACAATAGTATCCTGATAGACTTTTCTCATGAGATTGGTGGTACTATTTGCAAATAATATGAGTATATTATGTAATGACACACTGTGTGGTTGGGATGGTAACTGGATCCCCAAAGCATGTGTGTTGATGGTTTGAGCCACAGTATGGAATACTTTTGAGAGGTAGCAGATATTTTAGGAGATGAACCTTAGCTGGAGGATATTCAATCACTGGGTTGTGCTCTTGAACAGAATATTGGGGTCCTGGACCGGAAATGAGTAGACTTGTTCTATCACACACTCCCTCCCATGATGCTCTGCTGTATCATAGGCCCAAAGCGACAGGGCCAGGCAACCATGGATAGAGACTAAAAACACGAACACAAATGTATTGTCACAATGAGGCATGTCTGACTGACACAAACATGTTATGTTATCTACGTCAAGGGTGTGTCTTGTAGGATTGATCCCCAAATTGTAGTACTGTCGAGAGGTGATTGGTTCATGAGGCTCTGACCTCTTCATGGGTTAATCTACTGATGAATTCATAGATTGTTATGATGTGGGTCCTACTTGAAGGAACTGGATCACAGGGAGCATGCCTTTGAAGGGTTTGCCTTATCCCTGGACTCCACTTCTCACTCTGCTTCCTGATACCCATGAGCAGCTTTGCTCCATCACATACTGTGTGATATTTGGTCTTGCCTCAGCCCTGAGAGTGATGGAGTCCAGCAATCATGGACTTAAAGTTTCAAGTCAAAGGAAGTCTTAGCTTTGTAGGTTTTTTGTTTTTTGTTTTGTTTTTGTTTGTTTTTTTTTTAATCAAGAATTTTCCCAGAGGGAAAAGGGTGGCTCATACACATGTTAACACTGGAAGTCTGGATCATGTCTATGAACCATTATTTCTAACTGACCAATATGTTGATGCTACAATTTGCCATGCTTGGATTAGAAGTGAACTGAAACGTAAATAAACTTGTCCATTTTATAGAACATAGAAAGTTATTGTTTTGCCTGGCATGTCATCATTAAGAAACCACCATTTGTCAAATTCTGATATGGTGTTTTCTCTACATACTTCAACCAAAATGAAACATTTCCACCACATGTTACTCTTGTAAATAGAAACCAAGGCTGGAGTTTCTGACATTTAGGTCAGGGGGTGAGCCAAGCACAGCCAAGACATTTGTGAATATTTTAGAATTTAAGATAAGAATACCTAAAAAAACCCCATAAAATCATAAGAGTATATAAACACTATGTAAATAAAACACCAGGCAAAGGCAACAAATAAACCAGGTGTGGTGGTACACACCTTTAATCCCAGCACTGCTGAGTGAGCCCAATTTCTCTTTGAGTTTGAGGTCAGCCTGGTCTACATAAAGAGCTCCAGGCCACCCTGGGCTACATAGTTAGAGTCCAGAGAGAAGGAGAGGGAGGAAGGGAGAGAGAGAGAGAGAGAGAGAGAGAGAGAGAGAGAGAGAGAGAGAACACATATAAACTAGAAGTCAGGTCAGCATTATAAGCATATAGCCTGCCTCAGTATCAGACATATGACTAGGTTGTCATCCTGGCAAGCAGCTGAGCAAGAACTTCAGGAGTATGAGCTACTTTTGACCCAAAATTTTGTTTAGATGAAATGAAGTTTCGGCAAATATTTACTAAGAACAAAAAATAGTGCTGATATTTTGAAAGTTTTATTTTAATTGTGCCAGTGATGATGGTTTTTATTGAGCCTAAGAATGTGTGTGTGTGTGTGTGTATGTATTTTAAATGGGATGATGGAGGAAGGTCATTGGCTAATAAAGGAACTGCCCTGGCCCATTTTATTGGTTAGAGGATAGGTGGGAGGAGAAAACAGGACAGAACACTGGGAGGAAGAGGAAGTGAGGTCAGAGACTCCACAGCTCTCTCAGGAGCAGATGCCTCAGCAGAGACGCCATGCCCGGCTCCCGGGATGAAGCTCCGACCCATGATGGACTAGGCTAGAATCTCCCTGGTAAGCGCACCTTGGGGTGCTACACACAGATGATTAGAAATGGGCTAAATTAATATGTGAGAATTAGCCTAGAAGAGAATGGGCCAAGCAGTCTTTAAATGAATACAGTTTGTGTGTAATTATTTCGGGGCATAAGCTAGCCGAGCAGGCGGCCGGGGTGCTGGGGGAACGCGGCCCCGCCGCCCTTATTACTTCATATGGCGCCCAATGTGGGCGGCCGGGTGTGGGGGACGCAGCCCTGCCGCCCCATATTACTACATTTGGCGCCCAGACGTGTGAACAACTAAACCCACTTAAAAAACCTGAGAAGGCTTAAAAATAAGGGAGAGAGAGTTTAACACAGATTTTTGCTGTTTGTTGGTGGCGTGCTGTAGAGAGATTCCCTCATTCGGCAACAGTAGCAGAGAAAACGCTGTGTCATTTTAAAGCGCGACTTCCTGGGGCTGTACCGCCATTGAGATCTCTGTCTGGCTCCTGCCAGAGACAGAGCTTTTGAATAGAGCATTTGGAGTAAAGTGCTACGATTTGTTTGATGGCAACTAGACTCGCTGTGTTCTCGGGTCTGCTCTGCTTGCTAGAGGCAAGCGGGAGCCTCATCTAAGAGAGGCTTCCTGACTCAGCTTTAGCTGCAAAAGCCTGCAGCTCATTAAGAGGTCCTGCCACAAAACACTTAAACGGTTAAAGCTGAACGCATGCTTTTCGGTTTTCAGCTGTAGCAGGAAAAAAGCTGCGCCGTTTAAAAATGCCAGTTTTCTGGGCTGTCCTGCCAGGGCAAACTCTGACTATTTGAGGCAGGAGGGCCGGCTACCAAGAGAGGACTTGAGTGTTGTCTGTTGTAGCTCACTTGCTGGCAGGGACCTTGAAATGCCATACAGTTGTTGCAGTAAACATGGCTACAGCCTGTATATCCGCCATGAGGCTGGAAAGCTAAGGAATGGACTGGATCTAGCTGGCAAAGCCACGCCTTTAATCCTACTGATATTGCTTGGTAAATTAAAGACTCATGTGGTCAGAAAAAGAGAGATATACAGTAAAGAGAGATTCAAAGACAAAGAAAATTTTTAAATGGTTTACAGTGTGTTAAAAATATATGCAGACTAAAAGTTGAAGTTCTTAAAGTAAAAAACAAAAAAAAGAAAGAGAGTTGTGTGTGGTAGCACACGCCTTTAATCCCAGTGCCTAGAAGGCAGAGGCAAACAGATCTCTGTGAGTTCAAGGTGTACTAGTTTACACCTTTAATCCCAATGCCTGGGAGGCAGAGACAGGTGGATCTCTGAGAGTTCAAAGACAGCCTGGTCTACAGAGTTACTTCAGGTCAAAGATACAGAGAACCTGTCTCAAAAAGCAAAGAGTTAAAAGTAAAAATAAACGAAATAGAGGTTAAAACAAAGCTGTACAAAGATGGAAAATAAACAGAGAATTTTGATACTGTATGCTATTATGCTCTCTTTAAATTGTTTGAATGCTGAGGAAGGAGCAACAGCTGCTAAAAGATATTTATTTATAAATGCTGCTGAACTAATCCAACATAGATATTTTGAAAATGCCTTGACTTTGAAATTTGGATCTAAGGACATGATGCTTTGGAAAGGAGTTTCTTATTTTGTTTTCACAGAGGATGAGACGCTGTTCATTTCTTCTATTCCGATTTGGTATGATGGACCACGCCCTCCTGAAGGGTTGGTGTGAAGGCCTTCAGAAAATTGCTTCGCTCAACTGCCAACTGAGATAAAACTAGCACACAGGTTATACTATGAAAGACCTAATTAACGACGCCCCCATTCAGCAGGAAGCAGTTTGGAGAGAAAAAACTGCGCCCATGTTCCCAAATATGGTTTATAAACGTCGTTTTACATTTAAAGGGGGATATGATATAGATATGAATAATTTGCATTAGTATAGATTTTGCTTTATTGATAGAGATTTAAGGTCAATTTTGTTATATGTATAAGTGTTTCTGATTTTGATTAAGGTATTGTGATTGTGTAGTTCATTTAAATATGTACTGTATAATTAAGAAATATAGGTTGTTAATGGATAATCATCGATAATAGTAAAGCTTGTAGTCATGTTAGTTAGATTTTCTAGATATATAGAGATGTATTTCAGTTAGATAGACATTCTTCATGTCTTTCAAAGATTACAGAATAGGACATTTAATGTTTTAATAACTGAGGACTTTTCATGACAATGAGACACTCTGCTCCTGGCAGCACCAATCTACTTCAAGAGGAAGATGGGCATCGAAGAGGCACCTTATGGAGTTTGATAGCCATTTGGGCAAGAAACTGCTCTTGCCTGGACTATTGCATAAACTGGACACAGAGAATCCACAGAAAGAGGACTACTGAACTTGCCTAAGGTGAGATGATCTTTCGGGGTTCCTGATTCATGAAAGAGTCTGCGAGACATTCTGCAGGACACAACAGATAGTGACTGAACTGACTTTGAATTTTCCTGCTTTATGGAAATGTCTGCTGGATAGCATGGGCCTGAAGGCTGAAGATGGATGCCCCAACGGTACAGAGGAACTTTGGGTGACTGTCCAGGCAGCAAGATGTCTCTGTCATTTCTAGAGTTTTAAAAGTTGCTTTTTTCTTGTTTGCTTAGGTAGTATTGTATCTTTCTGGAGTCTTTGATGGAGTTAAGAATAGTTAGTTATAGTTATAGTTTTCCTTAGTTATGATAAAGATTATTGTAACTTTTACTTGATAACTGTTTTGTTATATGTAATTTTGCTATGTTAAAGTTAAAGCCTTTTTTTTTTTTGTTTAAACCGAAAAAGGGGAAATGATGGAGGAAGGTCATTGGCTAATAAAGGAACTGCCCTGGCCCATTTTATTGGTTAGAGGATAGGTGGGAGGAGAAAACAGGACAGAACACTGGGAGGAAGAGGAAGTGAGGTCAGAGACTCCACAGCTCTCTCAGGAGCAGATGCCTCAGCAGAGACGCCATGCCCGGCTCCCGGGATGAAGCTCCGACCCATGATGGACTAGGCTAGAATCTCCCTGGTAAGCGCACCTTGGGGTGCTACACACAGATGATTAGAAATGGGCTAAATTAATATGTGAGAATTAGCCTAGAAGAGAATGGGCCAAGCAGTCTTTAAATGAATACAGTTTGTGTGTAATTATTTCGGGGCATAAGCTAGCTGAGCAGGCGGCCGGGGTGCTGGGGGAACGCGGCCCCGCCGCCCTTATTACTTCAATGGGACTTGTACCCAGGGCTTTGTGCATACTAAGCAAATGATTAACCTCTGGGAAATGTCCCTAGAATACTCTAGAACACCCTTTAGTTCCTTCTTTTTTTTTCTGAAATGGGGCCTTATTAAGTTGCATAGGTTGGCTATGAACTCGCTCTGTATTCCATGAAAGCCTTGCATTTGCGGTTCTCCTACTGAGAAGCTGGGACTACCAAGGCCTAAGAAGAAGATTGATCACTTAGAATCTAAATGCATTTATAATACTAAGTTAATTTTACCTACCAATTTATGATCTTAAGAACAATAGCCGGGCAGTAATGGTGCATGCCTTTTAATCCCAGCACTCAGAGGCAGAGGCAGGTGGATCTCTGTGAGTTCAAGGCCAACCTGGTCTACAAGAGCTAGTTCCAGGACAGGCTCCAAAGCTACAGAGAAACCCTGTCTTGAAAAAACAAAACAAAACAAAAAACCAAAAACAACAACAAGAAAAAGAACAAGAAGAAAGCTAAAGATTTCCCTCCTAAAATTTCAGTTGATAAATAATAAAACTTAACCTTGAAATGTTATAGAATATATACTGCTAAACTATTTTCACTTTTTGGTACTGTTTGGAAAGAGAATGTAACTTTCAGCTATTTTAAACATCTCTTTATTTAAAATGTTGAGTAACCAAGAGTAGAATAATTTTGAAAAATATACCTCTCAATGAGGAAACATGGGAAGTAAAGGCGAGTTGGATCTAGCACATGCAAGAAGAAAACCAAAATGTGAGTGAAAAGTTGAGCAGCCAAGAGTCACAAAATAACCTAAATTTCAACAATCACGACAAACATCAAACATGGAAGGAGACAAGCATGGAAACAGATCACTTGAAAGTCAGACCTAAGCTGACTTAAAAACCTAGTGGTGTGCTGATGGCATAGCCACAGTCTAAGAGCACCAAGGAATCACATGTAAAAGATGGGGACCACGTGCCCTGCAGTCCTCAGAGCAAACCTACAGACCTGTATTTGTGAGAAGGACATTGGCTTAAAAACTGTCTTATAAGTGATCCTAGAGCAGAATGCAGGGGGCATATTATTTAAATGGGAGCGACTATTTTTACTTCGTGGCTCGAAGCAGTAAGAACAAACTTGCGAGGGAAAATCAGCATTATCAGCATTTCTTATTACTCAGTTTGTGCTTTGTGTCCTATAGAATTCAGAGACTATGAAATTTTTATGATATTACGGCAACTGATTCATTATTGTTCAACCCCGTATGCCTTGCTTAAATATTTAAGAGGTCCTATTTTTAAAAAGAGCATTTGGAAATAATTATGCATTTGTAGTCTGTTCACAGATCTAGGGAAATGAAACAGCAAAATTGCCACACTATTTTCTTCCGAATGCCGCTGGCTCGGCTCCGTGTGGGATGATGAATGAATAAATGAGCAGTTCTGAGCATGCTGTCTGTATCCCACCACATCATGGTTTTCCTCCCTCCGAATGAAAACAGCTAAGCTTCCAGAGCCTCCCACACGAGGCTTCACATTTGAGGCTGATCACTCATATGGAGCCTGAAAGCGGGAAGGTGACAGCAATGAAGGGATTGGCGAAAGGTCAGTAGAAAAGCTTTTGGGGTGGGTAGTTGACATCCCAAGAGGCAAAACAGCCTGATAAAAATGGTTTGGGGTAAAACTGCACTGCTGTGAACACTTTCTAATGTTTTAAAATTCTTATGGAGCTATGTGTGTTGGCCCAAACTCTAACCCTTGCGATCAGCCCAGGGATGCTAACTTATGAGCGTGGTTAGTATTACCAGAGAGACAACCTTACATTCCTCTGTTGCCACTTACAGTACAGCATTTAAAATCAGGCATTATGTCAGTACTTATCAGAAGATTTTAATTTATATTTGTACATAATTAAAAATTAACTTTATAGGGAAAAAAACCATATGTATGTTTTCCAAAGGAAAACAGAACAAAACAAGCCTAAAGACAAACACACACCCACAAAAAGAAAAATCCACACTTCCAACTCTAAAGAGAAATATTATTACTATCTTGGCACATAAGAAGACATTTCTGAACCTTCTTCTAGTTTATGTGTATAACACACACACACATGATCTGTTTGCTGAGATTCTTTATAGTTTATCTTGAATTAATTTATCAATACATTGGGCCCATTGTATTTGTCTGTAAGTGAACCACCCATAAACAACCTAAACCTATCCAAGATTCTTTTTCCATTTGTTAGGTAAAAATAATGACATCAGCATCTTCAGAGATGTGGAGCTCACTATCCTTTATGACTGCCTGCCCTGAAGGCATCTGTATGGATCCCAGTGTGTGGCCGAGCTCCAGTAAACTGTCAATCTATGAGTGCAGATGGCCCATCATCTTCTCACATGACGCATGGCTACGTCTGATGAATCAGAAGTAAACTTCTATTCAGTAGAATGAGTATTTCCTGAGTAAACTGATGGGGAAGCATTGGTCAGTGGAAAGAGAGGGCTGTCTCTACTCTCTATCTTTAAACATGGCAACATTTCAAGTCCTGACCATGCATTATGATGTGTACTTGTTGATGGAAGGAGAAAGTAATGGAGGCAAAATATGTATTCTGTCACCTCTAGTGATGTGGGATTTCCCTCTGTGTGCTGTGATTACCATTAATTAATAAAGAAACTGCTTTGGACCTATAGCAGGACAGAACTTAGGTAGGTAGGGAAAATTAAATTGAATGCTGGGAGAAAGGAAGCAGAGTCAGAGAGAAGCCATGTAGCTCCCATGAGAGACAGATGCCAGAACTTTAGCTAGTAAGCCACAACCACATGGTGATACACAGATTACTATAAATGGGTTAAATTCAGATGTAAGGAGCTAGAGCTATTGGGCCAAGCAGTGATTTAATTGATACAGTATCTGTTTGGTTATTTTGGGGCTAAGTGGCTGGGAACCAACTATAGTGGCCTTCTTACTACAAATTGACACCTAATGTCTTGCAGAGGCGGTGAATGGACTTCCACAACACTCTAGGCTTTCTTAAGAAGTCTATCTTCCTCTATGATGGGTTCAGGACACAAAAGATGGACTGGACTCCTGGTGGTGATGGCCATTCCCTTAACACTTTGGTTCCAGATTGTATTTGCTTTGCTTTGTATCCGCATGTGCTTTTATCTTTAAGAGAGAGACTCCACAGTCTGCCCTGAGTTATGATTCTCTCTAACCTCGAAGCACAATTTCAGAACCCACAAGTCAAGCCTCTTCTGGCCCCGTTCATCCCTGGTACTCTCCAGATGGATACTCCAAACCATATTATCTTTACCTACCTAAATCTGACCTTCAGCACTCCTGTGGATAGCATTTGAGTCCTCGAAATGGAAGGAGATCATGTGTTAATCACAGCTCTCTTGGACTATGCAAGCCAGCCATGTTGCTTAACTGTACTACCAATATTTGGGAGGTAGAGACAGGAAGATCGGGAGTTCAAGGTCATCTTAGGCTACAGAGTGAATTCAAGACCATCCTGGGCTACCTGTAGCCCTGCTTTGAAGAAGGAGGTATGGTAGGGGAAAATCCCTGTTTGGAAAGAGTCCCATTATCATGGTATGCATTGAAAAAAATAAACTTATCATATGGGCCTTTACTGTTTCACTGTAGGGCAAAAATGAAATGAGGCATGATGGGAATTAGTCAGGTGTCTCTGAGGCTGGCTGATGTCATTTGGGGAAGAGGAAATGGGGGGACAAAGAAAATAATGAAGGATATTAAAACAGGAGAATATCAAATAGAAGACTGAGTGATGGAGGAGGGTTGTCTATGTGTTACTTTCATTGGTTAATAAAGAAACTGCCTTGGCCCTGATAGGACAGAAAATTAAGTAGGCGGAGTAGACAGAACAGAATGCTGGGAGAAAGAAGCCGAGTCAGACTGTCGCCATGATTCTCCCATCCTACACAGATGCAGGTTAAGAATCTCCCTGGTAAGCAACCAGCTCGTGGTGCAACACAGATTATTAGAAATGGGTTAATCAAGATGTAAGAATTAGCCAATAAGAGGCTAGAACTAATGGGCTAAGCAGTGTTGAAAAGAATACAGTTTCCGTGTAATTATTTCTGGGGCTAAGCTAGCCATATGGGATCCAGGCGGGAACATAGCCCGCCGCTCTCCATACAACAACTGAGTGCGCCTGTGTGAATATTGTACTGATATTCATATATGAGTTTTTATTTACATTCTGTCAGTGGAAGGGTGAAGTTCAAAGGATTTAAGTGGATCTAAGTGGCCCTGCTGAAGAGTCAGAGGCAGAGCTGGGTCCAAGAGGTGAAGCTCTCATCTCCTCCATTGTACCCTATAGAGTCTGCTCTTCTCAGCCCCAGATACCCTTTTTGGCTCAGCTGAGAGACATGAACGCAGTACTTCCCTGGCACACAGTAATCATGAGGGAAAATGCACATGGCAGAAGTAGCTGAGACAAGTGGCAATGGGCAATGCTGAGCCCCCTGCAGGCACAGGGCTGTGTTCCTCCGCTGCTTCAGGTGGAGATATGCTAGCTTTCTGAGCTTTATGTCATGATCAGTAAGAGGGTCATTTAAGTTATTAGTATCATTTTCTTTCACTTTATAGATCTGTAGTTCTTAAGATAATTCTCCATTACACCCAGTGTGTTGGGGGAAATTTGTCTACAACTATTAGAGACGATGGAGATCACAGTGTGCTCATGAACCATTGGTGACTGATGGATGAATCCATCCCCCGTCTGGTGAAGACCACTGTAGTGTGCTCTTATCAGTTTAATAGCTAACTGCTATGACTACCTTGCAAAGATACATCTGAGGTAGCTAAAGAGATACACAGTTTGAGAGCCGGATATTTCTCTCCCAGAAAGAGTTGAGCCTATAGCACTTCTGGAACCATGTCAATACCAAGGCTTCCAACAATAATGCTTATAAGAAGATTATTTCATTATGAATTCAAATAAAAATTAGTTATTATATAACTAACACAAATGGAACACTAATAATCAGTGAGAATGAGACAATCACAACTGTGCACATCAGCCCAGGGGCTCCAGTTCCCAAACATCGCATCACCGTGCAGGACTCTCGTAGAGTGCTGGCTTACCTGTTTATATCACAGTTTTACTGACAGTGCCCTTACCTCTGACGTGTACACTGTGCTTTCCTGGCATGTAGGAAGAGCTAAAGAAAATGTCAGAATCGGTGTGTTAGCATTCCTGTGACAGACAAAATCCCACTTCCGGGCAAAGTTAATGGCGACATCTCAAGGTGACATTTATAAAGTATGCATATTTTACTGAACCCGCTTAAAGAACTGTCAGTTTTCTAAAACAGCAGGGGTTGACTTTTCCTCTCCTCTCTTGAGTCTGGCAAGTGTTAGACATGGAACTAAGGGACTGGTGGACATACTGTTTTCCTCTGTCATCTCTGTGAGACCATGTCATCACTCTTGGCTTTGTTAAGCTGAGTTCAGCCTTGTCTTGTAGCTACTAACATCCGTGTGTTTGGGGCTCATATTCTTTCTTTTTTTAAATTTATGTTTTTATTATTTTTAATTTAGTTTACATCTCGACCACAGTTTCCTGTCCTTCCTTTCCTCCCATTTCCTCCTCCCTGCTTCTCCTCTGCCCCCTCCCCATCCACTCCTCTGTTTCTGTTCAGAAAGAGGCAGGCCTCCCATGGGTGTCAACAAAGCGTGGCATATCAAGTTGCTGCAGGACTAAGCTCCTCCCTTTGTGGGGCTCTAATTCTATAGAATGGTCTACCAGTTGGGAGGCAGCTATAGCTAGGAAGAGAAGCATAAAAATTCCCACCTTTTGAAAATGTGAGCTGGATGAGAAAAAAAACATGCTGGGGATCCCAAGGAATTCCACACAAAAGGGGATTATGAAAATATAACACAAATCAATCAACCCAGCAATATACACTTCTAATCACAAACGTGGTGTGACTAGGACTGCTCACTCACATCTGCACTTTGCACTCTACTTCACTTTGTGTTCCCGTCAACGTCAACGTAAGCTCCAGGTGCTGATAGAATGCCATCTAATTACACGAGCCATGCTGTATCCCGAGGACTGTGCTATTGGCGGAAGCCTCTAGTGTAATTAAAAGCAACCTGACCTTTTCCTAGCACCAGTGAAATCAACCGAGGGCGTGTCTGCTTTTTGTTGCCCCCACAAAAGCCCAAGGACCTTACAGCTGGCTTTATAATTGAAAATGCTTGCAGGTGGTCTGAGAACCAGACAGTGCCCCCATCACTGATTACGCTTCTGACATCCAAGCTCTTGACTGTTAAAACTGGTGTCCCCTCACAAGGAGCCAATGCAACATTTCTGTTAAATGAGGGAAAAAAGAGTCACAGAGCTTCTCTCTGACTTTAAAGAATTTGTGGGGAATGCTAAACAAGATGGGGTGTCCTTCAAGAACCTTTTAAGTACCAAGTACATCGTCTGTAAGGATAGACACAGCATTTTAAAACAACCAAGACCAACAAGTAGGTCGAACACTTTCTAATGAGCGTATGTTTGGGGGACTATGAAATGAAAGAGAGACCCGGTTTCTTCTTTAGTGGGGAGTACTTATGCAGGGAAGACATGGCTGTGGAGAATCCTAATGGAACCAACAGATGTCCCAGGAAAAGTATGCAGTGTCAGCTGCTGTGGTGTGAGAGATCACACATGAGGAGTTGCTCAGAGTGTAAAGGATGGGGAAGCATGTTCCAGGGAGGTGGAACAAGATGGGGTGTCCTTCAAGAACCTTTTAAGTACCAAGTACATCGTCTGTAAGGATAGACACAGCATTTTAAAACAACTAAGACCAACAAGTAGGTCGAACACTTTCTAATGAGCGTATGTTTGGGGGACTATGAAATGAAAGAGAGACCCGGTTTCTTCTTTAGTGGGGAGTACTTATGCAGGGAAGACATGGCTGTGGAGAATCCTAATGGAACCAACAGATGTCCCAGGAAAAGTATGCAGTGTCAGCTGCTGTGGTGTGAGAGATCACACATGAGGAGTTGCTCAGAGTGTAAAGGATGGGGAAGCATGTTCCAGGGAGGTGGGAAGGCTCAAAGAGGAGAAGTCGTAGGTTATTCTGCAAGAGCCCAGAAGTAATCCCATAGGGATGAGATGGGGTGGGATGGATGCTCTTGGTGTCAATAGAAGGCTGTTGCAGTAGTCCAGGCAAGAGTTGGTGGGGGCTGGTCTATGCATAGAGCTGGGAGGAGAAATGGGTATATTCAAGACATGTTTTGGAGATAGAATTTTGGGTTAGAAAAGGGTTCCCCTCAGCAGGAGTAGGAAAGTTTGGGAGTGGTATTGGAAGTAAGAGCAGATTTTAACACAATTGTTTTTTGGTGTCTGGAACCTCTCTAAGGGAAGGGCCTATTGTACAATTGGATGCCAAGCAGAGGGGCTTGGTCAGGAGAAAGGGACTTGGGAGTCATTGACATGGGGAGAGCACTTGACCCTGAGACGAATGAGATTCATGTCTTCAGTGGCAGGAAGGGGCCAGTGAGATGAACTCAGTTACCACCCTCGTTTAGTACTCTTCTGGGAGATAAGTCCAAGAAGGAGACTTAGGAGAGGTAGCTAATTAAGAGAACAGTTAAAGTTAGACTTTGTGTGTAACAAATCAAACAAACAAATAAGCGGAAACCACATCAAATAACTACCACGGGTAGAGGCCAGATGGAATAGCTCATTTTCTTCTCTCAAGTGTGATTTACCCTCCATTAGAAAATCGGTGTAAGAAAGGCTGTTTGGTCGGATAGGGACTTATGTAGCAAATAGTCTCCTAAGAGCTACAATGCTATGGTCCTAATCTCTGCAGGCCAAAGGATGAGAGCTTACTGAAGGTACAAAACAGGACACATTAAGAAAACGAGGCAGGAGAAGGGAATTGGGGCTTATGATGCTCCGAGGTTCACAGCCTGGCAATCATCCAGAGAAGTCATTTACTAGGTTCTTGCTATGTTCCTGGCTCTGTTTTAAGATTAGACACCAACACTGTCCAAATTCGTTGCTCAGCAGTGAATCTAGTTGCTCCTACTTTACAGCCTTTCTCTTCAATCACTAATGTGGCCATTTTCAGTAAATATTATTTATCAAGGCAGCATCTCAATTATGGGCATGCGCAAGGAGAGCCATGACTATTGGGCAGCATTGTTAGAATCAAGTTTCTATGGCAGCAGGGGCTCAGGCTCTGGAGTTGCCCCCCCTTAACTTCAGAGGTCAAGGAAGCCTGTCTCCCTGGACTTCATTTTTACCATCTGAGGAATGAATGAAACAATGTCCTGGATTCAGTGTGGTTCTAACCTTGGGTGTAATTGATGGAGGTGTTTTCACGTAGGAGAGAAGTAACTGTGGGGAAAGTAGTCCGAAGAATAGACATGCATATGTCCTTCTGAGAGGGATAATGTGGGGGCTGGAGAGTATCTGCTGAGGATGTAGTGTGTAAGGTCAGGAACTGAGGTCACAGCCATTAGCCAGAGTCTCACAGAGGCAACTCAGAGTCCAAACTTTGCAAAAGTTAGCACTAATTTTGAGAAAGCCACTACTAATTTTTATCAAGCGACCTTGGTCAAGGAATCTCTCTTGATTCTTCCACTCCTCAGTGAAGGTGATGATGTCACAATCAATTGATCATGATTACATCATCAGAAGTAACATTCTCAACACCTGCTTACCTACACAGTACTCATCAAATGTGTCTGTGGACTTTGATGCAGTCATGAACTGAGATCAGCTGGAGATGTCCCGTTTTTCCTACAACACTGATCAGCATCCATCCCATCTAGTTACTATTTGTTTTTAGGCCCCTTAGTTTCCTGTAACACCCAATCATTTATAAATAGCAGGCAGGCATTATTAGATTCTGTGGCAGATGGAGATGTCCCTGTTTTCCTTGAGACCTGTCTGTCACTGGGCTGAAGAGTAGAAGGGCTAACATTTCCTGTTCTTAGAAGTCTTGTGAGTCACTGTGTAAGATCTAAGAGGATGCATATCTGTTGACATGAGAATAACAGGTATTCCTGCCTCCTTACCTGGCGATGGCAGGTGGACTCTTCCCTGTGGCTTGGTTTTGTGATGGATGAGAAGGTCCTGGCTTTTCCTGGTGATAAGATCCTGGAAAGTATGACATATTGGGTCAGACTGCACAGTGAATATAATTGAGGGCTTCCAGGAGAACACTGGGATGGCTATATCTTAAGTCCTCACATTGTCCTTAGGGGCTTTTAGAAACTATAAACTCATATAGTCTACAGTCCCGCTCTCCCCTCCCCCCTAGGAGCACTACCTTCTGGAGGCTGTAAAATTGCATGGATTGTTTACAGCCTAGAGCACATATGACTGGATTTTCCAAGTAATACAAACTATTTCATCAGAAGGCATTTTAAGGGGTATTACAGATAAATTAGTTTTAAAAAAAAACTTTGGCTTTATCATACACCCATACACTCATTCATTTGTTGGTTTATTCACACAGTTCAGTGAGACTGTGTAACATTTATGGAGTAGGTTCTCTGCTAGAAAATGGAGTTACTGTCAGGGAGAGAGATGTAATTTTTAAATTAAAGGAGATGGCAAACAAGTAGAGCAGGAAGAACGTTTTGGACAGAGTGATTGACATAAAGGACATAAAGTATGCTTCAGGATACAGTGTTGACCTTGTGTGGCTAATGAGGGGCCTCTGAGAGTTGACTGGTGAATGGCATCCTGATGTGGAGAGCGTTAAGCCGAAGGACTGCTGTGGGGGCAGCGATGTACTATCTGCACAAGCCATTGCCTTCTCATTCCCTCTTGTGCTAGAGCAGGTGATCTTCCACGGTTCTGAGGTACGCCAGCAGCTACCAGCTGGTAACCAATAGGGATCTATTTTCTCCATGCTTCCTCCTTGATCATCGTCTTAGATAAATTTAACAGTCAATTTTACACATCCTTTAGTAACCTGAAGGAAGAACCTCAATTGAGGAATTGCCTAGATCAGATTAAACTATATTCATGTCATTGGGGGATTATCATGATTATTAATGTAGGTGAGTGCAATCCACGGTGGGCAGTGCCACCACCGGGCAGGTGTCCCTGGGCTGTTTGAAAAAGCTAGCTAAGCATAAGCCTAGGAGGGGGACCATCAAGAAGCATTCTTCCTGGTTCTCGACTCCAGGTTCCTGCCCTGATTTCCCTCAATGAGTGACTGTGCCCTTAAAGTACAAACTAATCCCCCATCCCCACAAGCTGCTTTTGGCAAGAATGTTTGGCAACAGAAATGTCTAGAAAAAACCAAGTTCAGTCGTGCCTCCTTAGCACCATTACTGTTCCTGTTTTTCATCATGGATGGATTTATTTATTTATTTTATTTTATTTTTTGAGAAAATGAGAAAAAAAAAAAAACAAGTTTCCACCTCCTCCCAGCCTCCCATTTCCCTCCCCCTCCTCCCACCCTTCTCCCCCTCCTCCCACTCTTCTCCCCCTCCCCCCACTCCTTTCCCCCTCCCTCTCCAGTCCAAAGAGCAGTCAGGGTTCCCTGCCCTGTGGTAAGTCCTAGGTCCTCCCCCCTCCGTCCATATCTAGGAAGGTGAATATCCAAACTGGCTAGGCTCCCACAAAGCCAGCACATTGCATAGGATCAAAACCCCTTGCCATTGTCCTTGGCGTCTCATCAGCTCTCATTAACCAGCCATTGATACTTATGAGGGACCTTGATTATACTCTGATGTGAGACTCATAAAGCATTGTTCCTGTTATGGTGAGTTATGGTGAGCTATAGAGCCATGGAAGCATGCACACCCTGGCCATCTTGCCTTAATTTGGGTTGTTGCTCTGTGTTCTGCCCAAGCTTGACCATAGACTGGACACTCCTAATTGAATGGACTGTGATTACTTGCAATAGCATTTGAGTCAGTGATAGGCCCATTGATCACACATCCATAAAAATCACTAGCCAGTTGGAACATCTGCCCCTCTGGAGCTTAACAAGGCCACATGTTACATCACTACATCAAAGCCGGTTGCAAGGTTTTCTGGATGTCTTAGTACATTAAGATTCACGGTAGATTTCATTTGGTTTCACAGTTATTTCAGTTGCTAACAAGTCCCTGGTTCTCTCTCAGGGACCCTGGAATTCCCAGACCTGGGTAGGCCCCTCTTCCAAGTATTTTATCTTCTTCTGCATAGGACAGAAACAACTTGAGATTCACAGAGGAAATACAACTCAGACTCACATAGTTTGATTTCAACCTGACACAAGCTACAGGGAATCTCAGTTGAGAAAGTGCCCCCACCCATAATATTGACCCTTGGGGCATTTTCTTGATTAATGATTGATATAGGAAGGCCCATCCCACTGTGGGAAGTGTCCTGGATGCTATAAGAAAGCAGACTGAGCAAACCATAAGGAGAAAACTATTAGTCAGCATTCCTCCACAGCCTCTGCATCAGCTCCTGCCTCCAGGTTCCTGCCTTGAGTTCCTGCCCTGACTTCCCTTAGGAATAGAGTGTGATTTGAGAGTTGTGAGCTGAAATAAGCCTTTTCCCATGTTTATGGTCATGGTGTTTTATTGCAACCATAGAAAACCGAACTAAGACACATGGTAAGTTGAAAACAGGTTTCATAGTTCCAATCCGCTGCTCCTTCCTTGGTCCATGTGTGTCTTGCTAATTCTCTGCACCATGACACTGGCCTTTTGAATAATAATTTGTCATTTTAAACTAATGAGGAAGAGTATTTTAAAAATAGGCATAAAGGTACATTGCTGTTCAGTGTCTTGCTGTTTAACAAGCTTTGGGTTGCATTTGTTCTACATGAATAAGACCACTAGTATGCACATGTGTATATGAGGACATGTACATGCACATGCGTGACACTGACCTCAAGGAGACACCAAGATGTCCTTAACAATGGGACAACAATGCATTTCCCAAGTGGCAGAGGTGTGGCCTTTTTTGGTTAGTGCATATAGATAAAGAAAGACACTGTCCTACTGCTATTTTTAATAATTCTCCTTATGCCAAAGGATGTTGGAATAGCCTATGAAGTCTTACATTCATCTTGGATGACTTCATCACACATGCCCCCTATAGATCCCAGGATTCAAACCTTACTTTCCACACAGTGCTAACTCTAGAGACCTAGACTTAGGACCTAGTGTGGTAGTCTAGGATAAGAAGACCAATATAAACAGTTACCTTCTTCTGTTCCAGGGACCTGCATTGAATTTAAAAAAGATAATGGTGAATAACTTCAGGCAACAGAAAATTTAACCCAAAATTAACCAGAAAAGTAACTGTGTGTATTGGAAATTTTGTTAGTGGAGTTTGGGGGAAAATTATTGTTAGTACAGACTTTTAAGGAGATCTGCAAATAAAAAGATTACATAAAAACCAAGGTTTATCTTCTGTATATGATATAACAACTGTGTAGTTGGCCAATGGTGCTAAAAGTTCATTTAACTACTGGAGAACTGTACACTCATAGTTATCAAAGTCTTTAAAATATTCTATCCCAACAACTGGATTGGTGAGACTCATTTTCTAAGAAACCAAATATGGCTACATTACATACACAAGGATGTTCATGACATTGTTCCTTACAGTACCAGAGCATTGAAAATAGTCTACAGGTCCAGATGAGTAAGAAGTGCTCATTTAGGGGCCAGGGAGAATAATGCTTTCTGTCGAAGTGTGAGGACCTGAGTTTTAGTCCCTACCACTCATGTAAATGTGGAGCATGGCCACATGTGCCTGTAACTGCAGTGATTCAGGAGGGGGCATCTGAGATAGGGGAATTCTGGGAGCCTTAGCAAGTCAATGTAGCTTCAGGGTTTGAGAGGGATCTTAAGGGACTAACACAGAGAGCAACAGAGGTCTTCCTCTGGCCTTCACATGCACACACATGATCCTGAACACCCATACACGTACCTGCAGGCATACACACATATACCACACACACACATGTATGTACACGCACATGTACACACACATATATAAACACACATACACACTGGAATTGTTTATTTTGGTGTTATACTTGGTTAATGAAATATTATGCAGACATAACAGATATCTATGTAAAAATGGAATAAGGATACACAATATACAGGTTGCATGGGGCTTGTTTTCAATATATACATATGTGTGCATGCACACACACAAAACAGGTTTGAAGAAAGACTATGAAATAAGAAAGATCATGCTCAAGTATGGGGCTGTAATTGCTTTATAGTTTTGACATCTGCATTTTAAAAATGAACAGAAAATATGTTATTGTTTCTAGATGCAGCTATTCCTCTTTCCAAACATTTTTTTCTCTTTCTCTGATTAGAAGTGGTTGACTTCCTGAATGTGTTGTGGGATAATGCTCTTGTACCCTGTAAAGATTTGTCACTCATATTGGTTAAATAAAACACCGACTAGCCAGTAGCCAGGCAGGAAGTAAAGGCAGGGTGACCAGAGTAGGAAAATTCTGATAAGAGGAAAGACTCAGTTTGTAGTCATCAACCAGATGCAGAGAAAGCAAGATGCCTTACGGAAAAAAAGGTACCAAGCCACATGGCTAAACATAGATAATAATTATAGGTTAATTTAAGATGTAAGAGCTAGTTAATAATAATAAGCCTGAGCTAATAGGTCAAACAGTTTATTTATAATTGTTATAAGCCTCTGTGTGTTTCTTCAGGACTGAATGACTGCAGGACTGGGCAGGAGAGAAACATTCATCTACAAATGGTGCCAACGTGGGGCAACTGCATCCACATAAAACCTGAAAGAGATTGAGAAGGGATTCTAGGCATAAAAGAACAGAGTTAAGCATGACTTCTTGGTACAAGCATTTTCTCAGGTGGGCTCTGTTTGCTAGAGGCAAGCAGAGGCACAGATCCTTTAAGAGAGCCTTTCTGGCCCAGTGTTAGCAGCAAAAACCTCACAACTCTTTAAGAGGCTCTGCCACCAGACACATGAGCAGCCAGCATCAGACTTCTTGGTGGTGGCATGGACCTAGAAAATCCCATAGAATTGTGGTAAAAGCATGGCTTCCACCAGTACCTTTGCCACAAAGCCAGACTCTCAGAAAGCTAAGGAGTGGGGTAGATCCAGTCACCAAAGCTGTGACTTTAATCCTTGTCATGTCCCTAGCAAACTAAAGACTCACATGATCAGAAAAAGATAGAAATATACAGCAAAGACAGATGCAGAAAAAAGAAAAATATCGAAATGATTAATAGTGTGTTAAAAATATACATAGGCTTAGGAGAGAAAAGAAAAAAGGATTGAGAAAGTCCTTAAAAAAAGAAATATAGTCAGGTGTGCTGGCACATGCCTTTAATCCCAGCTCTTGGGAGGCAGAGATAGGTGAATTCTGGGAAGAGGAAAGGCTCAGTCTGCAGTCATCAGCCAGATGCAGAGGAAGCATGATGCCTCACAGAGAAAAGGTACCAAGCACGTGGCTAAATGTAGATAATTATGGGTTAATTTAATATGTAAGAGCTTGTTAATAATAAGCCTGAGCTAATAGATCCAACAGTTTATAATTGTTATAAGCCTCTTTCATAACATGAATGTTAAGAAGAATCTACATGTTTATTGGGCAGGCTTGCATTCTGAACACACACACACACACACACACACACACACACACACACACAATTTTGAGACGGGATCCCAGTATGTATTTTATGTCTCAGCTTAAAATCCTCCTGCCTTGGCACCCTATGGGATGATTGCGGGTATATACCACCATGCCTGGCTCTACCCTCAAACCCTGAAGAAGCAGAGAATTTTATAGTGGGCTTAGCACTTCACTTCAAATAACTTCCAAAGTCTATTCCAGACATTGCCTCTTCTGAGAAGCCATGAGGAATCAGCAAGAAAAGACAGTCATTAACCAGGGGGATGGAAATGTCATGATATGGCTTAGGAACCTTATGAAGTAAAAATGATCTGATTATAAATAAAATCATATTTTCTTTTGTGGGCATAAGGAAACTTTATTATACCTTTCATGAAAAATTCAAAGGATTGTGAAATCTAGAAATATTAGGAATCACTGTTTTAGATAAGTTACAAGGTGGCGCCTGTGACCAGGTTCCCAGAGTTACTCTGAGAGTAACTGACCTTGAGCCCAGCTCTCTTGGTTCGTCTTGATTTTGCAGACAAGAAGCCCTTAGCAGCAATCTGCTTAGAGAGGCATCCTGCATCTTGTTTGAAGGCCTCTTTGTTTTAAAGACCTTAGCATCTCTGGGGTTCTGGGATGAGGGTATGTGTATTGTGGATAGCAAATCAAAGCTAATCCATAGGCCAGGTATAAAGGGTAATGAGTCCATTTTAGACGAGCAGTTTGAAAGTTTCCCCACTGAGTATTCTCCTGCAGTTCAAAGTGCTGGGTCTGAGACGGGCCCGAGTTCTTAGGCTTGTCAAAGGCAAAGGGAAGGAGGCCCGTGCACACCATGAGAAGCCTGCTGCTGGGAGGGCTGTTGCTTTATCTTGCTGAAGCCCTGCTGACTGTTGTGCTTGAGGGCTCCAATTCCAATCAAACACAATTAGAAAAGCACAGTGGAATCTCTCTAGCTTGTTCTATGTGTTGATTTTCTCTGTTAACTAACATAGTGGAGTGAGCTAGAAATGTTTTATTTGTCTTGTACCTCTCCTTTCCTTTTTTTTTTTTAACCTTTAAAAACTTATTTTCACTGTCTCTATTTTTTTTTTTTTCCGGGCAGAGCCACAGATGTAGGAAGCAGATCAGAATGATGGGATCCATGTCCCGTCTTCTGCCAGGTGGGGAAGCTCTGGCAGCCAGCTCCTATCCAGGCTTTCTCTGATTAGGCAATGATTCTCAATGTGTGTGTCTTGACTCCCTATGGTCCCAATATCAGATATTTACATTACGATTTATAACAGTAGCAAAATTATAGTTAGGAAGTAGCAACAAAAATAATTTTATGGTGGGGGTCACAATGACATGAGGGTCGCAACATTAGGAAGGTTGAAAACCACCAGTTCACGGCTTTGTGAAGATCACATGGGACCCAATAAGCACCAACTTGGAGAGCAAGAAAGTCCATGTAAGCTTGAGTCAGAGCAGGTAACTTACTGAACTAGATCCTTCTTTACACCACCCAACCAGGTGGGGACTTAGTGTGCCCACAGCATGGCCTTGACCCTTCCTGGTGGGCTTTCATACTGGAGAAATGGCTTTCAGTTGCAGCTCAGACAAAAACAGGAAAAGATCTTGGCAAGATGTAAGAATGTGTGTTTTAGCTAAGCCTGGTTGTTAGGGTGATGCCAAGTTCTAGTGGAAGGCAAAATAAATAATAGGAAGAAAGGAGAGAGAGCAAGTAGGCAGCCCCTGTGCTCCCTGCTGCCTGAAGGGAGCAGCATCTTGCTTCTTACAGAGACAACACACAAAATTCCCCCTTTGTTAGACAAAACAGCTGCTTACCTCACAGACGTCTTTAGGGCTGATCTGCCTGCAAGGAAAAAAAAAGAGAAAGTAAGTAAGAAAGAAATACGGTGTTAAATAAAGGGTAATTTATCATGAGCAAGATAAATCATTCTGAACCTTATAAACCTCAGATTACATTTTCATGGCCAAATTAACAGCCCATAGTCCAGTGTGAATTCATCACTGCCCTATAAAATGAAACCAGGCTATTTTTCTTGTAGTTTTCTAAGGGAAGGAGAAGCACTAAGCCAGTGTGGAAGCTGGTGAGAGGAGGCGCATGGATATACTACTCATTTCTCACTTTAGCGTGGCTTGAGTCACCCCCTCTTCTTCCTGACACCTGAGCTCCCATGCTAGGTTGCATTAGCTCACTCAGCCCTCTGCTTAGCAAGCTCTCGGCTTTTCACTCTGAGAAAGGGAGCTTTAAATACAAAGCTGTCAGGGGCACCAAGATCCCAGGAAGGCCAAAGAAAGAATGCAGGACAAAGGGAGAATGAGACAGAAGAAAAGCCATCAAAATTAATGGGAAGGAGGAAATCCAATACGGCGTCCGACTACGTGGCTACTGGAAGAGCAAACATCAAATGTTTCATATGTGGACAAGCCCTCCAGTGCTCATTTGTGTATGGGTATGAGCATGTACATGTGCGTGCGTATGCGTGCATGTGTGTGTATCTTTTGAAACCGGGTCTCTCACTGTTTCTGCTAGGTTTGTTGGCTACAGGGAATCCGCGTGTCTGTGGACACAGCAGGCTTTGGAGGTGGGGGCTGGGATCTGAACTCAGATCCTCATGCTGGGCTGCAAGCGCTTTACCTCCTGAGCATGAGGGAAGTTCTTCTTTCTGGGATTTGAACCTGCACAGCCAGCATGAGCAGTACTCGGAAATCAAGTATGTTTGCTTTACAAAAGCATTTCAAATATTTAAGTGGATTTCTCTGAGTCTGTAAGCAAATCTCGCTCTCTAAAACTCTATATGCTCTTTTGCTTGATTTCATCTATATTTATAGGACAGGTGGAGTGGCTCTCTTGTTAGATAAAGCCCTCAAAGGATAAATCACTTGTATCTCACAAATTGAACAGGGCTCCAAACCTCCGACTTTCATTTGTTCTCACAGAATGGCAAGGGCATTTATCTTGGGAGATTATTAGGTGAACAACTAGAGATGAAAATAAGAATCGGTGGCAGCCAGTGGGTAAGAATGGCACATTGTGGCCAGACTGGTGAGCCAGCCAGGGGAGGATGTGGGGTGAAGTGTATTGCCCACCTGCTTGGGTGTATGAGTGATAAGAAGAACATGCTGCAAGGTTAAGATGACATTGCCAATCTCAGAGAGAAGCTGTGCATCTAGACCTTTGGAGTTGACCCCATCAGGCAGCCCATAGCTGCTGGCCTCAGGTCTAAGCCACTCCTTGGCTTTGGAATATGGTGTGCTTGGGTTATGGCCAAAAGAATTAAAGCCATGCACAAACACTTGCACATAGGAGTTCAGAGCTACATTATCCACAAGAGTCAGTAAATGAAAGCAGAAACCAATGAGGTTGCTTAGTGGGTGGGTTGAGTGATCGCCTCTAGCGTTAGCTCCCCAGTGCCATATGGACCAGTATGGTGGTTCAGGCCTGCAGTCCATGTACTGAGGTGGCAAAGGCGTGAAGCATAGGAGTTCAAGGCCAACCTGGGCTATACGAGGCAAAGCCTAAAAAAGCTGCCTCAGGTGTAATGTCTTACCCAGTCCCCATGGTCTGGGCTCATGATAAAAAGAGATATGAATGGGGATAATGAAATAGAACCGATACCATACTCTTAATTATATTGTGGTTATACTGAGCTAACCTCAATGTTTTCAATGCTTGAGATTATGATATGTCAAAGATGCTGTGTGACTGGCTTAAATTAAGATGTGATGTGTACAAATTGCATTATATACTTACATGCAAATGGACTTATATAGCTCTGTATAATGATCTTTTTTTAATGCAGAAACTGCGGCTGGAGAGGAGGCACAGTGATTTGTAGAGATGAGCTGCGGGCAGGCCAGCTTTTCATCCCGCCCGGCTCCTGCATGGTTAGCTTTACACCCGAAATAACAACACACAAATTGTATTCATTTAAACACTGCCTGGCCCATTAGTTCTAGCCTCTTATCGGACCCTCCTCCATCAGTGATTAAAAGTGTTTGCTGCTCTCAAGTTCATTTCCCAGCACCCACAATCCTTGGGGGGCTCACAGCTGCCTGTAACTCCAGTTCCAGGAGTTCTCATCTGATACTCTCTTATGGTTTCTGCAGGAATCTGAATGCGTTGTGTTTGCATGCGTGCATGTGTATGCACGCACACACAGGCCCAGAAAATCCATCTTAAATCATAGAGGTGATCCTAGAACTGTAGATTTATGTTACAGTACTCATGACATTCAGCTCTGGGAAGAGTGTGAACTGTGTGAGAGGGCCTGCATTTTTTTTATATTTACATACTGACTTTATTAGATGTACAAAAAGGGTGAAGGGAAGTTAGGATTTGAACCTGCACTGTCAGCATGAGCAGTATTCGAAAATCAAATATTCTCAATTTACAAAAGCCTTTCAAATATTTAAGAGGATTTCACTGACTGTGTAAGCAAAGCTTGCTCTCTAAGATTCCATATGCTTCCTTGCTTGACTTCAGTCATATTTGTAGGACAGGTGGAGCAGCTGTCCTCCGGCTAGATAAAGACCTCTATGTATAAATCCCTGATGCACCTCACAAGTTGAATAGGGCTCCAGGACAGGGGTGAGCTTTGGGATCTTCCATATTAGTAAAGTGAATTTTCAGGCAGAACACCAGAACTCTCTAAGTCCTTTCTGTGCAGAGCCGGTGGGGTATGCTGGTATCTGGATACGTACTTCCCCATGCTCTAGCTGCCAGAGCCGGTCCATTAGAAGGTGGCCCCAAACTACACAAAACAGTTCTCACATTTGTCCCCCTGATATAACAGGTGCTTAGTATAACTTTAAAGATATTGCTGTTTTCTACAAAGGTGGACTTTCTTGACATGTAGTTTTTGGCTTGGTTTTGAAAAGATTTTATTAGGACCCTTCTTCTGTCATCTACGGGCTCTGCCATCCTTCTTGATAAAGTAAATTTCCTTTCTGAACCCCAAATTTATACAGTAGGGAAGAGGGTTGTTGAAAGTTCTACTTAAGAAAAGAATGCATGAATCTGTTGAGAATAAGACAATACTTCACGTCTGCGGGCACTCTGATGGTCACACTTGGCTGTCAATCTGTCCTGAGATTGATATAGGATGACCAGTGTAGTCTGACTTGATTCAGAGAGATGCTGAGTTTTTCCACCCAGTTTCTCCTAATAGTGGTATAACATTGTAACAATACATATTATAGTGATATTTATTAATAATATGTATATATAATGAAACACATATAATAATGATGGTGATAATAACAACAATTTATGCTTTCATATCCTTAGTTTCCAGTCATAAATGGAATTGGTATATCTCTGAAACCCACACTTTCGTTCCTTTAAAAAGCCATGCTTTTTTGATATCTATAAAGCTTTCTTTCACTTCCCAAATTATCATAGTATACTTTTTGGTGAACTGTATTCCTTAAACAGATGTGATCCCAGTAGAAAAGGGGAAGTCCCAGCCAGTCGCCCAGGTGTTTCATGTCCTAAATATGAACTGCTTCATTTAAATCATGTTTTGGCTCCATCCCAAACCCCAACCCATGGAGTCCACTGAAGCTTGAATGACACATCGTGGTACAGTAAGCTCTGTATTTCTGTGCCCTCAGTGTTATGGGGTGCAATAATAGTGTCTTCCACACGGTGTGCCTGAATATGTACACATAGACGCTTCCCTGAGGGGATGGAGACACACAGTTGCTTTCTTGGCATGTGCAAAGGTTTGGTTCAATCTCCAGAGCACACATAAAAAGACTCCACGAGGGGCCTGGGTGCAGTTAGAACACAGAAAACGTTGGTTAATACTCAGGACAATGCTGTCTGGTCTGTGGACAGGTGAGTGAAAAATATCAGCGAGTCCACAGCCACAAAGTTGTTTCCCTTTGAGTTTTCTTTAAGGTTATGGCAAGGGAAGGGTCTGCCTATGTGGATTACAAAGTCCCAGATGCCTCTTCAACATGTATTATCTTCCTTTGTAACAGAGATTTCTCCGGGTCCAAAGTTTTGGTTTGAAATAGCTTGTGTTGCAGTTGTTTATAGTTGGAATGTAAGTATCTCTTCTGAGGAAAAAAAAATTATTTTAATTGGAAAAAAATAAGTTGAGCAAAAAAAAAAAAGTGTGGATATTGTCAGTTTCATAGCATCCGTTGAAAATATCCAGCCAGTGTCCTCACAATGTCAAGTTCCCCTCTAGTGTTTGGTTTTTGACAGGTGACCTAACTGGCAGCATCCTTCATTGGAGTGCTTCCACCTAGCACTGTTTCCTGAAGTCAAGGCTTAGCTGCAAAAGAGAGAGCAGCAGAGCGGACAGACAGAAGGGGCTGAAAGACAATAGCTGGAACCACACCTCCCGTCCATGGGGTGCAAAGGCAATGGTGCAGATCACACACTTCATTGCCTGCAATTGGTACCCGGGGCGCCAGAAGTCACAGCCTCCGTCTTTGGGCACCTCTTTCCCAAGTACCTACAGAGACGCTGTTGAAGAGAAGTACCGCATCCTGTGTAGTCCGGGCTGATGCTCAGAGCTCCAGGGCACCGTTTACACAGCGGTGACCGCACGGTTTGTATGTGACCTGAATCATCAGTAACGACTGGCTACTCAGGAAGGTCCGAACGGAAGTGAATTTGAGAGCACTGCTTTCTCCTGTAATAAAACCCTCTTGTTCATGACCATGTCCCCAGTCTCCTCTGGGACTTTGCCTGTGTGCACCTCATCAAGACGCCCACATGATTTGCTTTCTGAACTGCAGTGATTTATGGGTGTGACATTTACTGAGACTGTGTGCCATCTGCTGGCCTGGGCACCTGTTCTCCTCAGCCTTGGAAAACCTTCATTTTTAGCTCTGCTGGGAGGAGTCCATGAGATCACATGCAATTGCTCTTTGGAGATGTTTGTGACGCAAAGATCTTGTCTGATTTTTATCACATCTAAAAAATGAAGAAGTAAATAGAAACTATGTTCCCAAGGACCCCCAAAATAAAAGGCATTGACATGAGACCCAATAAAGTGATAATATCAAACCAGGAAACACAAAATTTTCCACTTAGAAAATTTCTTTTAAAAAAGATTATTATTGTTTTATGTGTGTGTGTTTTGCCTGCACGAATTTCTGTGTGTCACACGAGTGCAGAAAGCCCCCAGAGGTCAGAAGATGGAGTCAGGTTCTCCGGAAGGGGAGTTACAGATGATTGGTAGCTACCATCTAGTGCTGGGAAATGAACTTGGATCCTCTGCAAGAACTGTACAAGCTTTTAGGTATGAGCTCTAAACTGCTAATCCATCTCTTTAGCCCCCAGAAAATTCTTGGTGAAATAACCCAATATGTTAAAATTGTATAAAAGCTCTGTGATCAATGCCCTTCAGCACAGAGACTGATTCGACCCAGTTGCAGACATCAAGAGTGTTACCCATGCATTGGAAACCAAAGCATGAAGGAGGGAGAAAGGTAAAATAACAATTAGGGTATCTGAAAAAGTAATAAGGATTAATACTAGTAACTATCTACCTAAAATACCTATAATGTATGTAAGTCAGCATCTAAAAATTCATATATAGTCTAAATGAAAATTTCCCATCTGGAATGACAATGTTCCCTCCAAGAGCCAAAGACCATCTAACAAAACCCCCAACACCAGGCATGGTATTTTGAGTTGTTGGTCAGGGTTGTTCAAGAGGTTCCCAAGTACTATAGGCTGTTGCTATTGCCCTCAACTGACCCTCAGCGTTGGAAGGAAAGTTCCTGCTGCTGAAGAGACCATGCACTTCACATGTAGAGCCCAGAGGCTCTTGAGCTGGAACTGATGATCGGAATAGCTCCTCCATGAGGACTAGCTTTCATGGTGTAAGAAAGGACCATGTAAGCTTCCTAAAGAGGGAAACAACCAACAGTCCCAACCAGCTATGCTGCCCATGAACCACACCGATGATCACCATGGCATAATAACCCCAAGGGTGTGGTAATGGCATGCATGTCTTGGTGGTAACTAACAGTTAAATAATTGGGCTTAAGATCCACTAAACTAGAAATCTGGTCAATCACCCAGGACTCGGGAAGTAATGGGTCTCGGAGGAAACCCAACTACTGCCATTTTACTAAATCAGCATAATCCCTAACTGCATTCCAAACATTTGTCCTTATGCCCACAAATACCTGTAATCCTCACTCTTTATCAAGGAAATGCCTCATTGCAACAGAGACCATTACAGAAAACCACAACCAAAGGAGAGTTGTGGAGCCCAGTCTACAATACATCTACAGAAAAATCCCCCACCTAAGGCTCGGGGAACAATGAGGAAGAGGGGACAGAAAGACAGTAAGAACCAGAGGACCAGGGAGTTTGTGTCACACCCATAAAGTATCACCAACATGACTTCCTAAGTACAATCTGAATAAGGACAGCAACAATAGATATGACAAAGTTAATGAGTGGAGACCATGTGGCTTCAACCCTACCCAAGGAACTATAGGAAACTAAGAAATTCTGAGTGGGAGAAATAGCCTTCCTCTGGGTAGATCACAGCAATTGGTTGTCCAAAACCAAATGGTCAGCTCAGAAAAAAAAAATGTACAAACAAGTAACATTATACAGACTCAGCAGGGTATGTTTTACATACATATGCATATGTGAATGTAACAGCAGTTAATAAAAAATAAGTCATGCATTTGAAAGAGAGCCAGGAGGGGTTCATGAGAAGGTTTGGTGGAAGGAAAGGGAAAGGGGAAATGGTAAGTGACATAATAATATTATAATCTCAAAAAATAAACAGCTGTAAAAATGTCTTTTCTGGTCCCGATGTTTCACCACAGGGCAGAGAAATTGCTAATACAATGGGCGTGTTTGGAAGCTGCGGCAACTTCTAACCTCCTTACTTAGTTCAACATCTACAGCCGTTCATGTCAGGCTCTGTGCCAAGAAATGTGGACCCTGAAAATGGTTCATCTTTCCTTTAGGAGTGGATGTGCCTGGCTAGAATCTTGGTGTACTCTAGGAAGAGAGAATGCCAAGGCCAGATAGATTAAAACTAAAACCTATTCCATGCTGTGACTCACAGCCATAATTTTAATCTGGGCTGTTGAACACTTCATGGAGCCAGTGCTCACACTAGCCTGTGGGGTGTGTGGGAGGCAACACAGAACCCCTTTTTCCCATCCTCAGCTTTAGCAAAGGTCTACACAGTATGTTGCTGGACATCCTAAGGTACGATCCACAGTCCTTTGTGATGGGCTCTGCTGCCCGCTGTAAGATGCCCTGAAGCCTCCCTGCCTCTCCTCCAAGTGGTCCCACCTCCATGTCTCTCTAAATATCGTGGACTGTCCCTATCCAGAGCAAGGATAAACTCACCTACAGTTGAGGACAGCTGCCCTAAACCTGTAATCCTCAATGCCTGCCTGCCAGCACCCCACTTTTTCCAGTCAAACACTAACCGCTAAGCTTATACAAAAAACAGTGCCAGGTCATAAGAAGCAAAATCTCTACCATGGATTTTGGAGTTACAGTTGAGATCTGTGTTCTTTTCTAGGTACTAGACTAAGGGATATAAGGACAAACTGTCTAGACAAGAGAAGGGGTGTGTTGGTTTGAAAGAAAATGCCCCCCAGAGGAAGTGGCACTATTAGGAGGTGTGGTTTTGTTGGAGGAAGTATGTGTGTCCCAGTAGGGGTGGGATTTGAGGTCTCTTTTCTCAAGGTTCAGTCAGTATGACAGTCAGCCTCCTATTGCCTGAAAGATGTAGGACTCTCAGCTCCAGCACTACATCTGCCTGCACACTGCCATGCTTTCTGCCATGATGAAAATGGACTGAGCCTCTGACCTGTAAGTGAGCCACCCCACTTTAGAAGAGTTTCCATGGTTGTAGTGTCTCTTCACAGCAAACAAACAAAACAACAACAACAACAACAAAGGAAAAGAAAAAAAAGCCTAACTAAGACAGGGTACTTCTCTGAGGAGTTTTATGGGTCTATAAAGGAAAAAAAAGATGAGGGGACAGTTTAGGATAAGGGGGAGAATCAGAATTATAGTCATCTAATGTCCCTATCAGAATCAGACAGAAGATTTTTTTATGGTTGCTCAAAATGGCTTGAATTTTGGTATTCCCAAGGCACCAGTTCTACCTAGTGTTGTCCCTGCATTAGCAGCCTGCTGACTCCAGCCTTCCATGAGAAATCCTCATTCATCCTGAGCCAGAGGAAGGAGAGCACACTCCTTCCTCCCTTCCAAAATAAGGGACTTTTGGAAATCTACCATCTTGAAAGAACATTCCCAATACATTTGTGGTTAGTGTCAGCTGGTACACTCCCCTTGCTGGTGGAGGACTAGCAAATCTGTCAGCAAGGCAGTGATGTTTTTGGCAGAAGTGTGTTTAAGCTTGCTTATGTCCTCCAGGTTGATGTCTGGAAGCTGGCAAGGGGGTGGTGTGGGAGGTCCTTCTGTCTATGTGTCACTTTTACTGAATAAAGAAATTGCTTTGGCCTCTAGCAAGGCAGAATTTAGCTAGGTGGGGAAAACTAAACTGAATGCTGGGAGAAAGAAGGTGGAGTCAGTGAGAAGCCATGTAGCCCCACCAGAGACAGACACCGGAACTTTACAAGGTAAGCCATAGCCTTGTGGTGATACACAGATTAATGGAGATGGGTCAATTTAAGATATGAGTTAGCCAGAAATATGTTTAAGCTATTGGCCAAACAATATTGCAAATAATATGGTTTCTATGTGATTATTTCGGGGCTGAGCAGTCGGAAATAAACAAATGGCTCTCCTACAACAAGGGGGATGTCCTAGATTGTTTCTGGAGTTTTCTAGACCCATTATGGTTTGTTTGTATTTTTTTCTTGAGTCCTGATTTCTTCCTGGCATTTTCTATTCTCTGTGATGACCATTCAGGTCTTTTTTTTTTAAATTTATTTATTTATTAAAGATTTCTGTCTCTTCCCAGCCACCGCCTCCCATTTCCCTCCCCCTCCCCTAATTAAGTCCCCCCCCCCCCGTCAGCCCGAAAAGCAATCAGGGTTCCCTGTCCTGTGGGAAGTCCAAGGAACCCCCCACCTCCATCCAGGTCTAGTAAGTTGAGCATCCAAACTGCCTAGGCTCCCACAAAGCCAGTACGTGCAGTAGGATCAGAAACCCAGTGCCATTGTTCTTGAGTTCTCAGTAGTCCTCATTGTCCTTAAGAGAGCAGTTTTGTCAATGACTTATCTTTTCGCATGGAGCTGTGTTTGCAACGATGAGTCAAACACAGGTTCCTAAGTCCATTTTCCCTCTAGGCATGTCCTCTTCACTTCCAGTCCCCATCCCCAACTGGTGTGCAATTCAGATTGGGGACCTGTTTGGTTTCTCTCATCTCTCATCTCCTCCCCACTATCTACCACTTCTACTGGTCATTTCACCACAACAGTGACAAAGGTCTCACCTGAGCCCCTTCTGGACTTCTGGAAAGCCATGTCTCGGAGAGAAGTGTACACTGATCTCTGGTGGTGCTGGAGGCAAGGGTTGATACTTCTTGGGGAGGGTTATGGTGGGCCTGTGGGAAGAGTCACACAGGTAAGGATTGAGCAGGTCAGTAGCCATGCCTTTCTCAGATAGTAAGTTTACTCTAGCCCCCCTCCTCCCTCCCCTGCTGTGGGTTTGAAGCCCTCTAGCCCCCCTGACTCCCCTCCCCTGTTGTGGGCTTGAAGCCCAAGTGTGAAGGATGCTTTCTGTAGCCTGGACCATTCTGGATGTCTTCAAGCATCCTCACGCTTCCAGAGTACCACACTCTGATCCTCGGCATTCTGTAGCGTGTGTGACAATGCCCTACAGGTGTCACAGGCTTTTCAATATGCCACCCATTCAGACTACAGGCCTGGGGAAAAGAGAACAGTAACCTCCTGCTTATTCCACACTGGACGACCTGAGTTTCAAAATTTCCCCCAAAAATCACGAAAATGTTTGCAAGTCAATGAAAGCCTGTTTCACCCATTTTCTCCAGCCATTTGTGTGCTGATCCACAAAGTGCATCATGTGTTTTGGTGGATGCAAAAGGAAATAAGAAAGACATAGTCCTTGGCTCAAGAAGCCCCCACTCCATGCAAGGGAAGAATGAGGAGTGAAGTGACTTGACATGCTTAGTTTAGAGACACATTGGTCTAAGTAGAGCAAAGGCATCCACCAACCCACTCAGAGCCCGGTGGCCCAGTCTGCAGCTCTCACCTCTATGTGTCTACAAACATAACAACAATAAGCATTAATATATGTGATATATAAACATATAGACTTAGATGGACACATTCATACATTGTAAGTCCTTAAATTATAAATCAATTTATTTATGAAAATTCAAATTTCTGGTTGATTATTGACCTACTGATTTCTATGTTGGGTCTTTCCTGATCTCATGAGTCTGGGCAGCTAGATAAACCTACAACAGGCTCTGTCTAACATTTTCACTAAAGAAAGGAACATGCCATGTTGCTATTTGGGGAGCAAGATTCTGGGAAGAAAGAACAGCAAGTGTAGAGACGCTGCCGCTAGAAATGGATTTGGGGGATGGATAACGTTATGGTAATCAGAAGGTTGTGGGCTTTTGTTAGGCTGTTTAACACTGTCTGCCCGCTACATGTGTCCTTGATCAGCTTGGTCTCGAGCTGGGGAAATGGCTCAGCAGGTAAAGGTCCTTGATGTTAAAGCTGAGGACCCATGTTTGATCCCCAGGACCCACAGAGTGGAAATAGAGAATTAACTCCCATACGTTTCTCTCTGACCTTCCCATCTGCACGGTGGCACATCACACTACCCACCACAAATAAGTGTCAAAAATGGGAAGTGACCTGTTTTGAACCTCAATACTAAGAAAGAAAGATAGATGGAGGAGGGAAGTGTGCCAACAGTAGGACTGTCTGATGGTGTGGAAGAATGGAGGCTTGCTGCCTGTTGTCCACAGACCAGCTTCTCCAAGGCCAAATGTTTGTGCTTCTCTTTTGCAGGAGCTGACTCAAATCATGTAAGGTTATGTCAAAAAATTTACATTTTAAAAAAATTTATTTTATGCATATGGGTGTTTTGACCATGTGTTGTTTGTGCATCACGTGTCCCCTGGAATAAAGTTACAGGCTGTTGTGAGCATGCTGGGAATAGAATCTGGTTTCTCTGTAAAAGTAGTCAGTGCTTTTGATCTCTGAACCATCACCCTGCCACCACAAATATGATTTTAAATGTCTTACCGTGGAGGCGGCACAGGAGTCTGCAAAAGGAAAGAAGACCAGGAGTTAAATTCACTGTTTTGGGGTAGGCAGTGGTTGTGAATGTTTTGGTTCACAAATGGAAGTGAAAATGGTAACCGAAACCCTAGGGCATACTTTTCAAGTGACATGTCAGCCGCATTTATTTCCCGGTGCCCACGTGCCTGAGCTTTTCAAGAGTAACAGGTGCATTTTGACAGCTTTCACTCACCTTGTTCTCCTCTGTGCATTTCAACCCTAAAATACAAGATAGAAAAAACAGTGAACCCCGTGGAAAATATCATCAAATACTCTTACATATGCTCCTATGGAAACTGTTCCTATATTGATTGACACTGATGATACTTATTGGGATCTCAGCAGTTGCCCGGCCTGGTGCTGAACACTGTAGTTTGGGGATCTTACTGCATGCTCAAGAGTCTGAGATGTGGGGGAAATTCAGCATCTCACAGGCTAGGAAGCAGACACCACTGAGTAGAGCGACTCTCAAGGACCCCTGAACATCACTCTCTCATCGTCCGTTTTGTTGCTCCTGGAAACCACCTTGCACTTCCTCCTACCTTGTGTTTTGTTATTTCAGGGTCATCTACGTGACAGCATGTAGAGCTTCATTTGAGTGTGTCTCATTTCACCTAGTGTAATGTCCCCAGGTCCATCCACGGGCTCACAAATGGTAGGCTTTCCTTCCTGTGGGGCTGAAGAAAGCCCCATTGTATATATGTGTACCATATCTTTACCCAGGCTGCGGGGCACAGACAGACTGCTTCCATGTTTGCTTTATGGATTATGCTGCAGGGACTCAGATTGGAGACAGCTCTTCAAAAGCCTAATTTCAATGCCCTTGATGAATACTACAGGTGGGATTCCTGAATCGCAGGCTGGTTCTAAATTTAGATTCTAGACGAAATACTATACTGTTTCTGCAGATGGCTGTGCTGACTTGGGTTCTCACTGACAGTGGGCACCGCCCCACACCTTGTGATGCCAATTTAGATAGGGTGCTCAAGCTTGCAGCTTCATTCCTCACTCCAGGGAGCTATGAGGGCCTTTTGTGGCAAACGTGGCAGAACTTTCTGACACTCTGTGTGTGTATCCTCGGTCTCTATTAAAATGTTGGTCTTTCTCTAGCATGGTTTAGTATTCTCTCCCCTCCCTTAAGATTGTAGTAGCAATTCTATCAACAATAGCAACAAATCACAGGTATCGAACTTGTGGCCTTGGGCCGCCTGTGTCTGGGATGGCTTGTTGTGCTGCAGTATGCAGTAAGATGTAAGAATGCATGCACAGCCATCAGCTGCAGGTGGAACATGGCTTTCCTGTGACGCTCTGGACAAGGGAATTTCCTTTGCCCTAGGAGGCATAGAAAAACCAAAGGCCTGGACTCCCCTCCACTCTGTCAGCTGCAGCAGGCATGCATGCTGACAAACCACCCATGCCAGGGGCCTCCCCATGCTGCTGGTTTAGCTATCAACATTTCACGAGGTAAGTGGTCTGGGTGACCTATGGGCAAGCAAAGGCAGGTGAAGTAACTCACTACATAGCTGTCATCTTTTGTGGCAACTGGGCTAAAATCCAGCAAGGTTCTTTGTTTTCCATCAGGGGACCTTGTTTAATAAAGACCTAACAGGTCAGGTATTTGCAATAATAAAAAAAAAAAGGTAAGATTTGGAGTGGATTTTTTTTTTCAGACTGACCTTTAAAATTTGTTTTTCTTAGTAGTGCACACATCAAACTCGGGACCTTAGGTTGTGCTAAGCCAGCATTCTACTTACCCAACCACACCTCCAGCCTGGCCTTGGCTCCTGGGGTTCACTGTAGGCTCAGCCAGCAGGAATGAAACAAACTGCTGGGCTTAGGAATGGGTGATTTCTGATACTCCCTCAGAATTTGTGTGGGGGAGACATGAATTAGAGCACATTAAGGCATACTTCCTGTCTTTAAAAATGATTATTTATTAAAAACTTTGAGGCACAGCTTCTAATACACACTTGGTTTCTGCTGTGCAGTGGGAGACTGGAGAGGGGATGTTTGGCTATTCTGACAAAGCCCACGGGTGTTCTCCAATGCTGGGAAGAGTTTCCTGTCAGTCAGACCAGAGGACCCTTCAGGCCTATCTTGAGGACTTTTCCCCTCCAAGTGTGAGGAGGCTTTTCACTGGGAGGTGACATGTCTGCCCTCTGGTGGCCAGTGCTGTAATCAGCATTCTCTGCAAAGAGACTGGTCCTCCCCTTTCCATTAGGGCTCCCACTTCTAGCCAGGGTGCTTGTTTCTGGAGAGGTAGGTGATTGGGGAAGGGAGCAGAGCACAGCTGTGGAAGCTAACAGACCTGGGCTTGACTATTTTGGGGTCAAACCATGAAGAATGTAACGACACAGTGTTATGTAAAGTTGAAGCTGTGCCTCTTGGAGAAGGGGAAGTTTTAGAGGTCTCTTTGAGATGCACAGGAGAGGCTTGTACCACACTGTAAGACCTGATTGTTAAATGGCAAGGATTTTGTAAGCTGGTTGTTAAATATAGACATCATCAAAGATAGATCAGAGAATTGTACAGTTAAGTCACGTCAAAACAAAGATAAGGAACACAAATGCATGCATCGCTTCCTGTGTGTTATTGTATGTATCACTGAGGTGATCTTCCCACGCTATGAAATGACATCTCTTCCAATTCCATGGTCATGAGCATTCTGGTACGTGAGGACTGGCGTGCTGGGAGTATTTCCACGAAGGGGAATGTTACACAATGTTTTGCCACTTGTCCAAACTTAAGAAAGTTTTAGAGAAAGTGTTAAGCGAGCACACCCTACTTCTGCTTGTATAATGCGCATAGACATTACGTTCTAAAGAGTGTGCCTAAGGAAACAGACATCTAGAAAACTAGTTTTCAGCTTAGTTAGGAAATGGTCCATGTCTTCATACCCTGGAAGCTGTGATTTGGCTGTGGATGCAAGAGCTTGGGCAAAAGTCAATCAGAGTTAAGTGTGGTAGCTCAAGTCTGTAATCCCAGTACTCAGGAGGTGGAGGCAAGAGGACCTTAAGTTCAAGGCCAGCCAGGGTTGCAGAACGAGTTCAGGGGCAGCTGGGCTCCACAGCAAGACCCTGAAAACAGTGAAACGGAAAACAACTGGTTCTATAAATTTGGAATAAGGGATATTTTATCTCTCGCTCTTACTTTACAAGTGTATGCTATGCTTCTCTCCATCAGTAGCACAGAGACCTCATTGGCATACGTGTTTGAGTTCTCTTCTTTAGATCCCTGACTGTTTGGCATTTCCCTAGGCTTATGAGTTGAGAATCGAGCCTTGCTGTTATTATCAACGAACTGCATAACTTGACACAAATTGTTTGGTCTCCCTGGGCTACTTCTCTCCTTCTCTGTGATTTTTTGAAAAATGAGAAAATGAGACTCATATCACAGGAGCCAAGATTTTTGTCTCTTAATAGAAGACACAAAGCTGGGTGGCCACAAATGGGACCTGTGACGTCACTCAAGTTGAGTATAAGCCTTGGTGACTTAAAAGTTAAAATACAGATTATGAAATCTAATTCTTTGGGGTTTTACGTGTGAAATATTTAGTTTTCACCTAAGGCAGTGGTTTTCAACCTGTGGATCTCGAACCTTGGGGGTTTGAACAACCCTTTCACAGGGGTCACATATCAGATATCCTGCTTATCAGATACTTATATTACAATTCATAGCAGTAGCCCAGTGGTGTGGGAGAATTGTCTGTATTCTGTCAATCATGTTTTAAACAAGCACTGATTGGCCAGACAGGAAGTATAGGTGGGTCAACCAGAGAGGAAGTAGAGGTAGGACAATGAGAACAGGAGAATGCTAGGAAGGAGGAAGTCCATTCCTCCCATTCCAGCCCAGACCACTGAGAAGCAAGATGTAACCTGCCCGGCTGAAATCTATGTTAGCCACATGGCTCAATACCTAAGAATAATGGGTTAATATAAGCTACAAGAGCTAATAAGAAGACTGAGCTAATGGACCAATCAGTTTATAATTAATGCAGACTCTCTGTGTGATTTTCTTTGGGGCTTGCTGGCTGTGGGGTACCAGGTGGGATGGAAACCCCAACAAGCCTGCCCTCCATGTTACAGCGCAGTTATAGTTATGAAGTAGCAATGCAATCATTTTGTGGTTAAGGTTGATCACAACATGAGTAACTGTATTAAAGGGTTGTAGCATTAGGAAGGTTGAGGACCACTGACCTAAGCTTCCATCTAATTTGTGTTGAACACAGGTGGTATTCACATGCAAACACTCCCAGAAACAGAGCATCCATGTAATGTCCTATAATTACAGAAATGGACTTGGAGGAAAATTAGATAAAACTTGGCCTCAATCACAAAATTTATTGTGTCTAAGACTTTTATGAGCATTAGCATTTTGTGTCTTGATGATTAATTATGGAGGAGTCCAAAGAAGCGACTTAAATAATCCCAGTGGCTAGTAATGTCCACTTGGCAGAGCCTGCCGGAGAAGCATCTTCAAGTCCATCATAGCTTTCAGAAATTAATTGCAGCAATAAATTACTGAAGCCATCCTTGGGGAAGTAGTGGGAAGGGATCGTGTTAGGCGAAGCCAAGGTTGTTGCAGGAACCCCATGGCTCTCACATCCCCTCAGATAAAATCAGAAGGCACCACATTTAGGAACAAGCCTTTCAACAGCTTTCATGCTGGGCCGGTGGGGAAAGTGAGATGGAGCAATTCTTCCAGCCCAAGCCAGGAGGGAGGTGTTTTCGGCTGCCTTGCATGTGTTTGGATGAAGGAGCATGGGCAGGCAGGGTAAAGTGATGGATGAAGACTAGGTAGGCAGGGGTGGTATGGATTCACACAACGCTAGCGAACACAGACTTCTGCTTCCACAGCTGAGGTGTGAGGGCCCAGTCAAGGAACAAGATGCAGCTGAATTTGGAAGCACAGGCAGGAATGGGCCCCAAATTACCAGAGCCTCTTGAGTTGTCCCTGTGCTGGTCCCCACCCAGTGAGATTGACATACTGTGTGGTCCTGTGGCATTAGTCAGGGTGATGATGTTTATCTCTACACTGTTAACACAGGCTAAGTCCTAGAGGGAATCTAAACATTTCCCACGTGTCCAGCATGGTGCCACATGTTTGCTGCGTGGAGATGATGTTATGAGCTGTGTTCTCTGTGACTGAAGCCTCTGGCTCACTTTTTAACCAATTCGACACAACAGATTAACTTGCATGCTAAAACCCAAACTAGGTAGACAGGAGATGGTTTTAGCCTGCAGTGGGAGTCAGGGGACTGTAATAAGGGGGCAGGGATCTAGGACGACCAGTGTGGAACCACACTGGAGGGCCACCATCATAACAGTTCTGTGGGGTTCCTCTGATGCCGTCCTCAGACACCTTGTCATGTAGTATTGTTGATGTGAGAACTTCAGCTTAGGTTCCTGAGTTACTTTCAGGTCTTCTAGCTGGGAGCAGCACAGTCAGGATTTCGATCCAGGATCAACTCCCCCAAAATCCAGTGTATAGCCAGCCACACTGTCGCTTTTTAAGCATCAAAAAGGCTGTTTTCCTTCCCCAACATCTCAGTTCCATGTCCCTTGCTCCTGAGATTGGGAGACACACAGCTTCTCCCAGTGGGAAGTAGTATGGTTTTCTTAGTTATCTCAACTCCTAGTACAGAACTCAACACACTGGCCTGTGTGGTCTTGTATAGCTCCCTGGCATGCAGAACCTTGGCAAGCAGTAAGTTTGGAAGTAGAGCCCTCCTGGCACAGCTGCTGTCATCAGTGTGGATGTCCCCTCTCTTTTAGAAACCCATCCTCTGGCTGGAGAGAGAGCCATGTGGAGACTTGGGCCTCACTCAGCAGCCTGAGAGCTGCTCACATTACAGGTGCTGAAAACTAGTGGCTAAGTGGTTGTGAGATCCACTTACTTCAAGCTAACTTTTTTCTAGCTTTAATCCCCCATCACCATTCCTGGGGAATTCTGAGGTAATGGCTTGATGCCAGACCCCCATGGATACTGATGTTTTTGGATGCTCAAGCTTTTTGTATAAAATAGCATAATGCCTCTGTATGCCTATGTCCAATTTCTGTTATAATTAATTTCTAGATTGTTTGTAACACCCAAACCCTGTCAGTAGTGGCTTACCGTATTGTTGAGGGAACAGCAACGAAGAAAAGTTTGCGTTCAGTACAGACCTAATTGTTCAAGAATGCTCTCAGCCGATGGCTAAACCCACTGGCGTGGAGCTCACAGAGACTGAGGCACAAGTGAACTTTAGTATACTGGCTGTGTATGCCTTTCCTCCAAATTGTGATAAAGGATCTGAATTAGAAAAACTAAGTGAAAGGAGAGTGTGCACGCTGCTGTTCTTCACCCTCCTCCAATTCCCCAGAGGCTTGAGGGAGGAGAGAAGAGAGGAGAGAGGCAGGGGGTGGGGAGGAGGAGTATAGAAGGGGTTTCTATTAAAAAAACCTTCTTTTAAAGATTGAAGAACATTTGCCCCAAACAATGCCTGTATCCATTGTGGCAGCATCCTTCCTCAACAGCCAAATTACGGAATCAGATTAGTGACATTGTGGTATATATACACAATGGAATATTACTCAGCTGCAAAGACCAGGATCCTGTCACTTGCGTGAATGGATAGAAATGGAAGACACCAAGTTAAGCAAAATAAGGCAGGCTGAACCTAGATTTAAGTGTGTATATGAGTGCATGTGTTTGTGCGTGCATATGTGTGCAGATGTGTATGTGAGTGTGCATGTGTGCATGAGCCTGTACATGATGGACCTAAGAAGGAGACCATGAGAGAGGAGGAAGAGATTTTTAGGGAGAGAAAGAGCAATTACTAGCATGTGACCTGAACACTGAAGGGGGGGCCATTGCAGGGAAGGAGGCCAGAATCGGGAGGAAAGGGCCTTGGGGGATGGAGAATAATTAGAACCACTACAATGACACATATACATGAAAGGGCCATAATTAAAACCATTTCTTTGTATGCTAGCTTAAGAAATTGATTTTTAAAGGTCTCATTAATGTGTGATGTTCAGTTTAAAGCATTAGTTTTGAATCCAGCATGGTACTGATATTTGTGTTGATTTTGGACCATGGGTTGTAATAGAAATAAATTTAAATCCAACACAAACACAAGTCAGCCTTTCATTTCTCTCTTATCAATCTGTGAGCTAAGGTTTAGTATTTTTAAGTATGCAGTTTACGGAATACCTAGTTCCATTGTGTCTTGTGTTGTCACCTGCAGCCACTGGGGCACAGTACCACCCACCTGTTCTCCCCTGGAACCGAACAGTTTGGAGGAGCGGGCCATCGGTACAGGAGCTGCAGGTGACTGAATGGCAACACTGTCCAGTGTCCCAGGGAACATCTGCAGCTGATGAATACTGCGCTGGTGACCTAGGCTCTGACTCCTTGCTGGCTAACCCGGAGCTGCCAGATTGACTCCAGAGTGACCTCTGATTGTTTCAGCATCCCAGTCCCTTTAGATGCAAATTTGTGCGATCCCTCTGGAGGGCACTGTGTGGAATCTGGTTTGCTGCTTTCAACAAGCCATGCTTGTATTTCTGGATTTGCTCGTTCAGCTGCCGAGCATAATTCTTTTTCTTGGATGGTTTATTGTATTTCTTTATGAAGTGATTCCTGAGTAGAGTATGCATGTCACTTCAAAGAAAATTGGTTTAGCGTTTGAATTTAGTTTACATCCCAGGCAGGGAGATGTACACTGGGGCTGCGTGTGTTCTCGGCTTCACGGCTCCCAGGAAGCTAAGCCCTGACTATTGGAAAGTAACAGCTGTCCTTGAAAAAAAGGTGTTCTCTGGATCTGTGGTTATTGCTGGTGGGTCATTACACACAACTTATATGGTAACAACTTTACCTCCAATTAAAACTTTTGCTCATTTCCAGGAGAAAAAAAAAACCCTTCCTCCACCTTCAGGGAACGCAAGGTCTCGAAATCTGATGCTTTCTGGGTAATGATTGGAGGAAAAATGACAGGAGACATACATTTACATAAAACTGTAGCTGCTTAACTTGAAGAAAAATACCATAAAATCCCTCTGTTCCTGAATCGATGGGTGTGGTTCCTTTTTCCTGTGACATTTTGTGAGAATACATTAGCTGAGAATATGTGTTGGCATCAAAAATACAGAGTTTTGTAATGAACACAAATCATCCTGGCATTTACCCTCCAGGTGCCTGATCCTAAAAGCAGGGGGAAGAGGGTCTGTATTTATTTTCTCCCCTCTGTGGGTAGTACCTGAGTGTCCAGGGTGACGGTGGAGATCATCAGTTCTAGAAGTGTGGGGAAGGACTATAGTCACGGAAGAAGCTTCGAGAATCCTGCCCTGCCTTCAGTGAGCCTTGCTTTACTTGAGTTACTGTCTCCAGTGATGGCCTGAGATGGTACTGGGGGCTCACTTTGAAAAAGCAGTTAGATCTTTGTAGCCATTCATCTTAGCTGCTTTTCTATTGCTGTGATAAAACACCATAATATTGAAGGAAGGGATCATTTGGGCTTATGTTCCTGAGGGAGAAGAGTTCATCATGGCGGGGAAGGGGGTGAACATAGGGGGGCTGGAGTAGCAAGTTGAGAGGTGATATCTTGAGCCACAAGCACAAAGGAGAGAGAGAGAGAGAGAGAGAGAGAGAGAGAGAGAGAGAGAGAGAGAGAGCTAGAAGTGCTCTTAGTCTTTCAACTGTCAAAGCCTGCCATACTTTCTCCACATCTCCTGAGCCTACTCAAACAGAGCCTCCGCCTGGGGACCTAGTACTCAAATGTCCAAGACCCTGGGGGACATGTCATTCAAACCACCACACCATGGCATCAGCCACCATCCTCTATAAAACAGACAGTACCAGCACATCCATGAGAAGCAAACCCACACCTTTTCCCTGAGGACTCAGTCTGCTATTTTGATATGTGAAATTAATATTCCACGGAGAACTACTAAGAACCTCAGAGGGAAACTAGGATTATCTCTATTTTCCTTCAGGTTTTGCTTTTTCTTTCTCTATTTTACTGCTTGAGATTTTTTTTTTCTTTTCCAGATCTTATGAACTGATGAAATATTAAGGAAGTGACATGTCCAGACAGATGGACAGCAGCCACTGAGACTGCTCTGCTGTTTCTTGTCCCAGGACTCATTTGTCATCACAGGAGTAGAGTGTGCTACTATTACTGAAGACTTGTGCGTATTGAATGATCAGGGCTTGGCTTGTGAGTGGTTGGACTTCTGTTCCCTGTCTCTGTCAGGAGAAGTGAAAAGGCTTTTGCACAATGCACCTTGGTGTTTAAAGAGTGGAAGCAAATCAGTTCATAGGATGAGTTGCAGTTGAGTAGACAGAGAAGCTGTCCTTAAAGGACCTAAGAAGCCTTGAGAAGATGGCTTCTCCATGTCAAACAAGGGTTCAGGAGGAAGACAGAGTCGGACAGGAACCTGTGAGGCTAAGCTGGCTGTGGATGAGCTGTGGACTAGAGGTATTAAAACCCTCCCTGCTTATGTGTGATGGGTCTCCCGAGTGGCTATATCTGGCTGCCTGCTGTTGATCTTGAAGAGGTCTGCTCTCTTCAGGAATGATAGGCACCTTGCTGAAGGCCTCACAGCAGCCAGAGACTGGGCCCAGGCTGCTGCCCTTGCTCTGCACGCCCTGCTCCCTGCTGCGAGCATCCTTCTCTTCCTTCACTCTGCCATCAGCATTGTAGCCCCAAGTAGGCTGTGCTGGGAAGCCAGACAGTGATTGAGGGGGGCTGAGCATTTACCTCCCTGGTTCCTATCATGGTTTATATCCTTTTTATATTAAATGTCCATCAAAGACTCATGGGTCATGGGTTTTTGCCAGCCTGCGATACTAATTGTGGAATTCTGGGGACCCTAGGAAGGAGAAAGGAGTTAGGGGAGGAAGTTAGGGGTCATTGGGGACCTGCTTTTGCTGGGAATATTGGTACTCAGCCCCTTCCCCTCTCTCTCTGCTTCCAAGACATTTTCAGATCATGAGATTTTCCTCTAACATTCTCTGTCCTCTTGATGCTCTGCCTCACCACGGCCCCAAAGCACCAGTTACCCAGCTGTGATCCAAGATCTCTGAAACTGTGAGCAAAAGCAACTTCTGCTCCTTTGAAGTTGGCTTACTTAGAGATTTTTGTTGTAGCAATGGGAAATTAACCCAACTCCCTCCCTGGGAGGTCTTCCCACTATAGCTCTTGTCCCTGTGGCTTTCAGTAGCTCCTCCCCATCTCTCTGGGCCTAGGGTGTGGATCTCCCACCCCCTGGTCACGTCAGCCCTGGATCTACACTACGATTCTGTACCCAGCACACTTCTGTAAATAGTTCCTTGGTAAGTAAACATTCTTAAATTACCCAGCTTTGTGGTCATCGTCGTCTCCTATAGAGACGTGTAGTGCTGTCCTTCCTTATTAAAGGACACATTGGGATTCACCATTAAGCACTTGGGCTTCAGTTATTGGGGACTGTAAATCATACACATCTTCTTCACGGGACATCGTAAGGGACAATGGGGCCAGGGGGAAATGATGAGACAGGAAAATGATGAGAGCCAAGCCGAATTTCTCCAGCTGCCCTTGGTTTGTGCTTCCAGCATCAATGGAATTGATTACTTCCTTTCAGGCTTGTACCTATGCTTCTGTCGCCAAATTGAGTGGTTTTGCCTCAAGCTCTAAAGCCCATTTTCATATTCATTAATCAACATTTTAAAATTAGATTCCTATCTTGTGATTTTTTGGGGGGGAGGGCAATGTGCTTATAGAAATGACTTATTAGAATGCAATCCATATGTTTTTGAAACAATGCCTTTCTCAGATGATGTAGAACAGAATATGAGTTTTCCCAATCAATTTCTTTGCCAATAAGGTAAGGCTGTAAAAGAGCTGAGAAGCATGCACGGTAGCAGAATAGGACAGTCATTTCTCTGAGCATCATCAGAGCTCCTGGTGTATAGGGCCTGTGACCACAAGCAGAGCACAGGACCGTGGGAGCAGGGGAGATACTCCGTGGGATTTTAAATTCTTCGGACCTTACCTTTAAAGCGCTGGCTTCTGACATCCTTAGAGATGGGCTTGTCCCTGAAAAAGACCTGTAATAGACAATGCAGCACCATCGGCTCACACAGATCATGCCACAGCCACGTGTCCGGCTACTCTATGGCTAGAGTCCTCAGCATAAATGCATATGTCCCCGGCCCACTGTTCGTAGAGACTGCTGTGTGCCGCCAGTAGACATTGGCTGACTATCTATAAATATGTGGATTGCTACCAGAGGAGACTGTGGTATCCTGGGTGCTATTTGGCGTAAAATCTCATGAGAGAATGGGAAGGACATCTAGGATCTTAATGGTGTTAGCTCTACATCTTTATGATAGAGAAAGGAGCCAGGGAGTGCCACTCTGTCATAATGGAGACCAGTGCCCATGGCCAGGGCTGTGGAAGCCACTGGGCAGGCACAGTGGAGTGTGACCTTTAGTGACAGTTCAGGTGATTCCACCTCATCTCTGTCACATGCCAGTTGTGAGGGCATAGTGAGTCACGCAGCTTGGAGGTTTCCTTTCTGTGAAATGGAGGGAAAAAATACTGCTTCATTTGAGGATGGTGTGTGTGTGTATGTGTGTGTGTGTGTGTGTGTGTGTGTGTGTGTGTATGAGTACGTGTGTATATGACAATGTGAGACACAGTGGCAATGCTCCCAGAATGTGACACATAGTAACAATAAATAGTATCATCATCGGGTGTATAGTGAACTATTAATGGCAATGGGATGATGAAGTGGCCATTGAAGTGCCAAGGCCTTGGAAAGCCTTTCTGCCCCGCTAGCACTGGACTTTAGTGTTTATCTTATCTAGTGCTGACTGTGCTGGGCAAGGTTCCCGAGGGGTCTGCTTCTCTTCCATGAACTCTGAGCCCCAGGCCTGGGGAAAGCCACGGTTGCTATTCTGCAGTTTAGCTCAGTTAGAATAGAGTGCTGGTTGGGTTTTTCTGAGATCCTGCATTCCTTTATGGAGCCATTCATTTCCTGTTGCGCCTTTGGGACCAGCTCCTGGAGGGCTTTTGGAGGCTCTCTCTGCACCCGGTATTCAGTCTCCCTAGAGCCAGGCACTCACCATGCTTGCCCATACCCCATTGCCAGTTGGGTTAGGGCAGCAGGCAAGGCTCTCTCCACTTTATATGAATTCCGCGTGCTTAGGGTTTCTGAGTGGGGCTTCCTCAGTGTCCCTGCTATTTTCCCCTAGGCCGTCACATTCTGCTTTGAATTCATACAGAATGCTTTGTATGCGAGTTTTCAGTGATTTCTGATGATGACGGTGATGTGTGTGTGTATGTGTGTGGTACAGTGTGTTGATGGGTGTGTGTGTGTGTGTGTGATGTGGTATCGTGTGTGTATTATTATGTGTTGGTGTGTGTGTGGTGTGTATATGTGCATGGTATGATGTGTGTGGAAAGTATGTGTGTATTGTGTGTGTGGTGCATTTTCCCTTGCACAATGCAAAGAAATATCCACTCTCCCACTGTAACAACTTAAAATGTCTCCAGTTTGCACCAGAGGTCCCGGGAGGCCAAATTCTGCTGCTGAGAACCACCAGTTCCGATGCAGCACGGTGTATGGGTGAACACTGCTTTGCACACTTCTCCCAGACATGGAGACTGCCAGGTTGGGCCACTGTCTCCTCCCTTAGATTCTGGGTGCTTCCATGCTGAGCACAGCGCTTGGTACCCAGCAAGCATTCACTGAGTAGAGCACTAATGTAAGGCAAGGTAGCTGCAATCGTCCGGAGGGATGGAGACAAGAAAGGGACTCTGTAAGGGTTATTGAAGAGCCAGTCCACAGATAGTTTAATCTTGAAACTAATAAGAAACGGCCTCTGGAAATGAAGTTGTTAATGAGAAAGATAATCTACCTGCCAGGAAAATGTCCCTACTACCTCATTGATGGCTAAAGTAAAATTGTCTGAACTGAGGCTTGCCTAACTTATGAGGGGATTTCCCTCCAGGCGACCATTTGTCCTGGTCTGCCCTCTCATGCACCTCAGTTGATTCACAGTGATGGGATCATGGTTCTGCTTTTGAAGTGACCTGTCAGAAAGAAGAAACTGAGACAAAGCGGATGTGTGGACTGTAAGACGGGAAGCTCAGATCTTGCCATGGTTGGGTTTTGAGAAGGGGTCTTATGTAATCTAGGCTAGCCCCAAATTTGTCATAGAGTTCAGGAAAATCTTGTTAATCCTCCTGTTAAACCGTTGGCATTGCAGGAGTGTAGTGCAGTATCCAGCTTGCCATGGCGTTTAAAAAGCCAAATGAGGTTATTTTTCCTTAGGAAGTATATTCTCCAAGCGAAGGCATGTGTGCACGGGCATGCCAGGGAGTTTGAGGAAGGAGATCTCCGATCTTCTAAGTGCCTTCTATTCCTTCTATTTGGACCACGGCTTTTCTGGGGTTAATGGCATGCACCACCAAGCCTGGCCCGAATGGAGAGTCTTTTACCACTAAAGTGGATTTTTCATAACAGGGCAACTCTGGCTCCTTTTTCTCTCCCCACCCCATCCCTCTTTCCTTCCCATCATTCCCTTGTCTTTTCCCATTCTGCCATGTCATGCTGCAGAGATTCTTTGCTGATTTTGGCACCTGGATCCTGGACAGCCAGAATCCAGAAGTATGGGACAATAAACTTGGTTCATTATAAACTACCCTGTTTCCCGTGGATAGTCTGTCATGTCGGCCCAAGACAGGCTGATGTGTGGTTAATATCAAGAGTAGCTGCGAATCTAACGAGCAGAGAGGTCATGCTGCCCGGGAGAGCTGACGGACATGCAGACGCATGCTTCAGTTCACTGGTGACCCGTGTCAGGGAAAGAGAATCTGACAGTGACATGTTCCCTTCGTAGAAACCTGAGATCACACCAGTGAAATCCAGTGTTGCTGAGACTTCCTTGAGCTGAACATGGTTTTGTAGAGCTTCTGGAAGACCACACATCGACATGATATGTGTGTGCCTTTCGCCTTAAAAACGTTCTCATCAGGTGTTGAGTATGCCAGTCAAAATTCTACAGTGGGGAACTGCACTGCTGTGCAGCTTAGGCTGATGAGCCCTTGCTTATTTTGTGACTGGACTCAGGGTGAAAAGAGAGGAGCCCGGTCATGTTAGTGTGACAAGGATTCCTTGTATGATTCTGTCTCTCCAGGGAATACTGACCTGGAATGTATCGGAATATTATTGCTAATGACATGAAGACCCGGAGTGAGTCTTTATTTTATGGACATCTATATTAAGAGTATTAGTCATTATACATTTTATTAAAAATAAAAGTCTGCATATGGGAGCTGGAGAGATGGCTCAGTGGTTAAGAGCACTAGCTGCTCTTCCAGAGGTCCTGAGTTCAATTCCCAGCCACTACATGGTGGCTCACAAGCATCTGTAATGAGATCTGGTGCCCTCCTCTGGTGTGCGGGCATACATGGAGGCAGAATGTTGTATACATAATAAATAAATAAATCTTTAACAAAAAAGACTTCATATGTATCTAGTGCATTTTTATTTAATTTCCATAAATTCAATTCCATAAAACCATCTGCTGTTCCTCTAAATACCCTTTTAGGCCAACACGTAGAATGTTCCTGTCTGGTTTGTACAAGGATCACAGAGGTTCAGAAAGCCATGAGATTTCTCACGGCCCAGTTTGATAGTTGACAATGCTGGGGCCGAGAATCTTGGTAAAATGATGTGTTATTATAAAAAAGATTCGTGTTCTAATTGAGGATCTGAAGAATGCAATGATAATTGGGTATGGCGTAAATCCTTTGCTTTTCTTTCCTTCCAGGCTCTCCAAAGGTCCGTGATTCCGTAACTCCCACCGTTTTGCTGCCCCAAGTCCTCCCTACCCTGCTCACCATCTGTCATGGGTCCTTGGGGAAGGAGATCTGAGTAGCACCCTCCTCATGCCAGCTCCTCAGGGTCCCCCCTTTACTCACCTCTTCCTGTCGCCTCATCCCTGCATTCCAGGATGGCTTCCCAGTGGGGGCAGGAGCCTTGGGAGGTAACAAAAGGGGGGCCTCCATCATATCCTTGAAATAGCGTGTATCTGTGGGAAAATGAAACTGGTAAGCTTGCGCCTTACAAGCTGGCTGGATTTGGCATTTTGCCGCTTGTGGCGTGTTCACACGTGCTCACACTCATGGCACCAGCAACGGTGCAGGCACTAGGCAAGCAATTCTTTATCGGGGGTGGGGTTCAGGGAGGGGGTAGAAGACAGGCAAAATTTATTACAGCATATTACATGCTACGGCGGTGGTGACACACACCTTTAATCCCAGCACTTGGGAAGCAGAGGCAGGCGGATCTCTGTGAGCTTGAGGCCAGCCTGGTCTAAAAGAGCTAGTTCCAGGACAGCTAGGGCTGTTATACAGAGAAACTGTGTCTCAAAAAACAAACGAACAAACAAAAGAGTAAGAGTGAACAATGACGAAGGGACTATTGTGGAAGAAAATATTCTCTAGTGTGTCCAGTGGCCAGAGGGATCAGTGTGAAAGAAAAACCAAAACATAACAACACCAGCAATGCACACAAGACAAGCCACTTTCAAAGAGGCTAGTGAGCCCGCCTGCACTTGCCCAAGGAGGACATGAGAGCTGACCTGCTGGCTAAGGTTTACAGCCATCCTACCAAGTTCGGCCTTGACTAGCCTCCATTTTTTTTTATCCTCCTGAGAAATGCCACCACTTCTTGAAGATTTATGCTATGCCACCCCCTTTATTTTTTCCTTTCTGTTTATTTGTTTGTTTACTTATTAGTTTTGTTTCAGACAGGGTCTCATATCCCAGCTCAGGCTGGCCTGAAACTCACTGTATAGCTCAGATTGGTCTTCAGCTGTGGCCATTCTCTTGCTTTAGCCTCCTAGGTGCAATTGCAGACAGAAGCTACTGTATCTGCCCCTGGAGCCCACCACCCAGTGCCACCCCCCTTTTCCTTTGGTATGGCCGTATAGCATTTCCTGCATGGTTATCTCCTGATCAATTCTGGAATGGTGACAGCACAGTGCGGATAGCCAGCAAATGCTTTCGAGCACGGAAGACACGGAGGTCATTGCCTTTGTTGTTGTTGTTGTTGTTGTTTTGAGTCAAGGTCTCATATGCAGTTCAAGTGGGCCTCGAACTTGGAATCGGCCCCCCTCAGCCTCTCAAGAAAGGGTGGAAGGGTGTGTGTCTCCTTACCTGTCCACAGCTTCTAGGACAATTCTCCCTAAAGAGATCTCTACAGACTCATGTCTGTGAGCCAGGCCCTCAGAAACCAGGAGTGCTTCCTCCTTCCCTTTACAGTGACAAGAGAACCCACTGACATGGCCCTATGTGGGAAAAGGCAGGGGTGGGTAGAAAGCCAGCCTCCCTCCATTCTGGTGCCTGGGATGTTGCTACTGGGCCCATTCCTAGGCTGGCAACCGCAGAGCAAACCGACCTCGTCTTTCTCCCCTCCCGGACCATACAGAGGAACCTCATGTCTCACATGCCCACCTTTCTGCCTGGCCACTTCTTCCATGCTCCCACCACAGGGACAGGCCTAACACTCAAGCAGATCCTGCCTGACAACGGCTGCAAGCGAGAACAGAATTTGACTCCATATGTCACTCATAATAACCTCAGAGGCGCTCTCGGGTTAGTTTTCCTAGGAAGCCTGGATTCAGACAAAACCCTGAGTCCTGGAGTGTGCGCCTGTGATGTTGCACACGGACGCGCCTCTTCAGGACCCCCAGGGTACCTGCATATTCTGATTCCTGTATAGGTCTGGCTGGTAAAATCTTCATCGACGGCCACGCCTTTGGCAGCTGGGCCTCAGGTTCTTCATAGTCATCGTCGTCGTCGTCGCTGTGGTATTTTCCTTCATCCAGGACGGCAGCCAAGTTCCTTCTCTAAGTGGGTGGAACACTAGAATAAGTCCAAGGGAGGGGCCATGTGGATCCAGGGGGCGTGTCTCAGTGTGGGTTTAGGGAGTGACACTGACGCTTCTGCGGAGAGATTCTGGGATTAGAATCTTACATAGAAATGTGATATTGTGATAGAGAGAATCCTAAAGGTGTCTTCCAAATTACCCTCGGCTCTTTGATCATTCAATCAAAGACTCATCTTGCTCTGCTGGGATGGGACAGGGCAGGTATAAACACAGAGGATTCTGGGTCATCTGGGCGGGGCCTCATGTTTTCACAAGTCCCAGGAAGTGAAAAGGGAAACTCTCAGTGTGGAGCTGTTACATGTTGTGGTCAAGAATCCCTACAAATGAGTACCTTAGAGCTAATGAAAAGTTCAGCAAGGTTTCAGGATCCACGGTTGGTCCCATTCAAAGTTCAGTTTGTTTGTATGCAATGGTAATAACAATTAGTTTTTCTATAAGTTAACGATAGCAATTTGAAAATACAAAAGGAAAGAATGACAGCAAGATATGGAGAATTAAACCCATGAGTACACCGGGCCACAGAAGTGGAGCTTCCACTTAGCTGAAGGCATGCATGCTACTGAAGATCATGTAAAAAGACCTTAACGAATGCAAAGAGGCTCAGTCTTCGTGGATTGAGGACTTAATGTTAAAATCGAATTCTTTTAAAGTTGCGGTACAAATTAGTAGGATTCTTATAAAAACCTAAGCTGCATCCTGCAGTAAACTGACTGAAATTTTTATAAATATTGACAAGCAGATCCTCACAGTGCTATGAAACCTCCCTCCCCATCATATCTGTGTCCCAGGGGAAAGACACAGGAGAGGTCTCCAGACACCTGCAGAGGGACAGTTCTTAGCAACTCTTTGGCACCTTGATTTGGTTTTCAGGGCTGAGGTAAAATAATGGCAATGATCTGGATCCAAGCCACCTTGGCCATGGCTCTTTGCTAGGATAGCCCAAGTGGGCTTACAAACGCCCTCATCTTAGGTCTTGGGCTGAAGCCTGGAAATGTCAGGCAGAAAGGGGAGCCAGTTCACAGCAGATAAATTCTGACTGAGTGGCCACAGCCATTCCCAAGTGCCTTTGGGTTGGGTCTGCAGCCAGAAGCTGCTCTGTGTAAGCAGGGACCTAACAGCCATCGTGGGGCACTACCAGGAGTCACTTTTATTCCCTGGATCCCAGGATGCTCTGCTCTACCTACATCTGATGGTAGTCTTCGTTTGCCTCTAAGGAAGAGATCCGGGTGGATGGATGGAATTACATCTGTGAATGGCGGTGATCTGAAAGGTCTAAGGGCAGCCACGCAATGCCAGCAACTCAAGAGGACACGGTGTTTTCCATGCACATCCCCAAGCAGTGTCTCAAAATAAGGAAGGCCGGGCGGTGGTGGCTCACGCCTTTAATCCCAGCACTCGGGAGGCAGAGGCAAGTGGATCTCTGGGAGTTCGAGGCCAGCCTGGTCTACAAGAGCTAGTTCCAGGACAGGCACCAAAGCTACAGAGAAACCCTGTCTCGAAAAAACAAAACAACATCAAAATAAGGAAATCGTATCTCTATATTACAAATCTAGACTGATGTTGGTAACTCCCCAGAGCCACACAGGTTGTAGGGTAGGTTGAGACCTTTCAACACCTCCACCTGACCCAGCACCTGAATTACAAATGATTTTATATCTCCAGATGAAGGGCAGAGAGTACAGGGCATTCCATAGGTGGATGACTAGGGACTCAGCACAGAGGTTATAGACAGTTATATTCATGCCTGGGCATGAATCCTTACTCTGCAGAGGGACTTCTGCTTCACAGAAGGGGCAGCCCCGGAAGTCCTTTTAAGACCGAGGATATAATTATTCCCAAGGGTGTGATTTAAAGTATTTATGTTGTAATTTTTCTAGTTGTTAGGTTTCAGTTTAATTTTCTTTTGGATTAGATGGCCAGACGCATATCCCTATGGGTGAGTAGAGCCATTAATTACAGCTATACATGTTTATCAGATGGGGTTGCAGAAGGAAGACCACTCCTGCACAAAAGCCCTGCCAGCCAAGGGACCCACTGCTGCTCTGACTGGCCATGTCAGAGAATCCTGGGGAGGGGGAGGAGCAAGCTGGGCCAGCAGAGATTTTCTTCTCTTTGGAAAGGTAGAGAGGAGTCTCACAGGAGCCCAGGGAGACAACAGGACAGGAGAGACTTGCCAGGCCCATCTGAGGACGTCACTGGGCTCCCACCTGACTCAGAGCAAGAGCGCAGAGCATGGTTTAGTAAACTGTTCTCCACAGAAAAGCTGAAGACAGGATGAGTCAACGGTTTGACCTGTCAGTGTGCTAGTTCACAACCCCAACAAGTTCACTGTAAAGAAAGCCCAACAGACTGTGCGTGAACTTAGGACTCGGGCCAGTTATCAAGATGGGGTTTAACAGATCCCGTGATGCTGAAACCAGAGCAGGGTGGAAGACCAGCGCCTGCTCACCCACAGGTGAGGGGTCTGAACCACCAAGTAAAGAACCGTGTGGTACCACTGGAGCTGTCCCTAGGGGACTAGGCTATCAGCACCATGAAATTGGCCTTCTTGTTGGGTCTTCAGAGAAAAACTGGGCGAAGATGGGACATTTTGTTTGGGACTGTATTGGTGACAGCATGGATGTATTGCCACTATGTCCTAGACCTAAGCTGGAGAGGCCATATTCTGCCCACAGGGAGAGTGCTTCATTTTCCTGATGGCAGGTGGAGGTGATTGAACTGGCTCATTTGGTGGGAGACTGAGTAAACGCATAAGGATTCTTGGCATCTGTCCCATGACAGGGACCCAGGACATTAGATAACCTCTCTCTCGTTTATGCCTTGAGTGTAGCTGAGCCAAGGGCTCTGAGCTTAGTGAAACCAGGCATGAACGCCAGAGGGCGTCTGAGCAGGAAGGGTGGGCAATGTATAGAAGGACCCTGATAAAAGGCACCCATCCATCCTGTCAGCGACTTCTAGCATTCTCCAGGGAGACCCTGCTACCCACTCAAAGAACCTAACCCATGAGCTGACGTCACTTTGTCATTTTGTACTTTGGTTAGTGTGCATGGGAGTACAGAATGGCAGGAAGGAGGATGATGGCTGCTGTCACTTGGGGTAAAGAGCATGTGCTCCGACATCTACCTTACAGGCCATAGGAGTGACTACAAACAGCTTGGTTTTCTATTTACTGGGGGCCTTAGGTTTGAAATATACCCAGTCATACCTGTTTCTTACTGTCCATACATGTCTCTCTCAGGAGCCTCTCACTTCAGGTCTCATATTCTTTACGTGTGAGCTACTTATGTAAAAACAAATGTGTTTGTGTGTGTGTGTGTGTGTGTGCACGTGCGTGTGTGCTTGTGGGTAAAGGTCCATAGCTTTAAATAAAAATTTAAAGACATACATCAAATAACAGCAAGCCAGTTTTTCAGATATCATCTATAGCTATATAAGTAAATTATGTGAATACATAATTGAACATAAATTTTATAATATGTGATATTTGGATTATGTTATAAATTTTAACCTCTCCCTTCAGTTGTTAAGATTCTGGCCAGTGATTCCAGCAGCTTCACCTACTGCTCAAGCATCTAACAATTTTCAAATTATCGAATGTTTAGTGTGACTTCCACATGCTGTTATTTAAACTATGCTACAAAATATCAGCGAGTCCGGTGAAATGTCGGTCTGAAATGAATGCTGTTTCTTTCTTTGAAACTCTAGGAAGGACACACATAAAAAGACACAAAACAAAACAAAAAAACCCACCAGGATATTTTTACATTATTAAGAGAACATTGTCATGAAATTATCTCCCAAAAAGTCTGTTTCAACTTAAGATTTCACTGTGAATATTGAAAAGCGTCAGTCTTGGGACACACTCACCAGCACCGTGTATTACTATTTTCACCTCTGCTTTAGCAATGACCTTGAGGATTGGAGCACGGACTGAAATGTGATTTTCCTCACCAGGAGAGTATGCCGTGGGGAAGAATTGTTTCCTCCTTCTAAATCCATCAGGTGACAGAAAAAGGAAGCCCAAACAGCAGTACTTACTTTGGAAAGACCAGAGACTGACAGCTAAGGAATACGGCAGACTCACATGATCTGGAAGAGGTTCGAGAACCGCCCGACACCGTCCTGCCAGAAAACACAGATCACATGTCACTGCAAGCCCAGTGCCAGGTCACAGCCTCGAAAGCCTGCTTCCTTGAGCAAATCTTGTGTTCATTTCAAGTCAGTTTTGGGACACCCCCTCCCCCACACCGTGCTTCTCATACCTCCCATTCCAGCTATTGGTTAGGTAGAACGGACGGAGCATGGGGAATGGGGTACAGAAATCAAATCCCAACTCAGGGTGGCTACGGAGGCGAGAAACTCTCTTCCCATGGCAGGTCAGCATTTTCTCTGAGAAAGACTTGAAATACCTGGTGTGGATGCTCACCCCTGAAATCTTAGCCCTCTGGAGGAGAAGCAGGAGGATCACAAACTAAAGGCTAATCTAGGTGACAAGAAACAAAACTGTGATGTGGGAAAGGGCTGGGGATATTGAGCGCATGCCCAGAACCGGCAAGGCCCTGGGTCAGTCTATACCATTACAGTAACAACAGAAAACCGGGCTGAGGAGATGGCTTAGTTGGTAAATGGTGCCCCTTGCAGACCTGAAGACCTGATTTAGAGCCCCAGAATCAGCATAACAAGGAGATGTGCATGGTGATGACCGCTTGTAACCCCGATGCACGCGCGCGGGGGGGAGGGGGGGACGGGGGGGGGTAAGGGAGTAGGGGGGCTGGAGACGAGCAATCTCTGGGGCTTGCTGGCCAATCAGTTAGCCTAGGTTGCTTGGTGAGTTTCAGGCCAGTGAGAGACCCTGCCTCAACAGGATGCATTCTGAGGTGTCCTCTGACTCCACGCACATGACACGAACACATGCAAACACGAGCCAAGTGTAATTCCTGCAATCCCCACGGCACGCATGAGCACACACGAGCACGCACGCAAGCACAAGAATGCTCCCCCTGCCTCAAACTAGAAAACAAGCATCAACAAACAAATGGACAGAAGGGAGAAGTGATGGGAGAGGAGTCCACAGTCCCTGCCCTGCAGTCAGGCAGGACTGGGTGGCTAAGGAGGAGGCTCCCGGCACCATAGCCCAGCACAGCATGCTTACAGCTCTCTGGGCACCTGCCTCCTCCAGTGCCTGCAACCTCTCTGTGGGCAGAGCTCATGTCTCTACCTGGGATCCGTCCCCAGCTCCAGGCCCACCTCCCAACATCTAGAAATCAAGCCACCGAGTTTTTGTTAGACCAGTATGGTTCAGCTGAGGCTTCTCTCAGCTCCCCGATTTGGACTCGTGTATGAAAACGGCTTAGATCAGGCAGCCCACTCAGTATTCTCTTCTAAAATTTACTTCCAGATTATGCGAAACCACCCAAGAGCTGCTCACAGGAGTGATGAATCCTTGGCTCCCTGTAGAGTGAGAGTTCCTTAGTTATGTGCTGTTTTGTGTCTGCGATGAAGAACGGAAAGCAGAAAAATAATTTTCTCACATCTGTCTGCATCAGTACACGCATGAGATGTTTCTTTTAGGCTTCAGGACCAGAGACTGCCAGCTTCTTAGCGATGTGTTCACTTTGATTTCTTGGCAAGCATTGCTTCTAAGAGTGCATGTGGTTCCCTTTGCGCTTGGCTGCTAGGTTAGAACTCCTTGGGTGTGGCTATCACATCACTGTCCCCAGAGAGCACTGTGGGGGTCTCACTTCTACCGAGGCCCAGGGTTCCTGAGTCTCCCAAATGTGCTTCATATTCCCCTCTGGGTCTGCCTGGGTCTGGCCCACACACCCTTAGCTTCTTGTATTCAGTATCCATTGGCATCTGATGCCCCTGCTTCATGGAGCTTCCATCTTGGACCACCCAGGCCACATTTATCTCATGACATCATTCGGTACTCATTTCCTGTCTCCTTCCTGACGCACACAAAGAGATGCAGCAGCCACTGGCTTCTTCGTTGTGAGTCTACCTGTCTTACTTGGGGAACATGGCCTTGTGTCCATGTCCCAGATTTTCTCCCTGTGCTCCCTTCGAGGGAGAGTTTGAGTACACAATTTTAAGTATAGTTTTATGCATCCATTCATGTCCCCGTCACCCTGAACCGACAGCTCAGATTCCATGAGTAGACCCTTGAGCCCCACCCCTTGCTTTCTTCCTTATACCATCCAGTTCTTTCTGGGTAAATACATTAGTTACTCTGTTGCTGTGATAAACACTGACCAAAGCCTACTTGGGGTAGGAAAAGTTTTAGTTCATTGTAAAATGAAGCTGTAAAGCTTCTCTTCCTTCATGAAGGGAACTCAAGGTCAGAACCAGAAGGCTGGATTTGTAGCAGAGACCAGGGAGGAATGCTGACTTGCTGGCTTGCTGCCAGCCTCATGCTGAGCTACCTTTCTTACACCTCCAGGACTATCTGCCTAGAGGTGGCACTGCCCACAGTGGGCTGGCTTCTCACCAATCATTAACCAAGAAAATGCACTATGGACTTGCCTACAGGCCAATCTGATGGAGGCATTTCCTCATCATGGCTCCCTCCTCCCTGACGATTCTAGTTTATGTCAAGATGACAAGAAACAAACCAGAACACTAAAATTCTCTCCCAACTGAAAGCCCAGGTTAGCTCCTCACAACTCTGCCTCAGGTTAACCCTGCATTCTTAGCTTCCCTGCTTGTCTCTTCATCGTCTAATTTTAGCAAGAACCCTACCAAGTCTGTTTAGCCAGCGACCCTCTCCCTGTCTCATCACCAATCGTATCTAGCTGGGATCCACATCTTGTACCATCTCACAGGTAGCATCTTTTCCTTGACTTGCCTTCAGTAAGAATCCTGTTAGGCCGCTTTTATCCCCGATATTTCTTCTTAGTAATTTTCCACCCGTGGCCCCACCCTGAGCCTGGGCTGAGGATTCCCACTTCTCTTTGGTGGATTCAGACTGGAGCTACACTCTCTCTACTGCACACCCCCATTTCTGTAGTCCGTCTCCTGACCTAATGCTCGAAACAGTCAGCGATGGCTTCTTTAAGGATATCTTTAAAGCTTCTTCTGCCCTCTTCCCTCCAGACTCCACACATCAGACTGTTTTTGAGTCCCTATAGCATGCCATGTTCTTCTGCCCCAAGGACACAGTGCATCCTGTCTAGAGTATCTCCCCTCAGCTTTGCCTGTGCCTATATCCTTTCTGGTCCTCAGATCCTACTTAGAATATCATCTCCCTTGGTGACACCTCTGGCCACCAGCCTCAACTGTTAAGTCAAGGAGCGTAGTTCCACTCTGGTTCCCTCCCCTCTCCCCGAACCTTGTCTGGCTTTGGGGTGACTCTGCAGACTCACCATGTCCCATTTCCCTTTCCAGTGCTCGACTGGGGTGTACTTCCCAGCTGTCTAGGCTCTGGTCAGGCGTGCTATGGGTTGTATCCCTGGGGTTTAGAGAGTGAGATAGATGTCTCCGAGGCTGGCTATGGTCTGCTGAGCCCTGCACACAGTTTTGTCTCAGCTAGTGGCAGAGACAGGGACAGAAGGCCCCAGGGTCCTGAGGTGTCTTGGAAGATGTGTAAAGGTGCGTTCACATCAGGTTGGGGAATCAGCAAGAGAGCTGCCCTGTTTTTATCTCACACCTGGCATTTGTAGTCCATTCATTATAGATGTGAGCGCTGCCTAATTAACACACTGTTTTATGTTTCCCCATAGCATCCACGCTAGTGGAGACATTTACAGTCACAGATCATGGAGCCTGCCCCTCGATAACACTATAGCTCAGCATGTTACAGAGATTGGTGGTATATAGTACGTGCACACCACAAGAAAAATCATTTTATCTATGGCATGTGGCTCAGTGGAAATACTCCCAGAATGGGACCAGTGACAGGCTTCCTGGATCTCAAGTCAACAGATTATGGCCTCCTCCATCTCTAAATGAGCTTGGACTTGACCCTTTCCCTAGCTAGGCCCCACATTTCCATTACAATGGTTCATTCTCCATGGAACTCAAGTATTGACTGATGCTTTGGTGTAGACCCTGAGTGCCTGCGGTTCTAGTGAAGGGTGATGCAATCTTCCTGAGACATCATCCCTGCCATGATGGTCCTTCTCACCCATCATCCCTGCCATGATGGTCCTTTTCACCACAGGTCTAGAGCCACAGACACAACTGACCATGGATTGAAATCTCTGAAACCATGACCCTAAACAAACCTTTTTCCTCTTATGCTAATTGTCTCAGGTATTTTTTTTTCACAGTGGTGAAAAATTAACACAGCTGTTTCTTCCCTCAGGAAGCAGGGCCAGTTACCAGGTCTCGGGAAGGTTCTGGTACAAAACCACCTTCCATTTTCATTTCTGTTACAGGAGACTCAGGGAATGGAGTGGAGCGTGAGGTGTACTGCTTTGGCTTGACTCCAGAGCCACAGACTACTAGTTAGACGTCACCAAATACGTACTGAAGACTGAAGGCTCAGAGGTTGCCTTCTGTCGCTCTCTGGATGTGCCACAGCAAAGACATCTGGGCATCTCCCTGGATCCATGTGCCACTCGAGGTCTGCTGGGTTCCTGGCCAAGCGGTGCTGTCTGTGACCACAAGTCCAAGTTCTGTTCCGTGTAATCTAGGCAGAGAGTCAACTCACAGCTGCCAGGATCCTTTCTTTAGTCGTGACTCACTTGCCTGTCTTCCTCCTGCTGTGTGGCTCACAGGCGTCATTACTGTGGGCTATGAGATTGAGGAGGGAGCAATAAGACGGGGAAAATGTTTGGGTATTCGAGGATCTCTCAGAAGCCGAGAAGCTACAGGCCTTAGGCAGGTTATTTCTAGATTTGCCTTATGTAAGAAAAAAAAATATATAGCAAGTATTTCTCCTGGTTGAGCCTCCGTGAAGTCTTTACATGCCTTGCAGCCTTTAATGTTTCTGCTCCTTAGAGATGTGAGCTTTGGAGCTTGCCAGGCACATAGCAAAGTCACTAACCAAAGCTGGGAGAGAGGCAAACACATTTCTTAGAGACTAACGGGATGTTCTAGGTTCAAATCCTGGCCTGTCACTTTCTGACCACATGGGCTCAGGCAAATGCCCTCAGTTAGAACCTTGGCTAACGGATGCTACTCTTTGGAAGGGTTCGACAGGATGTATCCTAGATAGCTGCTGAGAAATTTTCGTCTGTGTTTTCAAGGTAGAAAATCACAGCTTCCAGAGAGCGTGTGATTTCTTGGCTCAGTGCCCTCGAACAATGTGCAGTGTGTTTGTCTTTCCAAGTTCAGCTGCGTAGCCCGGCCTTTCTGGCTCAGTCCAAGTCTACAGCTCTGCTTTCAGCTCCAGCGTGGGAGCTTGCTCCCTCCGGTGCTTACTTGAATGTTAGGTGTGGCTTTTCTAGCTTTCAGTTCCACTGATGTCCAAATGCTGATCTTCCATAAAAATTCTTCAAGCCAGGTCCTCCTCAGCTGGGATGCTCAGGGACCCAGCAGCCGCTAACATCTGGTGATGCCTTTTTTAACAGATGAAAGACCAAGACCAAAGTTGTCTGCTGCTTGGCATATTGCAGTGGATTTGAGCTCTACTGCCTTCTTGCCAGTGTATCTAGTTTCTCTTGGGCCCAGTTAATCTTATTTATATATGAGAATAATAAAACCAGCCCGACAGGTAAGCCAGACAAGGTTATAGGATGCCTGGCACACACTAGGGAAAGGCAAAGAGAGAGGCCTGTGACTTTCTGGGTCTCTCAGTTTTAATTGCTGGTGCACAGCTCCTCGCCTGGATGCCATGAGCTGTCAATTCAGTCTCAGCCAGCGAGAGGCAATGCTCACGAGGAGCTAGAGCACAGGCCCTCACCCAGTGGCCCCAGAAAAGTCACCCCCTTTTCTAGGTTTTCACCTCTTCCTCTGTGATGCACATGCTCAGTTGGGTCTGTCAGACCTCAGTGTTTCATTGCTCTGTTATTACGGCTGCCACATTAGGAACCGGGGGTAAACGGGCTGGCTGGATGACAGATGAGGGACTAGGTGGTGAAGGAGAGGCGGTCCCCTCCTCCACTCCTTAGAGTTCAGTGGAAACCCCAGACGAATATACTGGCTGTCTAGACCACCAACAGAAGCCTCCAGGTGGGGATGGTCTGGATACTTGGAGCTTTCTTTGTCTCAGCAAGAGACTCTCTAACGAACATTCTAGAACTACCTGCATTGGAATTATCGTCTTAAAAGGAATGCTTCCTTGGCCTCAGCAGAGGTCAGCCAAAGTGTAAGCCCTGGGGTGGGCTGTAAATTTTGTGTCTAAAGTACACTGCAGTTTGTAGGCAACTATTAGTCCTTGGGTTTGCCAGTATTGGGGTGATCCAACACTGTGACATACTTCCAATAGTGTGGCGAGTGCCTCACTCTGGTTCAGCTGTCCGTTTCGCTCTGTTCCTGTCCACTAGTGTTATGAACCCTTGCGGAGAATCAGGCTGATAGCGCCTCTTATTCATTTAGCTCAGTTACTGCAATGCCCAGAATCAGCCAGCAGGGGTCGCTAGAGGCCCACATATTTTGTACTAGCTGGTTTGCCTCCTAGTCTTAAAAATCTTTATTACTTTTTCTTTTTAAAGTGTGTGTGTGCAATCAACTTTTAATACCCGTTATCTTAGAAAACTAGAAGGAAAAAATCCAAATGTTTCTGGAAAAATGAAATTTCTTGTCTCTTTAATAGATCAGCGTATTTCTTATGACCACCCCCCACCCCCCCAGCCTGTGAGGACACACTTTCTAAATAAGGCAGTCACTTGTCTGAGATTCTATTCATTAGGCATCAGAAGTAGGTAACTGACAGGTTCATATTGTTGGATAATATAGCACCATGCATGCCTCTAGAGGAGGCAGCTACATCGGCCTATTGCTTACATCCCAGAAAGTGTCCGCCTTTTCCAGGCCTGGAGGATTTGTTAAACAGTCAGTTTTTGATAGATTGTTTCCACTATATAAAAGCGTATGTTTCTTCAGAAGAAATTATAAGATACAGATATGCAAAAGAGGAGCAATGTTGATTCACTGACACAACTAATATATTTGATTGCAGACAACCCTGCACTGAGACATGCAAATACAATTAGAGAGATTCCTACAGACACCCACACGGACAAGCACAGATAGGCACACTCACATAGACTTCCAGACACACACACGCGCGCACACACACACACACACACACACACAGGCACATGGCAGGGAGAGAGGGGACAGATACAAATAAAGAGACACAGAGATACAGAGACACACAGAGATACAACACAGATGTATGTTAATTTATCTTCTCATATTATGCACATAGTGTGAGACACACCCACACACACACCACAACTTGTGCATCAATACACCTGTGCGTATTGTGCACCATGTTTTCTTGCCTACTCTTTCACAAACAAGCAGTCAACAGTTTCACGGGGTGTGTGTGTGTATGTGTGTGTGTGTGAGCATTCCTCTGCTAAAACGGCCTCAAGGCATTCTCTCTCTCTCTCTTTCTCTCTCTCTCTCTCTCTCTCTCTTGGATCACCCCACCACGTTTGCAAAGAATCCGTTGGTGAAAAATCGCCTACACCAGGAAGAACCTAGGAGTGTGTGACTATCCCTAGATGGCCCTTCTCTGACGTCAACCTTCGTGCATGTCCTCAGCCACATTAAGGCTGTTAGGGTCGGCCTCGGAGAGGTCTGCGATAGGCATGCTGTGATTTCGTACAGTTTTGGCAGGGTGTTGATGCACCTGTGTCTGGGCAGGCCTGGACATTTTTAATCAGAGTTGGCTTTTTAAAACTTTCTTTTCCTTGTATTTCTAGAATGTTGTTAATGGAATAGACTATATACCTTCCATTCTTCTCTGCTTCTAACCCAAGATGGAGAAGGCAATATGGCTGTCTACACTGACATGCTGTTTAACTCTCATGGTTCCCAAGCAACCAACTAATTAATGTATTCCCCCCACCATCACCCCCTCCCCACAAAAAAAAAACAAGTTTTATTGTCCTGGACAAAGTCTGTTAGAGTGTTCCAGTCTCCTCCAGGATTCCAGTGGGGGTTGAGAGAAGATGAGAGGGTGGGGAATAGATAGTGTATTTGAGACCAAAGAGTTCACCATAGTTTGCAGGCATCCACCTTGGAGAACTCAGGCCTGGAGGGGCGCTTACCGGGGGACAGATTGAGGGGAGGAGGGTGAGTGCCGGGCATCCGCCACTGTTTAGTCTCCCACTTCACTTTGGGGCCGTGCTGTGACTTTTATACTATTCTATGGCAGCCTGTGTTAAGGTGAGTGCAGGGTGCATACTACAAGCTGCCCTACAGGGAACCTGTCCGTGCTGGGCACAGAACTCTCCAAGCTTCCTGCACTTCTTTGCACACTGCTTCTAGCCTAGTGCTCATTTTCTCTCTTACTTGGATCCTCACAATCAAGTCCCATTTTCTAGTGGGGTTCTACGGGACCTTCCATTTTTTCTGCCACACACACACACACACACACACACACACACACACACACACGAAACCTACAATAGAACGTTTAGTGAACTGGGCACTAGTGAATCATTTAGGTCTCTACCTATTTCACAAAAGGAGGAACTCGGGCTCACAATGTGGCACTCTGCCCAAGGCTGCACAGCTAACCAACCAGTGGGGCCCCAGGATCCCCACATATCTGCAGAGTTGCGGGCCTGGCAGGCTAATCAGTTGTGCTCTGGGGCAGCTGGAGGGAAGGGGTACAGGAAGCTAATGCATGTTACTGAGTGATGGAAACACAGCGTTCCTGGATGGCTGCATCTTCTGAAATCTAGGCTAATGACTTGCCTGTAATCCAGAGCTACATCGGGAATGACGCTCTGGATGTCTGAGGCTAGATCACAAGAAGGCTCTTGTCCTGGTTCCCCGAGTTGCTCTTTTGGGGGCTTTCCTTCCTGGAATGCATTCTCTCTTAAAACCCTGCCATCTGTTTTTGACAAGCCCAGCCCATGTCAAGGGGTCTAGACTTCCTGATGTCCAGGTGCAAGCATCAGCCACCTGCTTGAAGGACCCCTGCTGTCCGAGTGTTCTCCACTGAGGCCCTGACATCAGAGCTGTACAGAGAGAGGCAGTCATGGCTCCTTCACATGTACAGCAAAGAAAGAACGCCAGAAAAGAATAGAAAGGAAAGACCAATAGGCCAGGCTAGCTCATCACTTAGAGGACACAGAACCCATGACTCACCTTTGGCACCGCTGAGGCACAGCCATGACCTAAGGCAGAAAAGAGAATAATCGTGAGTTTCAGCTACTGAATTCCTCACTGCTTCCACAGTAGTGGGCACTCCCAAGATGCATTTCACCATTCATTCTGTGAATGCTGCACATGCATGTTCGTATCTGTGCAGGTGCACAGGTGTGAGTGTCCACGCATATCTAGCTTCACATGTGTATGGATGTGTGCACACGTGTAAGCATGCACGTGGAGGTCAGAGGACATCTCAGTTTGCTCCTCAGGTGTGGTCCACCTTGACATTTCAAGACAGGGTCTGTCATTGGGCTAGAGCACACCATGGATGTTGGGCTGGTTAGTGAGCCCCGGGGGCCGTCTTAGTTCCACCTCCCCAGGGCTGGACTATAAAATTATAAACATGTTCTAATTTTCTATCACGGCTATCTATCTATCTATCTATCTATCTATCTATCTATCTATCATCTATCTATCCCTATCCTTGCAAAGTAAGTTCTTTACCCTCTGAGCAATCACCCACCCTGCCCCAGCCTGTAAAATACAAACAGGAAGCAAACCCTTTGTGCTTGTATGATTGTAGTCTTGAAGTAATGTTTTGTTAGAGGCAATATAGGAGATAGAGCATAAACAAGAAAGAGTCATCACTGTATTTGTATGTGTATGTGTGTGCAATGAGGACGCATGCATGCATTTAAAGTCAAAACAATGTATTATCTTGTATGTGTGAATGATGCGTGCATGCGTGTGCATGCACTTGAATATATGTGTGTGTGTGTGCATATGTGCGTGTGTGTGGTGGTCCCCGTGTCATGGCACATGTGTGGAGGTCAGAAGACAGCTCTTAGGGCTTGGTTCTCTGCTCCCACCCTCATTTCTGTACTTCATATTCCATGACAGCCCATCCTGTGAGCTGCCAGGCAATGCCCCTGTCTCCACCTCTCATCTCACTCCCCTTAGGAGGGCTGCAATTACAGACGCCTGTCCCTGCACTAGGCTTTTGGGTGGGTTACAGACACAGACCTCAAGTCAACGGGATTGCATCCGTGCTCTTACCCACTAAACGGTCTTGCAGTCCCACAGGCATACATTGAGATACATAGGTGTTTAAACGTCTTTATATCAGAGTGTGTAGGATGTCACTGTGACACTTCATTATGCAGTGTCTTTGAAAAACACATTTGTGGGCTATGTGACACTTTTGGAGCAGATTTAGGTTCTTGTTAATTTTGATGACTGTAAACAAGATTGCAAAACCCATCCATTCTAGCAACTCAGTGCCATCTCTGAATATCTTCACGGACAGACAATAATCTAGTCAAAGGGAAGCGTCGAGTAGTGCGGGCGTCCACAGGCCCTGTGGCAACCTTTCTCCGATGCTTTCTGGATGCTTTGTATTGATTCCTATTAACTTACATTCTTATCCACTGAACGGGAAGCGGCCACCCACTGTGCCTCCCCACCGGGATCCTGGGTCCAACTCTGCTTTACCTACTTGACACTCGATCCTCATGGCACCTGTTTCACTCCTGAGACAGCTAAGGAGTTTGAATTATTACCTGCATTTCCTCCTTGATAAATCACGTGTGCGTGTCACTGCTCATGTTCTGACGACAAGTTCTTGGCATAATCACAAATGTCACCCTTGGACAGTGTCCCCTTGGGAGCAACTTTTCCCTAGATTCGGGCTCTGGTCTGAAAAGCCCCAGGGCAATGGAAAGCTCCAAAGGCAGCTGCTTCCGCGAGCCGAGTTGTTTGTGCATTTAATAACCCCTGCCTCCCTACGCACACCTTTCCTCCGAGGTGCTCGACGTGCGTCACAGCTGCAATTAACTGAGCATCGCAACACACACTGCGTGTAAATATTTATGAGGCCTGTCTGGTGGCTGGGACACTGGGCACACAATAGTTAAGCCATGAAGCATCAGTAACCAGGAGACCAGAGCTCCAGAGTCCAGATTCCTGCCTGTTCTGATGCCATCCCTTCCCTAACTTCATCGTCCAAATGACCTTGGGGAACCGTTGTCTTCCCAGATAAGGAACAGGGCACAGGGCTGCACAAAGAGCCCAATCCAGCCAGTCACTGAGAGGTAGGGAAATTACCTCAAGCTCTGCTTTCTCTCCAGCTTGCTCTCCCTACCCACGCCTATGGGGTGTGGTGAGTCTCACTTGGGAGCCAAGGTGCACCTGCAGCCTGGAGCCCTGTGGTTAGCAGCTGGTACCCTTTCAAGTTACCTGAGCCCCAGCAGAAAGTAATGGTACATTACGCAGTGAGAAGCAAATCCTACTGGGGGAGGGGGAGCTGTGAGCACTCTTCTGTCGCCCTGGACACATGGTCTCCTTGACATCCTGGCCTTTCATTAGGCCTCACAAGGCCCCCAGATGTGCATCTTATGACGTGTGCAATAGGACAGGATCCTGCGACTGTGTACAGTGAGCTCATTAGGAATGAGCAAGTATCCCAGGGACTCCACGTCGGGATTCCAAAGTGGGCCAGATGTAGGTGTGCATCTTGGACTTCTGAGCCCCAGGAGAAGTCTTCTGTGGGTCCTAGGGAGGACTCTGACTTTTGATTTCACTGTCTTCTGACTTGGCCTCCCCAGTCCTTTAGAATGCAACTGGAGATCACATAGTCTGATTTGCTAGTTGGACAAGAAAGCTGAGGCCGGAACTGGGGTAGTGTCTTCCCTCTCCTCAGACCCTTGGCTGAGGCCCTTTGGCACACAGTAAGTTGAACAAAAGATGATGAAAGAAAAAAAACAAAACCATTGAGCCGGGGTCTGGGCACTGACCTGGCTCCATTCTTTCCAGCAGAGTTTGACCTATTTACATTTACCTACTCAATTTCTGTGCCCTGCAAATGCGATGCTTTATTTTACATTTATGGATTGATTAATTAACAGATGTTTTTTGAGACGAGGTCTCTCCATGGCCCAGGCTGGCCTTGCTTTGAACTCTCTACAGTCCTCCTGTTTTCGCTTCCTGGGTACTGGCATTAGAGCTATGTAACAGCCCAGCTCCTATTTTTATTTCTGACTTACAGAAAGCCATAGATGTCACTGTATAGATGCTGCGAAGAGACAAATACTATCCAGCATCGCTGTTGCGATGACACAGAGTGGAAGGAGGCTGCCAGGGGCAGGAGAAGGATGGGCCATTCAAGGGCACAGTGTTTTGGTTTTTCACGAGAAAACAGGTCTTAGAGATGATCTAGCGGCTGCCGTGTGCCCATAGTTAATGGCACTGTGTGCACAGCTGGATGTTGGGGAGCTGATCACATGTTATGTGTTTTTTTAAGCTATCCGCAAGTAATAGTAATACACAAGGGCAGAGGAGCTGTTTGGAGGCACCAGACACGGGTTTCTGGCATCCGTTTCAGCCAATTGGATCTCTGTCTTCCACTCTGCAGCTGTAACTAAAACTTAACCGGCCTAGAGTGGCACAATAAGCGATTGCCAGAGTCAGGTTTCCCCTCTGAGTTCCTTGTTATTCACAAGCCTAGAGCAGCAGCACAGCTTGCAGAGGGCTGTGCATCTGGAAGCCTCCTCCCTATTGCCAAGGCTGTCTGAAGGTGGCTTCTTTGCTTCTCTCTGGGCGGGGCCCCCGAAATGATGGTTGGATGTTCATATGTCATGTCCTCGGGGATTCTGCACCCCGTGGGCTTTCTGTGCGTCAATGCAGGCCTGCGAATTAGCCAAGGAAGCCTCGGCAAAGCAGGAAGGAGGGCTGTTATCCCAGCCGAGCCTGCTGCTATGATCCAGAGAGCTGGAGAATTGGCTTGGGGGTGGGGAGGCTGGCACTGTTGCCCTTGATGGAGGAAGAGGGAGGCTGGACACTGTGGGTTTGTCTAGATGGAGTGTGGACATCATCCTGACACTAGCAGCTGCCGAGCTCTCGGGAAAGGCTCCCGTGTTAATGCTCTTTGCAGCCTGACAGCCCATGGTGACGAATGAAAGACGCCGCTAGCTGACTTCACGGGGATTTGATGTGCTCTGCCTGTGCTCCAGAGAGGCCGGCCTGTTAGCAAGCTGCCCCTTGCCAGGGAATCACAAGATGCATTCTGGCTTCCTTTTGTCAACAGCATCAATAACATAGTCATGTGCAAATGGGGCCACAGCTGGACAGAGCGCAAGATTGGCAGCATCCTCTGCCTTTGGACTCCAGGCTCCCTTCCACATCTGGGCCTGAAGGAAGCAGGGTTTCCTTCCTTGGCATTTCCGGTGTGTGTGGCAGGTGTCATCACTGTGACAGGCAGATCCACGAACTATAGAATGGTCAAGGTTGGCCCTCCCATGTCTGTGGTTTTCCGATATGTAATCTTATCGTAGATAGATTTTATATTTGGAATTATTTTTTAATTTTTAATTCTTTTAAATAATTTAATGCATTTAATGAGCTTTAATTTTTAAAGGATACTGAAACAAACTCTCCCCTCCCCCCCTTCTCCTGCTGCCTAGCACACTGGATGTGATGATGCAGACAGTGTGTTCCTGTGTCCTTCCTATCTGCGGGAACACAGTGTAGCTGGTGTGTTATCTGGGTCCCATCTTTATAGGACCCAGCCCTGCCTCCAGGGTTGGCTCCTGAATAGAGACTAATAACTCATCGTCCCCTGGAATTTGGCAGCAAACCCAGGGACATGATCCATGTGATCTTACGTCATCAGTCTGCTTCATCTCCCAAGCTTCCAAGTGTGACCGAGTGGAACTTTACAACTTATTTAAGCTCTATTCACGAAATTGGAAGGTTACTCCAGAATAAAATTCTGTAGCTTTTGAAAGACAATTGATATATTTAGGAGTTACTCAACTCATTTTAAATACAGAGAGACATGAAGGAGAACACGGGTTTCTAAGTTTGGTACCTCCCCCTCTTCACTTGAATAACCACAGTAGGAACTGAGCATGTTACAAAAAGGATCTCACACAGGCCTTGCACAGGGGAACAGTATCTTTGTTCCCACACTCGGGCTCTTATATTTGCTTGTGTCAAATGGGGTGGTAAAGATACTCGCGATTCCTTTTATTTCACGGGTGGATGACTGTGGGTAGTTTCCCCGGGAGTCAAAGGTATGTTGCTTCACACACTCAGGCTGGTGACTCTCCATTCAGAGGAGGAAGTTCCCACTAGAGAACTGTGGGGCCTAAGGTTTGGACACACGCAGCGTGCTCTGTGGGTAGAGAACCTGCAGGACTCGGTTAGCAGGCTGGCGTGACCGAGGCATAGCAGAGTGTTGGGCATGGCGAAGACATGCAGAACTATATCTCAGGAAGGTAACAAAGGAACACACAGGATTGGTTAAAAAAGGGGCCAAGTGGGCTTTCCAGTAGTGTGTGTGGGGGAGCATAGTGGATGGATGTGAGTGTCTTCCTTATTTGCCAAGTGACCACAAAATCTCCTTTATTGCCTGGATGTATACCTTACTCTTATTTGATTGAATTCAACCACACATCTGGAATAGATCCCATCTTGAATTCTCAGACTAACTACAGTGACCCCTAAAAGGAGATGGGCACTTCATATGGTCCCTGGAGCTTGGCCCATATGCACAAGCATGTTGGTGAGCCAGCAGGAGGAAGGAGATGGGTGAGAGAATGCATGTAGCATGCACATGCTAAGGGAAGCATGGATCATGAACATCCCAGGAGGATGTAGGCCTAGAGATGCTTTGCAGACCATATCTTATCCTAACAAGGCCAATAGAGTATCCAAACACAGTAGGACTCTTCCTTATAAAAAGCATCTGAATTCCCTTGAAAGGGGAGGTCTATATTTTCACTAGAGTAGAGACTGGGGAAGGCTTTCCATTTCCTGATACTTGGAAGCTGGTGAAATTTGTTCATGGTGAAATCATCTCTGTTTCCTATTTAATAAAGTCTTAAAGACTTCCCTGGCGAGTTCCCAGAACCTTCCTCTTTTATACATAACAACTGTATGTCTCTGTGGTTATTTTGATACATTCACACACTCAACACTCTTCGATTCCAGAATCTTTCATCTGGTCCATCGGTGAACATGGTTTGGGGCAAATGCCTTGAGAAGTCCCCATGTTCGATACCACCCGTACCTCCATGAGCTTTCCTTCTCCTAGGAAGCATACAGACAACCCCCCCTCCAGCTCTTGGACAACTTCTTCCTCTAACCATGCATCTCTGAGGGGCTGGAAAGCTAGATGGGGTTAGTCACATGCTGCCTCTACTGATGAACTTCTGAGGACAGAGCATGTCCTTGAGAGTGACAGTCCTTTTCAGGTAAGCAGAGAATGTCTGTGGCAAAGGCTAAAAACTGAAGGTGAAGTTGATCACCTGGATGGGTATCACAGCACGCGAGTCAGACCACAGGATGGCTTGTCACACCCACTATAGCTGGGACATTGTTTCAGTGAACTGAAGAGCTAGAAATCCTTGTCACCTCTCTTTGGCCCTCCCTGCTTGGCCCCTGCCTTCCATTCCCACTCTCCTCCTTGCCACTCATGTTCCCAGGTCAGAGATCCTTTTGCCACCCATTTAAGCACTCAATAGATACTTGACACTGTAGAAAACTCTGGGCACAGTGACGTCTCCAACAACTCTGGTTATCAGCACTATTAAACTGCCATGGGTCTTGACTTTATCTACATTTCTTTTGTCCCTTTCCTTAGATGTTTATCTAGCAATGACAACTAAGAGACTGTCCTGGTTTGGAGAAAAGGTAGCAGACCCCCAGTGGGTACTTGCATACTCTGAGCATGTATTGGATGTATAGTGAAGATTTTTCTAGCGAATCTCTTGCCCGATCATCTCTACAGTGGAGTGGAGGCACGGAGTGAGCCCTGGGATCTCTCAGTTCTATGACATCCTTGAGCAGCTGCATACCACAAGAGAAAACCAGAGTCTAGGCGAGCAGACCCACAAAGGTGCTAGCAGCTCACTCCTGTTCTTACATGGTCTCAGGGGCTCAGCAGAGGGCATCCTAGTGCATAGAATAAAAGAGGTTGCTGTTTCCAAAGGCATTGGAAGTCAACCATCTGTACCTTGTCCCCTGGAGAACTGTTGCTACAAATTTGGGATAGGAAAGAGGGATGGAATTCCTTTGTGGAAAATGAAGACAGGGGTTGGAGTGTTGGGCCTGCTTCTTGTTGGAGTCTGGATGTGACTAGACCTTTGGTTGACCAACAGATGCTAAGTCTCTGGGCCCCCATAGGGTCTGCTTCTCTTCTGCCATGTAATAAAACTATCTATTTCAGATCAAACTTCTGAAAGTTGTATTTGCACACTCCCCTTGGGGTATCTGGTGCATGCTAGTGCCAGATACTGATTGAGTGTGGCACTCACCAGTGCTTCTGCGTCTGTGTTCATAGGAAATGACACACAAGAGAAATGGTTGTTGTCAACGTAGCCAGGTAAATACTTTGAAAGGTTGCAGGGCTCTCTTAACTTTAGTACTGTAGGCAGAAAATGGATGTGGGACTGGTCTGCGTAGCCTGGGTCATATTGTCCATGTGTGCCCTAGTGTTAAGCTTAGCAATGTACCTTATCAAGAAATCTTGAAGGAGGGTGGAGAGTTAATGCCCATGCTCAAAGACGTGCAAGCAGCAAGAGGTGGGTACCAGGGCTGTTTTCTATCTTATTAATAAAGATGGCTCTGCCGTTTATCATGTTACAACTAGCTGGGTAGCCTTGGGGCAGTTTTTTTCAGTCTTCTCACCCTTGAATGGCAGACTGAGAAGATGATTGGCAGGGTTCAGAGCTACTTAATAAGTGCTTCAGGTGCAACCTAGTGTCTATTGAATATCCCCTGACTATTACTTATTGAGAATCTGCTATGATCCAGGAATAGTGCAGCGACCATGGATTCACTCTCTAAATACCACAAAGTCTTGAGTGAAAGGAATTCAGCCATGAAGGAGAATCAACTTTTCCCAGGTAACATTTCTAAAGTCCACAGCTGGAGACAGCTGCTGGAAGCCACACTATCAGTTAGCAAGTTGGCTGAGATTTCAGCTCAGGCCTGGATGACTCTATATGCATGGTGACCCTGCCCATCGGCAGCTTCCCCTCTCCTCCCTTGATCAATGCCAGTGATTGCTGTTTTATGGGGAATGAACACGTTGGTTTAACAGATACTAAAGTAAGAGAGTGGACCAAAATATGTCATTTTCAGACATTTTAATTTGATTTATATATCTCAAAAACTAATTTATATTCATATAATGCTTTCATTATAAAATATGCAGTGATACAGAGATTTGTGTGAATATGGGAATTTTAAAAAAATTGGTTTATAAATGGCCTGGAACAGGTTGCGGAAGCATCATCAGTTGCTCTTTTTAATATATCTTGAGCATGCTATGACACATCCTGAAATAATTTGCTTCTGAAAAAAAAAAGAAAAAACAACACTCCTCTTTTCTCTCTGTCTTTTTCCCCCAAAATGTAACTGTAAATATTACTTTGATGTATGTAATCGCTTCAGCCCTCTCTCTTGGAAGGAAGGCTTCTAACCCTTCCATTTCTCAGCTCTTGCTTTTGTCAAGAAATAAGAAAAACAGACTTCAAATGCATTATTCAAATGTGTGTAATATAAACATTAAAGAAGTCTGAATGCAACTACAAATTTCCCTTTTCTTAAAATGTTTGTGAAAAACAACTTGTCTATTCTGTCTTGAGGACATTTGTTCACTGTGCAGAGGGAGTTCACTTATTCCAGGGAGCCTTAGGGTCTCAGAGCTGCAGCAGGTGGCACGTGATAGGACCTGGAGAGCACACGAAAGGATTGACTTGAACTAGATGAGGGGTGCCAGCACTTGATAGATAAGAGACCTTGTGCGCTGCTGGGCAGAGAGGCCACCTCTGGAGGACTTGGGTACTGCTGGGCAGAGAGGTCACCTCTGGCAGACTTGGGTGAATTATGTGTTCCAAGCACCAGGTTTCAGTGTTAGGGTCCACAACCCATTATTCTAGTCGCTCAAGGGCAGAGAGACAGCACGACCCCTTGTTCCAGTCACTCAGGGGCAGAGGGACAGATGATCCCTAAAGTGTCTCTCTTGGGCTTTCTAGAGGCTTGGGTGGACTGTAAAAGAACCCTGACAAGCAACGCTGTGGAGACCAGGGCCCCATCAGCCAAGGTGTGTGCCAGACACTAGCTGTCTGGTCAGCCTACCTCAAGTCCTTTGAGAAGCAAAGTAACGAGAAGAACATTGTTATGTGTGTGTGAGTCTGTGTGTAGTTGAGTCTCTCTCTCTGTCTCTCTCTCTCTCTCTCTCTCTCTCTCTCTCTCTCTCTCTCTCTCTGTGTATGTGTGTGTGTGTGAGTCTGTGCATCTGTGTGTGTGCATTAGTCTGTGTGTATTTGAGTCTCTGTGTGTATGAGTCAGTGTGCATGTGCATGTGAGTCTGTATTTTTGAGTCTCTCTGTGAGTATGTATGTAGGAGCCCTTGTGTATGTGTGTCTGAGTCTGCGTGTATGTGTGTGTGTGTGAGTCTGTGTGTACTTGAGTCTCTCTCTGTGAGTATGTCTGTGTATTTATGAGTCTGTGTGTATTTGAGTTGCTCTCTGTGTATGTGTGTGTGTGTGTGTGTGTGAGTCTGTGTGTATGTGTATGTGTGTGAGTCTGTGTGTATGTGTATGTGTGTGAGTCTGTGTGTGAGTCTGTGTGTATGTGTGTGAGTCTGTGTGTGTGTGAGTCTGTGTGTATGTGTGTGTGTGTGAGTCTGTGTGTATGTGTGTGAGTCTGTGTGTATGTGTGTGTGTGAGTCTGTGTGTATGTGTGTGAGTCTGTGTGTATGTGTGTGAGTCTGTGTGTATGTGTGTGTGTGAGTCTGTGTGTATATGTGTGAGTCTGTGTGTATGTGTGTGAGTCTGTGTGTATGTATGTGTGTGAGTCTGTGTGTATGTGTGTGTGAGTCTGTGTGTATGTGTGTGTGAGTCTGTGTGTATGTGTGTGAGTGTGAGTCTGTGTGTATGTGTGTGAGTCTGTGTGTATGTGTGTGTGAGTCTGTGTGTATGTGTGTGAGTCTGTGTGTATGTGTGTGAGTGTGAGTCTGTGTGTATGTATGTGAGTCTGTGTGTATGTGTGTGTGTGAGTCTGTGTGTATGTGTATGTGTGTGAGTCTGTGTGTATGTGTGTGTGTGTGAGTCTGTGTGTATGTGTGTGAGTCTGTGTGTATGTGTGTGAGTCTGTGTGTATGTGTGTGTGTGTGAGTCTGTGTGTATGTGTGTGTGTGTGAGTCTGTGTGTATGTGTGTGTGTGTGAGTCTGTGTATGTGTGTGAGTCTGTGTGTATGTGTATGTGTGTGAGTCTGTGTGTATGTGTATGTGTGTGAGTCTGTGTGTATGTGTGTGAGTCTGTGTGTATGTGTATGTGTGTATTTGAGTCTCTGTGAGTATGTGTGTATAAGTCTTTCTGTGTGAATATCTATGTGTGTGTTTCTGTTTGTGTGGCACTGTGTGTGAATGTGTGTCTGTGTGTTAATTTGTGTGTGTGTCTGTCTATGTGTATGTTTGATGGTCAGTTCATCTGTCACAGAACTAAAACTTTCGCTTCTCTGATAATAAATAAGTAAACATTCTGACCTATTTTTCAGCAGAGAGAGGTTCTGGAAACTCAAATCACTGAATCCTTCTTTTGTTGTCCTTTTATTGCCCCTGGGATGAGAAAAAATAGATTATAGCTGGGGAAACAGCAAGGAGCTGGAGGAAAAAATTAATAAAGTGCTTTCATTCATAGAAACAGCCCCCCCCCCAAGCCCCAGTCGGATTTGAGTAATTAATGCCTCGTGTTTCTTCCTGACATTTTCTTTGCAATTCCACGGGGGCTAAAAACACGTTTAAAGAAACTTAACTACTTCAAACTGTTTGAGAGGACAGGATGTGGGACGGTGGAAGTGCCAGGTCAGGGCGAAGATGAGGCTGTCTCCCACATCAGTTGTCTTCCTTAAGCTCCACGAGTCCCTCTGCTCATCCCTAAAGAGAAGAGCATGGACCTCTGCTGGGAGCTTGACAGAAGGCTGCTAAGCTACTGTGGGGGCAGCGACTTGAGTCAGGCACAAGTCTAGCTGCTCCTCTGTGTCAGATGAATCTGAGACAAGTCTAGCAAGCATCGTTCCGCGTAGAAAGGCAGACTGTTTGGCAAGCACAGCTCTGATCCAAGTAATGTTTAGGCACTCTGCTAAGACACTTTCCACAAAGAGATGAAATGATTTTAAATTGAGTTAATTTGTTAAAATTCATTAAATACATCATAAGCCATCATTGTTATGCATCCTTAGCTCATCTAATTAGTTGGGTTCATCATATTCTCTTTTCTTTGCAGACATTTCCTGGGCTTTATCAAATGCTTCCTGGGATTTTTTTTCCTTACACAATTGCTCCATGACAACGAGATAGTTAGCCAGCCTAACTTTACAACCTCCTCTTCTCTCTGCCTGGGTTAACTTGTCTGTGAACACCGTCTACTCCCTGCCATGAGGCCTGTTCGGAGATGAGCCTTGTCTTCCCTCGTCAGCTTCTGCTTCCACTGTCAAGCACCCCGTCCCCACCCTGACCTTTCAGGCTTCCTCCTTCGTGGTTTCGGGCTGAGTTTTTATTTCACGTTTCTATTTACTTATTTGTTTACTGTGTTTGTCTGTGTGTGTGTGTGTGTGTGTGTGTGTGTGTGAGAGAGAGAGAGAGAGAGAGAGAGAGAGAGAGAGAGAGAGAGAGAGAGCGTGCTTATCCATATATGCATATGCAGAGGCCAGAGGTGGACGTCCGTGTCTCATTTACTGTGTTCATGTGCTCATCACGCACACAGCCTATGCACTGAGGTCAGGGGACAGCTCGAGAAAGTTGATATTCTTCTTCTACCATGTGGCTTCTGGAGATGTCAGATTTGGCATCAAGCACGTACACCTGCTCAGCTATCTTGCTAGTCCCACTAGGCTCTTTTTCGGGGGCAGGGCAGGATCTCTCACTGTGTGTAGGGCTCATTATTTCAGCTGTATTGGTGGGTCAATGAATTCCAGCTCTCCACCTTTTTTCTGCCCCTCCCACTGATGAGGTTATGAATATGTGCAGCTATTCCCGGCTTTTATAGGGCTTCTAGGGACTCGGGTCCTCAATTTTTCCTGGCAAACAGTTTATCCATTGAGCCATCTCCCCAGCCCCCTACCTTTGTTTTAAGGTATAAAAGCTTGTTTGACAAAACCATTGAGTTTCCATCTCCACCACTGCAGAGACATGAAGATTTGTCTTCCTGGGCCTGGGTTTGTACCTGACCTACCCTGGACCTATGTGGATATGTGGGAATGCACACAGGACTTTGGGCCTCTAGGAAAAACCTCAGGATTGCCTGAGGTTCCCTCTCCAATGGGTATTTTGTGTACAGACCACAGGATACCACATGGTAAGTATGCTGTGCAAGGAGGGAATTGTCACTATGGAACTTGATCCTATAGTTCATCATCTGAATTACCCATTCCAATTCTTCTCTATTATTTAAAAATGATTGTATGATTGCATTATCCTTTGTATCTTTTTATTTCATTATTATTTTTCCTCCTGAGTTAAAACTGATTCATAAATCTTACCCACACATTGGTGTTTCTTCTAAGTTCTGAACATGAATGACCAACTGTTTTCTAGATCTTTCTATGAGTGTCCTTTGACAGACCCAGGCCTTCATTTTTGGGAGGTGTCACTCTGCAGGACTTAACTTTTAAACGAATATCCTGGGCACTGAGCATGGGTGTCCCCTCCACTCACCGCCACCTTGCAGACCCGTTACCAGATCCTAACACGTAGGTTCTCAAAGGCCTTTTAACTCTGAACCCCATAATCCAGTTTCAGTGTTAATTCTATTTTTCGTATCTCCAGCTCAGCGTCTAGCATCTCCTTTCTCAACTCCTCTCTCCCAGATCTCTGCTTTCATCCCCACTCCCATATCCATTCTCTTCTCCCCTTGAATCTTCTTTTCTGGTCTCCTGGGCTCCACCCGTCTTCAGAACCTCGGCAAGAACACTATCACATCCCCAGCTCATCTACATTAGAATCCTCCCCAGATCACTGTTTCTGCAGGATAAAATCCAAATCCTCATCCAAAACTGTTGGAGGGAGGAGAGAGCCACTTGTTCTTCCTGGCCACCCGGCTAGCTTAGTCCCAAAATAATCACACAGAAACTGTATTAATTAAATCACTGCTTGGCCCATTAGCTCTAGTTTCTTATTGGCTAATCTCTTATATATTAATTTAACCCATTTCTACTCATTTGTGACGGTGGCTTACCAGATAAGGTTTCGGCATGTCTGATTCTCACAGCGGTTCCATGACATCCCTCTGACTCCACCCTTCTTTCTCCCAGCATTCAACCTAGTTTTCCCTGCCTACCTAAGTTCTGCCTTGCTATAGGTCCAAAGCAGTTTCCTTATTCATTAATGGTAATCACAGCACACAGAGGGGACTCCCACATCATACAACAGAGTCCTCAAATGCCACTGATGACACCATATTCTCCAGCTGTCCCTCTGCTGGGTTCTATTCTGTGGCCCGTGAGCTGTTCCTTCTCACACTTCCACACTCTCAAATAGATCACTCAGTGTTTCCTCAGTATCTGGAAATACCTGCCACTCTTCTAGGCCAAGTTCAATCCACCTTCCTTGTGAGTTCCTCCAGTTATTGCTTCCTCTCTGAGTTCCTTCAGCACTTATTCTTTGCCATTCATTTGTTTGTAAATTCATTCATTCATTCGTTCATTCACTCAGCAAATAGTTATTGGATTGTATCCATCCAAGGCAGTAACTGAAGAAGAGAGTAGGGGCAGGGGCATGAAACTTTGACTGTAGTTGGAGAGCGGGCCTTCGCTGACCAAACAACTCTAGCAGAGCAACCTGTGTGTGCCCATGGCTGCTCACTTTCTCACTGAGTAGGTCCTGGACTGAGGGTGTGGTATATCCTGGGTATCTCTCCTACAGCACAGGCTGAGTTACCCCCGTCTGTACTTGGAAATGCTTGATTGATAACCAATATATCCACAGATAATATATAACCATCTGCCAGTATTCATACACAGTCCTGAAGGATTTTGCTGCCCAGAGTCCTCTGTGTCTCCATGACTAGGAGACTGACTGGCCCCTGCACTGAACTGGGTGCCCTATTTCACCCTCCTCTGGGACATGAGCATCGGTTCCGAGCTCTGACAAGCCACACAACACTCTTTGCGTTGGTTTTCATCAGTCCATTTAGGCAGATGAAGATTCTGGGAACTGTCTCAGCTTCTCTCTAGGTTCCTCAAGAACTCAGCTAGCTAGATGCACCCTCTGACCTCTGTAGAAGATCAGCTTTGATCTTCTTAACGTTAAGAAGAGAGCTGAGCAGTAATATGGATGGATTTCATGTTTATCGCAACTCGGCACCGTGTGGGCAGATTTCCGTCTTAGCTCTTGTAAGAGGCAAGGAAACAGCAGGCTGAGAGTGAAGAGCTGGTTCTAGGGGAGCAAGCAGACTGGTGGCAGAGCAGGTGCTACACATCCAGTGAGTGGCCCATCTCTTGCCCTGGTATCAGTGTGTTGCAGAGGGGCCGGGACCAGCAGGCTTGCCCAGACCAAAAGCCAAGAGGTACAGGAGAGAGGTTGGGGAGGGAGAGTGGAGAATGGGGAGGAGGAACCTTTCTGAAGAGAGTTAGTGAAGGCAGAGAGTAACAAACCTGGAAAACAAATTTAAAGTCTGTTTCGCTCTCAGAGAGCAGGGGTAATTAATAGACTTCCTCCCTGCCATGCCTCTCTCTGCCTTAAATCACTCCCCGGAACTCAGATTTTAGACACGCACACCAAACAACGCCAATACCAACAAAAACAAAACAGCTATAAAAAGAACATCTCAGCTATCGCAGAAAATGTCATCATAGGATTCCAAATTGTTTTGTATTCAGTGGAAATGTGACCTTGGACAGGCGTGGACACTGGATCCGGGGGCGCTGGTGCTGTTTACAATAGTCGTAAGAATAGCTGTGCACCCTGTTAAAGCTCCAGTCATTTGGCTCCGGCTGAACCCCACAGGAGTCATCTGGTGCACCCCACCTAAGTCGTAAAATAAATCACTCCAGCATTCTTAAGCTCTGGTCCATTGACTTGTCATTGTCTCTTTAAGCATCCCCAGGGAAGGAACCCAGACTTAGTTGTTAAGCACAGGACTCTGTGTGCTCCAGAAAAACTGGAGGTGCCGCGGACTTGCCAAGAAACAGGCACAGTGAGAGGATCAACCGACGCACTTTGTGGCGATCACCTCCCCTCTGTGGAAACTTGCACAACTCCTACCCTCCCCAGCTCAGCTTCCCTCCAGGTTATCCATCCCCCGCCCCCACTCCAGACCCAGCCCTGTCTGGCTTGGCTAAGCTACCTTTAATTTCCTCTTTCCCAGGGAGTGGAACTCTTCTAAAGGATTAGAAGGTGTGGCCTTTCGGAGGAAGTGTGTCACTGGGATGGGTGAGTTTTAAAGTTTCAAAGGTTGAGTGTCTCCTCTCTCTCTCTCTCTCTCTCTCCGCCCCTTTTTGCCTGCCTGTTTTTTCTCTCACTGGCAAGATCATTCCTTCACTGACTTTAGAGCCTACTTCTTCAGGATTATGGTGTGCACTGAAGACTGGTTTAGGCATCCAGCCTCATGGGTTGAACAACTACTGGATTCTTGGACCTTTTGTTGGTAGACAGCCATTTTGGAACAGCTGGCCCACAGCCTGTAAACCATTTTTAATACCATCTATCTATCTATCTATCTATCTATCTATCTATCTATCTATCTATCTACAATGTCCATATATACATATGTATATGCATATATATATATATATATATCCATTCTATCAGTTCTGTTCCTTTAGAGAACACTGATAAATATACCACCTTTCTTTATGTTTCATTCTTTCCTCATACTCCCTCCTTGTGTAGGTCCTCATTACCGTTAGATGGCTCTAGCTGAAGCCAGTTCTGTAGAGTGGACTCGGTAGGTGCCAATTGTCATGTGGGTAGCAGGCACTGCAATGTCCATGTTCTTGAGGTCTGGGTGTGTGAGTGGAAAAAAGGCTATGTGAAGGCATAATTAAACTAACAGCTTTACTGTAGTCTAAATGTGAAATTTCCCCCTTCAGCTCTTGTGTCTGAATGCTTGGAGCTCAACTGACAGGAATGAGGGCATCTGGGACACAGCGGGGAAAAAGTGGGTGGCGACAGACAGGTCTTGAGGTGACTTAGGCTCTTCCCATTCATTATCTCCTCTCTGTTTCTTAATGTCATCAGCTCCCCCACTCTCTGACTACCTCGCCTTCTCTGTCAGGTAGGCTTTTCCTTTAAACTCTGTAGTGTTGGTTTGCCCCTTTGAGGTAAAAGTTATCCTTTTGCATTAGCATAATAGACTGTTCAACCAGGTATGAAGTGTGCTCATTGGTTACACAGATATGAGGCTACATTCCAGATCTCGTACATAGTTTATTTAGCTATATGGCTGTTTCTATTTGTATTTCTTGCTTTTTTTTAGCTTCATGTCCTTATTATTTTATAAAGAAAAGAATATATAATAAAGTGTCTTTTATCTTGAGACCAAGAAACATCGAAGAAAGAGAAGACCTTTGGCCAATGTGGGCTTTTCCTGGTGTGAAACTGAGCTGTAGAATTGTTTTCATCTTCCAGTCTTTTCTCTCCTTGGGGCTGTGCCCTGCGAGGTCTTCCCATGGGAATTTAGCTTTCCCCAAATGCAGGGGCTACATCCTTGTTAGCCAGCTAATTGCTCAATATTTTCTGCAGGTGAACTGAATTCTCTATTCCATTGCATCCTTTTACAGCAGCAACCGTAGCCTTACCAGCTAGCATTAGACCCATGCAAAAGCTTATGCCCTCATCCTTAGCTTTGGACTTTTTCCCAGCAAAACTTTGTTCTAGCAAAACTCTGCACAGCTTCCGCAGACCAGGACACATCTTTCTATGTCATGATGGTCCCAGTAATTCTTTGTTCCCACTCTTCAAGGTATTAAACACTTATCCCTCACGATAACCTACAAAATGCTGGCACTAGGATGTTGGTGGTTAACTGTGAGCATGAGAAAACAGCGTTGGTACAAACTGTGCTCGGCAGAAATCAAAATCTTTCTTTCCATGCTTACATGCACCTACTGTTGAGGTCAAGCTTCGGATACAAAACTCTTCATTAATGGCCCATGTATTCAAACATGGAGAAAGGTATTTACTCATGAGCAGCAACGCCTCTGGGGATCTCAGTTGGAGTCCCACTTAGCCGGTAAAATACCACATTCACCTACGCAAGGCTCCCAGAACTTCAGCAGCTATTTGGCTACCTTCTACTCTAACTTTATCCTACCATCCACCACCAGACTTTCTTTGTCCACATAGAAAGTCTCCTTCTTTCCTATATACTCCATGATGTGGAGGGATGGCCCCCATAGAGCAACCAGAAAAGGACTGGGTCTGCCATGTTGGCATCATTCAGAAAGCATTCCCAAGCAGGACAACTGTGACCTTCTTCTACCCCAAGAGTTGAACAGCAAAATAGCAGAGCCAAGCAAGCTACCTGTCATCCCCCACGACCACTAAGGCGCTGCCATTTGCATGGCAGGAACTGCGCAATGAAAAATGACATGCAGTGTGGCTCCTTGCAAGCCCTCATTGCACGAAGTGGAACTGCATACAGAGTGTGCACTTTGCACCGCACACACGTGGGGCTAAAGGCGGACTAATCTGGAACGCTCTCTTTGCACTCTTGGAGACTACACATGCAGTGGCTCGCCCTAACAAAATGAGGACTCACCAAGGTGGAGCCCCCTTCCAGCCCATTGCCATATGTAGGCAATCTTCAGCTGTTGGTCCACCCACTGTCGTTACAGTGTACTGAGTAATGCTGTACACAGTTCCTTACTCTGGTCTTCACCACCTAACAAAATACCGCACCTCACAGGAGCCTTTCTACTCCCTTGGGCAGTCTAGGAGATTTTCTTTCTTGGAATTCCCTAAGGGGTTTCCCCTTCCTTAGGCAATGTGTCAAGTCTTTTGTTGAAATGGGCTTTAGATTGCTTACACGCAGACAAAAATTCTCTGAATTTAAGTGTTTGACGCTATCTTTTCAGGAAAGTTTCTAGAATCTTCTCAAAGACAATTGTAATCCAGCTTTTCAAGATGATATGCACAAAAGTCAGCTCACGGAGCCAATGACCTTTTATTTTATTTTATTTATTTTTTGTTTTGATATGAGGTCTTTCTGTGTAGCCCTGACTGTCCTGGAGTTTGCTATGTAGATCAGGCTGGCCTTGGACTCAGTTCCATTCACTCTTGCGTGAGACACTCTTGACAACATAAAGTCACACTTCCCAGCTCAGAGCATAGCTCTGCTTTAAGAAAGCATGATCACAATCTGGATCCTTGTAACAGATTCCTAGCAGCTTCTCCCTTTTCATCAAGCAGTGTCTCCTCTCTTCCTTCCATGAACTCAGCCGCCAAACCACTGGGGACACAGAGTGGAGCTTCTTGACTTCTGGCCTCTTTCGTTTTCTGCAGAACCCTGATGAACGGCCCTGGCTTCTGTTCTTGTCAGGCAAGGAACCCTTCCTGGGTATCATTGTTGTCAAGATTTTTTTCCACTGCTGTTTGTGAGTGTTAGTAAGCTCCATTACATTTTGTTTCCCTCTTAGAAATTGCATCCTGTACAAGTCACTGATGGCTACCAAAAGGCTTGGTGGCAAGGGGAGAGTATACGGAATGCAGTCAGCAGCTCAGGGTTTCCCCTTTGAGGCTATGGCCAAGGTATGAGCGGGAGCTGGGTTCTCTCTCATCTGAAAGCTCATCTAGGAAGGGGTTGCTTAAGATGTAATTTTTTTCAATCTGATAGACTAAGGATCTCATTTCCTTACCAGATGTTGGATGGAGATTGCCTAATGGGTGGCACAGCCCACAAAACAGGAATTGCTGTGCATGAGACTGTTCTATATCCTACCTTACATGTTCCTTCATCTGACTCCACATTTGTAGCCTTGAAAATATCCTTTGTAAAAAGTGGGCGTGTGAGCCAGGTGGTGGTGGTGGTGCATGCCTTTAATCCCAGAACTTGGGAGGCAGAGTCAGGTGAATGTCTATGAGTTCAAGGCCAACCTGATCTACAGAGCAAGTCCCAGGACAGAATCCAAAGCTACAGAGAAATCCTGTCTTGAAAAACAAAACACCTAAAAAAATGTGCACATGTTGATGTGGGATTCCCCTTTGTATGCTGTGAAAACGATTGGTTAATAAAGAAACTGTCTCGAGCCTATAGCAGAGCAGGGCAGAACTTAGGTGGGAAAAACTAAGCTAACAGCTGGGAGGAAAGAAGGGCGGAGTCAAAGAGAAGCCAGAGACAGCTGAAACTTTGCTGGTAGGCCACGACCTTGCAGTGATACACAGATTAATGGACATGGGTTAAATTAAAATATAGGAATTAGCAAATGAGAAGCTAGAGCTAATGGGCCAAGCAGTGATTTCAATAATATAGTTTCTGTGTGATTATTTCAGGAGTCTGGGCAGCCAGGAAATGAACAAGCGGCTCCTACAACAACATGTATGTAAGGTGCTTCCCTGAATTCTGAGAGCTGTTTTAGCAGGTTTAATTGAACCCAGAGAAGGTATCATGGGAACCCCAGTTTCTAGTTGGTCACAACCTGAAGCTTGGCGCTATCGTGTGAAGTGAGGCAATCTTCTGGGAGCGAGCACTCAATCGACAAGGCCAGATGCTTCCTCCAGATGGCCAGCTCAGAATGAAGCCTGGAGCACGGCTTCAGGCAAAGCTGGAGTTGCTGATTACATGTGCTGTGTGGAAACAGCACCCCACACCTGGGGGAGTCCCATGTATTGTGCTGAGCACAGTGTGTGAAGGAGCAAGAGTTGTCATCTGCCTCACTCACTCCTGAAGGGAGGGATTGCACAGAGAGAGTTAAGTTCCAGGCTGTGGAGACCCATAGGGAGATTTCAGTCTGTCTGTTCCACATGGTGTTTATACTGCAGGGACGCAGGAGTGGAAATGACACTTTGAGCAACACCGGGGTCTTACAAGCCCACAATCAGCCAAGCTCTTTTGGCAGCCCATGTCAACCACCTACTTCCTCTCTACCTGTGAGTTCAAGTCTCTTGAGATTTCCAGCAGGAACCAGGAAACATCAGAAGAGACTATTTCTCTAACCTCTGGCTCTTGCATCTGAGATGCCTGTGTGGTTACTGTGGTAGCCTGTGCCTGTGTTTCTGGCTTCCTAGAAATAGTCACCACAGTAGTGGCTAGAAACTTCTCCAAGTGCCAGACGCTTTTCTGCTCTTTCCTTTGGGGTCCCTAGGCAGTAACAGAGGTATGTGTGAACTTCCTTCAAGTATGAACTCCTGCACACAGCTCCATCTAAGAATAGAAAGGGATCGGTCCTCTCTTGAGCATCAAGGCTAATCTCGGGCTTCGGAATGCATTCATCCCATGTGCCTCATCAACCCACATGCTTGCACTGTCCAGCTCAAAAAATGAAGAGCCACATAGCCTTCTTCCCACCATTTTTTTTCTTGTGTGTTTGTGTGAATTTAACTGCACTTATTTATTTTTAAAAATATTTATTTTATTTTAAATTATGGATGTAGGTAGGTGAACATGAGGGCAAGTACGTACAGAGGTCAGAGGTGTTGGATCTATTTACTGGAGCTGGCGTTACAAATGTGAACTGCCTGCCTGGATGTCAGGAACTGTGCTGGAGTCTTCTGCAATGCCAGCACACACTTGAAACTACTGAGTTCTCTCTCGAATCCCCTCACATATACTCAAACATTACATTCTCTCAGGTTCAAGAAGCCCTTCTTCCTACCATCTCATGTTTTTCTGCTAGTGGACTGGACCCTAAAAATGTGTTTGGCAACCTTCACAGAGAAGCATGAGAGAAAAATCTACTTGATAATCTACTGACCACAGGGAGAGGCTGTGGTTTTTACCCCTCTCCTATTTACCACTTCCCGGTCCTGTGATATGATGGTTAATTTTATGTGTCAATTTAACTTGCCCATGTCTAAATGCAAATGTGAAGGTGTTTCTTTCTCATAATTAATATTTCCAAGCCCTCAGTGGACTCTGAGTCCAGCAGATAATTTATATCATGTGCCCCATCCTCTAAACCCTGCCGACCCTAAGAGCAATGACAGTTTTCCTGAGTACTATGTTTGGGTCTGGAATGGCCCAAGTTAAAGGCTTCTCCACTATCCTATGATCCTACAGGGAGATAAGGGAATCCTTAGGAAGTGGAACCTCTTGGGAGGAAGCTAGGTCATTGGGAGTGTGCCTTTCAAGGAGATTATTATGACCCCAACTCCTTCCGGTTTCTCCTGCTTCTCAGTCTCCAAAAGATGAACAGACCTCCTTCTGTTGGGTGATTCTGCCATAGTCTACTGTCCAATCACAGGTACAAGCAGTGGGGGCAGGTGACTAGTGATTGGTTCTTCAGAAACCATCAGCCCCCATAAGCCATTCCTCCTGGTAAGCTGCTCTCCATTATTTGGTTGCAATGATTGAAATGCTAAAGAAGGAATCTTTCATCAAAACTGACAGGAAAAAAAAACTGTCAGTCACCAACCTGATGTCTTGAGGAATTTCAATTCAAGATGACAATATCAACTGTTACCTAACTCGCCAACTGCAAGACAGAGTGGTACTCTTTGACTTGCCAGCTTCCACAAACCTGTGAGCCAACCCCTAACAATCTTTCTGTTTCTGTCTTTCTGTTTCTCTTGTGCATATGCTTTCACCACCACCACTACCACCGTCACCATCACCACCTCTAGCCTCACCACCACCTTTCCCTAATTATGTAAATCTATCTATATATACATCTCTATCCGTCTACATCTTGAAGATTCATCCATTTGGAACTGCATTCAGGCAGAGAGAAGACGTGGGAAATATATCATTAGGCAAAGAATGCCTCTCCTCTTAAAAAGCTGCTCTTTGTGAGCTTTGCATCCTCACAAGCCCTCAGAGAAGACATTCATCTTATCCCCATTTTGCAGAAGTAGGAACCAAGACTCAGGGCTCTAATCACTGAAGTCCTGTAGTTAGATACAGCTCTCCTTAAAATACATGGCTCCCTTGCATGGAGACCAAACCCTAGGCATCTGAGGCATGGGCAGAACAGAAAGGCTGAGGAGAGCATAGCATGTGAACTGGTCCCACCATCAGGTAGACCCCCCCCCACACACATACACTGTGGTCTGCTCTATTCCCTTCTGGCATTGAGGCAGCATTGGAGCTGCCAATAAAGATAGCGCCGGTGCCGGTATCTACTACACATTCAATCTCCTGATTTGGTTGTAGCAATGAGACCATGTCCCCATATCTTGAAGGAAGCTACATTTGCTCTGAGGTGGATGCCAATAAGTTCTGATATCAAACCCTTTCAGAGACTTCAATACAATCTTTCTGTGCCCTGGCACACCAGGAAATCACAGTCAAGCAATGATGGGAGCAGTCCGTGCTCTGCCTAGGAACAGAGTTAGAGCAGAAAGTGAGTAAATAACTCCACTCTAAGCTAAATTCCTATTCTGAGACAGCTTTAGGTTTGGGAGGGGCTGACTCAGTGGTCCAGCTCCTCCCATCTGTGCTAACTACTTCCACAGTCTGGACTATGATCCCAAGGACAGCCAGCTACAAGGGAGTGAGAGATTAATTGTGTGACCCAGCCCAGAACCCTAACTTTTCTACTGACCTGCGTCATCTCCGTTTATTTGTTCAAGAACTCTGGACCCTGTTACTTTACTTATAAAGCCAGGGGATGGGCCAGGTATGGGAGCACATGCCTTTAATTCAAACACTCAGGAAGCAGAGGCAGATGGATTTCTGTGAGTTTAAGGCCTACCTAGTCTACATATCAGACTCCAGGACAACCAGGGACACATAGAGAGACTCTATCTCAAAAAACAAACAAACAAAAACAGACAAGAAAAACATAAAACAAAACCAGGGAATTCCGTTAATTGTGTCCTTTATGGTTCATTCATACTCCTGGCTCTGCTCGAAACAGAGAAGAGAAAGAATTCAGATTCATGAGCAGTTGAATGGAGTAGAAAAGTCCCAATGTCCTGTGCTAAGAGGGGTGTATATATGTAATCTGCTGAGAACTCAGCAGCCTTAGTTAGTTCAAGTGCCCCTAGCTCATAAACGCTTCCTTGATCATTCATCCAGACTAAAAGATTCTTTTGTTTACCTTGACACCAATCCCTTTCTACCCAAAGATCTCTACAAATTTCTCAACCATTAGTTCACCTCCTTAGATTCGTTTTACAGCCCACATGCCAGAGGAGTGTAACCTCTGGGTGGCCCCAGACATAGTGAGCTGAAGCATCCTCATTCTCTAGTATCTTCTCTGGCTGCAAATCCCTTTCCTTTCTCCCCTTGCCTACCTCTAATTCTTCAGCATCTTCTTAGTGATCTCGCCTTTCTAATAACCTTCCCTATAGGTGAAGGTACAATGCTCAGTCTGTCGACTGGATTGGTACTTGCTCTTTGTATAAATGACTGTTATGATCCCCCAAGAGCCTACCCCAGCATGGATCGGACCTCTCTCCTCTGTCTCAGAGTCAAGGGGGGACCAGCACCCTTTAAGTTTGAAGTTTTTCCTTAGCTGAACTTAGTGGAGAGCAAACCCCAGTGCCCTCTTCCAGCCAAATATTCCCTTACTAGTGACTAAGATGAGTATTGGATTATCTGTTGTCTGAGCCCATTCTTGCTACTCTAACAAACTATCAGCCTAGGGCCTTCAACATTTAACACTTATTGTGAAGACAATGAAATGAATTCGATGCCATCTTTTCATTGAGAGAAGAGGGCTAGGCTTTCTGAGCTCTTTCCACACTTGTTGCTGAGGATGTAAAATAAGATGGGTTGGAAACAAGGAAGCTTGCATTAAAGTTGATTTGTAGTCAGGAGGTAACTCTCTCTCTCTCTCTCCCTCCCTGGACTGGCTTCCCTCCCTACTAATATGCTTCCTCTAGCTTCCCTGACTCAGAGAGATCCCTGTGTTCTTTGTTGAAATGAGTCAGGCCCCAGTTCTTTGTGTTTTCACTTTCAAAAGTCATCCTTTGTAAATGTATCTTCCACCCTAAACCCTGGGACTCCAACATTAGGGCCTCTTGTTACCCCCTCATACAGAATAGCAGTAGAGGAAATACTTGACCAGTAGAAAATCACCCATAGGGATAGGAACCACTTCTAATTCTTGTTAACTAAGGCAGAGAGTAGGTCTAGAATGTTCTAGGCTGGACTAGCTCTACTTCTGGGATGCAGTGATAGAGCAGAAGGAGGGGTCTAAACTTAACTCTTCCCCTCCTAGAATCAGGCCCTAAAAGAGTGAGTCTCAGAGCTCGGGACTGGGGAAAGGTGTGAGTTTTACCTTCCCAGGTCTGACCTTACAAATGAGAAGGGAAATGAGCTGTTGACTAATCTGGGGGCAGAGAAGGCTGCCCTATATCTTCCGCAGTCCCTTCCTTTGGCCTTGATTTCCTTACAGTTCTAACCAAGCCTTCTTGGTGTTTCTTAAGTGACTGTCCCTCATTGTAGCTCCCGAGAAAGTAAAAGAAGCACAAGGCAGAAAAGCTAACTTAGAAAATAAGGAAGGACTGCTGAATCCTTCCTTCATGGCAGGTTTCAAGAAACCTGTGAACCCTTTTCCCACTTCCTTTTCCCCTTCTTGTTCAAGTTTTGATTCAGCAAAAGGAGAAATGCAACAAGAAAAGAGCAGTCTATGGTTCCTGCTCAGGAACGCTTCCTCCTCTCTCTCTTCTCTCTAGACTGTCAGGAGAGAGTGGCAAATGAACCCTCAGTGTGGGCAGGAGTGCACACACTCACAGCTGCAGGCTGCCCTTTTCATAGGCCTGCAGGTATGTTCAGAGTAGAAGTTACTTTGTACATGGGCAAAGCTTCCAAGACCCCATGTGTATAATAGAAAACATGGGTAAACCAGTACGTGCCTTCAAAACATCCCCTGAAAACCTCCTTGATTTGTGCCTGGTGAATCTATCCTAGTCACATTCCCCTGCCATAAAAGGACACAACTGACCTGTGGTGTGTATGAGTGCTGGGGGATGCCGAGAAAATAGGAGGAACTTCCAGAGAAAGCCGCCTAGAGAATGGTTTTCCCTCTGTCTCCTAACACAACACTTTCTGACTTCAGCAGGTCCAAGGAAAAGAAGGAAGCCAAGGTGGGGGAGGGAAATGTGATGTTCCAGCAACAGCTGCTTGCCTCAGTTTGCCTTCTTCCCTTGGAGGTCTCTGGCACTCACTATGGGAACTTCTTCCCTCACACCACAACTCATCTCAGTTGACCCTGTATGTCCAACATGAGGTCATCAGGGTCCTTGCTTTAAAACTCGGCGTTTCCACCACCCGAGCATCTGCACGTGGAGTGCGGGTCTTCCACAGTCTGAACCTCAACACTCCTTAGCCTAAACTTCACACCTTCATGGCAGCCGCTAAGAACAACTGGCTTATCTGAGGTGCATCCGGCTTTCCCAGTGGCTTTCTAGAAGCAGAGAAAGCAGTCTGAGTCAGTCTGAGTATTCCCACAGTTTTCTACGTGGTCCATAAGTAACATCTAACACAGGCTTTCTTGTTCCAGGCACATCTTGTTTGAGCCTCTCAGCAACTGAGTGTTGAGGGAGCTGAAGCCACTTGCCCTTCTCTTTCATTAAAAAGATAAAAAAAAAAAGATAATATTTAACGTATGCCCATGTTCCCAGCTCTGAGGATGGGGACTTAACCGCAGAAAGTGTTTAAGGTGACTAGCTTGAGTTTTAATACAATTCTGTCCAACATCAGTTCAAAGGAAGTAGTGTAGCTTTAAAGTGGGTCCTGAATCCTGTGGAAGGGGGAGAGGTGTGGATTATGGGAGCCAGGGGTACCAAAGACACTGTGGGAGAACACAGAGTCAACTGACCTGCTCATTTGGATCACAGAGACTGAACCACCAATCAGAGCTTGCATGGGACTGACCTAGGCCCTCTTCACATGTGCTGCAGTTGTGTGGCTTGGTCTTCTTGTGGGACTCCTGACAGAGGAGCAGGGGCTGTCTCTGACTCTGTTGCCTGCTCTTAGGACCCTTCCCTCCTGCTGGGTTCCCTCAACCATCCTTAATAGGAAAGGAGGTGCCTAGTCTTGCTGCAATGTGATACACCGTGGCTGGCTGATATACACGGAAGGCCTGCACTTTTCTGAAGGAGGGAGGACTGAGAAGTGAGGATGGAGGAAGGGAAAACTGTGATCTGACTGTGAAAAAAATTAATTAATTGATTAATAAATAAAAAATAAAATGAATCCCTACAATAAAAAGTTAGGTGTACACTGACCCTTGAGAGCTAGTTTACAATTCTTACGTACAGCATTATGTGCTAAGCCACATTCGTACTTCACAGATGGAGAAAAAGAAGCATAGAGAGGCAATACATAATGCGCATGGCTGCACAGCTATATCTGCCATTACAGGATTCAAATTCAGACCCATCTGTCTCAAAGACCGTTTCCCTCAATTGTATCATACTGGACACCATGGAAATGCAGTGGCCAGGATCCCAGAGTCACCTCACAGTTTGTATATCTTTTTGTGAATCAGTTCCTTTCCTGTGCTGGTTCTGATGAGCTTTGTGAGCAGAGCAATCTTATCACGTGTCTGGTGACACTAGTTTTCAAAGCATTATCAAAAGGTAATCAAACCTTGAAAGGCAGAGTTGAAGCTGATCGTTAGAATGTATCCCCCATTTGTGCCTCTCTGGGGCTTCTTAATAGCATCATCTTGTACTGGCAGTCTCCAGCCTTCGCTATATTTTGTGAACGCTGTTGACATTGAATGAGATAATGCATGCAAAATGCTTAGAATAGCATTTGGAATAGAGTAAGTTTTCAATAAAAGTTAGACTTGCAATCTTTATCAATGTTCATTCAAAAACCTTCTCCCTCTCTAGTTTGACCTGTGAGGCAGGAAGTATTAGTACCTAGATATAGTAGTGAGCAGAACAAAGACAAGAACATCTCCCCTGAAATGAAGCAGGTGGGAATATTCCACTATGTGGCCACCGTGGGCCTCAATGAGAGGAAGAGGATGGAGAAAGGCTCTATGTCTTAGCCATGTTTGTGCAGGAAGAGCATCCAGGCCCAGCAGCAAAGTCCCCAAGGCAGCTGGATGGTTAAGTAGTGGAGTCAGGCAGAAAGGACTGACTTGGAGTGAGTTCAGTAAAGCACTGGGAAAGACTGTGTGAGAGCTTCTAAAACAATCAGAGCATGTGACAGGCTCTGTAGTCACCGAGAGACTGCAGAGTGAGGCTCGAAATAAATGAGTGGTCCATGCAGTGTCCACACCAAGGTACAGAACATCAACCATGTTTTCATAGGGCTCTGGTGACTGCTTTCTGGAGAGCAGGTCACTGGGGAATGCTATTGTGTGAGTATGCACCCCAGTGTTCTTGAATTGGGATGTTAACCCCTAGACTTACATGATAATGGCATTGAGGGTGCTGCCTTTGGTATATAATTAGTATCAGCCCAGGCAATGGCTCTGAGACTACATGATGGCATTAGGGGCCTTATAAGGAGAAAGAGACAACCAGTACATTTGCTCTGTTTTGGTATGTAATGGGCTTGACAGTGTTCTGAGGCAGCAAGAAGGCTGGGAGATTTACAGAAATCAGCACGGGCTCCAAATCAGGGTTTGATTTTCTTCACACTGCCCGCCAAGAACAAAGTGGAGGAATCATTGACGAAGCTGTCTTAATTTTCAAATGTGTCATGTTTATAGCTATAGTGACGATCACAAACTTTGAAAAGGCAATCTTAGAGTGTTCAAAACTATTATCGAATTCAGTGAAGATTTGCTTATTCTGCAATGAACAAGGGAACGTCTGACATATGTCCATTGTCTCATTATTGTATCACTTATTAACATAAAGGAAAAATTCCTTTCCTTTGTATTGGAAAGGAAATATTGATACCAGAGCTATCTATACTCGTTTGTCAGTTGGAACCATAGATTGGTGAAAAATGTGAGTTCAGCATGGATCAATGAAGTCACTCTGGGGGAATCAATTAGCTGTATAGAGCTGACAATAACAAACACTGCATATTTCCTTATTATTTGTATGTTACATTCTGTAAATCTTTCATAATAATGAAATGTATGGAAACTTGCATGCTTGTATTGTTTGTCAGACTTTTGCCAACACCACTGGACTCCGACTTTGCACAGCACCACGGTGGGAGGAGCTCAGGGCAGCACCAGTTATTGCTGGTATGTGGCATATTTTGGATTAGACCCTGAACTTCATTGCTCTGGGCCGCATATTTCACAACTCGAAGGTGGAAATCATGTTCGTGTTTTCATGCTTGCTTTGTGGGGTTTGTGCACAGTGGAAGTTAATTCCTTTCTCTTTCAAGTATAGGGACCCAAGGGGAACACAACCTCACAGAACTCCCTCCTCAGTCCCAATATGACAATGTCTTCAGTAGTTTTTTTCTCCAAGTTCAATGTGCCAGGATCTATCTATTGTTCCTATCTCGAGGAGCAGTAATACAGGACAGACCCAAGTTCAAGTTTCCTTTTCTATTTCTGCTGTCAGAATTTTAGTCAGCAGGATGGATATTGAGCAAAAAGATAGAAAAGACCTAACTTCTTTTTTTCTGAACCACAGCATACAACATAGCTGTAAGGTATTGGCTTGTCATCAATGGGATTAGCTACTCACTTGAACTTCTTGTGCACATCCAACTTTCTGTGCTCAGCACTTAGTAGGCATCCAAGCTCTGCCATGAATTGAATTGTGACTAAATAATTGCTAACCTTCTTCAGAGCACTGAAAAGAATGAAAACAAATTTTACAAAATGTAGTCACCGATTCATGACCCAAGGCAGCTGTAGGAAACGACAGCATGACCTATTCTTTCTATAACTCAATAGTATTTTGTTTTCTCTAAACCATACAACCTAGAAAGAGAAAGAAGGAAAAACTAGGCTTCATTTCTTTCCTGGAAGTGTTCCGGGTGGCTCAAAGCCTTCACCTCTGTTGCAGGATGGGTGCAGTGTGGCCAGGAGGAGCACCTCGTGTTTGTGTTTTCCACCGAGGGCTGCAGGGGAGGTGTGAACCGTATGCCTCTCGTGTCAAAGCTGCAGGCATTTTTGTTGAGGCACAAAGAGAAAATGAACACCGGTGGAAGCATCAAGAGCTGGAGACAGGTTTTTAAAAAGTGAAACACAAATCAACTAAACCACCCCATACATCCTACCCTTAGGTCCACCTGAAAGAAACACAAACGTCTACATAAAGACCCGTGAACCAGTGTTCATAGCTATATGAGTTACAAGAGCCAATTGGGAAATGACTTAAATGTCTATCAATTGGTGTTAGAACACGCTGGGGTGGACTCATGGAACAGGATGCTATTTTGCAATAAAACAAAAGAACTCTTACACATGCTGTCACATCTACAACCTCAAAACATTAGACTGAGTGAAAGAAAGCAGCCAGGCACAGAGGCCCCGAAAACACTGCTATGCAGTGTCAAGGGAAGGTTAAAGCAGATAAGCAGTTGCCTGGGAGGGTGTGGAGAATGTAGCTAAATGGTTGCTTGGGAAGGTACCTGACAGCGGGGGCGGGTGGAGGTGTTGTGGTACTGGAGCTGACCCAAAAGGAACATGAAGCATCTTTTGGGGGTGATGGGAATGTTCGAAAAGCTGATGTGTGGTGTTGGTGGTCACACAATCTGGTAAATTTGCTGAAAGGCCACCAAATTGTATATTTTGAACCTGGTGGATTTTAGGGCATGTGAAATATCCTGAATCAGTTTATATTGTTAAGGAAGCTTACCCTTTAGCTTTGAGCAGCCTATGAATACCCTAACAGGAAGTCCCTGGTGTCTGTGATCTGGACACCACCTACCACCCTACTGGAACTTGACAGCATCCAGTACTTCCATAGCTGTGCCTCAAGAAGGTGAGCCCTGCAGACCATGAGCTGTAATTCATGCTAACAACACACAGCTCTCGCCGAAGCCATCCGAGTCCTTTCACGCCAAATTAGAGTTAAGCATAGTTATCAGCCGTTAGGAAAATCAACTCGTTCTGGTTTCAGGAGTTTTGTGTTTTCAAATCAGTCAGGCTCCTTGAAGAGCCGCCAGTAAATCAGCAGTGGACATCAGTGGGAGACAGATGGAATCTGCGGGCCCGGGTTTGGCAATAATGAGATGGTCAATACCTGGTTGGAAATAAAATTAAGCAGTATGAGCTACCGTCCCTCTCAGAGCACCTTGGCTGCTCTCTGTGTGACAATGACCTTACTAATTGCTTATTAGTGTGAGTTTTATTTCTGTAGGAAGCATTGGCAAGGGTGGTAGGAAGGGGTTAGGAGCTGGGCAGACAAGGACAGAAGACAGAAAGGGAAGGGAAAGGGGACCTTCAGGGACACAAGGAGGTTATAATAGACCTCTATTATGTTCACAACACAAAACAGCAACTAAAGAAGCTGTCTGTGTGGTGTTCTGTGTAGCCTATGGAATCTTAGTCATCTCTCTCTCTCTTATAGAGCTGGCTTTCTTATTTCCATTTTAAATGAGGAAACTGAGGCAAATGAAGCAGGATACTCAGTCCCAGACCCACAGTGATCTCGACAGCTGCAAGCTAGTTGTATTTCTATGTGTTTCCAAGGCGAGAACTCTTCCTACAGTGTTGGACAGAAAGAGGAGGCTCCGACAATGGCCCAGCTAGGTCTTGCTAAGAATGTGAGCCCCATGACACTGGACACCTCTTCTTGCTCCTGGTCTTCATGCCAAGTGAGGGGTCCTTTGCATAAATGACAGAGAAGATGACCAAGCTCCTGTCACATCTTCTCATCCCCACATGACAACCAGGACCGCAATAATAAAAAACAGGAGTACTAGGCTTGGAGCACTGACCCAGGCCACTGGGTCAGACAGTAACCATAGCTCCCTCCATTCTGGAACATTTTCCCAAGGGTTCCCTTCAATCAGGACAACCACTCTATCTTTTTCTGCTGGGGTTAGCTCCTGGAGTACCCATGCCAGTACCAGAGGTATACCTATCATGAAGTCAACTCACATAGACACTGACTGAAGTCTCAAAGCATCATTGATGATTTTATCAGCAATGTGCATGAACTTCCTCTAGCTTCATTTTCCTGACCCTCACATTTTCCCCTAAGAGACCATTCACCCTATCCCTGGTGTGTAGCATCTCTTATGAACAAAGCTTCTGCCTGGGTCATGAGCTTTCCCACACTGCCTCACTGAGCTGATTCTATTTGGCGGTGCTCTTGCCCATCCCTGTCCCATGGCCATGATCTTACAGGCTGCTCTGGACTCACTTCTTTTATAATGCTTGCTGCATCATACTGTGTCTGCTGGATTGCTTGCCTCGGTGTCCCTCAACAAAACACTGTAAATATAAGCCCCCAGAAGCATGCTCCCTGGAGAGGGTGAACTACCAGCAAACCACTGCAAGGACCTTCAGGCTTCCAATTTCTGGCTCCAAGCACGGTTGCTGAGAGACAATCAGTACTGGTAGATGGTTTTTGCAAATAGATGACTGCAGGGTCTGCAACTCAGTCTGAGAAATCTAACAATAGGGCCTTTCCACCCCAGGGTCCAATGGTGTTCCCTTTAAGTCAAGAGCACAATCTTCTTGGTGAAATTTCTTTGTACTTGGTGATAAATTTCTGCATGGTGGCTCCTTGTTCTGTGATTAGATGCTGGTGCACCACAGGTAAGAGGGGAACGATTCTAAGAGTAACCAAACTTAAATTTTCAGATTGGATCAGTACTATGTCACACAACCTGAGTCTTTCTGTGATTGCAAGGCTGAGAAATAGATGGGGGCAAACAGTTTTCAAATCAAATCACTCTATTAGAGCAGAACAGGGCTTGGTAGGTGTAGTCAAGGTGACAATGGTAAGAACAATAGTTGCTTAGGGACAGGGGCTTGGGGCTTTGGGATGGGGAAGAAATGTTCCCATGGGAAGTTTGAGTCCTTCAGATGTAGGTATGGAAGATTCGGAGTTCTTGGATGCCTTTGAGCTACCTAGCCTTCCACTGGATGAATGTCACGCAGTCAGATTATAAGAAACATCATTCTCCTTAGAACGTCTGCTCCCTTCAGAATCAAGGCTTTCCATGGACACAACAGACCTTAGTTTATTTGTTTATGTTTTGCTTTGCTTAAGTTGCCCTTTAAATTACAACTCAAGGTCATATACTAACTCAGATGAAATCAATTCTTCCTCTCATGAGTTCCAAATGGTTATTTGTGAAATTATTTGTTTTTTTTTCTGAATGAATGCAAAGTTTGTAAAAATGCAATGTCATTTTTTTTCCTTTTGTTTTCCAAAATGGAGCAACCACTAGGATGCTTCTCCTACAGGCAGTGTAGGCCTGGGTGGCCCAGGGACTTCGGAGAGATAAAGATGGGTTCAAGTGTTAGTTTCCACTTTGCTCAGTCATAAATGGATCTTCCTGGAGCTGACCTGGCCAGCAGGAGGAAGAGGAAAGTTCACCTCTGTACATACATATTGACAACATGAGGGTCTAGGGAAGAGAGTGCTCACCTAAGGTACAGCCTGATTCCACCAATTCCCAGGAGCTGAGAGTGAGCACAGAACCCCTGGGGAGTGTGGGGAGACACTGGCACCTACCAGACTGGGAGAAAAATCTTAGCACAAAGGTCAGCCCTCAGCAATCCTCTGGGGAGTTTGCCTCTGCACCTACCCAGTGAAGGGGCTACTATTTCATCAGCCCACCCAGGTAGGTTTGCAAGCACTAGTGTCTAGTCTACACTACAAAGCATCAGGATGTAGACTGGCTGGTGATCACGGTACTGCTCCAGGGAAAGGCTTTCACAGGCAGAGCCAGGGTCTCTCCCAGGACTTAAGCTCCCACAGGGAGTCCCCACAATATACTCATTTTTTTCAAAGCCTCAGAATAGAAATCAACCCCCTTCTTTAGTCCCCAGCAGGGCTTCTCATGCTGACAGAGAACCACAGTTCCTCCATGGCAGGAGAAAGTGCATGGTTGACTCCCTGAGAGCTCGGGGAGGAAGATGTAGAAAGACTTCGGAATACAGTAATTAAGGGTGGGGCAGAGAATAGAGGGATGGGGAAGAGAATAGTCCTCCCCTCTGCTGCACCAGGAAACTTGATCCCTTCTTATGGAAATTCCTCAGCCTGGGGATACTGAGTAAACCTTGTCTTTGGATTGGCCTGCCTTTTTGTCTGGCTCCTCTGCCTGATGACATTGTTCCAACAATTCTGCCTTTGCACTGCACTTGCTGGTTGATAAGCTGTTAGGACTCTCCTTGGTTCTCATCGGGACTTGGATCCTTCAATGAGACAAGTGAGAGAGTGTTTTCCCCCTCCTCACACTGCGGAGCAAGTGCAGACTGCTGGTCTCCTGGGACTAGCCCTGCTGTACAGCTATCGAGTAACAGAACTGGGATCCAGCCTACATCTGTTTAGCCAGAAGCCTAGGGTTATTTCTAGCTTTCTTCTCACTGTACACCAAGCCCTGATCCCCATTCTGTGGACTTGGGAATTATGGAGTCACTATCTCCACAAATGGGCTATGAACTCAGGGAAGGGAGAAACCAAAGCATTGATTACAGTGGAAGAGGGGAGGATAAAGGTCTCTGGCTTAAGGCTGTCCTGTTCTCATTCTCCACTCAAATAATTTGAACATCTGTCACTTTCATTCATATTAATTCATTCATTGACTAATTTTCTCAGTCACTCTCTTACACGTGAAAGCATTCATTCATTCTTCCATGTATTTATTAATCTCTTCTTTCATTCATAAATTCCCATTCTTTTAGTAATTATACCAATAAGCCACTTTTTATAGGGTATCAGTCACAAGCCAAACACTATGCTAGGCACTACCGTCCTACATAAGTCATAGTAGACAGCCCATGATAATAGGTAAATAATACTGAAGATGATATTTCTCTTTTAAGTCCAGGCCATTTATCTTCATGCACATTGTTCAATGAATGAATAAATGGTTGAGCAAATGAGTAAGGACAGCAATAAGGACAGTGTTGGGAGAAAGTGTGAAGGAGAAGCAGAATACGAGGCTTTCTAACTCGCACTGCCTTCTGCTTACACAATAGCAACGGTGCCAGATGCCATGGACACTTCAGGAAATCAGTGCCTCCTGGTCCACTCGCACAACTTAATGCAAGCCTCTCTCTTTCCCTTCCACTCCCTCCCTGCTCCTCCTGATGTCGGGCAGTCTTTGGGTCAACACGATGAGGTCAGCCTCTGAAGAACTCTCCAGGATATAAGCAGAGTCTGAGTGACCCCTGCCCCGACTGTATTGATTGAAAAGCATTTCCCGCTGCCTAAGGTCCGAATCCTCTCTCACGAAGGCCAAGCACTCCAGATGCCCGCTATAGGAAGTCAGTTAATTGTGTTCTCTGCTGGGCTGGGTAGCCCTTGATAAGCAGAAGGCTGGAAACCAGAGACAAGTGGCAAAGGAGGTATTGCTTCTGCCCCAGATGCTCAGATGAAGAGAAAGGAAATGTAATGACTGGGGAGGAGAGATCACAATTATAGATGTTTTTCTTCCAGATCATTATGTGATCTGAAAATATGATTTTTTTTGTAGATAGATAAATGAACAGGGAGTAGGAAAAGACTTAGGTGAATTGAAATAGACACATTTGATAGAAGGTGCTGCCACAGTTTCTGCTCTCTTGCCACGAGGAAACACTACAATCAAGGCAACTCTTATAAAATAAAACATCTAATTGGGGCCATGATTACAGTTTCCGAGGCTTAGTTCATTATCATCATGGTGGGGAGCATGGAGCATGGAGGCATGCAGACAGGCACTAGAGCAGGAAAGAGAGAGATGAGAGATAGATAGAAAAATAGATAGGGATATATATATGGAGAGAGAGAGAGAGAAAGAGTGAGAGAGAAAGAGTGAGAGAGAGAGAGAGAGAGAGAGAGAGAGAGATCTCATACACACAACAGAGAATGGAAGAAAAGGGTCCATTGTGGACTTGTATGCTTGCATGAGACTTGATCCACCCTGAGAGATCAACACTAATCTCTCCAAAGGTGGTGATCCATGCTTGAATCACCTTTCACTAGGTCTTCTTGTTAAAGACCCTTTACCTCCAAATATCTGTACACTGGAAATCAAACTTCCAGCAGAGAATCTCTGGAGGCCAAACTAATCCAAATGGCAGGTCCTCCCAACTATCTTCTGACCTGTCAACTCACCTGACACCTGTTCACCACCATCTTTTTTGCCTCTCATCTGGGCCTTGAGCAGAGGAACTCCCATTAACAGTTATGACAACCAATGAAGTCAAAATCAGAACTGTCATTTTACAGAGGACAGTGAGACCCAGAGTTGTCTAAGGTTGTCCAAGCAGGGTCCAGACTGATGGACTCATCCTGAGCCTGCCATTAAACCTCTCATGCCACTTCTCTTCTTGGCTATTGTTAGTTTCTCAAGGTGCCACAGCTCAGAGAAGAAGGACAGAGGCCACCAAGATTGTTAGTAAAAGGCTCCTGGGAAGAGAGGGGACACTGAAAGTTAACAGAAAATAACTGAATTTTTGCTGCCCCCCCCCCCAACAGTGGTCCACGGGAAGCTTCAGATATAAAAAGAAAGTCTTGGTGGTCACTTTGGGAGATGTCCCACATGTTAGCGCTGGGTCAGTGGGCAGGCCAGGCGACCCCACTGCTTCCTGGCCAGCCTGCTGTGTTCACTCAGTGCGTTGTCATCCAGGGGGGACGAAGCTGACGTTAATTAGCTCTATTTACTGCATTTTCCTGTCAGTTCCCCAGCATCTCAAGCTTCATGCTCTCTACCTCCCCTCTCTCGATCTCAGGAGAAAATAACCATGCAGCCCAGAGTCCATACTTGGCTGGGGTGGCTTTCCGAAAGTTGTGATGCTAATTACTCTAGTTCCTTCTACTTGCCTACTTGCAAAAGGCACTTCTGTGTGTCCTGGTCCCTAAGTCAAGCTCTGCTTCTGTGGAATACCTGTCACTGTGCTGCCTCTGGGGCATTTGTGCTTTCTTCCTGTGAAGACCACTGGAAGAACAACTGGACTCTTCCCTTCAGGTTCAGACCAGTGAAAGTCATCAGAGATGAAAAAGGATCCAAGCATTTCCTCTTCAAAAAAACTGCCTGGGCATTCACAGGGGATGTTGCAGTCTGGAGAGAAGAAAGCCTTGCCCATAGCTCCTCCTCTATAGGAGGGAGTGTGTGCTAGTCAGTTTGAACTGTTGATTCAACACAGTCTAGAATCATCTGGGAGGACAGCCCCAGGAATTATCAGAGCAAGTTGCTGATGAGGGATTGATATGACGTTAACAGAGGTGAGGACCCACCCTGAATGTGGGTAGTGCCATGTCATGGGCTGTGCTCTGAACTCTAAGATAGTATATTTTTTTCTTTTGACTATGACTACGGGTCTCAGAGTGAGAAGGAGATGTGTGCAAACTCCTGTCTTCAACACTGAGACAGATGCTGCCATCATGGAGTATAGTGACTGACTCATGAGAATCCAGAGGTGGGCAGGAGTATTTTGCTCTGGGAAACTCTGTTGTCATTGGTTGAATTGTGTCCTTGGGAAGGATACACTGAACCCCTCTGACCTGTGAATGCAACCTCATTTGGAAATAGGATCTTTGCCGACATAACAGAAACACCAATTGGGTTCACACTGGCCTTTAATCCAACATGACTCGTGTCTTTCTAAGAAGTGACTATGAGCCAGACACACAAGGAGAGGAGAACACCGTGTGCAAATGTGTGAGAATGGTCCCCATAGGCTCAGATGTTTGTCTACTTGTTCTCCAATTGGTATAATTGTTTGGGAAGGACCTTGGAAGAGCTGTGCCACTGGGGGCAGAATCTGAGGCTTCCAAAGACAATGCCATTCCCAGTTATCTCTTCCTTGGGGTTGTGTCCCAAGATGTGAGCTCTTGGCCCCGGCTCTGGTTTCCTGCCTGCCTTCTGTAACGCTCCCTGCCACAATGGTGGTGGGCTGTCACCCTCTGAAACTGTAGACTCCAAACAACCTGACTTCTGTAAGTTGCCTTGTTTATGGTGTCTTATTACAGCAATAGAAAAGTAATTAAGAAGACAGTGACAGGATGGGGTGACACAGTTGTAGAGGACTCTGGCTTTGGACTTTTGATTCCCCAAACCACAAGAGATCAATTTTCTGTTGTTTGAAGCCACTCAGTTTGTGGCTATTTGCTATGGTACTTCTAGGAAAATGACACAGGTGGAAAATTCCCAAATGTCAACCCTTTCCCTGTGGGGCACTTGTGGCACTGGGCACCAGGGTAGGGGAAGACAGCCATGACAGAAGGACTAGGGTGTGTGAATCATGGGGGTAGTTCCCTCACCATGTCCTTGGAGTATGTCTGGCCCCTGGGTGTGTGGGCAGGCTACTTCAGTTTTGCATGGAAACACTGGAGCAAGACTGGATTCTGTGACAAGGGCATCATCAGAAAGAGGCACTGCATGGTACACTTAGCCTCTTTGTCCTCCACATCAAGGCTTCAGCCCAGGAGGCCATCGGCAACTCAACTGTTTTTCAGAATGGCACCTCATCAAACAAATAGAACTCCCTAGTGTTAACACTTGCAGCCTCGTATGGCTTAGATGGCGTCCGACCTTGGGCAGAGCAGTAGAGACAAAGTGGCTCCGTCCAGCCAGGTGTTACCATATAGATCAAGATCTCTCAAGGCCCACCAGGGGCAGTCAGAGGGGCTGCTCAAGAGGCAATGGAGACGGAACATGAGTACCTTCGAAGCATTCCCTGGACGCTCTCTTTCTCATCCGCAAGCAAATGTTCTTTCTAATAGCCATCTATCACAACACACACTTTTAGAAGAGACATCCATTGCTGGTAAGATCCACATGCTTGCCCACATTTTTGTTTTAGCCTCTCTGAAGTTGGGCAGGGCTACGAAAATAGTTCCACACAGTGAATGTGAATGGAAGGGAGTATATTCTACCCCACTGCCTTTCTTTCCCAGGCTTAGACACCCATTCTGGTTAGTGGTGCTGAAGACACAGGGTTGAATCCCTGCATGGCCATGCAGAAATGATCTACCCTAGAGGACTGCTGGACTCACAACACGCTGTGTGCAAATGAGATACTAAACCTGTACGTGCAGGTGGTATGTGGTATTATATGTGGTAAGGAACTGATGTTTACAGAGTCTGTTTATGACCATAACAAATTATGTACATAGTTTGGATGTTTTGAGGGTAACATACTGGAGTACACATATTTCCTGTCTCTAAAAGACTTCAAGCTCTTGGGGCATGCCGATCATTGCTCTTTACTGGTTGCTTTCTTATGCAATCCTTTAAATATATCAAGCACTTACTGAATTAGCAAGAGAACTAAGGCTGGCGTGATCTCAGGATTACCTAGCTTACTTTCCTCATTTACCTTAAGCTCTAGCTCTAAGCCAGTGGCAGGGCCTAGGTAAGGCAGTGGTCTATTGAACTGAGCCCTCACTCTGCCTTGTTCCCTACAAGGCAGCTTGTCGCTGAGGCTGTGTTTGCACCCTCCAGCCTGCCTATGAGAACGCGACTGCGCAGGGATATTTCCTTACCATAGTCACAGCTGTCATGCCCTGCCCTAAATCTGAAAACACCTGCAGAGAAGCTTTACTACTAAATGTGGTTTATAGGGAGGGAGACCGGGTCATAGTTTGGATACATCCAAATGCTTTTAGGGAATGAAAGTGGGGGCATTATTTAAAAATTCCTGTGGGGAAAACGGTGTGAACTTGAACTCTTTTAGGAAAACTGGGACAGAGGTCAGCGCAGGTGAAAGCAGATAAGATGGCATGCAGTTTGTGCAGCGTGAAGAAGGCTATGGTGTTTGTGGCCTGGCATTATTAATGACTGTTTTTGTCTACTCCATCAGCCCATTTTGCTTGCTGAGTTTTCAGTTGCCCATCTTTGAAAGAGAACAATGATTGTGCCTCACAACGATAACCTGAGAAGGTATGTGTAAGGGCTGCCTTGGTTGTAAACAGCGGGGCTGGCTGCATTTATTGTTATTACAGTTACCGCTGACCTTGGCACTGTGATGGCTGCTGCAGCTGTTCCTCTGTAAAGTGGAGAGGAGGTCTTTGTGCATGCCTCGTGTTAGAATTACCTGGGCAGATTTGTCAAATAAATGCTGTATTCATTTGTTTGGGATGCCACACAGAAAACCTTTAACAGCAGGAACTGACCATCTCTTAATTTTGGAGGTCAGGTTCAAGGTGAGTTGAGAGCTGGCTGACTTACCTATGAGTTTTCACCTCCCACGGTATAGTCCTGCCTGAGTCACCTCTCTTAATGTAGACACCTGCGTTAAGGACTACTCAAAACACTAATTTCAAATTACCACTCCCTGGAAGGTCCTGTCTCTACCTGTCTCTGAACATGGACAGATTCTTGGTGCTATAAGTCTGGGCTTCACCATTGTGAGTTTAGGGGACACAGTGTAGCCTGTAGCCGGTGCCCTTCCTCTATCACAGAAAGTATGGCTACCCTTATCTGCTTTAAAATGATGGGGTTTTTTTTTTTCATGGTGGAAAAAGGGTGTTATATAGCTTAGGCTGGCCTCACACTCACCATGTAGTGAGGATGAACTTGAACTTCTGATCCTTTTGCTTCTACATCTTAAATGGTGGCATTAGAGGTTTAAGTGGGGCCCGGGATCAAATCTAGGGTTTCCTACAAGTTAGGTAAGCACACTAAGGGCTACACCTGTCGTCCTTGCCTGATGCTGTAGTTTGGAAGGTCCTGGACTACTGTGTTGGAATGACAGTTCATCTCTCAACCCTCATCAGAGAGGCTTTTGATCGCAAACGAGTAGATACCCACGGCTGGTCAACCTATGAGACTAAAGAGTATTCAGCTCTAGGTGGGACAACAGCATCCCACCCCATCTTCCTACAAGACTGCAGAGTACTCATCTCTAGATGGGACAAGAGTATCCCACTCCCATCTTCCCATGGTTCAAGGATCATCAGGGAAGAGGGGGCCGAAAGATTATTAGAGCTAGAGACAGCAAAGCTGGCAGATGCAATAGAGACAGTCACACAGATGAACTGACAGGCTGTGATTACATGCACCAGACCCCAACAAGATCAAATAAGACAAAATCCTAGCATGAATGGGGAGGTGATCAGGAAATCATGCCTCTAGCTGAGGAGCCATTGGCAACTGACACCTACTGACAAAGTCAGTTTTCTTCAAGGATGTAGCCCCTGAGAAGCTACCCACAGTCCAGTAGATGTCCCTGCCCTTATGCTCATATAGGCAGCACTTAGTGGACTTTATGCTTAAACAAAACAAAACAACAAAAATATTTGAAATCAGGAGGGAAAAGTGGTTTGAGGGACAGGGGATGAATTAGAGGAAGGAAATTTGGGATAGACTTGATCAAAACACATTATGTGAGTGTATGAAATTACCAATAAATAAAAATGTACAAAATATTCCTGATCTGGTGAATGGAGTCATTTATTGCCAGCACAAATGAGACCCTAACATCAAATTTCTATTCTCTTCATGTCTTGCCTAGTGAACTGCCTAGAGCTGCCATCATCCTGTGAGTGAACTGAGCCAACTCCTTCCTGCTAGTGATGGGAAATGGTTTGCACAGGGAACTGACACCACAAACAATTCATCTTTGGTGACTTTGGCTCATTGTGTGAACAGTCTCAGCTGGAGGTGGCCCACCAGCTTTAGGGTTTGAGTCAGACCTATTAAATGGGCTGGGAAAGAGCTTGCCCTGACTCCCCAGCTTAGGATCCAGCCAAAGGCAAGGAGTACATTCTAGGGAAATCTCTTTGAGCTTGTGTTTCCTCATCAATAGAATAAGAAAACAAGAAAAATGCTTCTTAATGATACTCTGCTACACTCAAATGTCAGCGTCTTGTCATCAGAAAGGCTTCTTCTGGCAGCAGATGGGAGTGGGTATAAAGACCAATGGCAAGAGTCAAAAGTGGAGGTCCCTTGGATCCCTCCGCTTAGAGATCAGGGAACCCCAAGAAGAGGAGGAGGAAAGATTATAGGAGCCAGGGGGATAGAGAACACCAGGAGAACATGGCCCACTGAATCAACTAAGTAAGGCTCACGTGGGCTCACAGAGACAAATGACAAGTATGGGGCCTACATGGGTCTTCATCAGGTTCTTTGTGTATATGTTATGACTGTTAGCTTAATGTTTTTGTGGGACTCCTAACAGTGGAAGTGGGTGTGTCTCTGACTATTTTGCCTCCTCTTGGAACTCTTTTCCTCCTGTTGGGTTGACTTGTCCAACTTGATATGAAGGCTTTTGCTTTGTCTTATTGAGTCTTGTTTTGTTGTGTTTGGCTGTTCTCTTTTGGAGGCCTGTTCTTTTCTGAAGTGTTATGTGGTAGTGGGGGGGGTGGTGGTGGCAGGGAGACAGTGAATTTGGGGGAGATGGAAAGTGGGAGGAAGCTGAGAGGAGTAGAGACAGGGAAAACTGTGGTTGGGATATATTGCGTGAGAGAAGAATTTATTTTTCATAACAAATAGATTTAAAAAAAAGACCTTGATTATTACGTAGCTCACAAAACCATATAGAGGATAAAGAACATGATTGGACAGTGCCTCAGATGTCACTAACCAAAACAGTCACAGGCCCTGGTGGCTACTCACAGACAATCATTTTAAAGATTGTAATTACGTGTTCATATCAATTTTTACTTGAAGTTTTCATGGTCATGTGCCCTATAGAGACAGTTTGAACTTGGTGAACATTTTCTTCATCACAGAAAGTTTCTATAGCGGAGAAATGATCACTATGCAGGACAGGAGGCACTGAAGTCCCAGCTGAGCTCTTTCTGTTCTGCCTCACACGATGTAGCTGCTTGGACTTAGCTCCAGGTCTGCTCAGAGATAAAGTCTGGACTATTTAGCTAAGTGTCTTGCCAGGCTTATTGATGGACTATTTTTCTTTAGTTACAGGGAACACCACTGCAGTGTAACTTCTTTTTTTTTTTTTTTAATTTTCCCTTGAAAATAGAGCTTTGTTTCATACGGTATGTTCTGATTCTGGTTTCCTCTCCCCAGCTCCTCCCAGCTCCTCTCCACTTCCCCACCCACCCTTTCTTTCTCTCTATCACTAGAATACGAGTAGGTATTATAAATAATAGTAAATAACAAAAAAACAACAAAATGATGATGATTATGATAGTGTTGGTGATGAAATACAATAAGATAGAATAAAGACAAACAAATCAGACTAGGAAAAAACAAACAGAAAAAAAAAGCTCAAGGAAAAGTAGTACATAAGACACTGAGATATGCACACAGTAAAAACCCATAAAAATAAAGCCGGCAACCATAATATAGAAGCAAAAGGTTTGTGAGGAAAAAGATGCCCTGACAAAGAACTATGAAGCCTGTAACTTCCAAGGCAATGAGCATCCTTCTGAAGCCTGGAAATCCAAGGAGATGACACAGGCTTGCTGCACTGGGCAGAGGGCTCAGCCGAGATATCTGACGAGGATTTAAAGGCTTTACTCTTGCTCACTCGATTTCACACACATGTCTTCACATATGCTCATGTTTATACATGCACCTACAAGTTTCTCGCGTGATAATTCTTCCTCTGTTGCCAGCTGCTGTTAAGGCAGAGAGGCACAGGTTGCATCCACTTCCCCTCCCTCCCCAAAACATGGAGCCACACCCATCAGTTATCAGTTCACGTCCCCAGACCCTAGACTACACAGAGCTGTTTCTTTCATTCCATGCTCACCCACCTTTGCATCCCTGCCTTCTCTTAAACACCGAAGGCTTTTTCCTCCCTGCCCAAAACCTGCCCTGGCAGCAAGAACCAGAAACAGCAGCCAGAAGCCTAGGTGGAGGCAGATGAAAGGCAGCTGCTGGGAGCCAGCATGGGTCTCCATCCGGGAGTTTGCATTCAAGTTGCAGCAGGAAGGGAAGGCACAGGGAGGGGCAGGGGCAGCTGCTTTGGAGGTTGCCTACACTCCCCTCTGAGTGTGGCAGGGCTTTTTTTTGTAGGAAAAAAAATCATCAAAGTTTAGAAGCACTGGTACGATTTTTGCCTTGGGTATCTTGAAGCTACAGATGTTTCCAAACTTCTTGATGGTTTGGCTTACAACTTTTTGGCTTTATGATGGTATGAAAGAGATATCTCTCCAATAGATGCCGTACTTCAATTCTTAAATTAGGATTTTTTTTTTCTGGGTTGGTGGTATGTTCTGCAATCCCATTTCCTGTTGAGTGGTGACATTGAAAAGCATCTCTTCGACATGTTCGTGAGGGAAAACAACTGAAACTCTAGCAGTTATACCAGCCTACTACCCAGGGCCAGCACATGCCCCAGGACAGCTCTGCATACAGCCCAGTACAAAAATCATAAACTTCCTTAAAATATCATGAGAGTTTATTGCGATTTATTTTGTAACCCAGTCACATACTCTACAGTATGAAATCTGTATGTGATAATGTGGCATGCCAATGCTAACAGGTGGGGCATACTGGTGGGTGTGTTGCCCTCAGATACTGTGATGTTGGGTAGGTTAGTGATTTAATGCATTTTGACTTAAGGTATTTTCACTTATTAGGGTTCTATCTGCCTATATCAAATAGGAGTTGGAAAAGCATTTGTATAAGATGGGATAGTGTTTTTGAGGGTGATTCAGACCTACCTCCTCCACCAAGAAGGAAACATTCCCAACCATAGAGGCATTTGGATGCATGTTACTAGTCTGTCTGGACAGGGACATCGTGACAATAGAAAGGCTATGATGCTTGGGTGAAAACTGTGGAAATTGAGGCGGATTCAGGGTTCTTGTGCCTGACAGAGAGTTTAGAAGTTTTCTGCCACATGCAGAGATTGTCAAAGCATCGCATTTGCCCTCAGCGAGATCTCCATTGAGTGGCAGAGTCAGCAGATGCAGAGAGGAGGGTCTAGGAATGCCAAAGATAAGAGATGCAGTTTTTTCTTTCTTTCTTTCTTTCTTTCTTTCTTTCTTTTGTGGACAAGCTTTCAATTTGTATCTTAAAGGCAAACAACTTGAAGAGGAGAAATCATTACAAATAGGACCCTAAGAGTACTGGTAAGAAGCAAAAAAATGAGGAGCTGGAAGAAACACTAGACAGGCATTAGGGGGAAAACCAGGTTGCCCTGCTATGCTCCTCTGAGTCCTGAGTCATGAGGCCTGTGTATGCTTGTAGGGCACAAGATCTCAGTCATTGGTATTCCCCAACTCTACAACAGAAAGCTGAATAAATGAAACAAGACAGAACCATAAAAACAAAACAGCATCCCATCCACCTCATGGGACTGCACTGTCGTTTAAGACATGGGTAGATCAGAAAGTCGCTCAACATCTTCACCTCTCAGTTATCTTACATCTAAAGTGGGAATGGCTATGTTGTTCCCTGAGGAAGATACAGCAAATGGCAGACAAGAAAGGCATTTAAAGTGTTCCATGTGAGTAGGAGGAGGGAGCAGGGGAGGTTAAGATTATGATGGAGAAATCTACAGAGACAGCATAAGCAAGCTCGTGGAAACTCAGGAACTCTAGATTGACAGATGTGGAGCCTCCATGGGACCCAATGAGGTCCTCTATGTGTGGAAGACAGTAGTGAAACTTGGACTATTTGAAGAGCCCCTGACAGTAGGACCAGGTTCTATCTCTGGTACATGAGCTTTCTTGCATGAGACTGGTACGGGAGAATTGCCTCTATTCTGTCAATCATGTTTTAAATAAACGCTGATTGGCCGACAGTCAGGCAGGAAGTATGGGTGAGACAACTAGATAGGAAGTAAAGGTAGGGCAATGAGAACAGGAGAATGCTGGGAAGGAGGAAGCCCTTTCCTCCCCAGTCCTGTCCCAACCACCTAAGAAACAAGATGTGACCTGCCCTGCTGAAAAAGATAAGAATAATGGGCTATATATAAGTTATAAGAGCTAATATGAAGCCTAAGCTAATGGGCCAATCAGTTTATAATCTTATGGAGACCTCTGTGTGATTTTCTCTGGGACTAAAATGGCTGGGGGACTGGGCGGGAGAGAAACCCCAACTAGCTGGCCTTCATGTTACATGAGGCCATTCCCTATGGTGAAATGCCATGTCCAACCTTAATGCAGAGGGAAGGGGCTTGGTCTTGCCCCAATTTAATGCACCAGGCTTTGTTGACTTTCCACGGGAGCCCTTACCCGTTGGGAAAAGTGGATGAGAGGTGGGCTGAAGGGGAGGTGAGGGGAGCAGGAGAAAAGGTGGGAGAACTGTAGTTGGAATGTAAAATAAAATAAAAACAAATAAAAATTAAAAAAAAATGTTCTGTGCTACAGAACGGTATGCTGCCATTGTTAGCAGGTGTCTGGTAAATTCTTATTGATGGAGGACAGATAAATATTTAGTATGAAACAAGTCACACACTCATACACACACACACACACACACACACACACACACACACTGAGACACTCACAAGCAGGTATGCAGAAACACACAGGTACACATACACACAAAGATATACACACATTATGCTTACACTTGCATAATCTAGATTTTGAATGTACATATTTTGCATTGTAGTTGTTATGTGATTTTGATTTTGTCTTTTTTTTGTGACTGTTTCAACTCTTGTCACAAGGAGAATACACCTTTCTGAAAGGTGCAAGTGCCTCTTCTTATGTTTATATCCGTGGGATGAATACAGACAGAGGAGCTCATGTTACATGAGACCATTCCCTATGGTGAAATGCCATGTCCTGTTACATGGAAGTCCCATTTCTCTGTCGTGAGCCTTGGTGGATTGGTTATGCAGCAGGAAGGAAGCCTGGCTAGGGCAGTGCCACATATCCCACATAGGATGGAAGCTGACTGGGAAAAGAGGCAAAGAGGATGTGTAGCTGAGCGAAGAGGGGTGGTCACTATGGTCCAAGGAGAAACAGCAACATTGGGTAGCATAGAGCATGGTCACAGGGAAGACTGTGTCCATTATGTGACTGTAGTTGTTGCTAGGGTATAGCATGAAGCTTCCATCCTATGTTCCTGGTGAATCGCCAAGTGGAATTTGGGCTTGTGGTAGTCATTGCTATGGTGCTGAAGGTAGGAACCAAAGAACCACTCTGAGCCTCAGAAAGTAATTCCTTGCTTACTCATGCGCTATTATAACAACCTGTAACTTCATTTCCTGAGCGCATGACTGCCATTCTCCAACAGCCCACATGTTAACTCACCCGGAACTCATGACTAACCAGCTTGGTGTCTTTCTTTTATCTATTTTACAGAGGAAACTCCAACAGCATGAGACATGGTCATTTGGGCAGGCCTGAATGTAGGAAGCAAGGGCAGCCTGAATGTAGAGGAGACCCAGGGAAGAGACCCAAGTGAAGACAAAGGTGGTGTGTTTACCTTTGCAGCAGTAGTTAAGAGTCATTCTTCTCTTCTTTTTCTGTTGCTATAATAAGATGCCCTGACCAAAGCGACTCGCGGAAGCAAAGGTTTATTTTTAGCTCGCAGATCAACTTTTACAGTCCTACCTAACAGGGAATCTAAGGCACCAAGAGTCTACAGCAGCTGGTCACAACACATCCATAAACAGGAAGCAGAGAATAATGAATATAGGCTGAAGCTTTGTTCCCTTTCTCTGCTGATACAGTACAGGATCCTGGCTGGAGAATGAGCCTGCCCATAGTGGTTGAATTTTCTTCCCATCTTAATGAACCCAAGCAAGATAACTTCCCCATGTGCTCATTTCTCAACTGACTCTAGATTCTGACAGGGTGACAGTCACAAACTCCTAAAACTATAAGTACTCAAGATGATTACAGCTTTGGTGCAGTATTTTAAATTATTAAAATTAATATAAAAACAGTCTAATATCTCATTTCCTTTTTCTTTCTGGCTCCAATATTGCTTGCCAAAATATCGAGAAGAGTCTTTCTCCAATTCTTTTTTCTCTCCCTTCTCCTGCTCTCACTTCTTCATTTCTAGATCCTAGCAATGGAATTCAGGACCGCACACATGCTAAATATGGACTCTATGACAGAGCTACATGCCAATCCATTATGTCATCTCTCAATTCTTATTCCAAGAGAACTGGCTACGAGAAGATTCACCGAGTAGTCCTACAGCTCTTAGAGTCATCCACAGCTTCTTATAAAGCATACTAAGTAAGTAGCCAATGCCAACCACAGCCATATTCCGAGGGTCAGAGGATCCTTATGAGCATCCAGTTCACTATCATTCTTCCCCAGTGCATTTTCACACACTCTTTGTTCCTCTTGTGAGACCTGAATGGAATCTTTAAGAACATCTATGGGCTGACAGAAGCCATAGAGGACTGTGGGCTACATGGCAGAAATGCTTTCTCTAAAATCTCTCTCTGCTTGCCGCCTCTCTGGGTTTCTGCTCCAGAAACCAGCTTAGGGTGGGTGCACGACTCATGTAGAATGTCCCTTACTGCCCTCTGTCACAATGTGTTTTGCCACTGCAGCTGGTGAGGTGGACTGGGGACAAATGAGTGGGTGATTGACAGAGTGAGGCATCTCATGTCACTGTCCCATGTCTAGCCTGTAATAGAGTTCACTTAATCTCTGAAAGAGAGTAAATGTGCTTCCGTGGAGACTTTTAACCCCATTGTTCTACGATTCTCTACGTCTCTTGAAATGTCAATTCCTCTCCTTTCTCAGGGCAAGAACTGTATAAATTTTCATAGCTAAGTAAAAATGGCACAAATGCTTAACCCAGATAGACTTGAGTTTACATCCTTGCCTGCCTAATCTTCTGCTTTGGAGATAATACCACATGTAGCCCTCAGTCAGTCCTCAGGATAAACTTTGACTCAGTATAGATGCTGGGTGTGTAGTGAGCATTTTAAAGATGTCATGTCCATTTGTATACTTATATATTTGTATATTTCTAAGTATACATAATGTATACTTACACATTATACATTATAGCTGTTTCTATAGGGAGCAGCTTTGATAGTTTCAATTTTTAAATTCCATCCCTGGCAATTTGAATGGTTCTTTTAAACAAAACACAACCCGAACAGTCTTAAGCCTTTGCACCTTGCTAAGTTAAGGTTTATTTTTAAATCCAGAGAGCTTTGATATTTGAAAGGACACTCCGTGGCACTTACTTGTCAGCTCAGGAAATAGGCCTAAGACTTGAAGTGCAAAGTGAAGCGACCCTACGGTCGACGGAAGCTTTTCTAGGACACTGTATCAACTTAGAGCAGATATGCTCAAGCAAATCCATTATGCCAAGAAGAAACATTTATGGCTGCAAAATTGGCCCAAGAAAGACAGAAATGGAGGAGATGGAAGTGGGCCACCGAACTATGCCCTTCTCTTCCTAGAGAACCATTTCCCAGCTATGGTACAGTTGGAAACAAGCAGGCTATCTCCTGTGAGCCACACAATGTGATGGCTGTCACCTGTACTTCTCTTTTGATTGTTTGAAACTTTGAACTAGCTCATGGATAAATGAAGCTGAACACCAGGAGATCAAGCACTGGCTCCCAGCTCTTCTACAGTTCTACCCGCTCGGGTTGACTTTAAGCAGATAGCCATGGAGTTGATCTAGAATTATTTTGAAGGCTTTGGTTTGGGTAACATGAAACAACCTTGTGAACTCTTGCCATGACCACGCCGAGGAGTTATGATTGGAAGACTGCCTGTCTTTGGGTAAGTTTGTCCCATTCTCTTCTTGTTCTCTTGAACATGGTAACTGTCACCATGGGAGCTCCTTAGGTGGCAATATTGGGTGGGTGCCTTTCAGAGACCGTGAGATTCTCAGAGGCAAAGACTGCCTTCTTTCATCAGCTTGTGGATCTAGGTTGGGTGTGATACACAGGGAGGCCCAGCTCATTCCAAGCTGGCCTGTAAGTTACCTCCAAAGTGTATTGTCCATCTGGAGAGCTGGCCTTCTTTGCCTTCCCTTGTGTTTCTGGTGAAAAGTGGGCACTTCACAACTGCAGTCTCAGACTCTGCAGTCTGCTGGGAGATCTTAAGCATCTCCCATTCTCTTCTCTGATCAGCTTACTTTTCTTGGGCCTTCCATGCTGGTGGATTATGAATCTGAAGTCTTTCAGGGCTGAGAAACAACTGGACATCTGTCCCCTTTGGAGTCTGAGCTGTTGGCAGTGGTTGTTTATTTTCTTTTGTTTTCCATCATTAGACACAGTGAAGAAAAGAACATTTGGGACTTGGCCTTTTGGAACTGGAGTGGCAATTATTTATGGACATATGGTTAGGCTCGCTGATGGAGCTGACAGGCCAGCATGGGTGGGGAAAGCCTCAAAAGGCCTTTCCCCTTTGAATAGCTGTAGGCAAAAGATGGCTACTCTGGGAGCTAGAATCAGTTCTCTCTAGGGACAAGACCCCAGATAGATTATCTCATCCTAAGTGATCAGCCCTGAACACATACACATATGTGCAACACTAAATGGGCTCAATAGATTATATTTGTACGTGTGTGTGTGTGTGTGTGTGTGTGTGTGTGTGTGTGTAGCAGTAATAATTAAAGGAGAAGAATAAAGCTGAGAGGAAATTGGGGTGCATGGGAAGAGTTAGAGTCAGGAGAGCATGAGATGGAGATATATGGAAATTGTGTGTGTGTGTGTGTGTGTGTAAATAATAATAAGGAAAGGAGAAGAGGTCATGAAGTTGCGAGGGAGTTGGGGGCATGGGAGGAGTTATAATCAAGAGAGTGTAAGATGGTAATGATGTAAATACTGTACTCATGTATAAAATTCTTTAAAAAATTAAATGTAAAAAAGAAACTTTAAAAAATTAAACCAACTGTAAATTAAAGAAATAATGAAATCAAAAGTACAAAGAAAAAATTTCTCTGGTGGGACATATAGAAAAATCCATAGAAGGTCGACCCAAGAAGAAGATGTATACTGTGTATTAACAGTTCAGAGAGAGAAGTAGTCTAGACTGAGCGTCTTCTCACGTCCTAACTGAGGACAAGGGACATTCCCCACCTCTCCTGGTAATACCAAGATGGAGTCATTACAATCCCTTCATAGTGGGCAGGATAACTAAAAACCCACTTCATGTCTCCCTCCAGCTGACCTAGGTGACAGGATTCTAGGTGACCATGGTCTAAGAATGATGAAGACATACGTATCAGAAGTGTTCTTCTTATTCTCAAAAGGCAGAAACAATTAGCTCCTCAGCCAAAATCCAGGTTCCCACATTCTACATCACAGTCATCCCACCACACCTGGGTATTCCAGGCTCGTCCTCCACACACTGACCTCTCTATGGACAGCATCAGGTGCTGGAGGACTCACCTTCTGCCTGGACCTGGGGAGGAATGGCCTCTCACTGCTCACTTCCCTTGCACTTGGGTTTAATGGGGAAGGTACACGGACAGTTTATTGATTCTCTTGTCTACATATCTTAGTGTACAAAAGATCACTTGATGAGATACTAGCTCTTTCTGGTCCTTTCTTATGACTTTTCTGAACTGCCACCAGTGGATCCCAGTCTTGTGAGACATATATTTTTATTTTTACTCTATATACCAAGAAAATGGCCAGTTTATCTGAGCCTCAAATGCCAACGGATGGTAGAGATACTTTAAGAAAAAAATTTCATCTAAGAGGTACAGGATGCTGGTTACAAGTTCCTCTGATATAGCAGATGGTAGGGGAAGATTGGTGCCACGGGGCCAGTTGGCTCAAAAGTTTAATCTCTTTTCTCATTATCTGTTTCCATAGTGGCCACAGTAATCTATTTTTCTGGTCAAGTCTTCTAGCTTCTTCTGCTTAAAAGAGCTCATTCCTAAGAAGGTGGCTGAAACCACCGAAAGTCATTATGTCTAGTTTTTAGATGAGAGAGACAAGACAAAAGTTCTTATCTGAGTGTCTAGAGCCAGTATGGGCTCTGTTTCCTGACTCTGGGTCAGTGACTTCCTCATTATCCACTTTTATTTCCCCTCAAAATTTGGAACTGATAAATTCTTCTCATGATGTCTAAGAGACCTTCTAGTTCTTCTTTACTTTAGGAACTTCAACAACCTAAAGCTGAGAGATGTGCTTTTCTGAGAATGAAGGAATTTACTGTGTTGTATTTAGGTGCCTCGCTAAGTGCTTCATTTCATCTTCCTCCTTTATGTATGGGACATCTCTGCATCCTTTATGTGGGAAGGTTAAATCTACCAGGGTAATTATTCCTGTAGGATCAGCAGGAGTCTGGCACACACTACAGATTCCTAAACCTTGATATATCCCACTGAGTGATGCATTTATGTATTGCTTTTCATTATGCAAAATTAAAAACACTAGTAATGAACCTGAACATGGGATAATCTTTTCTTCTACTTAAACTTAAATTTTATTGCAAGATTTTTTTAAAAGTTGAATTTCAATAGTCTTCACTCCATTTCTTGCTCATATTAAAATAGACACCATGACTGAAATTGTGATAGAAAATAGTTTTTTTTAAAAAAAAAAAACCTAATTTTCAATTAATAACTTGCCATGGGATAATGCTCTTGTGCACTGTAAAGATTTGTCACTCATATTGGTTTAATATAATTGGCAAGTAGACAGGCAAGGAGTATAGGTGTGTTGATCAGACTAGGAGGATTCTGGGGAGAAGAAAGGCAGGAAATCAATCACCAGTCATATGCAGAGAAAGCAAGATGAGAATGCCTTATGGAGAAAAGATACCAAGTCATGTGGTTAAACCGAGACAAGAATTTTGGGTGAATTGAAGTTGCAAGGGCTAGTTAGAAATAAGCCTGAGCAATAGGCCAAACAGTTTATAATTAATATAAGCCTCTGTGTGTTTATTTGGCACTGAATGGCTGTGGGACTGGGTGGGACATTACAATAACTAAGTAAGTAGTTCTTCAAGTAACAACTAGTCAAAGTGAGATCAAAATGCCAATGCAAGTGGTCTACTTTTCAATTAATAGTTACTTTTAAATAATAACTGCTTCAATTAAGAGCTAGTCAAAGTGAGATCACTATGCTAATGCAAGGGAGATCAAAGAGTGAGCCCAGAAAGTAAAGCAGAGCAACATCTTTCTTCTTAGCTTTTATTAGTAGAGGGTGGGTGGCCCTTCTCTTCAAGCCATGAAACAATACGGAGAACTTGAAACACAGCTCAGATCATCAAGCTGATGGGGTAATGTAGGGGTGTGGAAAGAAGGTATAGAAAATATCATCCATCAGGGGCTTCACCTTCATGAAAAATGGGAGTGTCTGGTAGATTGACAACTGACTACGCACTCTTGTAAGGCTACAGTTGAAAGTGCTCCTCTCATTCAAGCGTGGCTATATACAAGCCTGCCTTCTACACTCTCAAACGTGAGTGTTAAAGAGAAATGTCTCCACCAGAAACTTACAATCACACAGATCTCTTGCCTGGATTATCTGAAAATCACAAACTTGAGCTGTGTAAGGAAGTCTTGTTATAGTTTCTTTAGCATTTGAGCAAAGCAAATAAAATCGTCTTCTGGGAACCCCTCCCCATTGTGTCCCCCTATCACCCCAGTAGGACTGCAGGCCTATATGATGAATCATCTCTAAGAAACAGCTAAGGCTAACTTATTGTAAGAGCCAAAGTTAATCTGTAAGACCCACTTGTCCAAGGTCAAGACAACTTCCTGGAATGCTGGGAGTTGTAGTTCTTGAGAAATAACAAACCACAAATCCCCTAATCAAGTTTGCCTGACCCATCTGTACCAGATGTGCTTAATTACATGTGAGAGGTGGGTACACGGAAAAGAAATATGCTAGGATGTATACATGCCCCTGATTGGGCCTAATGGGGAATACTGTGGATTATGGGTTTTGCCTTTTTAAGACACTTCAAAATGTTACTCATGGCTATTCTCTGGAAACCCTGGGGTAGACCTGACCGGAGTCCTTTTACTTGGCCAGTATTTAATTAAAGCTTGCCTCAAATTTGACTAGGAATTGTGGTACTGATTTTTCTCTTGTAAATCTCAGGATTAACAATATGAAAGTTAATTGTTAAAGGTTACTGAATATCTAACTAGAGTTCTGGAAGGAGATGAGAGAGAAGCAAGATGAATAGAGGGAATAAGATAAAGTCTTCAGAGTAGGAAGTCAAGATGTCCCTGTGCATAAAAGTCTAGGTAAATAACAAACAATACACATCTCTGATCATTGTGGTGATAAAGAAAAAAAATAAATGCACAGGGAAGATCTCATCAGCAATGAGTTGGAAAAGAATCACCTCACTTAAAAATATGTCGTGGACTACTAGCTTAATATGTGTTACATTCATTTATGCTGTGGGATATTTGTTTTAATGAAGCAAAGATGTGTTGCCTTCTTTTATGTTGCATTTGTTTAGCTTTATAGAGCTGTGTTACTTTGCCTGCCTAAAACATCTGATGAGTCTAATAAAGAGATGGATGGCCAATAGCAAGGCAGGAGGAAGGACAGGTGGGTTGGCATGCAGAGAGAATAAAGAGGAGGAAAGAAGAGGGGTGAGGAGTGAGAAGAAGAGAAAGAGAGGACATCAGGGCCACCCCCACCCAGCCACACAACCAGCTACAGAGTAAAGAGAGGTATATAGAAAAAGATAAAAGCCCAGAGGCAAAAGGTAGACAAGTTATTAAAAGCTGGCTAGAAACAAGTCAAGCTAAGGGCCAGGCATTCTTAAGTAAGAATGAGTCTCTGTATACTAATTGGTGGGCCCCCAAAGAGTAAAGAATAAAAAAAATAACCAACTACAACAATGAATTTTTCATCAGCAGCCAGAATACATGGACTAAAAATAATAGTTCTGAGATAAACAGTGTCATTTTGAGGCTATGTGTCCCACAAAACCATCATTTAAAAGTTGTTTAAAGGATCCTGGCCCACACCTCTAGAGGAAGCCTTCCACTTCCCAGGAGCCAGGTCAGCATCCTGAACCCCAGGTAATTCTGCTCCTCACCCTGCCTGTTATCACACAGCATAATTCCAACTGCCTCTCCTTTCATCATGATAATATCCCAGTCAATACTTATGTTAGAAGCCTTTCACCCCATCAGAGGCCAAGGCAGAATCCTGAACCTCAGAGACCAGACCAACTCCCTGAAAACCAGGCAGAAGCCTCCTATCCCACCAGAAGCCAGGCTAGCATCTGAACCCCAGAGGACCCCTGATTAGATCAGAGGCCATGCATATACTTAGCCAGAACTTCAGCCCCAAACTTAGGCAGCAACTTTCTGCTGGACCAGAGACAAGGGACATTCCTACAAAGGTACAAGAAACTTATAGAACACCAATAGATCAGATAAGAAAATCCCCTTATGACATAATAATCAAAACACTAAACATACAGAACAAAGAAAGAATATTAGAAGTGACAAGGAAAAAAGGCTAACTAACATATAAAGGCAAGCCTATTAGACTCACACCTGACTTCTCAACACAGGCCCTACTATCCAGAAGGGTCTGGACAAACCTCTTGCAGAATCAAAGAGACCATCGATGCCAGCCCAGATTTCTATATCCTGCAAAACTGTCAAACACCAAAGATGGAGAAAAAAAGATATTTCGTGACAAAATCAAAATTAAACAATATCTAGCTACAAATTCAGTCCTACAGAAGGTACTAGAAGAAACACTCCAATCCCAGGAAGTTAAAGACACCCCAAAAACACAGGCAATAGATAATCTCACATCAGCAAAACTCAAAGAAAGGACACACACACACATATACACACATACACACTGTCACCACCACCACCAAAATAACAGGAATTAGCAATCATTAGTCATTAATATCTCTCAGTAATAATGGACTAAATTTGCCAATAAAAAGACACAAGCTAACAGAATGGATGCAAAAACAGAATCTATCCTTTTGTTGAATAGAAAAAAGACACCTCAACATCAAAGATAGACATTACCATAGACTAAAGGGTTAGAAAAATATTTTCCAACCAAACAAATATAACAAGCAAATGGGTGCAACTCTCTTAATATCTAACAAAATAGACTTCAAAATTATCAAAAGAGATAGAGGATATTTCATATTCATCAAAAGAAAAATCTACCAAGGTGATGTCTATATTCTGAACATTTATTACCTATACGCAAGGGCATCCACATCTGTAAAAGAAACATAATGAAGCTTACATTGCGTACCACACATTAATAGTAGGAGACACCACTCTCACCAATGGATAGGTTGTCCAGACAGAAGCTGAACAGAGAAATAATGGAACTAACAGATGATATAACAAATGGACCTAACAGAAGTCTACATAATATTTCACCCAAAAACAAAAGAATATACCTTCTTCTTAGCTCCTCATGGAACCTTCTCTAAAATATTCCATATACTAGATCACAAAGCAAGGATTCTAGGAGTCAGAGGGGGTCAAAGACATCACAAGAAAACTCACAGAATCAACTAACCTGGGCTCATAGGAGCTCACAGAGACTGAACAGATAACCAGGGAGCCTGTGCGGAACTGATGTAGGTCCTCTGTATATATGTGACAGTTGTGTAGCTTCGTCTTCTTGTGCGACTCCTAACAGTGGGAGCAGAGATTGTCTCTCACTCTTTCCTGGCTTTTGGGAACCTACTCCTCATGCTGGGTTGCCTTGCCTACCCTTAGTATATAAACTAACAGGTAAACAGTAACAGTAAACAAGGCAAGGTGCTTTGTCTTATTGCATCTTGATATGCCATGGAAGACCTGCCCTCTTCTGAATAGAAAAGGAAGAGAAGTGGATCAGGGTCCGGAGGCAGAGAGGAGGTGGGAGGAAGGGTCTGGGAGGAGGGAGGAAGCTGCAGTCAGTATCTAAAACAAACAAACAAATAAAAAGTCTTATTCTGAGTTTTATTTTTTTTAACAATAGACATCAATAAGGACAATTTCAGATTACGATTTTAATGTTGAAAGGAAATGATGTTTGCAGTTAGTTTGAGATATAAAAAAGGATTACTGTAGTAATAAGGGCGGCGGGGCTGCGTTCCCAGCACCCCGGCCGCCTGCTCGGCTAGCTTATGCCCCGAAATAACAACACACAAACTGTATTCATTTAATCACTGCTTGGCCCATTCTCTTCTAGGCTAATTCTCACATATTAATTTAGCCCATTTCTAATCATCTGTATGTAGCACCCCAAGGTGCGCTTACCGGGGAGATTCTAGCCTATGTCCATCCTGGGTCGGAGCTTCATTCCGGGAGCGGGGCATGGCGTCTCTCACAGGCGTCTGCTCCTGAGAGCAGAGCTGTCGCGACTCTGAGCTCACTTCCTCTTCCTCCCAGCATTTTGTTCTGTTTACTCCTCCCACCTATCCTCTAACCAATAAAATGGGCCAGGGCAGTGCCTTTATTAGCCAATGACCTTCCTCCATCAGATTACCAAAGATTACGTTGATATTTAGGTATATGTTTGGTCAAAAGCATCACTGCAGCTCCCTAACACTCCTTTATACAAAGAGTCTGGAATCTTATAGTCAGGGGCCTCATCCCAGCACCCTGGCATCCATCTTTGGAATGTTGGGTGGAAGGTTCCATTTCAAGCCCCCTCTCCTGGGAGTTGCCTTAGCCCAAACTCCACCTTCAAGAGAGCCCACCAAATGGTGACCCCTCCTCAGGGAGGGTCAAGAAAGCCTGCCAAAGGGTAACCCCTCCCCAGGGAAGGTAAAGACCACTCCCACAGGCCACTTAAACTGCCCCCCCCCCCAGAGAATGAACACATGGTCTCCAGGTTTCACGTGGTCTCCCCTTCTCTCTCTTCCCCTAGCCATGCTCTCCCGGTGCCACCCAGGAGCATTGCATTAAACATGGGCACCTTTTATCTGGTCTGATTTGGTCTAATTGGAATTATTTGCATTAGCGGAGAGGCTCGTCTAAGAAATATTCCTAACAGTACATACTTAACATCCTTGACTGTTTAGAACAGTAGTATAAGAATATATAAAGAACTCAAGAAACTAGACCGCAAAAGGCTAATCAACCCAATTATAAAATGGGGCACTGAGCTGAACAGAGAATTCTCAACAGAAGAACTTCAAATGGCCAAAAGACACTTAAGGTCATGCTCAACTTCCTTAGCGATCAGGGAAATGCAAATCAAGACAACTTTAAGATACCACCTTACACCTGTCAGAATGGCTAAAATAAAAAACACCAATGATAGCCTTTGCTGGAGAGGTTGTGGAGAAAGGGGTACACTCACCCATTGCTGGTGGGAATGCAAACTTGTGCAACCACTCTGGAAAGCAGTGTTTTGGTTTCTCAGGAAATTCGGGATCAACCTACCCCTGGATCCAGCAATACCACTCTTGGGAATATACCCAAGAGAGGCCCTATCATACAACAAAAGTATATGCTCAACTATGTTCATGGCAGCATTGTTTGTAATAGCCAGAACCTGGAAACAACCTAGATGCCCTTCAATGGAAGAATGGATGAAGAAAGTATGGAATATATACATTTTTAGAGTATTACTCAGCAGTAAAAAACAAGGGCTTCTTGAATTTTGCATGCAAATGGACGGAAATAGAAAACACTATCCTGAGTGAGGTAAGCCAGACCCAAAAAGAGGAACATGGGATGTACTCACTCATATTTGGTTTCTAGCCATAAATAAAGGACATTGAGCTTATAATTCATGTTCCTAGAGAAGCTAAATAAGAAGGTGAATCCAAAGACAAACACATAGGCATCCTCATGAATATTAACCTTCACTAGGCGATGAAAGGAGACAGAGACAGAGACCCACATGGGAGCACCGGACAGAAATCTCAAGGTCCAAATCAGGAGCTGAAGGAGACGGAGCACTCAGGACCACGAGGGGTGCACCCACACACTAAGACAATGGGGATGTTCTATTGGGAACTCACCAAGGCCAGCTGGCCTAGGTCTGAAAAAGCATGGGATAAATCCGGACTAGCTGAACATAGCGGACAATGAGGAATACTGAGAATTCAAGAACAATCGCAGTGGGTTTTTGATCCTACTGCACGTACTGGCTTTGTGGGAGCCTAGGCAGTTTGGATGCTCACCTTATGAGACCTGGATAGAGGTGGGCAGTCCTTGGGCTTCCCACAGGTCAGGGAACCCTGATTGCTCTTCGAGCAGATGAGGGAGGGGGACTTGATCGGGGGAGGGGGAGGGAAATGGGAAGCGGTTGCGGGGACGAGGCAGAAATCCTTAATAAATAAATAAATTAAAAAAAAAGAACTTTAGTAAGTAGTATGTAAGAAAGAATTAGATGCAAGGCAGTGGAGACATATAAAGTGTGTAATTAGAATGAAAGGGTTAAAATGTCTATGTATTGTTTTGTTCTAGTTTGCTTCTTTGTTGCTGTGATTAAACACTGGCCAACACTAACTCAGGAAAGGAAAGATTTGTTTTACAACTTCCAGGTCCCCATTCATCCTTGAGGGAAGTCAGGGCAAGAACTCAAGTAAGAATGGAGGCAGAAAGCATGGCTTGCTTGTTCCAGTTCAGGTTCAGCTAGCTGGAGGGGATGGTGGAGTGGGGTGGTAGGGTGGTAGGGTAGGGGATAAGGGTGAGGTGGGGTGGTGAGGTGGTGACAAGGGGATGGGAGTATATTGAGTGGGTGTGGGTGGTGGTCCTGCTCTTGGTAGCCTGGGTCTTTGCATATTAATCAGCAAACAAAATGGCCACAGGCCAGTATGATCTGGGTGTCTCTCTGTTGAGGTTCCCTCTTCCAGGTGACTTGAGAATGTGATAAGTTGTCAATAAAAACTAAACAGAATGTATTTATTCTGGAGTATGGAAATATCTAAGGAAGTCTCTCTCTCTCTCTCTCTCTCTCTGTGTGTGTGTGTGTCTGTCTCTCGACTCTCTATGTCTCTCTCTGTCACACACATGCTCTCGCACACATATGCACACTATACAGAAAGAGAAAGCAGAATTAATAAACAAGTACAAGAAAAAAAACAGAAAAGTGTGCGTGTGTGTACATACACGTGCTCATGTATACTACACCCTTATCAAACCCCAAGAATGAAAATTAGCTCCCATAACAAGGAAATAGAACAGGAGGCATGGAAACATCCAAAAAAAAGGGCGGTGTTTTAAAACCAAGAGCAGGCATACATCTTAGAATTGTTCCAATATTTTTTAGAGTGTGCATATTTGATAATGTGAGCGAGAATTCCTGGAGAGAAGTTGCTGTGAGGCTGATTGGCTGATAAAGAATTCCAGGACTGTGCAGAGTCTGGAATGCGGCTGTTCTCATAGGCTAATTACAATTTCTTTGGGGTTGATTCCACCCTGCAAGGGGCCTTTCTTTGCCTACCTCTGCTGCAGACCTAACATTCTGAAAAACAGATAAAAACCTTTGGAGTGATTAACATCACAAAGCCCTATTTTCTACTAATGAATAGGCCAAACAGTGCTACAAGATAGCGTCCTAGGTCTGCCGCTGAGGTCCTGGTACTTGTTGTAACTGCTGCCTAATGTTTCCACCAAGGTATTTTAAAATTGCCTTGATTTATAACTTTCTTTGTTCTGTTACTATAAAAACTCCAGGAAACTACTTCCATGTTGGAATATTGCATTTGAGGAGAACTAAGTCTATGTTCCTAGGCCACAGTCACTCACATTTAGCTTCAGAACAAACTATCTCTTATTCCTCTTGAGGTGGGAGCTATGTTTTTTTTTTCCCCATCAACAATGAGTACACTTTTATAGCTGATTAATACTTAAAATTTTTGAAAACAAAATAAGAATGGAAGAAAATGAGACCTTGTGAAAGAGGACAGAGAATCGCTTCATATTTCTTCTTCATGCATTTTTGCATCTTGGTGGGTAAAACCCTCTGAAATTGTATACAAGTTGAGCTGGAAATAGAAATTTCAACATGCAAAGAATTTTTGTTCAAGCAAACAATAACATCGACAATGGTAGCACAAATGCCTGTAATTGCAGCAGGTCACAAAGAAAGTGTTGCAGGCCATCAAAAGCCAGTTCTTCAATGGAGCCTTTTAAAAACCATTGTCCCAATTCAGGCCTTTATTCTCACTTTGCTCTGTGGCCTCCTCCCCCACTTCTCCCTGCTCCCATCAATAGAGAGACACAGGAAAGTAAATTCCACCATCCACCAGAAATAGTCAAGCAATTACCTCCCCAACTACTCAGAATCAGTTTTTTAAGCAACAGAAGTCAAAATATCAGTCAATTTAATGTTCCTCTTTCCATTCAACCTTGACAGAACTTTCCCAGCTGCTCTCATTGCTAATGAACACATCCCTACTTTCTTCTCCCTTTGTGCTTGCTAATGGGCTCCACTCAGATGGCACCTCCTCTAAGAATGACCAGTCTAGTGTAGACAGTGACTTCAAGTTTTGTTCCTGTTGCAGGGAAGTCATTTCTTCCAGGTGTAACACAGCTACCAGCCACCATGAAGCACAGTACCTTGACCTGCTATTATGACAATGAAATAGTAGACTATATGGTAATAGCTAAGTCTATGGGAACAGAACTGTCAGAGATCCCATAGAACCTCAACCTACACTCAATCCATCATTCAATCATGAGTTTTGGCTAGACATAGTCCTATGTGGTGATAGACCATGAACCAAGTAATGGAGTCGTTTTAAGGACCAATCCTTTGAGTCATTGTTCATGCTTGAGTAGGATTTCTGGGTAATACAGCTATCTCTGAGTTCTACAAATAAGCTCAAGAAGATCATTTGTTCACAAAGATGGACTTGGATTGAATCATTTCTTTGACCTGTTGGTGCCTTATTGCTGGGGCATAGTTAGATATTTGTGGGTCAATTATCAAAGGTCATAGGGTATGATTTCCTCCCCTACAATCAGCTAATAAGACAAGGAATTAAAATGCCAAGACTAGTTAGAAGACTGGAGATTTCTGGTCCTAGGGGACATGCCATTCTGAACTACCTGATCATAAGATCATTATGTAGTTGGAAGCTTTCTGATAAAGAGTAAAGGCATACTTTTGTCACCTCACTTCAGAGTTAGCACAAATGGGCCTGTTAATTAGCTGGGCAGGACAAAGCCTCTCAGGAAAACCTGAGATTCTAGAGATTTCAGAAATACTAAAAACAGCATACTTAAAATGTTGGTGAGCTCAGTGGTTTCTCTGGTCACTCTCTACTCTCAATCTTTGAGGGTATGTTCTACTCCACAGTCTCTCTGACCATTGTCCATTCCTATTCCTTGAGGATGAGCTCTGCTTGGCAATAATCCCTTTGGCCATTGCCCATACTCACTCCTTGAGAGCATTTCTCTTTGCTCTGAAGTGAACTTGTTTCTCTTCCATCCTAGTCTTCATCTTGTCTGAATTCCTTTAGTGATGATCACAAGGACCAGGAAGCTGAGGTGAGTTCAGAGTGACATCCTGGTGTCACTGTCGGGGACAAATAGATATTGATTTATATCTCCCCTGGAGAGCTCTTGCAAGAGTCAGTCAACTGGATAACCATGTGATTCTCTGTTCTCCTGGCACTCTGAACATATCTAGTGGGCTTTTTTGTATATGGTTTTGTTCATTATTATTAGTTTATTTATTGCCATTCTCATCTAGAATAAATGCTCCTCCAACAAGTTATATAAACTCAAAACTGATTTTTAATATCTAACAGTATAGGCCTTGTACGAGTGGTAATTGTAATGGCTAAGATAAACACATTATCTGTTCCAGGCATTGAGTTCTGTCTAACATATTACACTGATGTAGTAACTCAAAGTGATTTATTTTTATCTCTTTTGGTTGCAACTGGTTGGATTCCTCTTGGGCTCTTTGGTGCTGGTCTATTGAGAGGACAGTCTCAAGGCTAGACCAGGTTGAATGCTGGCTTGTTGACCCTCATGCCTGGACCTCATGCTTCACAATCTCTCCAGGGTTTCTCCGAGTGGCTTGAGATCTCATGGCATGGTGGTTGCTGACTCTCTAGATAAAAAGCAGAACTGTATGGATATTTAAATGAAATCCCTAAGCCTGGTGCTGGGTTTCTTCCATCACATTCCATTATTAAAGTATCACATGATCATACCAGTTATAGGAAAAAAGCAAGTGGGAAGAAATAGTAGTGATTTTGGAAGGCATCATTGGTTTCATCTACGGGCTATAACTGTGCTGGTCACAGTGCTAAACACACTGTACGTGTTAAGCCATTTGATATTTTTGATAATGCTTTGAGATAGTCACAATTATTTTTACTTAACAGTAAAAACAGCACTAAGGAGCCAAAATAAGTGTCTACAATGTCATAGTTAGTGAGCTTAACACCACCATCAAATTGTTCTAGAGTTTGAACTCTTAATCACAGAAGTATTTAGTTGCTCCACAACTAAGCAAATGTTTAACTTTAATATCTACCTTCATGGAATAGCTCAGCAGAATTCCTTGCATGCTTGTAAATTTTGAGGAAAAAAATTCATCCTTTAAAAACGAATGGAGAAGGATGAAAAGCAAGAATGCAGAACCAAGTACGAGGCGCTCCAACTCAGTGGCTTGCTATTTAGTCTGTGATCACATCTCCTTTGCTCTTCATGAGGGTCTCTCTTAACCAGGAAATTCTAGGCAGGCAGACTTCAGAGCTCAGACCTCCAGGATACATCCCTTTTACTTTCCAACCAGTGCACTTTCTGGGATATCCTGTTGACAATGGTTTCTCATCCTACCCATACAAAGTGTAACTCTTTAACCACGTCTCACTTGAACACAACTTTCCCCTGGAGTTAGCTTTCCTAGATTTTACTGCAGGGGAGAGCTGGGCATAGATAAGATGTAGATATTCAAATGACTGACTGCTAGCCTTTATAAAGACCTTGACATAAATCCAAGTTTACAACACATCTCTTTGTTAAATACTATGCACTCACTATGACCCCTGTGTGATCTAGTTCCCCAAACACTGGCCTACCTCATAAGATTCCCAAAGGCTGTTGTCCCCCACCCCCTTATTTCTAATAATAACATATATTATCTTAATATTTTGGCCTGGTTCAATTAAGCTGGTCAAATTTGATCATGAGTTTTCTTACTTTCTGGTAAAGGAAGCATATTAAATACGGTGCCCTAATTTCTTCTTTTGTGGTTGAAATGAAATACCTGACAAAAGCAACTTAAGGGAGAAAGGGCTTGTTTCAGCTCACAGCTCAAGGGTACAGTCCATCATGGTGGGGCACCAAAGTAGCAGGAACCTGAGCAGGTGCTCACATGGCATCCACAGTCAGGGAACAAGTGTGACAAATACCTCTGCTCAGCCCCTTTCTCTGTTTTAAACAAAGTCCAGGATCTAATCCCAAGTCTCAGGAATGGTGCTGCCCACTTTTAAGTGGGTCTTCTCACCTCAGTCACCCTAAGCAGTGTAATCCAGCACAGGCATGCCCCAGTGATAAATACTCCCTCACAGGTGTTTCTGGAGGCTGGCCTCCTGGATGACTCCAGAGCTTGTCAAGCTGATAATTAATACTGACTGTCACAGATGGGCTGTCTAAACCACAGAAGACTGTTTAGTTTAAAAGGTGACTCCAGCCACATTGAAAAATAGTTGGAATAGAAAGACTGGGGAAGTGGCTCAGAAGTGAAGAGCCCTTGCTAATCTTCTAGAGCAGTGATTCTCAACAAGTGGGTCATGACCTCTTGGTCTCTCTAAAAATATTTACATCACAAGTCACAACAGTAGAGAAGTTACTGTTGTAAAGCAGCAAAAATATAACTTTATGGTCGGGGTCACCACAACATGAGGAGCTGTATTAAAGGTGGCAGCATCAGGAAGGTTGAGAACACTGTGCTAGAGGATCTGCATTTGGTTCCCAACACCCACATCAGGCAGCTCACAAAGCAAAAAAGAAACTCTGAAAAAAATTACCCAGTGATATTCACCACTTAGTTAGCAGTGGTTTTTGTGTTCATGTACACATTTTTGTATTTCAAAATATACATGGTAATAACTGATTGCTAATTTTTATCCTGTTTCACTGAGAAATTCCTGGATGATTATGAAAGAATAACTTGAAGAGAGGACCCACTCTGGACATGAACAGCACTATCCCATGGAACTGGATCCTGGTGATAATTTAAATAGGAAAACGAAGAAGCCTGCTAACAGCCATTCTCTCTCTGTGAGACTGCACAGCCCCTGCTACACTCTCCTGATGATGCCTCAGTAGTCTGCTTTGGCTCAGGATTAAAGCAGTCATCCATGCCATCCTGAACGAATCTTCTGAAACCGTCTTCTGAAACCAGTAAAACCAAATCCTTCATTTCTTAAGTCATTCTTTTCCACGCATGTCAATTTAATGAAAAGTCAGCTTGATATTCTGTGGGACTCCCAACAAGGAGTGTGGGACTGTCTCTGACTCTTTTGCTTGTACTTGGAATCTTTTTCCTCCTACAGAGTTGCCTTATCCAGGCTTGACAAGAGGGTTTATGCCTAGTCTTATTGTAGCTTGTTATGCTGTGTTTGGTGGATATCCTTGGGAGGTCTGAGGTCTGTTTCTTCTTCTTCTTCTTCTTCTTCTTCTTCTTCTTCTTCTTCTTCTTCCTCCTCCTCCTCCTCCTCCTCCTCCTCCTCCTCCTCCTCCTTTTTCTTCCTCTTCTCCTTTTAGGGAAATGTAGGAGGAGTGAAATTGAGGGAGAATGGAGGAAACAGGAGGGACTGGGAGAAGTGGACTCAGATCTAACTGCAGTCAGATCAGAATGTAATAAATAAGGGAGAAAAGCAGTACCAAATAAAAATAAAAACTAAAGAAAAGTCTGACCTGAGAGTTGTCTCCTAATTACTTCTAGTGAGCTGGAGGTGGGAGGAGGCAGCCATCCTGACTGCTCAGCTGGGTATAGGACTTTCATCTCTGGCCAGCACAGTAAACTTAAATATTAAAACATACTGTAGCCTTCTTTTATTCTATGTGACACTTTAAAAAGCTATAACCTAGAAAAGTCAAGACTTCTGGGCAATCCCTCGAGACAGCTGCGAGTTCCCCAGTAGAAGCAAGCAAGATAGGTCTGCCTATTCCTGCCCTACATGGTGCATTTGCTGTTAGAGGAGAGAAAGGCTTCCTTGCAAGCTTCATTTTCCCATCATGGACCATCTTCATTTTCTCGTGACTGATCAGGCCTGCTGCTCCTGCAGTGGCATCTCTGGGCCTGTCTGCAACCTCTGGAAAACTTTCTCTGTGGATCGCAGCTGTGCTTCGTGCACAGCTTGGGGCTTTTTAATTACCAGTGAACCACACCACTGACTCCTAGAGAGGCAGCATCCTCGGCATCAGGATGGGTCTAGTTGGCCCCAGAGTTGGTTCCTAATTACTTCTGGGGAACTAGGAGGGCAGCCATCCTGACTGCTCAGCTGGGTATTGGACTCTGATCTCAGGGTGCCAAAATCCCTCCTCCTCATTTCCCCTCGATTCAGTAGGGTTTACACTTATTAATTCCTGCAAATCAAAATGAAGCTGCTCTCCGAGGCCGAACACAGTGGTCGTTCACACATGTGATGAAGAAAAATAATGATCTGGAGTTTACATGGAGTTTCGTTTTTATCATTCCCACAGAAGAGGGAAATAGCTACCGAGCATTCCCCGGGTGCCAGACACTGTGATGGGCTTCTGTGAGAGGAGTTTATAAGCATCTCCATTTGGGGTTGGGTGAATTCTATCACACAAGGTTTTTCAGAGAACGTATTTCTCTAACAAGCAAAGCTGTCGTTTAGTTTGGTGATATAACTCTGATGAGGAACACATGAAGAGTTTGTTCTTAATCATTGCAGGCAATCATTGGAAACAGTTTCATAGGGTACATGATTATGGAGACTTAGTTACTTTTAAAACGCCTTGTCAAAACACCATGACCCAGGGAACTTGTAGAAGAAAGAGTTTAATTGGAGGCTCACAGTTCCATTTGGTAGAGTCCATGACTACCATGGTGGGGAGCACGATGGCAGGTAGGCTAACATGGCGCTGGAGCAGTGGCTGAGAGCTCACATCTCACTCACGAGCATGAGGCAGAGATCACAAACGGAAAATGCCACGTGCTTTTGAAACTTAAAGTCCTCCCCCTAGTGACTGACACATGTCCTAAAACAGGGCTAAACAGTTCCACCAATTAGGGCCAACTATTCACATATAGAAGCCCTTGGAGACCATTCTCACTTAAACTACCACATATGGAGTTTAGAGTCCGTATATGTGGCCTTAACAGTAGACTCTGAATTTGGAAACATCACTACCCTAACGGGAATCTTGGGTGGTAACACGGGAAGGGTGTTTGAATGCTGAGCATCCAGAGTGTGTGACCTAGATCCTGGAAAGAATGATGACAAGAATTCCTGGCTTGCAGGGGTGACCAGTGATCTTTGTCTTCTCTTTGGCCTTTCGCTCTCATGGCTAGATACCTAACTAAGTGAGAAAACTATCCAGGGGGTGTCATTTTGCCTAGCAAAATTTCTAGGGGGTCTATGACTAATTACACACACACGGGGTTGCCTAAGTCAGTATCAACGGGTAGGGATTTTCATGACGCTTCTGACCTAGTCATCTTAGAAGGTAGTGAGCTCCTTACCCTGAGAATATTTGAACTAAATTTTGATTGTGTCTCTCAGAGATGTGGCCGAGCGCCACGTGTGACATTCCTATTCTATGCCTCAGACTCCTTTCTTCTTTCTCTTTAGAATTTCTATTTTATTGCTTTGTTAATTTGCCATGAAAACTTTCTAAAACAAGCAAACGTTAAAGATACGTTCCCTCAAGGAAAGAAAGAAGCACGAAGCTACCAAATGACTCATGCCTGTGTCCCCATGGAACCGCAGACTGCAGAGAGGAATAGGGCTACATATGGCAGACACAGAAAACTGACAGCCGGGCACAATCCACCAGCCCATCCTGATATTCCCAGAGCTGAATTTAATCCTGGTGGGTTGCACCGTAAAGCTCTGTAGGTAGCACCTTACCTACGCAACACCAAGGGCTAGATAAAATAACCCGCTGAAAAGATGGGCCCACCATTTGTTACCAAGGCCCTTGGGGCTTGGGATTCAGAATGTTGGGAGTGAAAAACCATATGGCCCATGTGCTGTGTTCTCTAAATGTGCTCATTGATACCTGGAGTACTACCTGGTTATCTGCAGTAAGAAACATAGAGTCACAAGGTGGGGTTTGCAGGATGGACTTGGCTGAAAAATTCGCTACAAAATGTCCGTCAGTATTTCCAAGCCCCCCCGACTTGGAAAATGTGAAGGAGGAACCCACAGCCTGATTTGAGTAGCACTGTTGCACCAGTGTGGCTTGGAAGAAAGTTTAATCACATGGCACAATGCTCAGAATAAAAATAGAATGTTTTGGGCAGGTTGCTGAAAATAATGCAGGGTTTTAAAAGTATACCAACATTTAAAAACTGTCCACACAGATTTATAAAATTGACTTCAGAAATCAGCAGCAAAGTAGTGGTGGAGTCTGGGTGTAAGGATAATTGGCCATTTTCCATTTCTTATTTTGGATAGTTTTCTTAAATTTCCTTCAACACTAGGAAGAACTTTAGTAACAAACAAATCCAATTTATTTCTGTATCTTTTAGTGTCTTTCACTGTGTGCCCTGGGGATGCTTGTACTTTGAGCATGCCCAAGTCTGGGACACATGGTCATGTCCTCTGCTTGAGTCTTCAGAGGGGCCCAGCCAGGTTGTGTCTCATTGGAAAGGGCCTAGAAGGAAGCACTCAAATGACTTTGTCTCCTCCAAGACACGGGGAGTCGCAGCATCAGGGTTCTGAGGCCTGTTTGCAGGATGAAGAGACACTAGAAACCAAACCACAAGTCTCCAAACTTTTCCCAGTTCTGCTGTATTTATTACAGGGCAGGAAGCAGGCCTATGTATTCCCCTCGGAAAGCACTGCTGTGCTGCAGGGAACGAGGCTTCATGTAATAGGATGGATTTCCAGGGAAAACCATCAGGGTGGTGCACAGAAAATCAACGCAAACCACCTCGCTAAATGTAGAAGCCCCTTAAAATCATGGAGTCTGGACTTTCTGAGTTCTTGCAGAATTTTTTTCCCCATCATTCTCTTGATAATGCCACAATGATTTATTTAACACTTGGAGAATGCTCTTGGAAGATGAGCGCTAACCTTCTTGATCTTCGTAAGGGATGTGCCTACCCCAGTGGCTGACATAAAGCACGGTGAGTGAATGCTTCTGATAGACTCATGGAATTATATAGAAAGATGTGGCAGATACCTGTGTGGCATCTATCTACACCCATGTGAAACGTGTGAGTGTGTATACCTGTGAAGTACGCAGGAAGGTAAACATAGTTACCTGTGTGTGTGAATAGTGTCTAACTTCTCTTTCACCCATCCGTTTGTATTCATTCATTCACTATAAAAGTGTCTAATGAGAAATCCTATAGTGACTTAACTATTGTGTTTCTACAATCCATAGGTTAAAAACCTAACCATTAAGGTGATGGTGATAAAGGATGGGACTTTAGGGAAGTGCTCAAGTCACAGTGGCAGATCTCCCAAGTAGCATTTGTGCCTCCACAAGAGAGACCCCAGAACACTCTTCCTGTCCTTCCTCCCGTGTAAGAACACCGCAAAGAGATGCCGCTATGAGACAGGAAGCAGCTCCTTACTGGAGATCAACCTTGCCTGCACCTTGGCTGGGCTTCCCCGGGCGCAGAACGATGAACAGCATCGTTTCTGCTGTTCTGCTGTTTATGAATCTCCCAGCTGAGGCATTGCCTTGTAGCAACCCAACACAACATCAGGGATCAGGTCCTGGCCACAAAGGTCATGGTAAAGAATTTCAGTTAAAGACTGTAAAGAATTTCAGGTTGAGGAATCATGAATCCAAACATACATGGGTCACCTGGTTTCTTTGGCTGGAAGAAAGGACGTTGAGATTATTTTCTGGGGTTTGCCTCATGATCCTAATGTCCCTCAGTTTAGAATCTGCCACCTGGAGTCAACTGGGTTAATGATTAAGGAAGGGGCTTCCCCAGGGTGGGGGTTGGGGACTCACAGACCAGCACAGCACAGTCCTCTGTGTGGGACACAGGGCAGTGTGTGGCTGCTTCCTCTGGTTATACCTTGGTGACAGTTACAATCACTTCTCCACGGTGCCAGAAGGAAATGGGGCTGGGAACTGTGGACGAGCACAGCCTTTCTGGAGTCTGTAAAAGCTCAGATTCTCATTCAGGGTGCTTGGCCTGGGGCCAGGGATTCCATATTTCTTCTAGGCTCCAGGGTGATGACAGTGCTGACACAGTCTGTGGTTGGAATGACAGAGCACTGCCCATCAGGAAACCCTAGTTAGGAAACCCTGAACAGTTGGTCCGGAAACCCCGGGTGGCGAGAACAGCACAGAGCACAGACAGATGAGATTTCATTTTGTGTATACATTTCTCGTGTGTGTGTGTGTGTGTGTGTGTGTGTGTGTGCTGTTGTTCTTTTAGTGTTCTCTTTCTGTCTCAGAACTGGCCTACAGCAATTCTGTATGGATTAGCTGATCTGAGTATCCTGAAGACGACAGGCAGAAGATAAGTTTGCGTTGGTGAAGACACATATCCTTGAGTTCTGGGAACTTGGCAAAGCAGGTTCCTACTGCTGAGGTGTAGGACAGGCAAATAGGTAAGTGAGTGGTTTCCGATTCACTCATCTCCAGAAGAGAAAACCAGTGCATGTAATGTGGTGACCATATCCTCCCATGGAGCGATAGTCAGCTTCATATCCAGGGTATTTAAAACAAAAATCATTAAGATACACTTTAGAAAAATGTTTCAAAAATCCATTTCCCCCAGCACTTGGGAGGCAGAGGCAGGTGGGTCTTTGTGAGTTCTAGTCCTGCCTGGTCTACAGAAAGAGAGTTTTAGGACAGCCAAAGCTACATAGAGAAACCTTGTCTCAAAAAAAAGAAAAATAAGAAAAGAAAAAAAAAAGTCCTTGCCAAGATTATAGGCATCCAACCAAAACCAGACTGCCCAAATCCTACTTGAGAGGGATGAACTTTCCTCTCTGTTATGAAATATTTAACTATGTAAAGATGTGTTACATTTGTTTAGGCTGCATTTGTTTAACCATGTAAGGATGTGTATTTAACTATGTAAAAATATGTTGCTGTTTTACCTTGCCTGCCTAAGGCACCTGATTGGTCAAGTAAAAAGAACAGCCAGTAGCTTGGCAGGACAGGGATAGGAAGTGTGGCAGGCAGAGAGAATAAGGAGGAGGAGAAATTGAGGGGGAGGGGAGAGAAAGAGAACAAGGGAGAAAGATTGGGATATGACCAGGGCCAGAAGCCAGACAGTCACCAGTCTGTCAGGGAGACAGCAGGAAAGTAAGATATAGAGAAAGAAAGAAAGAAAGAAAGAAAGAAGGAAAGAAAGAAAGAAAAAAGAAAGAAAGAAAGAAAGAAAGGAAAAAGCCCCGAGGCAAAACAGATGGGGAGAAACAGAGTCCTTGCTCATTCCTCTGCTGTGAGAATAAGAGTCCAGGATTGAGAGACAGTTTTCCCATCCTGTGGGCCAGAGGTTAGGCTGCCCACTGCTGATCCCCATGGAAGTCTGTGGGTGCTCAAGTTGCAAGAGCTTTTCCCTTGGTTTATAGCTGTTCCCACTCTAACCCAGGCCCCATTTGCCAAATAGAACCATTTTCTGTTTCCGTGTGCCACCCAAGGGCTTCTATAGGCACTCAGAGCCACTAAAACCCAAAATGTCCTTCCCCTTCTAAGTCACATCCTGCTTGCAGAGGCTCTGTAGTTTTGTGGCCATCCACAGAGTTAAGATCACTTCACCAGCTGTGAAGTGACGAAGCAAGGACTTGACGGACACACAGCCGCCACCAACCCGCTTCTCAGTTTGCACCAGAGCAATGTGTAACCAAGTCAAAGAGTAGATAAGGTCAATAAATACCTAAGTAAACAGACTTCGGAGTTAGCACCTGTATTCCTCACTCTCCACATCGCTGTGGCAATGAATTTGATGAAAACCAGTAAAGAGAGGAAGACTTGACTCTCCTCATGACTTCACTTATGCCAGATGATGAGGGTGGATGAGGCACATCAGACTCCACACCATGGCAGTTTGGAAACAGAGGGAGGAAATGTAGGAAAATATCAGTGCAGACATAGCTCCCAGAGACACTCCTGCAGGGACCCGCTTCCTTTGACTAGCCCCTACCTCCTAATTTATGGATCCATCCAGGGATTGATGGATACATTAGGCCAGAGCCCTCAGGATCTAGCTGTCTCTAGAGACTGCATCACAGACATGGCCAAAAGCAGGCTTCACTAATGCCTTCACATCTCTCTTCACATCACCCAACTGATGGCCCAAATCAAATATCAGAGCACATCAAATCTCTCATTGAAAGTGTGATTTTTGCATTATAAACATTCCTTAACTACTCCTGTTGTTTTTTCCCTATATTCACAGGCACGATCCATGATTGAGTTTTTCTATACACATTTGGTTATCCTAAGGCAATCACATCACTTATTCTGACTTTGTGCACAGAGAAAGCTGGGCTCAAGATTTTATCCTGGGGGAGGCACTGGGCTTTTGTTTGTACCACCACACAGTGGCTGCAGGTGACTCTTGGTATTTCTGCATGAGTGTCCAGTGTCTCAGTCCTGAACTTCTCAGTCCTGTTCCAGCTGCACACCCATGCTGGGCCAGAAAAGTGACCTGTGCACAAAAATTCTGCTGCTGGACACCCAAGCACACACAGCAACCCCTGTCTCTCAGGAAATCCCCTTCCATCTGGGGCGTGGCAGCACTATTGAGGCGTCATCCATCTTGTGGTTCCTGTTTCCTCCAGAACAGCAATTCTCAGTCTGCGGTTCCAGACCCTTTTGTGGTTGCATATCAGATATCCTACTTATCACATAGTCACATGATGATTCATAACAGTAGCAAAATTACAGTTAGGAATTAGGAATGAAATAATTTTATGGTGTGTGTGTGGGGGGTCACCCCAACATGAGAAACTGTATTAAAGGGTCGCAACATGAGGAAGACTGAGAACCACGGCTCTAGAAACAGGAGCTGGAGTTCAAAGTGCTGTCTGGTACTTACTGGTTATTCATTGTCCTTGGCATCTGGCAAATGAGAGGGGTCTTCAACTCAGCCTGCGGAGACAAAAAAACATGCTTGTTACTGAACCTTACGCATCGTGTTTAGTTCTGTTGAACATGCTACCCCTGATTCTTAGTAGGATTAGCTGCAGGTGCTGGTCTAGAGGAAGCAATAGGAAGCAAATCAATGTAGGTCAAACACTGGTTTATTTCTGGCACAGGGTGGGGGAGGGGACGCCCCCTCCCCCGACATGCTGTCCTCCTTCTGTCAGCATTCATCCCGTCTGCCCTGGGGAGCTGAGCATACACGCACGCACGGAGTCTGGTTTTCCCTGGCGTGCAATTGTCCGCTTCCCCTGGGCACCTAGGAAACGTCCGCGCAGGCTCCATTGACTCTGCTCCGAGGAGTCCACGGGCTTGCTGAAGCAGGCTGGAGAAAAGATGCTTTTCATTTCCCTGTGACTTTTCTATATAATATTTACTGGAAGTTTCATTTGTATACCACTTTTAATCAGCCGCCACATTTTATTGGAACCCAGTGTTCACCCTCAGAGGAGGGGTCATTAGTTCCATTTACCATATACATTAGCAGCAGGGAGCATGCGCATACAGTAAGTGCTTTACATCAGGGACCATGTTTAATTTGTTAAAAGATTCTGAGAATTATAGCGGACATTTCACCGTATTTCCTGGAGGTCCATCCAGAAACAGATTTCTCAGATAATTTGAGAATAGTGAATTGTTATCCTTTGGAAGTTGTGGGCAGGTAGGGCACAAAATATCATGGGGTGCCTGGGAGTGCTAGAAAGGGGGTGCTGTCATCGTACCTGGAACACTGAAGGGAGGGGGTGGTGACTGGGTTCAGAGACTGAGAGGGAGATTGATTGACATTTTCAACTGAGGCAGCTTCCCAAGGGAGCTGCAGGAAGATGGGATGGAAATGGCCATCCTGAGATCCTCCTACCGTGGACCATCTGCTGTTGTCACCCACTGGCTAGTGTGAGGAAGAACCCAGGAAGATTCACTCCCATCACACCACCAGGGCTCCAGATAAGCAGGGCAGGGCAGAAGCTGGATTTCACAGCTTGGAAATGAAGCTCACAGAGGTTGAATTATGTGCTCATGCAGACCTATCGACAGGAGGGGCCTACTTCAGAAATTCCGATTCCAAATGTGTCATCATATTGCACACAAGTCTCATATAGGTCAGTTGACTCTTCTGTGTGTCTACCCATCTGCTAACACTCTTGGTGTCCAACCATCATGAACTGAAGGCTTTGTATAAATACTGTATCCAGTGTCTAACCCGTGCCTGAAAGAGGCTTCTAAAGCTGGGGAAGTTTCTTCACCCTTGTATGTAGACGGCAGTTAAAAGTGCATTGTGAACATAGACACACCCGGGACAGAATACAACAGGTGTCAACTGTATCATAAGGAAGGAGACAGCTCTTCACATGGTAGCTGAAGCTAGAACTAGAGCCAGTCTTGCCAAAGAAGTCTGGTTCTTCCAGGCTCAGAGATAAAAATGTATTCTCCAGGCCAAGGTACACAGGCCTTAGACTTCATGACATGCCATGGGGGCTTTATCTAGACGGGTGGTCACCACAGAGCTCCTTTGGACACTGCATTGAGAGCTTGAGGATATCACTCATTACGAACGGCGAGGACAGCTCCTCTCCAGAGGTCGGATTCATATTTGGTCTATGCGATCGTGGAGTAACTGCTGAAGAAAAGTTACGGAGGAGCTTGAACTGAACTCAGGTCCTCTGACACCCTGTGTATTGCTTCATGCCACACCTGTCCTCTGAGGCCTCAGGTCTGCCTCAGTTGAAAATGAGCTGTTGTTGGACTTCTACTCTCCTAGGCTCTTTGAACAAGGCGGTATGTTTCGTTCATGGTCCCCTCTAGAAATCATTTCCTCCAGGGTGATGGAAAAGAAGATTAAAACCCTATCAGTGAGACACGGACAATTTATAAGTCCCAGGTAGAGGAAATAGTAAGAGCTGTGACCATCTAGATGCCCTTGGTTAGAGAACTTAGTCTCTTGCCACTTGGAAATGGGGGCTTCAATATTGTTGTTTTACACTATGGAGTTAGAAGTTAAACTAATGTACATGATGTTGTCTTATAAACTATAAGATACAATCAAGTATGTATGTACCAGTATTGATGGAATAGGGATAGCAAACTACATCAACATCCATCATGTCATATTTACTACGTAGGCTTATTCATATCAATTTTAAGATAATGAATGTAAATGATATGATTACAGTAAGATAGGAAAAATGGTCTACCCTGAAACATTAGGACTTTCTTATACAGTCGCTTGGTTCCTTTGTATACATCGGTGGTGCTGAAGTGGAATCAAGCTCTCTGCAGAGGCCTCCCTGCATGCCTGGCTCTTAGCCAGGTCTTGGGTTCACAGCTCTGAGGCATAGGCCAGCTCTTTCCAAGGCCTCCTCACATCAGTACAGTGGGAAGTTGACCCGTCCTGCTTCTGCCCTCTGCGGTGTCGCTCTGCACGAAAGCGCTAGAGCTTGCTTGGTCTCATTTGCTTCATCTGGAGGAGGCAATTGGGCCAAACAAGTTTCTTTTTAGCTCAAAGATGCCACAAAGCAGTTCCCTTAAAAACTATAATCCATCCAAACTTGATGACAACAACGGCTTTAAAATGTTAGAGATATGTTATTATATTTCTTGCATTTTATTGTCTTCTCCGGTGGAGCTTCTTGCAGAACTAAATTGCAGCGGTCTCTGTGAAATAGCTATCACAGGGGACAGCAGGGAGCCTGAAGGGAATCTTTGTTGCTTACATGTAAACCTCTGTAATTTGTTTGATCTGTTTCATTTTTAAATATTAGGGAAACTTCACGTCGTTCTATTAGTGATTTTTGAGAGATGTGAGCTGTATATTGTACAAAAGAGTGTTTTAAAGTGTTTATTTTTAAATGGGCCAAACTCCTTTGGCACTGTAAAAAAGTAAAATTTTGGGTCTGAGAAAGTCAGCCGAGCACAAGTCAGCCAAGCCGCAAGGCCTTGGTAGGGAGGACGGAGTACTCACTACAAGGCCACAGCTTTCAGCTCCACCCAGACTGTCCTGAGATCTTCTGAGAACACAATACTCTTATCTGATTTCCTTTTTGTAAAGGATGTGGTAATTCAGTTAGAATTGCACGTCTGCCTGTTTTACGAAGATAAAACAGAGTAGAAAAGACACATAGTTTTGCCAAGACAAGAACAAACTGATGCTATTCACACCCTATGTCACAGTGACCACTGAGTTTGTATAATCATCTTTAGTCAATACAAAGACAAGCTGACATTCACATGTGTTAACTGGTTTTGCAGGGCATGCGCATACCTGGTATTCGATACTCATTTGGTCCTGACACTTGGGCTACACTTTGGGAAGCTCTTGGCTTGTGTAGAGCCTTTCCTTTTCTGTATCATGGGGCGTACACCAGTGACTGCTTAGGGTGTTTGTGACAATGATGGGAGATGTCTGTGATAGAAGTGAAGTACACAAATGTTTTTTCTTGCAGTTCACACTGGGTCTAGCATCAAAACATCAGAGTTGCTACTGTAGTTGGCTTTTCGCTGAGCACGGATTCAAGTGAAGACAACAGCAAAACAAACAATAAAAAACAAGAGGACTCACATAAAATAAATAAACAAGAACAGGGTGGAATGGGGGGGGGGGGGACTAAAAACTAACAGATGTGCTAAACACCAAGAACTTGAACCTGAAGAAGAATCAAATGCCTTTTATTGCTTCCAGGTTTGAGTCTCCAGGAATGTGGAGTGTATACCCATGCTCATAGACACTGGCTCCATAATCACAGGTTCTCTGTCAGCCCTTTGGATCTATCTGGGCTGTAAAATGTAAGGTGCCCTGAAAAGTACACTTGAGTTGTTCTGAGCAGTAGTCTATGCATGACGATAGTCTAAATGCCCCAGATACTTTAGTTGAGCGCTGGATGCTCAGATGACATGACAGTAGACTACCCCAGATATTCTAATAAGTAGGGTGACCGCACCTGCGTGGATGGCCACACACCCAGGAGTATATGAGCAACACAAATTAGAGTAGTGGGTTTTTTAAAAAAAATGAGGACACCAAGTTAAGTGGGTAGTGAAAGGGCGTGGATTTAGAAGAAATATGAAGAGGGAATATGATCAAAATACATTGTAAGAAACTTTCAAAGAACTAAAAAAAAAAAAAAGAACAGAAAACAAAGCCACACATATCCAAAATGTTTTAAGTTGTGATTTTGCTTGGGACACATTCCTAGCCGCACATGGCCCCGGGGACTGGTAGGTGGGACATGTCTGAGTTTAAAGCCTGTACAGAGGAGCCTGAATCAGATCACCCTTTGCTTTGGATTGGAAATCCATGGTTTCATTTTCACATTTTCAGGAGTAGAATCCCTTTAGCTTCATTTCCTCCCGTACATGTTTCTGACATCTACAGCGAGGAGTTAGAACAAAGTGTCTCCTCTTTCCACTCTTACTCACATAGAACTTGAAATTTTAGCACAGCGATAAGATAGGAAAACAAAAAGCAAAATAGGAAAGGAAGAAGTGGAATTATGACGGTTACATCCTCCTGTTCTTGTTTATTTTATTTTTTCAATTTTTTTTTAAATTTACCTCCTGTTCTTATGACACTCTGAAGACTCCACCAGAAAACTCTGAGAACTGATAAACAGGTTACAAGCCAACATAAAATCTAGTAGATTTCCTATATACCAGTACAAACATGTTTGAGGAAGGAACCACGAAAACAGTGCCATTTATAATACCTTAAAAATTACTTAGAAATAAACCTGACCAAAGAAGTGAAAGGCCTTTTGATAAAGATTTCAAAATACTAGAGAAGGAAACTGAAGACACTGAAAGCACCCGTGCTCATAGGTCAGAAGAATGAATATTGTAAAAATGACCATATTTCCAAATATGATCCACAGATTCCCAGCAGTCTTTACCATTGTTCCAATTATATTCAGAGAAATTGTAAAACAATTCTGAAATTTATACAAAAGCACAGAAGACTCCAAATAGCCCATTCACTTCTGAGCAAAAGCAATAGCGTTGAACAAAATAGTATATTGCCCTACTTTGCCTTTCTTTGCTGTGAGAAAGCCTGGCTCAAAACAAACTAGGGGAGAAAAAGAGTTATTGGTTTACAGGTTATGGTTTATCACTGAGAGAAGTCAAGGCAAGAATTCAAGGCAGGGACCCGGAGGTAGGAACTGAACGAAGCAGAGGCCCTGGAGGAGACTTGATCTACATGGCTTGCTCAGCTCGCTTTTTATATACCACGCAGGACCACCTGTTTAGAGGTTCAGGCCCTCTCACATCAATTATCAATCAAGAAAATGTCCTACAGACATGCCTAGAGGTCAATTTGATGGAGCTGTTGTCTCAGCTGAGGTTCCCACTTTCCAGGTGACTCTGGTCACCTGGAAAAGCTAACCAGTGCATTGTATATGTGTATATATGTATATAATATATTATATATATGCACACATGAAAATGGAAGCAAGATTATGTGAGAAAAAGGGATTTAAAGAAAGAGGTCAGTCACTTCCTTGTCCTCAAGGCAGGATAAAGGTCATGTCAAAGAGATTCTCAGAGGACTCTATGAGCAGTTAGGCCAGCTAATCTTACAGTTTGGGATATGATGGTCCCTGTGATTATATCTCATTATCGCATTACATAGTCAGTTTATGGGCTGAAACCCGTTTCAGAAATACAAGGAATTTGATGGATATAAACCTGGTTCTATACTAAAAGTATGAGTAAGATTTCCAGGGTATGTTATAGAGCTGGGTATTAACACGGAAATGTCTGCTTCTGAACTTGAAGCCTTTCTGGTGTCTCAGAGAATGGGTTAGGAAGCAAAGATTTTGTGTATAAATAGATGGAGTTTTGATGTGGGTCTTAATCCAGAAATAATTAATACCCTTATGGTATCATGAGCAGTTTAAACAACTGAAAACATGTAGCCCAACAAAATTGCATTTCCTTGCCATCCTTGAGAAGTCTTCCTGTCCTCTGGGAATGTGCCAGTGCTGCCAAGCAGCTAGAGAGATGCATTTTATCACAGACAGTTCTCCTATACTTTCCCTGGTAAAAATTAATATTTCATGAAGGGAAAACATGCTTTACAGTACATAAATTTTTTTGCTTTCAAATAGTTCTCATTTATTCCCAGAAGATAAAGCTTATAAAAATACGAACCTCTGCTTCTTTGAAAGTTTAAGAAACATCATTTTAATGGCAATGTACCTGATCAGATACAGGAAATAGCCAACAGCAAACCTCAAGTTTCTGAGACAATGTGAGCATCAGCTGGGAAGCTGTGTATCCCAAACTGGGTCAAGGCTGAAGCATAAGGTCTGTGTAAAATACCTATGAGAGCTGTCTGGCACCTCTTTACAGTTATACCCAGCACAGGAAAATGGAGTTGAGGGAGAAACAGTACATGTATAATTGAAGTAAGAGAGGAGTGACTCAGTGAGCAGGGAGAGAGAGAAAAGAAGTAGGGAGAGGGAGAGACCCATACATACAATTTCAAGTAAATATATCGAAACTGGGATTTCTCAGATGTAGACACTTATTAATTTACCCACAATTCAGAATTCTGTGTAATTTTCTTCTATTTTCATATCAAAAATTAAGAAGTCACAATTTAGAGATGCTCATATTTAGAGGAGAATGATTGCTGATTGGGTTTCTAATTCTAACCCTGACCAGGGCAATCAGCTAAAATTAATTAAATATAATGTTTCATTTGATTGGATTTCCAATGAGTGGTGGTATTAAAAGTCAAATGGATTATTGTTATGGATTGTTTTGAGGAATCTAGGAGAATTCTCATTTATTCTTGTTTTTCAGCTATTAAATTCGAGAATATTTTTTAAAATGATTTTGCAACTGTCTTGATAACAAGTCACTTCCCTCAAGCATCTCAAGGAAGCATGGAAGGGCATCTATTTGTTCTTTTAGAAAGATTTTGAGAAGGCCTCTAACACACCGACACGATCTACAGTTGGTTTGGAATTTATCACTCATGGGGCATCTTGATTTCCAAAGCCATTTCCATTTCCTTTTCTGTGGTCTGATTCAGTAGAATGATCCCTAGGGCAGTGATCACTTCTGCTTTATTGTACAGTAGGCACACCCTTTGCTTTCTCCTCATTCTCCTAATCTGCACTATGATTCTTTTTTCTATCCTTCCTTCTTTTCAATTTTTCTTTCAACCTTATTCTCATAAAACTTCTGTTTGATTATGTTATTTAAGTTATTTTACTGTTCAGGAGAGCCAAGCTGTAGTAAGCATACAATACATCTATCTGTCTACCACCATCTCTCTTATCTACCTGTTTTCTGTCTGTCTGTCTATCTATCTATCTATCTATCTATCTATCTATCTATCTATCAATCATATATTTACCTATTATCTTTTTTTACATAAGAACTACCCTCTGTTACTTGTTTAGTATATGTTCTGTGGTATGTGTGTGCGTGTATATGTATTGTGTGTGTTTTGTGTGTGAGTGTTGTGTGTATAGGTGTATGAATGTGTGTGTTGTGTGTTTTCTGTATGGGTGTATGAATGTGTGTGTGTAGCAAGTTTACTGCTAAAGACTAATGTTTATATTGAGCTATACATTTATCATTAGTTATCTAGTTATCATCTACTTGTCTATCTACTTATCTATCATCTATTTTTATATATTGTCTGTCTATATACCTATGAATCATCTATCAATCTCTTTATCATCTATCTATTTATGTATCTATCATCTATCAATAACTTTCTATCATCTGTCTGTCTTATCATATATTTGCTACCTATCATCTGTGTATTTGTCTCCCATCTATCTCTACCAACCAATCAACTATCCGTCACATACCTATCATTTTAATTTTCCACATAGATTATTGCATAGTATACTTGATACAGTCTACCTACGTTTTGATGAAACAGTTACCTGTTTTTGTTTGAAGATTTATCCTATCTCACCCCATTTTCATTCGGCTTTTATAAACAATGCTAGAATCCTACCAACTGGAGGTGAAACGGCCAGGTCTCCATTAACTGGGAATTTCTCCATCTGTCACTTTTTCTTCTACTAATTAATCAATTAATCAGTTCATTTGGTGATTCTAAAGGCATAGTTTTTGGAAAAGAAGAGAAACTAAGATGCAAGGATTACTGTTCATACTCTGTAATTTTCAGGCAGGGCTTGGGAAGAAGCTGTCTCGCTCAGTGATAGCTAACCATCAAAGGTGAGCAGCCTGCCATTTTTCAAGTCATTTATTAAACACCTGCTGTCTGCTAGCTGTTCTGCATCATTGCTTCTCAAGAAATAGCTGAACGACGTTTGCATAAAGCTTAAAATCTAAAGCAGCACAGAAGTGCGGGTACTCTAATCAGTAATGGACTAGGAATAATGCAGCTTATGATAATAATAGATGACAATAACGGTGCCATTTGCTGCATACCAGAAATGCGTGTAAGACATTCGATTTAAGTAAGATTCCATTGTAGGCAGCAATCCAAATGACCCAGATTTTGCAATCCTGAGCGATTCTGTCATTTTCCTTTTCAGTGAGAGCCCTTTGGAACCATATCTGCCGTATATACAAACTGCACAGTGTGGGTACGGATGAGCTCAGCCCTTCATCTATGACTTGAAGCACATTTGAAACCTAGCTTTGGAATTCAGCTTCCTGGAGCATGATTAACTTATTTTTCTACCTTTTTTAACTCAGGTTCACCTACCTAACAAGATGTAGGGAAATCTCTGAGCCCAGGGACGCCGAATTGTACAACTTAAGTCTCAGGTCTCAGTTTCCCAAACATGAAAAATGACACAAGCACTTGCTCTTTTTGGCTAGCAGGGTTATTCTGAAAACCAAGTAAGAGCCAGGAAGTTAGAGTAATCCCTGTCTTGCTCTCTCTGGAATATGTGCTTGTATGTATGCAAATGCCTGAGGAAGAGACTGAGTATCTTGCTCTGTCTCCCTCCCTTTCATTCCCTGGAGACAGAGTCTTCACTGAACCTGGATGTTGTCAGCCTGCAAGCCTCAGTGATTCTTCTATCTCTAACTACACAGTGCGAGGGTCAGACCCACGGTCAGCTGTTTACTTTTTCTTACACAGGGATACAAATTTAGGCACTTATGCCTTCACAGCAAGTATTCTTGCCTACTGAGCCAACTTCCCCCCCCAACCCCCACCCGTGCGTAGTCTATAGATTGTTGTGGAAGGATAGTGAATGATAATTATTGACTCACATCTTTGAATCAGTGAAGCAAGGATTTTGATGTTCCTTGAAGTAGGCAAGGAAAACATTCTAAAGGAAATCACATGCTGTACACCCAGTCTAAAACATTTCAATAGGGTCAGTACATCTGAGGAATTTTCAGACACCACCACGTCTTCGACAGATGAATGATAAAAATAAATATGAATGTGATGAGATTAGCTTTTTATAGAAATCACCTTAAAATAGTGCCCCGCAGAGGCTTGGGCTCCACTGAAATCTATAGAACTTCTTTAGGTCAAAATTCTGAACAAGAGAAACAAAGGATTATCTAGAACAGTGCTTCTCAACCTTCCTAATGCTGTGACCCCTTAACACAGTTCCTCATCTTGTGGTTGCCCCCAATCATAAAATTATTTTCATTGCTACAGCATAACTGTAATTTTACTACTGTTTTGAATTGTAATGTAAATATCTGTGTTTTCCAATTGTTTTAGATAAGCCCTGTAAAAGCGTCTTTCGATCCCCAAAGGGGTCTTGACCCAAAGGTTGAGAAGCACTGATAAAGATATAAAATAAATCAGCTAATAGTAATACCCATTATTATTCTCTCTGCATTAATAATTACTAAACATCAGAAATGGATTTTTAAATATTACATTTTGTTTCTCACTACAAAACCAAAAGGGAGACACAACAAATCCATTATATAAAGGATAAATTTAGGTCTTGAGAGGTTAAATACCAAGCCTAAAATCTTACTCCTGAGAAGTCAGAGTCTGGATTCCAGGCATTGCTTTTCCCAAAGGTGGGTGGGTAGTGGAGTGGGAATTGGAGACAGAAATAGAGGATGGGCTGGAGGAAGGAATGGGGAGATGTTCTGGGGGGAGTGCTCAGAGATGGGTTTATCAGGAGATCCAGGCCCTGTTTATGAGGGAGGAGGACCTTTACCACCCATGGTCTCTGAGCATCTGCTAATGGTTGTGGGACAGATGGCTCCCAGTGCCTGCCGGGGCATCATTCCATCAGTGGCTCAGAACCCCTCTCTTACAGTTTTAATGCTGTGCCCACCTAGTGACTTCTGAGCAGTAACCTGGCTTCCTATTAGGATGACTTCTGGGAATAAACACTCTACCAATCGGAAACAACAACTTGGCATATGTGAGCATCACAGGTGGCCCTTTAAGTCAAAGTGCCAGAGTGGTGAATGGCTTGAGCTCCGTCAGTACCGAGTGTCCTAGTACTGGGGGAAGTGAGCCTCTGGCTCTCAGGACTGATGAAAAGATGCCCACTACCAAGGTGTCCATGGTAGTTCACACTCTCAGAGATGACCATGGACCAGGAGTTAGCTGTAACTCCATCTAAAAGTAAATTCATCAAAGAACATAGACCAATCACAAACAAATGGCATTGAAATTTCACCTTTATGCTGAACTCAGCTCACAGGGCATCCAAACACAGTGGAAAACCATTTCTTGGGTTCAGGCATTTGGAAAGCAAAATTCTGAAGATCACTACCAGTAACATTTAAAATGTATACTTTGCAAATATTAGTGACCTACATCTAAGGGTTTTATTTTTTTATTTTCAAGACAGGGTTTCTCTGTAGCTTTTTGGTTCCTGTCCTGGAACTAGCTCTTCTAGACCAGGCTGGCCTCGAACTCACAGAGATCCACCTGCCTCTGCCTCCCGAGTGCTGGGATTAAAGGCATGCACCACCACCGCCCGGCTATCTAAGTTTTTTTATAATTAAAAACTATTATTATGTTTGTGTGTTAGTATATGTATATATGCCTGCCCCTGTTGACAGTTAGTTCTCTGATTTCACCTTGTAGGAACAAGGGATCAAACTCAGGTCTTCAGGTTTGATGGCAAGCATATTTACCTGCTGAACATCCTCTTGGGCCCTATAACTGGGAATCCCACAAACCATTGTTTAGTTTGACAGAGAGTGATAATAAGGGCCTGCCATCTCAACAGATGGGAGAGAAGATTTTTTCCTTAGAGATGTATACATAGCACCATGAATATGGTACATAATGTCCTGTGTGTTTCATAGTCACCAACAACTACTCTTGCCACAAACACAAGTACTAGGGGTGGTTTTAATTATTATTGTTCTATAGTAAATGTTCTCTCTCTTAGTATGTGTATGTGAGAGGCTAATTTTATATATCTTCCTCAATTACTCTTCACTTTCTTTTTTTTTGAGGTAAGGTCTCTCCCTAACTCAGGAGCTCATAGATTCAGGTAGGTAGTAGCCAACCAGCCCCAGGGATACTCCTGTCTCTGCCTTTCCAGCACTGGGACTTCCGGTGTGCTCAGTCACCTCTGGCTTGTCACCAGCTCTTACATGGGTACTGGAGATCTGGTTTTTCACACTTGTGTGGCAAACACAAACTAAGCTACCTCCCCAACATGTCCACATTGTATTCATGAACCACAGTGTTGCTTTTTACTGCATAAGTATATGAAACTATATTTTGATGTTAGTTTCTAATTAAAAAGGTAAAACAAATGTTTAAGTTATGGCTGACTATGTCCTTGGACGCAGCCAGCAGGGCCTCAGGACTAGGTACAAGACAGGGCCCTAGAACCTGGGTGCACCTGGGTTATTAGCTCTGACTCATATATAACTAACAGTACATAGAACGTGTCAGATCCGTGATGTGTTCTTTATTACACCCAATAAAACACGAGGACTAGGGAGTGGTCATTGTCCGAGGCATAGCATGCCCTCACATGGCTATCTAAATTGCTGATATTTGGAAGGCATGATTAGATTTAACCAGAACAGGGCTGGAGATTTGGCCAGTTGGAAGAGTACTTGCTTAGCATGCAGAAGTCCCTGGATTTGATCCCTAGCACCAAATAAAACTGGATGTGTGACTCTTGCCAGGAATCTCAGCACTTGGTAGGTGGAGGTTAGAGGGTCAGAGGTTCAAGATCATTCTTGGTTGTCTTGTAAGTTTGAAGCCAGCCTAAACTACATCATCTCTCTGTTTGGTAATTTAATCCCTTGGATGCATATTCTGTCTCTTGCTGGAATGGTGGGCAGGGCTGAGTGCATGCTGGCAGAACTCTGCCCTTGATAGAACTTGGTAGTTAATGTGGTGAAGAATGTAGCTACTTTATGTATAGAGCAAGATTCTGAACAGAATGCTTCCAGTTCACACTCTGTTACCCTCTCTTTGAATTGGGCATGATACAGTGTGGCTGCCATTAATGCACTTGCTGGGCATCTATTCTCTTCTTTGTTAGACACCATGGCTGTTAGCTCTCAAACTCATAGCAATCTCCCAGTGTCAAAATGACAAACCACCAAAAGCATGTAAGTGAAGACCAGAGGCATATAAGCACATCTTAGAGTCATGCCTAGTTTGGGGGAGACTCTCAAAGTCCTTTCTCTTTCCATTTTTACCTTGCTGTTCACCAAAATAAACTTTTTGGAATTTCAGTTCCAATTTTTTTTACTGTTGTAATATTCACCATTCATACTTCATAAATGTGTTAAGAAAACTAAACGAGAACACGTGTACTCAAAGACTCCATACCAGGCTATGAAATTTTGAAATATTATTATTCTCTAATTATGTATTAAAATGAAATATTTATATATTGATACACATTAATACATTCTGTGGTAGTTGTGGAATGTTTATGAGTGGACTTGGGTCTGATTTGAGATTAGGATATGAAGTGAAAGAGAAAAAAGGAAATGGTTGCTGAATATGTACTAAAAATTATGACTATGTACAAAGTGTCAAGAATGTACAATACTTAATACAAATATTGTCAAGACTAAATAATTTTCAATCTGGGTTTTTGTTGATGTCTCCCCATTATAAAAATGAAAAATTAGGCTGGGGAGATGGCTCAGTGGCTAAAAGTGATTGCCATGGAAACATATGGGCCTTTGTTCAAATCCCCAGAACTCACATTAAGCCTGGAGCAGTGACTGTAAGGTGATGATATCAGAGACTAGAGGATCTCTTAAAACTTCGGGGACAGTTAGCAATGCACAGTGACAACAAACAACCAAGACACTGCCTTAACCGCTGTTGGAAGATGAAGACCAATATATGAAAGTTTGTCTTCTAACTTCCACATATCATACTATGACCTGCTCACACACACATGCACATGTATTCACACAAGAGAGAGAGAGAGATTGGGGGGGGGGGAGGAATCTTATTTGAGGATCAGTGATAAAAGAACATTCCCAGTCTAAGAGGCAGAGTGGCAGAATGGCAGAGTTAGGCCCTGACTCAGTAAGCATCAAATTCTACAGTGTGTCCTAGGTAACACTGGACTCAATGAAAGCAGACCAGAAATGGGTTTATGGCCATTGTTTTTAGGCCAGAGCTGACCAAGTGGGACTGAAAATGATAGCCCTTGGCTTCACAGTGGCCTTGTTCATTGAGTCATCTGAGAGGTCACCTTGTGTGGTGGGGGTTGGGTGGGCACAGATGTACCACCGTGAAGACATCTGAGCTCAGAGAAAACTCCAGCAATAAATTCAAGGGCATAGTCAACAAAGCTACAAACACACACTACTCACTTTCCACAAAAGCTGCTTGGGTGAAAATCAGCTTAGGTTTGAATTCTGTTTACTGAATTCCTTGCTGTGTGAACAGCCTTGACCATGCTCCTTGGATCACACAAGCTTCCGTCTGTGAGCAGGGGGAACAAGATCCCTAAGGCTCAAGACTGGGTGGGGGAGTTAAATGAGTGAGCCTAGGAAGCATGGCTCGCTGGAGCCTGTGTTAAATCAATGCCTTTCCCCTTCTTGCCTCTCTAGGGTGCATTTTATGTGAGGCCTCTGGGAGGATTTCTAAAAGTTTCCGTGCTGTGCCTCCAATTAGTCAGAGCCACCCTTGTCTTGCTGGCTCTAGAAATGACTGTTCCCTGTACTTTGCCCGAGCCCTGGAAATCAAAGGGTGCTGTAACAGAGGGAGTGGGGGCTGGAGCTAAATTTTAGATAACAAGATTAAGTGACACTTATAAAAATCATAAAGTATCAATAAATTATACTCATATTTATCTTCTTAAAACTGTGTTTGCCCTTTTACGACAATTCTTACCCCCCCCCCCACACTGTAGTTTGCTGTCACTACCTTCTGAGTAAAACCTGGAGGAGATGCCTCCAGGCGCCATTGGAGAGTAAGCATTTCATCCCTGCTTTATCTAACACAGGCTCCTCTGTCTTGGGAAAGGAGGGTGTCTGGTCTGCCTTATCCTAAAGCCTACATCTTCCACAACAAAGCTAAAAGAAATACAAATATATATATCCTCAGGGCTGTAGGAGTTGACTTCTTTGAATGACTCCCTATGCTGAGGCTGTCTTTCTATGGGTTGCTCTACTGGAGGCTATAAAAGCTACAACAGACCCCGTCTCCCGACATTAACAACATAGGCTGGTGGTGGTGGGGGTAACAAGCGCCAGAATAGACTGAAAAACCCTTTGTTTTCCATTTGTTAATGGAAAGACATCTGAAATCCTTTCCTAGTAGAATGAAGGAGCAGAGCTGAAGGAGCTGACTCCATTTGGCTCATTTGATAGGATATAGAAGTTCCACATTCATGTCAGGAAAACCTTTTCTCTAACTGTGCAAAGCTCTTTCTAGTGACCACTGTGACAGTGAGTACCACGAGACACATGCTAAGACAAGGTTATCCTGTTGAGTTTACCTGCTCGGTCCGCATTCAGTCAAGAGCTCAGCGTTGAGATGGCTGGATCCTGGAAGCGGAGTCCACGGCCACATCCTGGAGAACTCAGGGACCAGGTAACATGCAAGCCAGGGGTTGAAAATTTTCCGTCTGCTCAGAGGAGTCCTTCAGCAGAGACTTCTCTATATGTACCTGTTAGTTTTGGTTTCCTGAGAAATGTAGCCACAGAGCTGGGCAGTCTGGCCTTGCAGCAGGCCAGACTTCCTCTTTATGAGTTGTGGTGCTAGCCTCGAAGGTGTGGAGGTTGAGGTTCCACCACTCAAAGTTGACCGTAAGTCATGCAGATTCTTTGTGCAGTCCTTCATAAGAATCGGAACATGTGACAGCAGATCGTTGAGCAACTTGGAGCATAAAAGCGAGCTTTGCCTAGTGGATGTGAACTATCTTGTGACTGAGTGTTGCAATGACTCCCTAAGACTCCCAATATTCATGGACCCCCTCAGGGATTCTTCAGAAACTACCAAGACTTAGAAGAGAAGTGGTTGGTTCCTATTCTTGTTGTGTTTGTGATTGGCCACAGGACCTCCATTCCCTTGCCATTTATTTCATAGGTAATTCTCATAACTACGGTTTCAGAAACATTATAAAGATGAGAATAGAATGCAAAGTCATGCTGCACATTTGGAGCACATATGAGATACTCAATATATTTTCATTTCCTTCTGTCTTAACCTTAGTCCATTAAAGCTGACCTTGTTGAGTGGCCATTGTGGTGGTCCTTGATGATTTACTGTTATTCAAATTGATTTTATTGATGTTAAATTTTATATTAAATTCCTAAATTATTTAAAATGAATCCAACGAAGTTTATTTTTATTTATTTTTGGAAGGGATAGCTCTGATTTTGACTTAATGAAGGGAACCCTGAAATAAGCACCCATGGAATGTTAATTATGAGCCAAGCATTGCTCTAAGAAGTCTTAGGTATCAGTCTACTCAGTAACCACATGAGGAGAATATTATTTCATTTTTTTGCGATTGTGAAAACTCAAGCCTAAAGGGATACAAACAGTTCATTCACTTTATCAATGAGCCTTTATTACATCCGGGCCTTAAAACAAGGTCTGTTTCATGGGTTCACTGTCATTTGGGCCGGGTCAGTCGGTTAGTTTGGTCTGCTAGGGTTTGCCCAAACCAGAGTCCCCCACATAGAGTAGTGCTTTAAACAGTAGTAGAGATGTATTGTCTCCAAGTTCCAGAAGTTGGAAGCTCAAGATCAAGGTGCCAGCATCCTTGGTTTCTTCCTGGGCCCGTGGAGGAGGAAATGTGTATCTGGCATCTTCTAAGCTTGTGGATGGCTCTTTCTTTTCACACAGCATCCTCTCCGCATCTGTTCAAATTTCCCCTTCTTAAAGGAACCAGTCAATCTGGTTCAGGACTTACACTATGACCTCATTTTAAATCTATGTCTGTGAAAACTTTCTCTCTATATAGGTCACATTCTGATATGCTGGTGGTTGAACTACAACATACGAAATTTGAAAGGACATTTCAACCATAAGAGGGACTACTTGTGTGGCCTGTACTGACGGTTGTTGAGTACCTGGATGACTAAAGATGGTCACATTCATGCATTTGTTAAAGTGAAAGAAATCAGCCCAGCACACCCCAGTTCTCTATACTGCCACTTATCACTCTGCAGGCCCTTTAAGGCTTATTTTCCTGAGGTTTGAGGCTCTTTGGGTAAAGAGAGAGGAAGCCACACACACATGACTTTCTTAAGTCTGTGTTCTCATTCTGTTTGTTCAGGTCTCATTGGTCTGTTTCATCCAGAATGAGTATAGAGACATGTTCTCAAGACGCAGATGTTGAAAAGTAAGTAATAATAGAAAAGCTCATGTTCAGTTCATATTTAGTTCTTAGGATGTTGAGAAGCCAAGTCCAATATAAAAGCTCCATGTTCTACTAAGGAAGAATTAAAGATCATTTGAAAGAGTGAGAAAGTGGCTATATGTAATGTTCACTGCTTTTTTATTTAAATGAAAAATAATTCATCCATTATCTATTAAATATTTATTATCAGGGCTGTATGCGCAGTACTTTGGGGCTTGGATAGGAAGCAGAATCAGAAGTTCAAGATCATTTTCACAATGTGAGTTTGAGCTACACTTGATTACATGAAACCCTCAAAAAAGAGAAAACTATTGTTATCAACCAAACACACTTGTAGATGCTGAAACACAACTGGGTTAAAGACATACCTGCTCTTCATCACCATAGATAACTTTCATGAACAAACTTTACAAACATAGAGCTACTGATTTCAGTTAACACAATGAGTTGGGCGGGCTTGGGAGAGACCCAGAGGCAAAAAATTGCTGCTTCATGGGGACAGTAGGCCAGAGAGGCATTGAATACGAAGTGCTGATCCTCCTGCAACCTTGCTGGAACTGAAACACAGGTTGCTTCAGTACTGAGGGGATTTAAGAGGTGAGGGAACAGCCACGTGGTGGGACATCTCACTGTCTAGGACCTCCACAGTGGAACAAAACCCTGGGACCCTCCCCCAGTTCTCTTGGCTTTTCTAGTCAGCCATCATGAGACCTTCCTGCAGGTAGGCTTCCCCAAAACCCAAACCCATCCACCTGACCCTCCAAGTTACTAGCCCCACCCTGCCCCCAAACTTGCCTATCATCCTGCAACCTCAGTGGAACTCTGAAACACAACTTGCTCCAATACTGAGGGGACTTAAGAGCTTGCTACAGTACTGAGGGGACTAAGAGTTTGCTACAATACTGAGGGGATCAAGAGAGAAGACCAAGGGAGTGAACCAGGAGAGAAGATCAAGAGAGCAGGCTTAAAGAGACCTTAGAGGCTTCCTGAAATGTAGACATTGACAGTACAGAGTAGACCAAGATTCCCAAACACTCAGACAGCCACTGCAAAGATTGAATCAAGACACAAAGACATTGCTGCCTTCATTTGAAGGAAGAGATGGGTAGGTGGCAATGCAAAAATCAATTCAACAACCTAAAAAGCAACATGGTAACACCACAACCCAGTGGTCATACAGCAGGGAGATTTGATCATCCTAACCAAGAAGAGGTTATGACTTTAAAGAAAATGACTTTAAACATAATCTTATGAAAATGATGGAGACCTTTAAAGAGGAAATGGAAAACTCCCTTAAAGAAATACAAGAAAAGACAAACAAAAATGGAAGAAATTAATAAATCCCTCAAAGAAACCCAAGAAAACTAAGAAAAAAAAAACAATCAAATAGGTGGAGAAAACAGTTCAAGAGTTGAAGACTGAAATAGAGGTAATAAAGAAAACACAAACAGAGGGAATTCTGGATATGGAAAATATGTGTAAATGGACAGAAACCACAGAGACAAGTATAACCAACAGAATATAAGAGATAGAAAAAAAAAGAATCTCAGGTGTTGAAGATACTATAGAGGAAATAAACTCATTGGTCAAAGAAAACATTAAATCCAACAAATTCTTAACACAAAACATCCAGAAAATCTGGGACACCATGAAAAGACCAAACCCAGAATAATAGGGGTAGAAGAAGAACTCCAGCTTTAAGGCACAAAAAATATATTCAACAAAATTATAGAAGAAAACTTTCCCAACCTAAAGAAAGATAACCCTATGAAGGTACAAAAAGCAAACAGAATACCAAATAGACTGGATAAAAAAAAGAGTCCTCTTGCCATATAATAATCAAAATGCAAAACATACAGAATAAAGAAAGAATATTAAGAGCTGTAAAGGTAAAAGGTCAAGTAACATATAAAGGCAGACCTATCAGAATTACACCCAACTTCCCAATTGAAAACCATGAAAGCCAGAAGGTCCTGGGCAGATGTGTTACAGATACTAAGAGACCACAGATGCAAGCCCAGACTGTTATACACAGCAAAGCTTTCAATCACTATGTATGGAGAAAACAAGATATTCCATGACAAAACCAGATTTAAACAATACGTGTCCATAAACCCAGCCCTTGGAACTTCCCCAGAGCAATGTGCTTTACCGTCTAGGAGTATTGGATAGGGGTGGAGTGGGAGGGTATGTGGAGGGAATGGGAACTTGGATTGGTATGTATAATGAAAAAAAGATAGTTTGTCTTCTTTTTTAAAATAAAAAAAGTGCTGAGCATGGTGGCTTTTCTGAGACAGGACAACAGAAGTTCTTACATGTGTAACAGACTAGGTATCCCACACTTTGGGTTCATTACTTCCTTTGGGGAGGTGATGAGGAATGCTGAGGTCTCCATGAAGAGGGAGAATTTGCTAGACTAGATGAGGGGAACAAGAGAAATGAAGGATAAAAGGAAGGAGAGGAAGAAGGGAGAGAAGAAAGGCAGAGATAGAAGGATGGCATGAGGAAAAAAACTTAGATGCCAAAGGGTTGGATACTTGAATGCCAGTAGGATAACCAAGCTCAGCTGAGGAGCCTGCAGACCAGCAAACTGCTGGAATACAGAAGGAACAGGGAGATGGTGGATGGGAACAGGTAGAATCAGGCAACACTCACTTGGCTGAGGGCTTCAGCTCACGTTTTCTCTTTGCTGCTGTACATCTTGATACTCCTTCCAAATTCCTTCTATTTGCTGTCAGTTGATTAATTTTGTGCTATGTAGTAATAAGGGCGGCGGGGCTGCGTCCCCGGCACCTGGCCGCCCCCATGGCTAGCTTTACCCAAAATAATTACACTGACACTGTATTCTTTTAAACACTGCTTGGCCCTTTAGCTCTAGCCCTTACTGGCTAATTCTGATATCCCGATCAACCCATCTCTAATAATCTGTGAGAACCAGTCTTACCGGGAAGATTCTAGCCTAGTCCATCCTGGGCTGGAGCTTCACGTATGTCTGCCCAGGAGCGGGGCATGGTGTCTCTCTCAGGCGTCTGCTCCCGAGAGGAGAGCTGTCGAGTCTGACCTCACTTCTTCTTCCTCCCAGCATTTTGTTCTGTTTACTCCTCCCACCTATCTTCTAACCAATAAAATGGGCCAAGGCAGTTCCTTTATTAGCCAATGACCTTCCTCCATCAATGCTAATTGTCACATGAATTCTTGTCTCTTGATTCCCATGCTCCTCTTCACCTACACAGTCTATTAGGTATGCAAGTTATAAATTATCAAAGAGGGTTTAAAGTAAACTCACTAGAGGTTGGGTTTGAATACGCAGTTTCTGAATATTTGGCTATATTGCTGAGGGGTGCTTGGCTTTGACAGGAGTGTAATCCTTTAGTTTTCCATCAGAAACCTGGGACAAGCTTTTTAGAAGGCCCTTTTTAGAAGGAAAAGGAGGGGGAGTGGATTTAGGGGAGAGGAGAAGTGGGGAACAGAAGTGGGAAGAGAGGAGGAAGAGGAAGTTGTGTTTGGGATATAATATATGAGAAAATTAAAACAACAATAAATGCCTGGATGATAGCTGTAGTTGGAGGCATGCCATGATGACTGAACTGGTGACTGTGGATCCCAGAACTGTGCCTGGCTTACACTGAACATATGTTTCTTTGGTTTTCCCTGGGTCTCTTGAAATCATGAAAAGATGGGGACTACCATTCAACTAACTGATGAACAAATAATAGGCCTTCTCTACGTACTGAGGATGTGTGGTCCAGGAAAGCTTCATGTGGGGTGGAGGAGGGTGACTGTGCTGTCGCTTGAGCTAGGGAGTTGGTTACATTTTCACTTCTTTCTAGATGATTCAGGCAAAGCACAACACTCTTTAAAAAGCAGGCGTGTTATTCCAGGGACTGGGAGAAAACAGGCTCCTTTTTAGCTGGTTGGGAGGTTGAAGTGCAAGCCTGGGTAGCTTTAGAGTCACACTCATTGGCTCGTTCAAATTCAGCCCCACCCACTGAATGAACTCAGGCAAGTACTAAATTTAACTTCCCCTTCTCCATCTCATCTCTTAAAGCAGAGTGTGATGTTATGAATTTAGCACCGTAAAGCATGGACCTGTAAGCTCACCTTTAAAGGTAGTTAGACCTGTGTGTGTGTTAACCACCTAGAATCCATCCAAAGACACCCGTTCTCCTTTTTTTCTCTCCAACTGTTACTGTGAGTCCCTTGTCCATTAAAATTGCTATTTTAATGTATATTTAAAAATTATTTTTAATCTTTAAAGTTCGGCAGACTTACAAGAAGGGGAAATAAGTCTAGAACCGTGATGTGGACTGTAGAATGTCTCTCTGGCCCCTGAATTTCTAGAAACAGATTTCCCAGGTGTAAGTACTCTGGGCAGGTGCAAGCTTGATTGTACGTTCAGTTCCTCTATCTACAACAGGGTGCTGTGCTAGGGAGAGAGAAAAGCAGAACCCTGTCTAACCTTCCACTTTCTCCCTGATGGAGCTTACTCTTAGTTTTGTTTTGCAATTTTCTTTCTTTCTTTTCTTTTTTTGGGAAAATAAAATGAGTTCAAGTGTTAAAAGAAACCGAGAGTTCTGAGTAAACACCCTGACACCTCTTGGTTTTCAGTTTCCTGCTTGCAGCTGGTGCTGCCTGCCAAGTCCAGGTTCCTGTCAGACAGCTGGTCTCCGGCCGCTGTCAAGGGCTGCACTTGCATGGTGCAAACCCCACACACTCATACCCCGCAATCACAAGACAATTCTCTTCACCATTAGGGGAGAGGGGCTGTGCTTATTTGACAGGCTTGGCTTTTTTTGAGAGTGCTGTCTCCCGCAGTGGATCGAAATCCACATATTTTAAAACAAATTATATGAGAAGTCCTGTGTGGAACCTGGGTTAATTAGTACTAGCTTTCCTGATTTATTACAGCTTAGCATCTGCTCATTACTGGCGCCTCAGGCAATTGGACACTGGGCGCAAGTCAGAGAGTGGCTCAACTTTCTCTGATTGTACTTGCCTCTTATTGTCTACCCTGTGTTCCCAGGATGCACGCTGTAAACTCTCAGCCCACCCCAATTAGCTATACTCTCTTTCATAACACAGTAGTGTCTTCCAAACTGGACATTTGGGCTTGAGTTCAGCTTAAGTGTTGTCCTCTGCTGAGTTTCACATATGCTCAACTTCGGCTGGCTCTGGGATGCCACTGGATACTCTTTTTTACTGTTAAGTAGTTACTAAGAGAAAAGCTCAAATTTAAATATGCCTGGTGTCTTGGGGATATTGTATGTCCCCACACAGCTTCAGGTGTTCCTGGGTGCTGGCTCTGCTGCCATAGCCAGGCATCCTACTGCAAGAAGAATCCATATGGAGAACATAAGAGCTCAGGGCAGGAGCTTGCAGGCTCCATGCAGGGCAGTTTAGACACAGAACAATTCTGACATGCTTTCTAGAGTGGTTGCCTTGCGCCAATATTGGAGTCCTTTGGAGCTGCCAGGGGTAGAGAGGACAAGCAAGCATGGCAGAGAACTTCTCTAAAACCTTTGTCTCACACTATGTCCACAAGCTCACTGCTGAGCTTACAGCAAGCTTCTCCAGAAGGGTCTTACGGGTTAGTTTCTAGACTTCAGCAGAGTTGATAATTGTTCTAGACACTTCACATAGATTCATGATATATATAATGAGCATCTCTAGATAGGCACTTTATCTCTGCTATGAACTTGAGGAAGTACACTTAACAGTTCCAAATTCTCACAACCTGAGTGACAGATTCATTTAACTCCAAGGTGTGGAGTGAGGGCTGAAAGATACAGGTACTTCGGTCCTGTTACACAGCATGGGGACAGGCCATGGCTGAAACTTGTGAAATGCCAGTGGCACCCAAAATACACAAAATATATATCATATACATATGCAGCATCATAATATAGAAAAGATATATCACAGTGCAATGAAAGAGTAAAACAGGGTAAACAAGAGGTTGGTCAGAACATGTGCCGTGGGGGTTTACCTAAGATGCCTTGAATTTGAATCTGTGCAGAGGTGGCATGTGAATTGAGTGAGATCTGGGTTCAAAAATGGACTCAACCAGGGATTACTCCAGAAGGCAGAGATTGCTAAGCAAAGGGAACATCAGGCGATGTCCCCAATCTTTGCGTGTATGCATAGTTGATTATGAAGTCCTAGTTGGTAACTGTCTATCCTGACCCACGTCAGACGCCATTACAACAAACCCTGACCAGTTGTTGAACAGAACCGATCATAGTAGAAGCCTGTTGGTTTTCATTCGTGAGAATACAGTGGGCTAGTGAGGTGGAGTGAACAACCTCAGAGTGAACTGGAGAAGAGCTGAGACAGAGGCCCGATCCAGGCATCTCAGCCCAAGTCTCTTCTCGGCACAGCAATGTCTCTTAAGGCACCAGAGCTAACCATCTTTCTTGAGCAGAGCCTTGTTTAGACAAATCTGGCTAGGGATGTGACATCATCCCCAAGAAAAAAAATTCTGCTGTGGGTTGTTTGCCAAACATTTTTCCCTGAGGTTAGAAACACTGTAGTATTTTTAAACTATGCAGGCAAAAAAATCACTCCCTCTGCACATAGGGACCCGGCTCTTGCCAAGATTGCTAAATTGGCAGGGCAAAGGGCCCCACGCCATCTGTCTTCACATTGACTGTATTCAGGTCTTGAAGGAAGGGTTGGATTAAGAAAAAGAAAACTAGCACAGAACGTTGCTGAGGAATCTCATGGTAGGCTCTCGGGGTTAGCACTTGTGGTGAACAGGCTGTGGGTGGGTTGGAGACAGGCTCAGAATAGAGAAAGAAGGAGAGGAAGGAGGCTGGATTGGATACCCAGGATGGACCTGGGCCTGTGGTGTGATAGAGGGACAGCACTCTTCCTCCCCCCTCTTTTTTTCTTTTCTTTTCTCATCTTTTCTTTTCTCTTCTCTTCTTTTCTTTTCTTTTCTTTCCTTTTCTTTTCTTTTTTCCTCTTCCTGTATATAGCAGAAGGAAAGCTCAGGTACTTTCCTGTCTTTAAGGCTGTCGGGAGCACTGATAGCTGGTGTGTGCAGAGCAGTCACATATTCTAAGCTCTCGCCTTCACCCTGCTTTGCTTCATTTGCATTTTAGGCTACAACACACCCCCACCCTCAATATCATTTTCAAGACTCAAAGGCACTCATTAAAGAATTTTATCTGGGCCCTCGAGCTGCTGGGGCACTGGGCAAGAATGGGCTCGGATTTTAACCTCGTTTCTCCATCTTTGAACAGAGGAAGTGAAGATGCTACAAAGCGAAGCATCAGAGCTGAGTTCTAGTCAGCAGATGGCCTGGGACTGACGCTAAGCCTCCAGTTCTTTATGAGGACCCCACGGAAGGGGAGCACTCTGCGATGCTGGACTCCATTAAGAATCAGTAGGAAAGTGGCTCCTTAGATAACGATCTTGTGTATACATCAGTACAGCCATTATAAAATCAGTGTGCATGTTTCAAATAAAAAGCCCCGTATCTGGGGCTGAAGAGATGGCTTAGCACTTAAGAATACTTGCTGCTTTTGCAGAGTACATGGGTTCAGTACCCAGCATCTGCACATTGATTTACACCTGTCTGTAACTCCAGTTCCAGAGGATCTGATGCTTTTGACCTCTACGGGCACCTGTACCCATATGGTGCTCATGCATATAAGCAGGCACTCAAAAATGAAATGAATCCAGTGCCAGGCATGGGTAACACTTGTAGAGTTGTCATTGATCAGTAAGATTCGATAACCACTCCCCCGCCCCAGGTATTGACATTACTCTTGGTTACCCTCTTGAACTTAATGGGAAGACCCTATTGCTGAGGACTACATGCTTGAGTCAGGACGTGTAGAAATCAAGCTGATACTGACCAGGAACTTCATCCCTATTGACTAGCTTTGATAATACTGAAAGATTATAGTTATACTGTATTCAGCAATCATACACATTTTTGAGTCCTGTGAGCTATAGTAATGACTGGTCTGATAAGATATGGCTTCTGGTCCAATAGTGACACAGACATTATAGAAGAGATTGATCACTTTCTTACAAGATTCAAAACAGCTCTACTCATGCCTGACACTGTTAACTGGGCCAAAAACCTGTGACTAAATAAATATTAGGTCCTAGGGGAGAACCCAATAGTGTTATTCTGCTAAACTGGCATAGTATTAAACCGCTCCCCCAAATTCTTCATCTTTATACTTATAAATCAGTGCATCTCTCAACCCTCATCAGAGAAGCTTCTTTTTTTACAGGAAATGGTGATGAATACAGAGATTCATAGCTGGTCAACATTTAGATAATAAGAGACTGTGATGTGCTTAGCTCTAAATGGGGCGTCTGTATTGTATTTCTTCCCTCCAAGGTTCAGGAGTCATCATGGAAGAGGAGGGGAGAAGATCATAAGAGTCAGGGGTAGTGGATATCTATAGAGAACGTTATTTGATGGACATGACGGGGTCACTGCTCATATGAACTCAGAGCTGCTGTGACTGCAAGCACATGACCTACATAAGACCAAACCAGTCAGAATCCCAGCATGAAAGGCATTGGTAGTTTCGGGTGGTTTATGAAGCCCCACCCACAGTTAAGAAGCTGTTGGCAATGGATGGCTGCCAGTAGGGGGAAATTCAGCTTTCTTCAGGGATGCAGCCCTAAAGAAAACTCATGCCCCAGTATATGGTACCACACCAATGCACATACGGGCAGTGATAAACGGACCTAGAGGGTTTAGAGAAAAGAGAAAGAACATGAGCTTTGGAAGGAAAAGTGATATGGCGAATAGAAAAAGATTGAAGGGGAAGGGATGGAGGTAGTTTTCTTTTTTTAATCAAAGCACATTGAATACTTATGTGAAATTCTCAATAAAAGGTTAAATATAGTATAACAATGCATTAAGAAATTCCAGTGAAAAATTAAAAGAGAATGACCATATGGCTTACCTTTGCTATTCCTGGGTGTATACCCAAAGAACTTTACGTTCTATCATGTATTTGTGCATCTATGTTCATTACTCCACTATACATAATAGCCAGGAAATGTAATTAGCCTAGATGTCCATCAACAGATGAGTAGATGATGAAAATGTGATATATATACACAAAGGGATTTTATTCAGCTATCAAGAGAAATTAAATCTTGAAATTTGTAGGAGAATGAAGGAATCTGCAAACTACTATGCTAAGTAAGGTAATACAGACTCAGAAAGAAAAATATTGAATTTTTTCTTTCATATACGGATTCTCTCTCTCCTTGTGTCCGTGTTTGTGTCAGTGTGTGTGTGTGTATCTCTGTGTGTGTTGTATATACGAGGTCATATATGTGTGTAGATGGCAGAAGTCAATGTTGCCTGTCTTTCTGGGTTGTTCTTCATCTTATTATTTGAGACAGTCTTTTAGTGAACCTGGAGCTCTTCTGTTCTATACTGCTAGTGAGCTGCTGAGCTCCAGGGAGCCATTTGTCTCTGCTTCCTCCCCTACACAGCACTGGGGTTACAGATGCATGCTGACATGCATGGCTTTTCCTTGGGTTCTGAACTCAGGTCTTTATGATAGAAGGCATTTTTATGAGCAAGCCATGTCCCCAGGCCTAGGGGAGAAATATGTATATGTGTTTGTGTCTTAGAGTGAATATCGGTCATGAGACTAGAACGGGTATTACAGGAGGGGAAAGGTTGTCTTGAAGGTGGAAGTAGGGCAATTGAGCTCATGTGACCTGAAGTTAGAAAGGTGCCTTGTGGGGTACAAGAATAAGAGGGGGCAGGAGAATAAATAGGGGCAGAAAAGGAGAGGAAGATGATTTATGATTCACCAAACAAAATGTTTAAAAATGTAATGAAACCCAATACTTTAACACTCATTAAAAAATAAAAAATAAATTAAAAAAATTACAGACAGTTCATCAAATAGCATACAAAGGGGAACGGGTTCCAAGGAAAGGGTTTTGTTTGTTTGTTTTATGAATTATAGTGTGGAAAGAATTGTAGGCACTTTAAGGAAAGAACTGGAAATGTTCTTGAATGAAGCGCTCCATGGATATGGGGTATTGTCTCTCCACAAATCTGCCCTGCAGATCAGCCCTAGGTGCATCTCTGGTGCGCAGGGTAAGTTAACACAGAAGGACACACGTTCTGCCAGGCTGAGACTCTCTCTGCTGTTCACAATCTGTTCTGCTCGCTTTCCCAACCAGCCATGCAAATTAGCAGATGGAAAAAAGAAAAAGAAAGAGTTAAATAGACTTTCCCATTGATGCCAAATAGTTTGACTATTAAGCTGTCATATGGTTGATGCTAGGTCTCAGATGAAGGCACAACCCTTGTCCTGAGAGATTGCTCAATATGGATGGAGCATTTCCTCTAATCACGGTTGGGGACTGTTGGAAATGGGTAACAGAATTTCACCTGGAAAGTATCAGCTATTCTAGAGAATGGGGAGGGAGGCTGTGGGGCTTGCAAGACTGCTGTTTTATTTGGCTGTGCTCACATCTAGCACATGCTAACAATGGGAGCAATAAGGACAAGAATGTGTAAAAACAGCTTGATAATGATTCTGATGGTGTTGATGGGAGAAAAGGGAGAGCGACAAAAGTTGAGTATAATTAAAGGCTGGATTTGCTGGTGGCACTTTGGCTTTGGAGCCTGTTAGGCACTGAATTGTGTCTTCTGAAGAGATGTGCTCAAGTCCTAAGGCCGAGTACATTACATGTGGTCTTACAAAAATAAGTCTTTGTAGATATCACTAAAGAGGAGATGAGGGGAGTAAAGTGGTTTTCAGGCACTTTGGTTTATAAAGTGAGGAGAGACAAATCTATGCGAGTAGAATAAAGCTGTGGAGATGGAGCCAGAGACAGGGGATAAGCTGTCACGAATATCTACTGAATGGTGGATGGGGCCAGAAAATGCCCTTTCTGGATACTGTGGGGGTCCCATGGCCTTGACAACATCTTCGTTTTGGACCCCTACCTCTAGAATACATTTCTCTTCATGGAAACCATGTGATCTGTGGTACCCATCCACAGGAGACATAACAAACTAATACAGACCTGTAGACTTGCCACTCTGGAATACCAGTTTGATATTCCTATAGTGAAAGAGTTTTTATTTTGATGACTAACTCTCCAGTTCCATCCCACATTTTGATCCTCATGGAACAACTGTTACTTTAAATGCACTTCTGGGGAATATAGAATGATCATGACCATGTGTTGTGGAGTAGGAAGATTGAGGTGGAACCATCTTGAAACTGTGGTGCTCAGACTTTCCATGGCTTGCCCATATCGTGTGTTTAAATAGCACTCAGAAGAATACAGGGAGAGTGTAGAGTTTCAACCAAAAGCCTGCCTGATTTTCTTGGCATATTCATCATCTTCCTCGGGTTTGCTCTCAGTAGAGAACAGGTGGAGCCTTTCTAGGCCCCTGTCCTAGACTGGTGTGCCTGAACCCTATGATTCAACTCATAACAGGTCAGGATAAGCAGTATAGCAGCAATAAAAAGAATAGCCACATGTATTTATTTCTGCTCATTCATATAGATTCCCAAATTCTATTACTATTTCTCTCATCATTTGTGATTAAACATGGTCATTCAGTTATATACTTAAACCTTAGACAACACCTTTGGACAGAGGTTAGGGTCAGAGCCCTTTAACTGGTGGGGCATCTGGATGGCTTCAAGTACCATGCACAGCTGTTGACCTGTTGAGAGTAGGGAACTGCCACATCTCAGAGTAGGTGTTATTTATTTGTTTTCAAAAGGAGTTTGGATATATTGGCCCTTGAGTCATAAACTCAGATAGGACCTAGGGTACACTTGAACTCAGTCAGACCAGAGTCAGATCCTCATTTACTCCACATCACTCCCCAGACTGAACTCAATGCCCTGCCCTGGGCCTATTTCTCTACAAGCCAATCTTAGCCTCAAAGTGTCTTTGGGACTTCTGGTGACTGAGACCAGGGTTGAGAAGTAGAATGAAGCCTTCTCCTCCCCACATTCTCATCCTAGTCAGGTTAACTTTGCAGCCATGGGATTCTCCAGGCCATTTTGTCTAAAGCAGAGGTGAAGCAGATGAATGGTTTTTCTTTCATTGTGATCAAACCCAATGAGAATCAATGTAAGGAATTAGTGATGGATCTCAGCTCTCAATTGGGGGAAAACCATGTTAGCATGATGGCGGGAGAAGCATGATAGCATGAGATAACTTGGAGCTGCTGTGGTGGGAACTTGTTTACATTTGGGCAGCTCAGGAAGCAGAAAGAAGGGCATATCAGCACTCAGGAGAATTTCTTCCTTTTTGTTTATTCAACATCCTTCCCTAGCCTATGGGATAGTTCCACCCATGTTCAGGGTGGGTCTTCTTTCCTTAGTTAAACCTCTTCAGAGATGCCTCTGCAGACATTCTTAGAGATCTGTGTATCTCCTACATGATTCTATATTCAGTCAAAGAACCATGAAGATCAAACATCACAAATCGGAGCAGTAAAAGAAGATAGTAGATGGACCAAGAGAGCTGAGCATTTTGGAGTCTGTAGGAAACATGAGCCCTATTGTCTTTGCATTGTTTGGCCTGTCCCTCTCTACAGACATAGCTCTGACTTCAGCCATAGTCTATATGGTCTATGTGCTGCACCCACTCCACTCCCACTTCACAGTACAATGTCCACAGCTGGATCATTGAGCAACCGCCACTGAGTACCCAACTAGTACTGAGGCCTGACGCAGCACAGGACCCCCTTAGAATCCATGTGTAAGCAACATGAAAGAATTAATTCTGGGAGAGTTGCATTCTATAAGTTTGACATTGAGAGATTTGAGCTGTTGTCCTTTCAGCCTCTAGGAGGATTCTTCGGGACACAGCATTTTATCAAGACCTAGGGAGGTGACACCATGAGATTGTGAAGCAGAGCAATTACTCAGGTAAGATGCAAAGCAGACAGCTCGGTGTCATCTTTTTATAGCGTCCCAGTTTTTCCTCCGTCTGGCCTTCCCAGGATCTCATTGCTAATCAAATACTCAGCCATACTGTTTTAGATTCTATTTTCTGGTAAATCCAGGCTTAATTGTCTTAACCTCCCTGTAAGCAGTACTGACTGACAGTTCCAGGCTAACTGGGTCACTTGTTGAAAATGCACATTCCTGAATACCCTAGAACGGCGATGACAATCAACACGTTACGTTCGGGGCTTGGAATGTAAGACAACGCCTTCTACAGATAACCTAAGACTCAATGTGCTAGCATAGGATGGGCCAAGGAAGAAGGATGGGATGTATGACTAATAACTGACATTTTATTTGCCTCTAACAACAGAAAAATCCCTAGTTTGGGGTAGAAAACCCACTTTTGATCCCTCAACCTGTGGTACATTTTCTGCCCTCACGGAATCAATGTTTCCAGACACATGTGAGACAAATCATGTTAGAGGGAGGCTACTTCAAGGGGAGTTCATTGCTGGAACTGCTGTAAGTGACCCCATAGCTTCCACGAGAAACCATTTAGACACTAGCCCTGTCTGCTCCCACCCCAAAGTTACCAATGAAGAATTGTGGTGGAATCCAGGATCACTGGTGCTCAAGCAGACGCGGGCTCCTTGAGAACTGCAATGACGTCTTAGGGCTCTGCATGGCTGACCTACTTAGGAGGACCCTGAGGGCTTTTCAGGTGTCTAAGAAATGCTATTTATTCCCTCATTTCTGTTGGTGAGCAAAAGAAGCCATTGATGGTACTTACAGGTAAAGCACAATGAAAACACAATTACGGCATGGAGTGGGAGAAGAGTGAGAATCCGAAACTGACTTCCATCGTCTTTCTTGAAATCATCGGCTCCCAAGTTCAAGGGCCCCACAAGAATGGCTTCTTATACCTGAGCACATGTTTTAAGTGGTCGGGGGAGGGGGGACTGAGTATGGAGAGGAAACTTTGGCTTTTACTTTGTTCTCTCTCTACATCTTTTTCTTTTGCAAAACTAGATAAATGCCATAGCTAGAGAATGGACTGGTGAGTTAGACAGAGATGACTTCACAACTCACCCTGGCTCTTTACTGTCTTGGGAACATTGAACAAACCGCAGACTCCTTCTCAGTTTGTTTTTCTCAATTCGAAATAGTGTTTCTTGTTTCATTTTTTTTTTGTGAGTTGTGGTAATTAAATGAAGCTAATTATACAAGAGTCATAGCATATGATATGATTTAGATGCATTACAAATAAATATCCTTGCGATCATCAGACTAGATCCTGGAGAAGGCAATTGAGTGTGTGCCATGGTTTAGATTTAAAATGTCTCCCAGAAGCTCATGTTCACAACACCTGTTTGCTAGCTGGTGGCACTGATGGGCGGGGGTGGGGGGGGGTGGAGCTGTCTGTATGTGTGTAGCAGAAATTGAGAAATAAGTCTTCATGACAGTCAGAAGGGGGTATCAGACTCCTTGGAACTGGAATTATGTATGATTGTGAGCTGCCATGCCAGTGTTATGTCAGATACTCTGCAGGAGAAGCAAGTGCTCTTAACTGCAGAACCTATCTTCCAGCTCTGACCAACATGGCAAGATAACCCAAAAGGTTCAGTAGGGCTACTCATATCTCCATATTAGTTAACCAACAGTTGCCTATTTAGACTTAGCCTACTCAACAGGAGGGAAATGATGCCTAGTACTAGAAACCTGGACAAAATCCAGGGGTTAGTGAGGCCTTGGACCTTAGAAAAGAATCTATTACCAACACTTCACTAGACCAATGTAGTTCTTTTTTTTTTTTTTTTTTTTTTTTTTTTTTTTTTGGTTTTTCGGGACAGGGTTTCTTGTGGCTTTGGAGTCTGTCCTGGAACTAGCTCTGTAGACCAGGCTGGTCTCGAACTCACAGAGATCCGCCTGCCTCTGCCTCCCGAGTGCTGGGATTAAAGGCGTGCGCCACCATCGCCCGGCTACCAATGTAGTTCTTAACTACATTCTAAAACTATACATGCAGTTCTCACTCCTCATCAGAGAAGTTTTTCCTTACAGCAAATGGAGACCATTGCATAAAGCCACAATTGTACACAGTGCAGAGGTCAACAGATCTTGGGAATCCCACCCCCAAAGAATATATATTTTATAGAACTCCTGCTCATAAGGCTTATGGGATATCGCAGGAGAGGAGACAGAAAGATTGTAAGACCCACAGAACCAGGAAGTTTGCTATGAGGCTGTGTCTTACAGAAACAGCTGTCTGAAGAAGACACAAAGAATAATAATATTTCGTGGATAATGTATCTGCTAAGGTAGAAGGGAGAGAATCTCACAGGGCCCTACCCCTAGACAAAGAACTATATACAACTAACAACTACTGGGAGATGGGGAACTAGCCTTTCTCAAAGATGAGCCCCATAGCTGCTTATCTAATATAGGGAGATCAGCTCCAAAACGCTATACACAGAAACAATAAAAATAGACTCAACTGGTTGTATCTATACATTTGTGTATTTCTCTTTATAGGTAACAATGATAATCAAAGAAAAGGAGGCCATTGATTTGAGAGGGAGAAAGGGGACCATGGGAATAGGTTGGGGGGCAATGGGAAGGATTGGAGTGTGAAGAGGAAGGAGGAAAGTGACATAGTTATAATTTTATTAAGATACATACCAAATAAAAGACAATGGGTCCTTGTGGTCATGCCTTGAAAATAGTCTTGTCTTCTAATTCTTGTCCTAGATCACTGCTTCCTGAGCTATTAAGATGTATAGAAGTCTAATATACATCCCCACCACTGTAATCTCTGGCACATCTTCTCCACCATGGTGGACTGATATTTCCTGATGCCTTGAACCAACACATACTCTTCCTCCCTTAGTCACTCCTATACTATATCTGGCCACAGTAATGTAAGTGTAGTTAATACAGTATGTATCCGTAAGATGGGTCTCATTGTGCTGATTTATGTGACATAAGCAGGATTAGGGCTACAAACTGAGAGAGACAGATTTTAGGTCTTGGCTCTGATCCTTATCAATGCTACAATGATATGATAACTCTGGGGATGAGTCACGAGTTTCTGTCTATGTGGCTACACCTTGCAGGGATATGCTGATGATTTTAGAGTCATTGATGGTGGTGGTCTGGAAATAGGTAACAACGCAACTTTCAAATTAGCAGCAATTCTAATTCTAAATTAGATGTCATGCATATATTGCACCAAAAGTGTTTATAAACCTGGGTAAGTATATAGGGATATCCTTGAGTTGATCCTTGGCCCCTGTACCCAGTATAATCCCCTCAGTCAACGCTGCCTGGTACGTGAATATGTAAGCAAGGCATCAGATGGATAATGGAAAAATAAAATGTGCCATGCATGAGAGACAGATTTGGTCAAACCTCAGAAAGTCTGGGAAGCTAATTTTGTTCCTGGCATTCTTAGCTTTTCTTCTTTCGTATTCAGATCCACCTGTGCCTTCTGTCCCTTGACAGAGCTCCCAAACCATCATCTTTCTCCCATATTTACTCTCTTTAGCCACATCCTTCAAGGGAAAATCGTGGAGCGCCATTGCACTTAAATGGGGGAGGGACAGGCCCTTGTGGACCCTTAATGCTGCTTAATGTGTCACCTTGGTCTGTTATGGGGCTTGCAGATACTTGGTCAAAAGTTATTTTTGTGTGTCTGTGAAGGCATTCCTTAGTGAGATCTATACTTGTTGTCTGGCTGATTGGGCTCATCCAATCACTTCCACACAAGAATAGAACAGAAAGACTGAGTAGGAGGAAATGCTTTTGCTTTGCTTGCTTGCTTGAATTGGGATATCAGTGTGTTTCAGCCTTCAGTCTGAGATGAGATGAATTGACATATTAGCTCTTCTCTGGTCTCAGAGTTGCCAACTTCCTTTACCGTGAGCTCCCTTGGGTCTTAGGACCTTGGATACAGACAGGATCTGTGCCTTGGGCTCTTCCTATTAGGCTGACTGCACAGCTCAGGGGCTTTTGACTTCCAGCCTTTTAATGAACCAGTTCCTTAAATCCTCTCTTTCTTTTTGATTCCCCTTGTCTGGAGGACCTTAGTGCCCTCATGGTATGAACAATTTCATTTTAGTAGAGATCAGAGAAGAAACAAGTTTGGCAGAAGGAAGGAAGACTCATTACAGGATTTAATGTGAAACAAGATAGAAAGAAAATGTCTACTTCAGGATTGAAGTGAGTGATAATTGAAATGGTTATTACATGGTCTATATAATGCACCTGCCATCATAATATGCAGCAAACACTATGGGGTTGATAGCTTTTCTAGGAAGCCAACAGCACTGAAGCTAAAAAAAAAATAGCTGGAGTGATGAAGCCTAACTGAAATCTAGGTCACACTCCAAGGCCAGGTAAGCATCCAGCTTGAATTTACAGAGTCCCCGAGATTACCATTGCTTTGCATTCAGGGCTGAGGTGGGATCCCATTACGGATTCACAGTGCTTCATGCTTCCCCAAAGCTTGACACTCATGACCCTATTCAATCTCAGAACCTGACTTGTGATACAGGCATTATTCTTAATTTTACATATAAGCAAGCTCCAGCTGCAGAGAAGTGATTTGTTAGTATGCAGAACAAACAGGGCGCTCCAGCTGGAGCTGACACCTCCTGACTCCAAGCCATGTGATTTGCCCTGTATTCCATGGAGGTGGCTCTTAACAGAGTTTACAGCTTCAGATTACTTGGTGAGCTGGTAAAGACAAAGGGGGAAATTGCTTACAATTCCTGTCTTTCATGGCCTGTGCAAACTATGTCACACTGTCATACTCAGGTGCCACGGTAGAATCCGTATAATGATGTGTGTACCATTATAGCAAGCTTTGTATTGGGGGATAAATTTCCCCAACTCTGTTATTGTTTGAAACAATTCACCTGATAGGGATGATTCCTCCTCTCTGGGATGCTGATCACCTTCTGCACCTGTGAAAGCTTTTTATCCTCTCTCCAACATTTGCCTACTCAGAATTGTTCTAAACTCCCAATTCTTCCATTTCCACCATAAATATGTTCATGAAGCAATTGCCATTCAACACCTCTGCCTGAGAGGATGGTGTTTTCATTTCATTTAGCCGTCAATCTTCTTCTTTTACCTCTTTTTTTCCCAAACACAGAGATGCTTAAAATTTTGCTACAGATACTATTTCAAGCATGATTTCATTCATTGCTTGAGCACATAAATCAAGATACTTAAACTCACTCCCCGCTCCTTATCTCCCTTCTAAGTCAGTGGGCTGAACGGCTTCTGGTAATTCACTGGTCCCTCTGTGTCAGGATGTGGATGGAATCACACAGCTGAATACCAGCTGTCATTGTCATTGCAAACCTTCTCTGATCTTCTTTTAGTTATTGTGACCAGTGCTGGATGCTGGGAGGATAAGCACAGCATGGTCTCTGCTCTCAAGGAATTGTTACGAGGGGAGAGAGAAAATAAAAGGACAGTTTGTTTCCTAAATGAAAGCACAGAGTTGAACACAAGGGATTGAGGGGATGAAGCTGACTTACAGGAGGGTGTTCACAATCAACTCCTTGTGCTTGCTCATAGTTAACATTGGCTATCCCTCATGTGGCCAGCAGGAGAAGGGTTTCATTTGATCTGTCCTTCAGATGCCTCTGTGACACAACTTGGCATCATTCCATTATATAAATGGGGGAACTGAGAAATAGAAAAATGAAGTGAATACACCCAGTAGGTTTAAAATCCTAAAGACTATTCAGTGCTCACACTTTTAGCTGTTTACACCATCTCCGGGGTGGTTGGCCAATGAGAGGAGAAAGGAGAACACAATCTGTGTAGACCAACAGCTATTTTCAGAAGCCCAGGGAATGAGATGGTAGGGCAGTGAAGCTCCTTGTGTGTTAGTTTGACAGATTTGTTTTCCATATCAAGTTGAAATACTTCTAGAAACAGTCCTCCATGGCCCACCCACACCAAAGGTTAGAACCTACCTCTTAAGTGCAGAGCTTTGTGTTCTGAATGAGCTCTCTTGATGATGTAACGCGCATGGCAGTCTAAGAGTTAGTTTCCAAACGTTCATGGTAGACTGGGGAAGACGAGCAAGGTACGCTCTTACTTCCGACATTCTTCTTGAATGGTATTGTGTCTTAACTATGAAACGTCCTCCATAGGCTCATGGGTTTGGAAACTTGGTCTATAGTTGCTCTTTGGGAAGGTGATGGACACTTTATGAGGTGGACTTTGCTGGAGGAAGTATGCCACTTGGGGTGGGAATTTGAGGTTTCCTAGTCTCATCCCACTTCTTGTTTGATTCGATGCGGCAAGTTGCGCTCATGCTCCTGCCGCCATGCCTTCCTTGCCATGACATACTCTAACATCCTGGAACCGTAGCCAACACGAGCCTTTTCTACCTTAAACTGTACTGACAGGGCATTTTGTCACAGCAGAAGTGAAGGAACTGAGCTATCCGGAATGACGGAGAAATCTTTATTTTTGACAAGCATCCTCTATACAATCTCTCAACCTCTAATCAGTTTTCTGCCATCCCTGAGTCTCTGTCTCAATGTGTCTAAAGGAAGTCTTCAGGAATACCCATAGTACATAGGTGTGGAGACACAAGCATCACAGGGTGGGGCCTGACAGGTCAACCTAATTTCTTAGCCTCTCAGGGGACAATTCAGTGACTTACCTTGAAGCCATGGAATTTGACCCAGAGAAAGAGGGTGTGACTTTAATTTTCCATGTCATCGTTCCGAATATATTTGAAGGACATGATTTGTATGTGAAGACATGGAACCAGGGAGGAGACAAGCTGCCAGCCCTCACCATTGTTCCTATGCTAAGGGATAGAAAGACAGCATAGACAGAGGAACAGAGAGCCCGTGAATGATTGGGAGAAATAGCAGTAGACAGGTTTACTGTTCTATGCTGTGACAATGAGTATGCTCAGGTTAGAAGGCTGACAGGACCAGCTATGGAGGAGCAGACAGGAGGAGAAATATTTTGCTATGGATTTTTTTTTTTTTCGGCTGGTGGTCCAAGGAGGGTCCACCCACATGGGATGGGTAGAATGGGTCTCTAGACTAGACAGCGGTGCTGGGAGATAGTATTCTGGCTTTAAGAGTTCAGCTGTGTTTACAGCAATGGCTACACCTCAGAGAAGGGGTTCTGGAAGAGACTGACAGGTGGCCAGGTCAGCTGGACACCAGCATTTCACGCCACCATTTCTTGGGCAGGTGTCTGGAATGATGCCTGCAGCTGGGCTTGACACTTCAGCTGGGTGAATCAGCAGCCTTAACGGAATTCCTATTTATAAAGCATCCAAAATAGTTGCTGGAACTTAGAAGCACTTGCTAAATAAGTAAACAAATGAGCTCCATCTGGATGGCAGCTGAGTGGTGTTTTCTCACTTGACATGGCAGTCTGTGGGCAGAAGAATGGAGAATCCATCCCAGAGGGCCAGTGCCCAGGAAGTCAGTGAGAAAGGACTGCCTGGTGGGATGGAGGTGCTTTGCAGAGCTCATGCAGCCAATGGGGAATTTCTCCACGGAGATGGGCATCGGCCATCATTCAGCAGGGCAGAGTTGAGCCTGAGGGCAAGAGATGGAGAGTGCTGAGTCACCTTTGGACTGAGCCCAAGGTGAAAGCTGTCCAATGCCTGGCAGGAGCAGTAGTGAGAACAGCCGAATGTCTGCTTTTCAAACATTGTGGATCCGACTTTAAACCTGTCGTGGGAAGGGTTAACAGGAGGAGGTAAGCAGCGTGCCAGAAATGAACTCTTGTCTTGGTCCATTTGGTGACTCGGTGTACTAGTTACTTGTCTTATTGCCCTGACAAAATGCCTATCAGAAACAATTTAAAGAAGGAGACTTTTCTTTGACTCGTGGTCTGAGGGGCAGCCCACCATGGAAGAGGAGTCCAGGCTGCAGTAGTGTGAGGTGGGCGGTCATATCCCATCCACAGACGGGAAGCATGGAGAGTTGGAGGCTGGTGTCTTTCAAATTCTTGCTTTTTCATTTTCACTCAAGTACTAAACGTGGCCTATGGAATGGTGTTGGCGTTGCTACATTTCGGTTGTTTTCCCACTTCAGTTTTAACCAGTTTAGAATCTCTCACAGACGTGTTGAGATGTTTGTCTCCTGGGTGATTCTAGGTCCTGATGTGTTGATAATCAATACGAACCACCACAGTTGGTAACTGTTTATTGAGCAGCTAATAAATGGTCAGTGGTGGCACTGGGAGGGGACAGGGATGAACCATATGGTCATGTGTAGTAGAGACACTCATTCAGGTGCTGCATCAATGTCTGAGCAGGATTTGCCTGTCTTGTGTCTTCATGCTTCTCATCCCAGAGGCTGTGTTTGCTGTGACTCTATTCTCTGGTGTAACATCGAGATGGGCAGAGAGGAGTCTGGGAGCTCCTCTACAGCACGGCCCTTTGGTTTATGCTGCTCAAATCCTAAGCATGTGGCGTAGAAACATAGAGAAGTCATCACATTTCAGGAGTACTCTGAAGGAAAGGGACATGTTCTCTGAGAGTGTGCCACAGGGTGCCGGCTGTGGGGGCTGACAGAAAGTAGGGTGACCAGGGGAGAGTAGTAAGAGATGAGCAGATGGGAGGAGGCTTGAGAAAGAAAAGGAGGGGCTAGAGAACAGAGGCAGGAAAAAAAATTCCAGAATGTGAGAAGAAAGGAGATGAGAGGTCTAAAGAAGGAAAGGGAAGGGGAAAGAAGGAAGGGAGGAAGGAAGGAAGGAAGAAAGGAAGGAAGGAGGGAAGAAAGGAGGGAAGAAAAGAAGGAAGGGAGAAATCATCCCGTCTTAGTGAACAGTGCTAGCTTTATTCCATTTTTTTTTCTCACATCAAATTCTGGTTTCCTTTAGGCTCTGTAAAATGCCATTTCAGGTAGTCATGTTTTCTGTTTTGTAAAATGACTCATGTGGAAAAGCTCTTTTGTTGTCATTGGCATTAAAAATAATTTGGAATAAAATAACTTGGAACCACTTTTATTTTCATTCTTGTTTTTTTATATGAAATGATGGAATTCCAAGTTTAATTTTTCTTATGGTGCTTCAGAAATGAGTGTTGCCATGCTGACGGATACCAGCTGCCAACCCCAAGCCCCTGGGAGCGGTGCTGCCTTCAGGCCCTCCCTCCAATGACGAACCATATGCTGGAGGAGGCCCATTGGTGTCCCTCCAGACTGGGAAGGGTGGAGCTGCGGGGACAGACAGCAGAATAGTTTTAGGACATGACACCTGTGCCGGGGGCAACTAGTCCTCACAGAGTTTGCACGTCAGCAGGGTGGAGCCTTCCATGTCCCCGAATGTCCTAACAGGCTGCCTTTTGCATGTAGAGTTGGAAGAGAGTCAAGTACCCCATGAAGCACATATCTCTGAACTTAGAGAAATAAACAGTAACCATAGACAATGTCTAGTAAGCTGTTCAATACTCAGTGAGTTTCCAGGTTACAGAAGTCAAAATAGACCCACTCCCCACTTGCTTTATCTCTTCCTGTCTTAAAGTTCATACTAAATAGGTCCTTTTGGTTTTGAGAACCCCTGAGCCCATAGAGGATGGAGGGAATTGGTAAACACCAAGGAATGGGGGTTGGGCGCTTCTTGTGCGCGATCTGTAGTAGTGTCTCCTGGGGCAAGATGGAAGCAGCAGAGCCCTAAATATAGATTCTGATCACTATTAGGCTTTGCTCTTAGACATGAGTCCACGGGGGATGGGAAGCTTATGCAGGGGAGATGAGCTCTAGTGTACATGAGGCTTGGAAGGACAATACTTACCTTGGGTATATCAAGGACCAGGTGTTTTAGTGGAGCACCCAAGTGCAGAGAGCCAGGGAGGTTCAGTCCAAGTGTAAGGAGTGATACAAGGCAGCTGCTTGCATGGGACCAAGGAGGCGGGGCAGACTTTGGGATAGGTACCAGGGAAGGGACTGAAGACAGTATGAAGAGTATCCTTGGAACTCCGGTGATAACATTTACATAAAAGCAGGTGTAAACCATTCCCAAGGGTCTGCCGGTAATGAGCGGAAGGAGTGGAGCTGTTGCATGGTGGATGATGAATTCCTTCTGTAGTAAGCAGTCCAAGTGAACAGAGTACAGAGTATGCTGTTGGAACCCCTTCCTTGCTCCTTCTCAGAAGGAGCGATGTTGGGAGACACTAGTGACTTAGGCACTGTATTATTTTTTATTCACTGCAATAAGAAATTGCCAAAGATTTAGTGACAAACAGTTCTTAAGAAAACATTACTATTCTGAGAGTCAGAAGCTTGAAATGGTTCCTGTTAGGCTAAAGCCAGATGGAGGCTGGGCTGTGCTCCCTTGCTTATGGGAACAATTGATTTCATTTCCCTCTCAGACGTCTACAGATTGCTTTCTGCCAAGGTTCTTGGTTTCTTCATCTTCAAATCTAGCAGCAAAAAATTTATTTATTGATAGAGAAAACATTACTATGTTGCATAAGTTGGCCTAGAGCTCACTCTATAATTCAGGCTGGCCTTGAACTTGTTATAATCCCCCTGCTTTAACCTCTTGAATGTTGGGATTAGAGGTGTGAACTTTCACCTGGTCAGAATCTACAATCTTTTTGCCCTCCCTATTTTACATTTAATGACTTTTGTGATTGCACTTGATCCTCTCAGATAATCCAGAATGATTTTTCTATTTTATAGCCAGCTTATTTTTAGCACCGTTAATTGCGTTTGTCTCCCATCTTCTATAGGAGTAACAGAGGCTTCCTGTCTTAGGGTCATATCTTGTTTTGTCTTTTTCTTATAAGGATGTTTATAGGCTTGAGGAACTAGAATATAAGCATATATCCTTTAGGAGACGATTATCCTGCCTTTCTTTTTCCCATTGTTTGAACTGAGGGAGGGCCACATGAACGTCCAGGTATGAGAGCAGGCAAGGGGTCTGAAGTCAGTGTTATTGCTCATCAACTGTGTAATCCTGTAAGTACAAAGCACCTGTGATACTATCTAGAAGTGAGAACATTAAATTAGCTATTCGTCTTATTTTCCAGTGCCACTCTTATGAAAGTTTCTGGAGGCAAAAGTTGTATTTGTCTTTCCAGCTGTCACGAGCTGGTGCTCTGGAAGGTTGAGTGGCAGTAGATCCCTTAGATCTCAGCACACAGTGCTGTCTCCTGCGCGGGCTCCTCCTGATATGCCACTCCTTGTCCAACAGAACCACTCAGTGTTCTCTGGAAGTCCAGGCCTTTGCACACACCCTGATATTGCCAAGTACACGAGCTTGGTGTGATGTCTCTCCCCCATCTCATGGGTGAGGATACAGTTTCAGGAAGCTTAGGTCATTTTTTAATTTTCCAGATAATTTCAAGTTTGTGTTTATCAGTTTGTGAAACTCCTATTTCTGGGTACCAGGAAGATGGATAGCAAACATGGCTGTATTTTTCCCACCTCTCTGTATCCATGCCCTTATAATGGGATCTCTTCACAGATTTTCCTATTAACTAAGGAATTCTTCCCCACCCTTTGAATCTGGGCTGCCCTGTGTCCTGGTTTGGCCAGAAAATGTTGCCAAAGTGATGCTATTACCAGTTTCAATTCCAGACCTCAAGAGACCTTTTAGACATGCCAGGTAGCTCAGCGAGTAAACCACATCAGGCTACAGGGGAATGAAAGACACAGGGCCAGGGAGCTCTGTCACCCCATATGCCAACCGTAGGTGAGTGAGGCCATTCCAGACCAGCTACTTGTAGTCCAGTCACATCGGGAATCTAGACATCCAACCAGTCAGTTCGGGACCAAACCACAAGAACTACCATCCAGACCTCAAATCCCTAAGGTCAGGAAATGGTTATCATCTCAAGTCTCTGTCTGGGGCTGTTTGTTAGGGAGGATTGTCGATAGCCCCTGTGATGATTCATTATCTGGACTGAAAGACTTCTGGAACAAGGCTATATTAGTCAGGTCTCACTGGCTGAGGATGTAGCTAAGTGGAAGACTGCTCACTCGGCATGAACAAAGCTCAGCATTAAGTCCCCAGCACCACAACAATGGTACAAACACCATCAACAATAGTAATCAATAGTCCAAGGTAATCTACAAAAGGGAGCTACCACAGGCACTTTTCCTGGGAGTTCTGATGCCAGCCCTGGGCTCAGGGTGCTGACACACCTCTGAACAGAGGAGTGAGGTGTGGTCAGTCTGTGTGTTGTGTGTAGAAATCTGTTATGTGCTTGGGATGGACAAGGATCATGGCAAGCAGATGGAGCTGGGAGACCAGCTAGCTCCCGAGAGGAAGGAGAAAATAAGGTGTGTCATAACTGAAATGAGAGGGTGATGAAGCCAGTGATCTAAAGAAGTTTGATAGAGCACCTTTGGGGCTCATATCTACAAGCACGTATCCCACCACTGTCCTCTCTGCTCATGAGAGCCAGGGTCTTACTGCATGGACTGTGACAGAGCTAACATTAAAGTATCAGTGGATTCAATCCTCACAATATCTTCTGGGCCTTCTTCACATCTGAGGAGACTGGGGTTATGGAGGCAAGGGTCCTGGAGGAGAAAGCATGGTGCTCATGATTGAACTTGGCTACTCCAACAACCAAGGCAAGACTTGCCTTCCTACCTAACTGCCCTGTGCCTCATGAATGCTTAAGGAACTAGTTTACTATTACCAGAACCACTTCCATAGATGTAATTATGATGTCCCTTGACATTTGCTCCTTAAGATCAGGTTCTGTCTTACCAACTTCTTATATGTTCTTGGGTCCCCTTTACGTATTACCTACTTTGTAAAAGCCCAGTGAAAAATTCAATAGGAGAACAGTCTAGAACTGAGAGGTAGGAGAGACTATTAGATGTATTAAATCTGATGCTCACTGCTATTTGAATGAGCTCTTTTAGATCTGAGGTCATGACCTTGTGTGAAAAATAAGTAATATTCATATCCCAAGGGCCTAAATTAATTTCATGAGTGACCCCACTCTTAGAATTGGTGACTCTTGCCCCTGAGAAGAGAAGGAAACTTGTAGATCAATACAGATTCACAATCCTGGGCTACAAACTTTTCTCTCTGCTAAGTTGGGGTTAATAGTCAAACCCAAGTCTGAGACTTTGGACTAGTATCTTTGCTCTTTCTTGTATATCCTCCCTGATATCATGGGTCCTAGGAGCAGAGAATACTCACAACTCTTCTTTCTGTGCAGTGTGGGTGTGGTATCTAATAGGAGCCCAAGAACAATCCATCTCTCTTAGCAAAAACACATGCTCTCTCACTTGAGTCTTTAATCTCATAGATGACCTTCCAACCTAATGCTACTGAGTCATGGAACATTCTCTTCCAAGGAATAACTGCCAAGTAATTTTGAAATATTAAAAAACACCATATATGAGTCCATAAAACAAAGTGTCTCAGAGGATTCTGGCACCAAGCTTCTTAGGGAAGCATACGGCTCGTATTTTCTTCACTAAGCGTTTTCGTTTTCAGAGATGAGTTTTGTTCCACCTTTTAAAAAATGAGGGATATTTTATTCTCCCTTGCTTTTTGCAAAATTCTTGGTACAGAAACTGTCTCTTTCCTAAAACACTGAGTGGTGGTTATTAAGGCAGTGAGGCAGAACAGCCCATTTCTTGTCTTCCAGCTCTTTCACTGTGAACTGGGGCACTTGACTTTATCAAACTTTCTGGGATCTAGATCATCCTCTTTACAAAGGGAAGAAATTGAAATGGATGATTTCTAAGGTCCCTTTAATGCCAACACTCTTCTGAAGTATTTACAAGGAACATTCCTGAACTAGTCCTGTGATCTCTAAGGTGAAAAGAAGGTTTGAAGTGGGAAGCGATTTTAGCATTGCTCTTGAGGATTCTGGGGGAGATTCATTTGCATATTTAACAGGATGTGAATATAGAACTACTTGCCAAGGCTTCAGGAGACAATGGATATCACATTTCAAAGGAGGTACTAGATAGACCATACCAAGAAGTTCAAAGTAGATGATCAAAAGCTGGTTAGATGTCTCACCCACACGCAAGCTATCAAAAGGGCCAGCGGAGAGGAGAGAGAAATTTTGAATATGTATTCTTTGGGAAATACAGTGTTGAACTGTGAGACCTTTTCACTCACAAAGAGTTAGGCGAGAAGGTGTCTGCTTCTCCTCCCTAGACTAGTGATGGTGAGAGTCTATAGGAGGACCACCCAGAGGAATTTATGATGTTCTCTGCAGTGAGAAGTAGGTCAAAGATTGGATGATGGTGGTGGCTTCTTTTTCTGGAATCTGAGTCTTCTTTGACTAATCAATAGGTAAAGGACAAGATGACCAAGCAGAACATGGATGAAAAAGAGGGAAGTTCGGATTGGGTGGGAGTTTCTTGTACTTCTAGAGTTTCTCTGGTCAAGGATGTGTGAATGAGTAATTTCTTTTTTCTCTTTCTTTCTTTCTTTCTTTCTTTCTTTCTTTCTTTCTTTCTTTCTTTCATCCAAGCAAGTTCTAAGAAAAAGATGTTGTGGAATAATCTTAGCTACATTTTAAGAGTACCAAGAGGGTAAGGATTCAGGAAAGGAGAGAGGGAGGAAAGACCTCAAACAAGAGGAGGAAGAGGAGGTGGAAAACTGAGGGCATCACCTACATCAGAGCAGTAGAGAAATGCCTTAGACAATGAAGCCAGGTTCCGTGGGTCTCTGAAGAATAGCTTCTTTTAGGTACTTCATGGATTTTCTTGCAGCTGTATCCAAGGAAATCCTTCTCCCAAGAATGCCCCCGGTAAGCTTCCAGAATAGATTTGGAAGCACAGCCCCTTCACAAAGAATTTTTCAGCCATGGTGTTATCAAGGAAAGACCTAATAAAAGATCTAGCTTCACCAATTCATGTTTTTTAGTTTCCTATTAGTGTCGTAGGTAACTGCCTTATGGGTAATGCTAAAGCCACTGGAATTACTTTTCAAGACTCAAAGGTTGCTTTAGATGAAAACAGTGTCTCCCCATTTAGGCCAAGGACATCTGCGGTGACTGGAGCAGATAGGAAAGTTTAGCATCCCTGTCTTCATATCATGATAGTTTACTCTGCTGCTTTAACAGCTAAGTCATAATTTTTCTCACCTCTGCATGTAGACATGGTAACCATTGAGATATGTTGTCTCCGCAACAATTATACAGAGTTATGTTGACCTAGACTTACCCCGTCTCTCTCTTTCTCATTTTCCCCAGTGCATCTGGAGGCATCTAGTCATCAACTCAGAGACACCAGATCATGAGAGGAATGAGAAAATACCCTTAAAATCTCTAGGTACTGCCAAAAAGCACGAGTGTTCTTCCTTTCGTCAGCCTTCAGCTCTCCCTTATTACTAATCCCTGTATCTGCAACTCTTCAACCTGTTTGCAATAATTCTTCATTTTATGTTCACTAAATCAAGCCCTTCTTTCAACCCAACACTCATGTCTTAGAAGCTGACTTTTCCATGGGATGAACTTTATTGTCTGGTTATTAATGCAACTGAGGAGCCAAGTCACCAACTCACACAGAGACTGCTCTGTTCCTCTAACTTTTCTCACTGCTGTGATAAAATGCCCGACACATGCAATTTAAGGAAGAAAGGGTTTTTTTCTTAATTGTTTTATTTAAAAGTTTGTTTTTTTTTCATTTTATATGCCAACCACAGTTCTCCCTCCCTCCCCTCCTCCTCCTGCTCCCTTCTTCCCCTCCCCAATCCCCCATCCACTCCTCAGAAAGGGTAAGGCCTTCCATGGGCTATCAACAAAGTCTGGCATATCAAGTTGAGTTAGGCTCAAGCCCCTCCCCACTGGATTGAGGCTGAGCAAGGTATCCCTCCATATGGAATAGGATCCAAAAAGCCAGTTCATGCACTAGGGATAAATCATGGTCCAACTGTCAGTGGGTCTACAGACTTCTCAAGCCACGGAACTGTCATCCATCTTCAGAGGGCCTAATTCGGTCAGAGTCAGTGAGCTTCCACTAGTTCGGGTCCTAGGGAAACTCCCAGGAATCCATAAGAATAACCTCAGCTAAGACTCCTAGCAATAGTGGAGAGGGTGCCTGACCTTGCCTTCTCCTGTAATCAGATAGATGATCACCCTAATTGTCACCATAGACCTTTCATGCAGTAACTGATGGAAGCAGATGCAGAGATCCACAGCTAAGCACTGGGCCAAGCTCCCAGAATCCAGTTGAAGAGAGGGAGGAGAGATTATATGGGCAAAGGGGTCAAGATAATGATGGGGAAACCCACAAAAAAAGGGTTTCTTATTGGCTCACATTTCAAAGGTAAGGTCCATTACGGTGGGAAAGCCCTGGTGGCACAAGCTTGAGTAAGCTGACCATACTGTATCCTCAGTCAAGAAGCAGAGAGATGAATGCTAGTGTTCAGTTGACGTTTTCCTTTTTCCTAAGGACTTTAGCCAAAGGAATAGTGTCACTCAGAGTTAGGATGGTTGTTCCCACCTCAGTGGAGCCACTCTCTGACAAATATGCCCAAAGGGCTGTCACCTAGATGATTCTAGATCCTGTCAAGTTGATACTATTAAACCACAGTCAAATGAAAGCTTTCTTATTGATCTCCTTTCTTTCATTCTGCTCATGCTGCCAATGTAGAGAATTTCACACACTCTGGGGGGCAGAGGGGAGTGAAAAAACTCTCAGAGAGGAAAAAACCAACTAGTGGAGTCTTTTCCTGACTCTGTACCATACACTTTCTACCCAATTGGGGTGGGAAGTCTAGGACTTGAAGTCAATATGAGAATTTTATTTTAAACATTGTTATGTATACTTAAAGCAAAATGTCTGTGCTAATGACCAATTGTGTGGAATGATTTGTTACTGAAGAGAGTTAAGTCAGAGAGAAAACTAGTTCCCAGGATGAGCTTAAACAATGTGTGTGTGCGGGAGGGGGGATTTGGGTTATGGTTATATCTAGAATTTTCTCTTCTGGAAACTTCTTCAAAAAGAAATTTGTTGACTGTAGTAAGGAGCCGCTTATTTGTCCTGGCTGCCCAGAACCAAAATAATCACACAGAAACTGTATTAATTAAATCACTGCTTGGCCCATTAGGTCTAGCTTCTTATAGCCTAACTCTTACATCTTAATTTAACCCATCTCCATTAATCTGTGCATCTCCACAGTCCAAAGAATCAATGAAAAAAAAAGTTGGTTCTTGGGTAAAATCAACAAGATTGACAAACCCCTATCCAAACTAATCAAATGACAGAGAGAGAACACGCAAATAAATAAGATCAGAAATGAAAAGGGGGACATAACCACAGACACAGAGGAAATTCAGAGAATCATTAGATCTTACTACAAAAGCCTGTATGCCACAAAACTGGAAAATGCAAAAGAAATGGACATTTTTTTAGATAAGCACCATATACCAAACTTAAACCAAGACCAGATGAACGATCTAATAGATCTGTTAGTTGCGAAGAATTAAAAACTGTTATCAAAAATCTCCCAACCAAAAAAGCCGAGGACCAGATGGTTTCAATGCAGAATTCTACCAGAACTTCCAAGAAGAACTAATACCTATACTCCATAATGTATTTCACGATATAGAAACAGAAGAGTCATTGCCAAATTCCTTTTATGAAGCTACAGTTACCCTGATACCAAAACCACAGAAAGACCCAACCAAGAAAGAAAATTACAGACCTATTTCACTCATGAACCTCGATGCAAAAATTCTCAATAAAATACTGGCAAACCGAATCCAAGAACACATTAGAAAAATTATCCATTATGATCAAGTAGGCTTCATCCCAGAGATGCAGGGCTGGTTGAACATACGAAAATCTATCAATGTAATCCACCATATTAATAAACTGAAAGAAAAAAAAACATATGATCATTTCATTAGATGGAGAAAAACTTAAAGCCATCCCACTAAAATTAGGAACATGACAAGGATGTCCACTCTCTCCATACCTCTTCAATATAGTGATTGAAGTTCTAGCAATAGTAATAAGACAACATAAGGGGATCAAGGGGATTCGTATTGGAAAGGAAGAAGCTAAGCTCTCGTTATTTGCAGATGATATGATAGTATACATAAGCGACCCCAAAAACTCTACCAAAGAACTCCTACAGCTGATAAACACCTTTAGTAATGTGGCAGGATACAAGATCAACTCCAAAAAATCAGTTGCCTTCCTTTACACTAAGGACAAGGAAGCAGAGAGGGAAATCAGAGAAGCATCACCTTTCACAATAGCCACAAATAGCATAAAATATCTTGGGGTAACTCTGACCACGGATGTGAAAGACCTATTTGACGAGAACTTTAAGTCTTTGAAGAAAGAAATTGAAGAGGACACCAGAAAATGGAAGGATCTCCCTTGCTCTTGAATTTGGAGGATTAACATAGTAAAAATGGCAATTCTATCAAAAGCAATCTATAGATTCAATGCAATCCTCATCAAAATCCCATCAAAATTCTTCACAGACCTGGAGAAGACAATAAGCAACTTTATATGGAAAAACAAAAAACCCAGGATAGCTAAAACAATTCTATACAATAAAGGATTGTCTGTAGGCATTACCATCCCTGACTTCAAACTCTATTACAGAGCTACAGTATTGAAAACAGCTTGGTATTGGCATAAAAACAGAGAAGTTGACCTATGGAATCTTATAGAAGACCCGGACTTTAACCCACAAACCTATGAACACCTGATTTTCGATAAAGGAGCTAAAAATATACAATGGAAAAAAAGGGAGCATCTTCAACAAAGTGTGCTGGCATAACTGGATGTCAATCTGTAGAAGAATGAAAATAGATCCATATCTATCACCATGCACAAAACTCAAGTCCAAATGGATTAAAGACCTCAATATCAGTCTGAACACACTGAACCAGATAGAAGAGAAAGTGGGAAGTACTCTACAACACATGGGCACAGGAGACCACTTCCTATGTAAAACCCCAGCAGCACAGACATTAAGGGCAACATTGAATAAATGGGACCCCCTGAGACTGAGAAGCTTCTGTAAAGCAAAGGACACTGTCACTAAGACAAAAAGGCAACCCATTGACTGGGAGAAGATCTTCACCAACCCCGCAACTGACAAAGGTCTGATTTCCAAAATATATAAAGAACTCAAGAAACTAGACTGTAAAAAACAGTTTCTTTATTAACCAATGGTATTCACAGCATACAGTGGAAAATCACACATCACCTACCCTTTTCTGTTTAAATGAAAAGGAAGGTTTTAACTTTAACACAGTAAAATTACATATAACAAAACAGGTACCAAACAAGAATTACAGTTACAATATTTATGTCTACTTTATCTTTATCATAACATAGGAAAACTATAACTATAGCTATAAATTCTTCAACTCCATCAAAGACTCCAGAAAGATATAATACTAACTAAGTAAATAGAAAGTGCATTGTAAGCACCTTCCAAAACTCTAGGATTGACAGAGACATCTCGCTGCCTGGATAGTCACCCAAAGTTCTTCTGTACCATTGGGGCATCCATTTTCAGCCTATAGGCCCATTGTACCCAGAAGACTTTTTCATGAAGCAGGAAGTCAGTCACTTTCTTTTGTGTCCTGCAGAATATCTGGCAGACTCTTTCTATTCTTTCATGAAGCAGGAATCCCAAGGACCATCTCACCTTTAGGCAAGTTCAGTAGTCATTTCTCTGTGGGTCCTGCATGTCCAGTTAAGCAGTCCAGGCAAGAGCAGTTTCTTTCCCAAATGGCTAACAAACTCCATAAGTTATATATATATATATATATATATATATATATATATATATATATATATATATATACATGTATACATATACATATATATAGTACGTACATTGGTGTTGTATCTGCTTGTATATCTGTGTGAGGGTGTCATATCTTGTAGTTACAGACATGTAACTCCATTTGGGTGCTGGAAACTAAACCTGGGTCCTCTGGAAGAGCAATCAGTGCTCTAAACCATTGAGCCATTTCTCCAGCCCCCTATTATTAATTTTCTTGATGACAGCTACACGGACAATAGTGTTCTAGAGTACCACTGTAGCTTGACCACAGTTGCTAGAAAACTTTAATGGATGTTTGGTAATCTAATTTATTCTTTTGAAACAGTCTCTTTGCTTCATTTATATACTTTTTTTGAATTGTTGTTTTTACTTTTATTCTTTTGAGTGTTTGTTTAACTTGGATGTTAATGGCCTGGTGGATGAACATCTAGCCACGATCATCTCTCTTTCTGGAAGAAATGCATCCACTCTAATGGATATTTTTTTGTTCCTTTGTTATTTGGAAGGTTTTCAATTTGATGTTATTCTTGACTTACTGAAGTCACGGTGTGAAAGTCATTCCCTATGCCCATAGTTTGAGGTTCTTCTCCTATGTTTTACTCCAGTACTTTCAGTATTTGAAATCCTGTTCGATTGTTTTTGCTTTGTTTTGTTTTGTCTACTTTCTCTGTGATCTTCAAAGAAAAGTATTTCTGCTTCTAAGTTCGTGGATCTTCCCTTTGCTCCTTCCTTCTGTTCTGGAGCTCACTGGCCTGGGGTGCTTGGGCAATTTTGTTTTTAATTACTTTTTCTTCCTTTGATTCTTATTTAATCTTATTTTTCTTTGTTGCTATTTTAACTTTACTTGTTAAGACTTCTTTAATCTCCAGTCCAATCTGAGTATCTTATTGGAGCTTTGTTGTAGTAGATCTTTAAATCTCTTGTGAGTCATATAATGACAGCTCTAATACCTCTTTTCTCTCCATGCCATCTAGGGTTGACACCTCTGGGTTATTTTTCTCATCCAGAACTGTGTGGTTCCTGGTATGATGATTGATGTTTGACTGAAATATGTGCACTGTGAGAATTACATTATGAAACCCTGGGTCTTGATTAAATATGTGTCTTAGCTCTTTTCTCTGACACCCTTCAGGTATAGAAGAAGGGATATCACCCCTTATTTCTGTGGGGTTTAGGATGAAGGAGTCAAGGTTCCATTATGTCTCCTTAAAGGAGTATCTTGCATTTCTCCCCTCAAGCCTTCTTCTCATGACCCTGGTGGGCAAAGATAGATATCTAGCTGCTGGTAAGTGAGGTGGGAGGTCCAGGCATCCCAGAGTGGGGAAAGAATGGAAGCCACAGGTCTGTATCTAAACACACACACACACACACACACACACACACACACACACACACACCCAGAAGCCACTTAGTAAATGTCACAGGCCTCTAACAGAGATTCCTAAACAGTAATAGCTTCTGAGTCAGTAGATTTAGAAAGGGACTCACAGTCTACTATGGCCAACAGGGCTAATGCTTCCTCACGTTACGGCTCCACAGCTCATATCTTAAATAGCATGGCTCTGGACAATCACCCCTGCTAACATGTAAAAGGTGCTAACAAGCAGCTGATCTCTGCTGGAAGCTATCTTGGTCACATCATTTTTTTTTTCTTTTAAAAATGTTATGGGTACAGGGCAGGGAACCCTGATTGCTCTTTGGACTGATGAGGGAGGGAAACTTGATTGGGGGAGGAGGAGGGAAATGGGAGGCGGTGGTGGGGAAGAGACAGAAATCTTAAATAAATAAATAAATAAATAAATAAATAAATAGTTCCAGAGCAGCCAGGGATGTTACATAGCTGTTTGTTTTCAGTCTCAAGAAACAAACAAAAATCATAAAAAAGGGATAGATAAATAAATACATAAGAGTAAAAAAAATGTCATGGGTACTTCACTTCTTATGCTAAAACTGAAAAGATGTTGATGTGAGGCAAGGAAAACATTTAAGATGCATAAATGCCTTGAAATCAGAATGTATGAACAGAGACATAAAAAATAACCTCTCCACTTTTATCAATATTTTTCAGTGTTCTCTAAATACCTTGATGACAATTACAAAGTCTGAAATTGAAACATCTGATTTGACCATTTGTCAAAAGACAGAAAATTGAAACCAGGACTTTGGCAATTAGGATTCATTTTGCATTGAATTTTGAAATATTTTACCATTATATCCAAAATACAAAAAATAAATTCACGTATATAAATAAACATATAAACATTAAGTAAAATACTATAGACCATATGATGTAAAGACCAAAAGTTTTTATACAGCAAATGCTATTTTGATCTTTGGATCAAAAGTCAAAATAATAATCCTCTTTATATTCATTTAAATATGTTTAAACAGTCAGACAACATGTGCCTAATACATTCTAGAGCATTCAATTTTTGTAACACATTAACGCATATGGAAAAAAAAGAATTTTGTAGGAAACTAAGTTTAGAAAATCCAGGCAGTGGTCAACTGCTATAGAGATTTGCATTGGCATGGATCTTTGTTTATTATACAAATTTAAGGTCAATCTTGTTATATGTATATTTCTGCTCTTTATTAAGGTATTGTGGTTGTGTAGTTCATTTAAAAATGTAATGTATAATTAAGAAATACAGGTTAAAAATATAGTCATCTATAATAGTCAAACTTGTGGTAATGTTAGGTTTTCTAGATATATTATATATTTCAGTTAGATACATATTCTTCAAATTATTCAGAGAACTACAGAATATGGCATTTAAAATGTTTTAAGAACTTAAAACTTTTCATGACAGTGAGACACATCTGTTCCTGGCAGCACCAAGCTACTTCAAGAAGAAGATGGGCTTCTTGAAGAAAATTAACAATAAAGAGCACTGGTAAGGATTTGAGAGAAACAGAAACCCTTTTACATTGCTGGTGGAAATATAATTGAAATGAATGTAAAGTTTTTTCAAAAACCAGAAAAGGCAATATAGCATGATCCAGCAATACCAAAAGGAATTATATATAGTGGAAGTCCCAACACAGATATGTTATGATGCCCTATGAACAATAACTGAGGCAAGGAATCAAGATGGGTGGTTGTCATCAGATAAACTGGAAAGGAAATAGCTTGTATGCATGCACACACGCACACAAACACACACACAGAGTCATGTCATTTGTAAGAACATGGATGGAACTGGGGATCATCATGTAAAATAAGCCAGATCCCAAAAGGCCTGTGTCTTATTTCCTCTCAGTTATGGAACTGAAGTGGTAGGGACCAGGAAGGAGACCCAGGGAGAAGGGGGGACTGGTGTAGGAGTTCCTTCTGTTCGTGTGCTGCTTTTACTGGTTAATGAATAAAGAAACTGCCTTGGCCTAGTTGATAGGGCAGAACTTAGGTAGGCGGAGGAAATAGAACTGAATGCTGGGAGAAAGAAGGGATGAGTCATAGAGAGGCTATGGATCCTCTGCCTGAGATGGATGCCAGTTAGAATCTCCAGTAAGGCACAGCCATGTAGCGATACACAGATTAATGGAGATGGGTTAAACTAATATGTAAGAGTTAGCCAATAAGAAGTTAGAGCTAATGGCCAAGCAGTATTTTAATTAATACAGTTTCTGTGTGGTTATTTTGGGTGTAAGCTAGCTGGGCGGCCAGGACATATAAGCTGCCTCTCCTTACAACAATTTGGCACTAAAGTGATGGACTAAATCCACTTAAAAACCTGAGAGAGTTTAATTCTAGACACACACACACAGAAAAAAAAAAACCAGAGTTTAACACAGCTTTTTGCTGTTTGCTGGCAGCGTGCTGCAGAGAGATTTTCCTGACTCAGCAGCAGCAATAGGGTACAAGTGTAGGAAGTGAAGTTGAATGCCATCAAAGCACCTTATACTAGCACATGAGATTGTCATGACATAATACAAAAAGTCATTATTTTGTATTTTTAATATAGCTAATAAAAGAAATGAGACTTAACAATTTAAAGAACACCAGAACTTAAGAATTACTCTAGAAAACCTATGCAAGTGAAAGGAAGAAAGAAAACTTTGCAAATGACTATTGGCTACAATGAGAGAGGACGACCCCATGGCACCAGGGGCACAAGAGCCCAATGCATGCAGTGCTGATGTAGATGGGTAACCTAGGCAATGCACTTGCTCTTCAAAAGGACAAGTCACAATGTTGGGCCACCATGAAATAATCTGGCCTTATCTATAAGCACGAAGGAACTCAGATTTCTTGAGATGTTATTTTAAAACACAAGTCTCTAGGTGCAGATGGTTTCACTTGCAAACTTCATCAAGCTGTAAAATATTAACACTAAATCTACGCAATCCGTTCTAGTAAACAGAAATGGAAGGAAAGCTCTGCAGTCCACTTGATGATGCAAGGACTTCCCTGGTGCCCAAAGCAGCACAAACAACACTAAAAACAAAACAAAACAAAAAGACAAAATGAAAAACAAAAGACAAAACAAAATAAAAAACCTAGAAAAACAAAAAACAAAATTGGGAAAGCCTTTGGGAATATACATGCAATTTTTGTAACTTTGTGTGTGTGTGTGTGTGTGTGTGTGTGTGTGTGTGCCTGTGTGTGTGCCTGTGTGTGTGTGTGATGTGTGAGAGTACTGGCATGCATGAGGCTCAGCACATGTGTGGTAGTGAGAGGGAAATCTCAGGTGTAGTCCTTACCTCGTACTCTTGTATTTTGCTCTGTCACCTGCGAGTTCCCAGGGATTCTGTCATCTCCACCTCCTAGCCCACTGTAGGAGCACTGCATTTACAGATCCTGACTTCCATGTTTGGCTGTGTGAGCTCTGGTCATCAGACCTGCACTGTCAGCAAGTTAACAGCTGAGATCACTGTGCAGCACACATGCAGAAATTCATATCACAACCATCTCAAAGCACTCCAGCAATATATAAAAATAACTTTCCCCCATGTTCTACTAGGATTTATCACAGGGATACAAGGTGGTTCAACAGAAACTAAGTCTGTGTAGTGAACCCCAGTAGCATGCTGAAAAAGAAAGATCATGTGATGAAATCAATTTATATAGACTGCACATTTGACAAAGTTCAACACGTATTTATGATGAAAACTTCTTGAAGAGTAGAAGCAGGAAGGATCTGTCTCAACAAACAAACAAAACCTAACAGCTACTGCGATACTTGATTGCGAAAGCTTTCTTACCCTCCCCTCGGATCAAGAACAAAGAGAGGCATGGAGAAATCTAGCTGGTCTTCCACTAGAAGTGTCACCCCTACCGACTAATATTCATGGTGCTAGCTGGTACTTTACAAACTACTAGAGGAGAAAGGTAACGACCAATGTCATCTAACTACAAACCCTTCACCACACAACAGCAACTTGCCTATAAAATATACTGGTGAATTTGTGGCACAAATGTTTTGGGAGTAACTAACCACCCTTTGACTGGATGAGATGAGATGACCCACCCTGTGAGATGGAACCCATACACGAACCTGCTAAAATGGCTAAGAACCTGAGACTAGACAGACCATAAGCCTAGGGGAATACTTACTACTATTGTTCTGCTAAGAGAACATAGCAACAGAATGACTCCTAATGACACATCACTATACATAAACATTAGCAGAACACTGATCAGTCCTTCAGAGAAGCATTTTTTTTTGTGGCAGTAGATGATAATTAACACAGACACCCACAACTGGACAATGTGTATATGTGTATGTGTGTGTGTGACACAGAGAGAGAGACATCAACAGGTGCAGAGATAGAGAGAGAACAAAAATAAAGTTGTTTGATGGGAGGTAGGAATGATCTAAGAGGAGTCATGGGAGGGCAAAGAATATGATCAAAATTTATTGTATGAAAAACATTTATGAAACAAAAATGAGAAAGAACAAAGCAAGAGTATCTGAGCCTACCCGTGTTATTAAACACAGTGTTGGAAGTTCTAGCCAATTTAATGAGGCAGCAAATGAAAATAAAGTCACACAGAAAAGAGAGAAATAAAACTATCTGTACATATGCATATATAACTTTTAATAAAGCAATTTAAGCAAATTACAGAACATCTTTTCAGAACAAGTTTGCCAAGGTCTGATCATAGAAGATATAAATAAAAATTCCATTATATGCATTAGCACTGAACATGTTGATAACAAAGCAAAAATAAAATGTAACCTAAAAGTATTACAAAACAAAAAAGACACATTTATCTGTATATCTAAGAAAACATGCATCGGACTTATATACTAAAAGCTGAAAACTCTGATGATATAAGAATCAAGGAAGAGTTAAATAATGGGTAGACAAGCAGTTCATAGATGAGATGAGTCAGCATAATCAAGAACTCAAGGTACTCTAATCTCATGTACAGGTCTAACAACATTAGCGTTAAAATAACTGGGGATACAAGCTGCTCCCAGATGAGTTGACTCAACCTATTCAAGAACTTGGTGCTCTCTAATCTCACATATGGGATTAATAGTATCCTACTAAAATTTGAATGTATAGATGTGAATATTCTAAACTGTGCATGGAAAGGCAAATAAAACTGTAATAAAGTAATTTTAGAAAGAAAAAGAATACAATGTAGAAATCAGGTTTCTTAACCATAAGAAAGTAGTAAGAGAGTAGTTGAAACTGTGTTGGCAGAAGGACAGATACCTAGATACCTAGGATAGATACCCAGAATCATGAGAGAAAACCAAGTAATAGAACAGAGAAACAGGTCTACATAGGCCTGTTCCTTGGTTTTGCTCACAGTACAGAAGCAAAGCATTGGAAGAAAGTACCTTTCATCTGATGGAGAGATGAGACAAAAGAATCCTAGATAGAAACATTGAACTTTGACCAAATCCCCCCATTTTATGAAAAAATTTAACTAAAATAGATTTTAGTCTTAAATTAAAAAAAACTCATAAAACTAAAACTTTTAGAAAAAAAGTTGAACAAATCCTTTAGATAAAAGGTTATAAAAAGAATTTATAAATGTAACACCCAAATCACCATTCACAAATAAAGTGGGACAGTTGGACTTGATAAAAATTAAGATTTTTTTTAAAAAAATTATGAATGGTATAGTTAAGGGAATGAGAAGCAAGCTACACACTAGGAGAAAATATTAGCACATATCTGAAGAAACATTTGCAAAGCACATATCTAAAGAACTAGTATAATGTAAAGATCTCTCTAAAGTCAATGGGAAAAACATCGAGTTAGAAACGGATAACCCTGTGAAGAGACATTTCTCAGAGGATGAACTGAAGTCATGGTGACATGCGGAGGGCACATGAGAGATTACTGCTTATTCTAATGAGCCATCACTGCGTACCTATTAGACTGGCTACCTGTGACACTTTTTCTCTACTACATCATGAAAATGTGATCAGGTACAGAAAATCACAAGAAAAAAGAAAATGAAGAATTGAACAACACAAACAGACAAACCTTAGTGACAGCACCAAATGCTGACAAGGATGCAGGGAAGCTGGATTAAGCACACATTGCTCAGGGGTATATAAACAGAATAGATACTCTGCATAATGACTCTAAAGGCCAGCAGCAACACTAGTGTTCTTACAAAGACCTGCATACTTTTGGCTCACAGTAGCCTCAACCAGGAAATGATTTACATGTCCTCTGATGAGTTGAAAGTATAAATGAATTGTATTCATATTGTCAACTGTTACTCAGCAATGAAAAGAATGAATTATTGATACATACACGGCACAGTTGAGTTGTTAGATAATTGTATACAGCAAAAAAATAAATTTGAAAGTTTTCTTTCTATGGTTCCATTAATGCAACATTCTGAAATAGAAAACTGTAGAGAATATCAGACTACTTACTTCCATGGGTAGGGGAGAGGGGAACTAGAAAGGAGTGAGTGTGACCAGAAAAGGACAACGTGATGGATCCTGTAGTGATGGCAGGGTTATTTGTCTTGATTCTATGTCCATATCATGATGATGACACTGTGTTATAACTTTGTAAGGAATCATCATTGGGGGATATTGTGGAAGGACTCACTGAGTGCTCTGTCTTACCTGTTACAACTACAGGGGACTTTCCAGTTAGCTGACTAAAATATTAAATTGGAAAGTGAAAAAAGTTAGTATTCTTTCCTTAGAGATATAAGTGACTTATGAGATGTTTTTTAAAGGAATGAAATATAGAACTATTATAGTAAGTGCAGAAAAAATCTGTTTTTCCTAAATGGAATAAATGAATCGGATAAACTAGTAAGAAATTTATTATTTTATTTATTTGTTGATGAGGTCAATTAGGTGAGTCATTTATATACTACTCATTTGTAAATCTAATAATTCATTTGTTCATTTATTCTTTCCTTCAAATAGAAATTATTCATGATATTACAATGAGCACCAGGACCAACGGAATCAAGAGACAGTATGACATGGCCTTTGAGTTAGAAAGATCAAAAGTTTTCATTTATATATTCCATCAACCAGCTATACTGTACAGTGAGACAACCACCTAAACAATGAAGCAGTCAACCAAATATCCAATCAACCAATCAACCAAGTAATAAGCTAGTCAATCTACCAAGCCATCACCCAGTCAGCCAGTCAAATAATCAACCAGTCAACCATGTACACAGCCAGCCATCCATCCATCCAGTCAATCTGCCTGCCAGTCAGCCAGCCAACCAGCCAGGTACCCAGCTATTCAGCTAGCTAACCAACCAACCAGCCAACCAGCCAACAGCCAACCAACCAACCAACCAACCAACCAACCAACTAACTAGCTAGCCAATCTTCCAACCAACAAGACAACCACCGCCAATCTACCAACAATTAGTCAACCATCCAATTAGTCAACCAATCAACAACTAACCATCTACCTAGCCACTCACCCAATCAATCAACAAACCAATTAACCAGCCAGCCAACCAACCAACCCACCCACCAACAAACCAACCAGTCAACCAATTAGCTAATCAATCTACCAACCAACCAAATAGCCAACCAGATACCAAACATCTAGTTAACCAACCAGCTAACTAACCCACTGAACAACCAACTAGATCAACCAATCAGTAAACCAATTATCTAATTAAACAACCATCTATCCAATCTATCAACCCACCAACAAGCCAACCCACCAACTGATCAACCAACAAATTAACCAGTCAGCTAACCAATCAACCAGTCAACCAACTACCCAACTAATAAACCAACCAAACCACACACCAACCACCCAATCAATCAACCAGCTAATGTTATAGATAACTATTATAGTTCTACTGTACTCCTTGCCATAGACATGAATATACATGTCATTGATGATTACCTATTTGCCACAGAAGGTAAATATTTCTGTAGAGCCAGGTAACAAAAGACAAGGTAGCTATAGAATAGGAGAAGAGGGCAATTTGCTAAGTCTGTCTAAAGGATATGTAAAAGCATTTATTTAATAAGATTAGATTTTGGTTACCCACAGCATAAAATTTAAGCTTGTGATCATGAACCCTCAGGCTCCAACATGGCTTTATCCTTCTCTTCTGTTCCCTATTAGCTCAGGTTTATGGTAATTTCATTATTCCTTCATGTTAGTTCATCTGTATTCTTCCTCAACTTGTAAAGTCAGTGGCCCCTTGTTTTGTGGTGTTTTATTCACTTTTATTGAGCTCTACATTTTTCTCTGTTTCCCTCCCTGCCTCTCCCCTTCCCTTCAACCCTCCCACAGGGTCCCCATGCTCCCAATTTACTCAGAAGATCTGTCTTTTTCTACTTCCCATGCATATTATATCTATGTATGTCTCTCTTAGGGTCCTCATTGTTGTCTAAGTTCTCTGGGATTGTGATTTGTAGGCTGGTTTTCCTTGCTTTGTGTTTAAAAACCAATTGTGAGTAAGTACATGTGATAATTGTCTTTCTGTGTCTGGATTACCTCACTCAAAATGATGTTTTCCTGCAAAATTCAAGATGTCGTTGTTCTGTGTCTTTTGATGACTTCCATTTACTATGCAGAATGATGTACTCCATGCCCACAGAGCAAACTACACATATTGAGGTTCTGATCACATGCCAGCAGAGTGCTCCTAGGACATTCAGGGAGTCAATGCATACAGATTGATGTCTCTCTTTTCCAGTCAATGGTTGTGAAAACTCTGGGAAACTTACTAGCTCCTCAGATCTCTCTTCTTTTGACCTATAGATGCAAATTGGCTCTTGTCTTAGTACTGATATGAGTTAAGAAAAATAACACTCAGTATATTTCATAAATCTATTTGGAATGTAGGTAAGAATGAAGAAATGCTATCTTTTTGTTCATTTATTTATTTACTTATTTGTTTATCTATCTATCTATCTATCTATCTATCTATCTATCTATCTATTTATTTATTTATTATTTTTGAAGTAGGGTTTCACTGTGCAGCGCTGTCTGTTCTGGAACTCACTTCGTATACCAGGCTGGCCTTGAATTCAGAGATCTGCCAGCCTCTGTCTCTCAAGTGCTGGAAATAAAGGTACTATGCCAGGCTTAAGTGTTAGCTTTATGCATTATGGCAAGTCTTTTGGGGGAGCAGATTTCCTTCTGTTTCATTCAGTATTTGATGTAGAAGATATTCCTATTGTGACCTCAAACAGCAATAGTGCTACTTAATAGTAGCCATGGTTGCCACCAACATTCTGGTTTCTGGTATCCAGTAGGTGATGAATGTATGCTGAAATATCTTGTTTGGAAATTACTAGACCCTGTATCCTTATATCTCTTCTCATTAGATCATGGTAATAAATACTGAATTCTGGCGCTTTCTTCAATAGACTGAGGATCTCCTTTGGATCAGGAAGAGGGAAGAGGAGGTAGGCTAGTGTGCTTTGGTTATTGTGTCTGGATGAAGTCCACCACCCCTCAGAAGTTAGTAGTCCTCTGAGCAAGGAAAATTTCCTTGTGAGATATCTCAGAAAAGGAAAGATGGGGCTGAAAGGTTCTTAGGATTTCTTTTTGTCAAGATGGAAACTGTACAGAGGTTTGCACAGTATATAATAATTATTATAGAAAACACTATGAATACATGTAGAAGAACAAATTGTTCTAGAGATCATGTAGGTCTTTGTCTCTCACTCTGTTCCACTGATTCTCCTTGCTGCTTCTTAGACATGACTTTGCTCTTTACATTCACTAGTATATAACTTTGGAATATTCTCCCTCGTGTCTATTTGAAAAACTCCATTAGTGTATCCTTCAAGTCTTTATCCAAGTGTTGTCTTCTTGCCTATACTATCCTTATTTCATAGCCTTCCTCTCTGAGTTCTCTAGTTCTTCCTTATTCCCTATTCTGTTTCTCTCACCTCTACAATAACATATACATTACTTGACTTGATGCTCACATGTGTGGCTTGCTTTCTGTCTCCATTATTAGACAGAAGGCCCACTGAAGAGGCTGTATCGGCTTTGTCCCTTGCCATATGCTGTGTGTGGAGCAGGGCATCTCACCAAGACACGCTCAATATTGTGTGAAGATATATAAATCAGATGGGGATTTGGGAATAAGAGTCTTAGGATGAAGCAAGAGCTTTGCTTAGAAATCCTCCAAGCCAAGAATAGGTGCAGCCCAGGGAACTAAGATTACAAAGAAGGGGCTTAGAGGTGGGATCATATGCATGTATTAGGCTGTTCTCTAGTTTCCTAGGACTGTAGTGATGAAGCAAAACAAATCTAGGACTCTAAGCCTGAAGCACCACAAAGAAAGTTGATTGAACAACGTAAATTTAACAGGTCCCAATTTGGGAGAGCAGAAGTCCAGATGGAGAGAGCAGCAGAGTCGGTTTCTGTGGAACATCTTGAGGAAGAATCTGTTTTAGTTTCTTGTTTCTGCAGGTTTCTTGACATCCTCGTCATTCTTTGGATCCCACTACACCTCTCCAGAGTTCCCCTTTCATCTTCTTGTTGTTTTCCCATTTGTGTGTTAGGTTCAAATTTCCTGTCAGTAATTCTACAGCAGTGGGATTAGCTGGATGTGGTGGCACACATGTTTAATCCCAGCACTCAGCAGGCAGTGGGATCTCTGAGTTTGGTCTGTAAAGCATACTCTAGAGCTAGACAGAGAAACCTACTCAACAAACAAACAAACAAACAAATGGATTCTAATGGGATTTGATGGTTACCCTACTTCCTTGTCTTAATCTTGACTATGTCTAGGGTGACTTTATTTGCAAGTAAGGTCACACTGGAAGTGCTGGAGTTAGGGCTCTATCTTGGGAATTTCTGGGAGACACAACTGAACCCTAACACGATACAACTAAGAATTTGGTTGTTAAATCATTACCTCTACAGGTTCAATACAACCCCTTCCAATCTTCTAGAAATGTAAAAGATGAAGCCCAGAGACGTTCAACAGTAAGGTGGGCTGAGAATTTGTGCACATAATTTTAACTTCACTCTTTAAACAATGTGACTTACATCCCTCATTGTGAACCTTTATTTTCATGGGGTTATAACAATGCATTGGTGTTGCCAAACAGGGAGCAGATAGAATCACCTAAAAGACACATGTCTGAGTGAGTCTGTGATGGCCTCTCCATAGAGATTTCTATTGAAGAGTGAAAATCCACACTAAATGTAGGTGACACTGTTTTATGGAACAGGATCCCAGATAAAGTAAAAAAGAAAAAAAAAGAGGGGAGGAGTAATTCAAGTTGAGCACCAGCATTTGGGCTTTGGTTTCTTGACTTTGGCCCCATAAACCCAGTCTATCCTTGTTTTGCCCTCAGAGCAAGGGCTGTTCCTGTTGCCACACATTCCCATTATGATGATCTGTACCCTCAAACCCCAAGACAAAATAACCTTTTCCTTCCTGAAGATGCTTTTGTAAGATATTTTGTAACAACAACAACAACAACAACAACAACAACAAAAAGTAACTGATACAGAAGTCAGATGGGACATTCAACCATTCTAGGAAAGGATTAAATTTAAAGCAAAGTAGGTCACATACTAGCTGTTGGACCAATAAGCAATAGACATCTTTGGAGCCCAAGATAAAGTCCCTGGCTATTTCTTCATGCATAGAAATGTTATGGACAGTAGAGTCCATGGCAGAACCATAGGCTTTCACAGTATGAATAAGGAAAAGGGGCCACAGTTGATTTTTAGACCATAGTACAACGGCATTAGACTTAGGGTGGTCAACCACCTATGTGGATAATTCCTAGAGAGAAAACGCCTTTACTCAGTTTGCACTGGCAAAATTCTTGGCAATATAATTGTTTTTACAGCTCAGGAGCATAACAACCTGGTGGGGTAAGAGAATGCTTTACAGGTAGGGGGTCTGCTAATGGTCAGTTTGACACCGGAAAATTCTGTGGTCAGACTCAAAGCCACTGAAAGATGATTTCATAAATAACCAGGAAGGTGGGACTTGCACCAGACTCTGCGCTTACTCACTGTGTTTGTGGAAAGGGGTGGAGAAAATGTCAAATGAATTAATTTCCTCATTTGCAGCTTCTACTTTTTTTTTTTTTTGAGGGAGATATGCTATTTGTGGAAAACTGGTGTGAGCATAGCTAGGTTAACTCCAAAGTGATAAGGCAGGCCTTACTCAAATAAAGTATGCATGAAGTCCATGAACGTGAAATGCTACCCAGGATATAGACCTAGGAAAGCCTCCCCGTAACATGTTTTAGAATAGTCAAGTAATGCAGACTGAAAATAGAGAAGTGGAGATAGCCACGTCTGTCACTAGAGAAATGATAAAATGAAAATCCCAGGCTGTGAACAAGGGCATAGAAGGCAGCAGAGATGAGCAGGAAAAGTGGCTCTCAACATGTGATGGCAGAATCACTGTCACCAACATTACACCTGATAACTTAATCAAATTCATGGTTTTCACCCCAATTCTAGTGGGTAGGAAGAGCTGGGGTTGGGGCCCAGGGATCTGTTTTTAAAATAATCTCTCTAAGGAGATTCTGGTGGATGGTCAAGTTTGAAGGCGGCTAGACTAGACATTTACGTGGGTAGATGTTACAAAACAGCGAAGGAGATTTTGCTTCCCTGTCAATCTCTGGCAATGTCTGTAACACGTCTCTTTGTCCAACCGTAAGCAAGGATGCAGTCAGCTAGTGATGCAATCTAGGGGTCCTACTGATAATTCACAAGGTAGCAATGCACAGCCTAAAACTGATGAAGTCTTAATGACCATGGAACTGACATGGAGGAGCCTCAATACAGGGCCTTCACCAAATTCTCTTGACTCTCCTAAACTTAGCTATGCTTAGAATATGCATACATGCCATAACTTCTTCATGCTGTTCTACTGCTCAGTTAGAGGGAGCATAAAAAAGTATGTTAGCCCCACTGCTGAGAAGTAACCCAGGCCAGTTCTTATATGATGCTCAGGTTTGATCTGTGTCAACGCGCAGGTAGTGATGGGTTTTTATCTCCAGGGTGATTACTGGTCCACACATTGTTCTTTTATGACTCAGTACTGCACACATGCACATGTGATGCCCCTTTCTCCTTGTTGCATCTAAAAAGATGCACATTTTGGTCATAATATCCAGCAATTAATTTCTGTGGGAAGCATGCTTTCTTCCATGAGCTTTAGCCCATACATGTCATACATTCTAATTTCTGTTGGTTTCCCAGGACTACGTGATTGCTGTTCATATCTTTTTTTTAATACTCAGATATTTAGATCAATGCTAAATGATGACAACTGCCCCTATTCTGAATGTACCTTTGTCCCTCTCGAGAGTAGTTTCTTACACTGTAATGGCTCTGGGGTCATGTGTGGTTTTTGCTTGCCTAGTGTCATGATTTGCTTGTGATGTTGCTTAAGCCTTTGAACTGTATTGTCATGATACTTCTTTTTGGAAAAGTGATAGTTTATTTATAATTATTTATAATTACTATAATGTATATAGTATGGTTATATTATACTATATTATATTGTATTATATTATGGTTGCAATATCTACATTGCCTGTTTCCCCATAACTTTTACTTGATCTTATTACATTCAATGTTTAGTGTTTAGTTCTTACAAACAGGGAAGAGTTAAGTCAGTAAGAAATGAAAAAAATGTGTGCTGGAAAACTTCCCATAGACCAGTAAGCATATGTAGTCTGAGGCTGTTATATTTAACTGGCATTTGCTATTTTCAAAAGAAAGAGACTGGAAATACAGGCAAATGTTGATATGACTCAAACCCCTAGGTTTGTTCAAACAAACCAACAGGAAGCTGGGTAGCACAGCCTAAGGGTAGAAACCACCTGGTGGGGCTAGTGGTTCTCTCCCGCCCCCCATTTCAGGAGCTCACCTGCAGTGTGAGGGATCTGCCTTGTCCCCATCTGTGGCTGCCTGATGTCACTGAACCGCCTACAGACTTCTGCCCTTGGACATCCTGCAATTGCTTCTGTTTCACTAAGGGTCTTCACTACCACTTAGGTTTTTTACCCAGAAATTATTGGAGGACTTTTCCATTTCCTCCACCTTCCAGATCGATCTAGAAATAATTATTCATACTAAAGTGTTTCAAAATACGCCTCCTCCCTAGCCTGGCTTCTCAATCACTTCAGATAGTATCAACTCTTGTTAATTGAGTATAATGACCTTGAAATGACTGATTTTTAATTTTTATAACTATATATGATTCATTAATTATTATCTAAATTGTACATATTTATGGGGTATGGTGATAATTCATTAAATGAATGTGATATATAATGATTAAGCGAAGGTATTCCTGTCTCAAATGTATGAAAGTAGTTTGATTAACTTGCGGTATTGTACATACTTATGAGGTTCAGTGTGACATTTAAGTGCACTGATCAAATCAGGATGATTGATGTGCCCTCTCCTTATCATGGCTATGTGTGAATTCTTCCTGCTTTTCCCAGTTTTTTATGAACCATCCTATAGGTCATTGTGAATGATGTCCACCCTGCTGTGCCTGAGAGCACCAGAGCCCATCCTATCTCTCTGATAGTGTTTGATACCAACCACGCTGCTCATTCTTAGCCATGCATTTGAACACATGTTTGACTGGTTCCATCTTTCCCTTTTTCTTGATTTCAAAAGTGCTTCTAAGCTGCAAATGGTGTGCATCTTATTCTCTAGAATTAGGAATAGAACCACCACAGAAATAGCCATTTGTTAGCCTCTAAATGCCTTAAGATTTGAAAAAAGAAAACAACCAACTAACTAACCTACCAATCAACATTTCAAATGCTTCATGAGCAGAAATACAGGTCATTAAGATGTCATATATGCCTCATATGATGGTAGTTCACACTTATTTTCTATATCACTTGTCATTTACAAGGTTTTGTGGCATGTCTTCTGGTTCTATCCCATGTAGTGTCTGAATATGAAATACAGCATCTCTGTCAATGCACACCTGTATGCACAGAGCATCTGTATGTACATACACTTTACTGAGGTTAGTTAGGAAAGTAACTTACATTTCATCACAAAAACCTGAAAAAGGACCATCGGACAGCGCTTTCCCTAGACTACACACTTACAAGGTCTTCCTTCTGAGATGGTTCACTATTCTTTATTCTGAAGCCTCTAAACAACTACCTATGTGCCCATTACTCTTATCTATTGATTTTTAGCTATAGTCTCTGTGCCTTGGCTTCAGCAAGTCTTCAGGGCTTCTCTTTCAGCCTCAAACAGCTGATGAGACAATGGAAAAAGAGACCTTCTGCACTGTTGGTGGGAACATAAATAGTTCCAACCAATATGGAAACAAGCATAAATTTTCCCCAAAATATGTAAAAATAATATTTTCATATGACCCATCTAAGTCACTCCTGAGGCTATATCTCAGTCAACACAACACAGAGATACTTGCACACCTTGGCTTTACCAAAATAGTCAAGTTGTGGAGTCAGAAAAGGTGTCTGTCAACAGATGACTGGGTAAAGAAAATGGGATTTATATGCATAAAGGAGTGTTCTTCAGACATAAGGAAAAGTGAAATTACATCATTCATTGAAAACTGTATGCAACTGCTGATTATTTTGTATTATTAAAATAAGCCATGGTTATAAAGACAAATATGTTTTCTTCCATTTGTGGATTCTAGACTGTGCATAGATACATAAAATCATATCTATTTGTATGACATGAAAGAAGACATGATACAGTCTAGAGGAATCTGGTGGTGGAGGAGTAGTGGAGACAGGAGAGAGCACTGGGAAGTGAACATGGTCAAAGTGCATGACATACTTGAAAGAATTGTCATTGTGAAGTCCATGTGTGCAGTGGAGATACGTCAATAAAAATTCTATAAGTGCTTATCAGTGTCTTTGCCAACAAAGTCAGGGTCTTCCTAAAAACTGTCCTGTATTTGTTAGAAACATATCATTCTCCCTTAAACAGGATTAGGGATCCCCACTAAAGTTAAAATTTTTTTTGATAACGTAAGTGTGATATTAACTGTACCATTATTTATTGAGAAAAACTGATGATCCTGTGAGTCTGCAGTGGGAAATCCAAGAAGAATTCTGCTTTCATTGACTATAGACTCACATATTTAATAAGTGACATTTTCTGTTAATGAATAATTATAGAAGCCAATTAATAAAGGAATTCAAACCTATGAAGTCACATCACATGCGAGTCTACCCTAGAGTCGGATCTGAGAGGACACCCACAAGGAAGGGAGTGAGATGGAGTGGCTCCAGGTGAACAAGGATTCTTATGGGGAGAAGCATCAACCCTGGTGTGTTAGGTTTACCAGTTTCCATGATAGAAATGCTCCCAGCATGGCTGAGTTCAAACTGTCAATGCTCACTGTCTATGTACGGAGACGCTAGGACACATGTAGTCAGCACCATCATGGTGCAATTCTATCCCAGAAAAATGACCCGAGACACAGATAATGGTACAACTTGGTGAAAACAATCCTGAATAATGAGTCTTGAGCATTTATTCCCTTCGGTTTTTAAATATAATCTATCTGCAAGTCTCTGTGTTTTATTTTTAGTAACAGTGCCATTTAATGAACAGTTGAAAAATTTCTAGATAATGGAACCATCTGTCCTTACAAGCCCACGAAGCTGTATCTAGAAGAGCAATGACAGCAGCAGGGATATGATAAGGCATGCGTGGTACACAGAGCATGCATGGGGGCCTGTGGTGAGGAGGAGCTTGGTTTGTGGGTAGAGGAGCAATGGTCTGACTCAACTTAGGAAAGCGCCACAGTGGTGAGGAGGCTCTTTCCCCATGGTCTCAGTGTGGGTTTTGTTTGAAATGTGGTGGGGAAGAAGTTGAGTGGGAGTGGGCCAGTCGCCCCAAGAGTTCTTCTGACTCTGAAGTTCCACTGTCAGTCAAAGGAAGACTTGTTTTAGAAGGCAGATTAGGAAGTGGTGCGAAGTGATGAATTAACGACCTGGAACCTAGAAATGGTGTCTTGCACATTTATAAATACATCTGTGAATAGAGCAGGCATCTGAGGACCAAAACCCCCTTATCTTCAAATTAAGAGCCTCAGGAAGCAGAAGGAGGCAGGTGTTTTTCCTCTCCCTCCTTTTTCAGGGGTTCCTGTTTTTGCAACATCACTTCCTCCAAGTGTCAGATGATTATATCTGTTAATACATATATTTTCCAGTATCATTCTGGGAAGGAAAATGATAATTATTTATGCCACTCCCTTTTGTTGGGAGAATAGGGAACAGTAAGCCCTGCAGCACTACACTCTGAAAAAAAACTCTCCAAGAGATTTCAGAGACCATCATTCAAGATTAGGGAGAACAGCACATACTTTCCATTAGGAGAGAACCGACACTAACCGTCTCTAATTTAGTTACGACTGTGATTGTGCCTGTGGCATTGGTCAACTCCGTTACCCTCCTAGATTTTAGACACAGCTTCCTGATCACATAACTGCCTGCCTCTGATGGGCATCTGCTACCATCACCCCTTATCTTCCCCATGGCAACAGTTCTGCTCCCAAACAGCTCTACATCTGCCTCAGCTCACCTTGGACATCCCTGACAGTGGTTCACATTGTCTTCTCCACTCTCCATTCAGACACTCAAATCCTGCCTGCATCATCCTGGTTTGAGCTGGTCTTAAGAAAAGGACCCTTGGAGAAGCTCAAATTCCATGCTGGGCTAGCAATACTGTGCTTGGTAAAGTAGCAAAGCTCTCTGGACTTCTGTTCCCCGATGTATATTATGAAAATTAGAATATTTGAGTTCTTTTTTTTTCCAGGTTAAACAAGTGAATGCTTCACAGTGCCTGACACAAGCAATTAGCGACAGCCCTATGTTTTCCAAGATTGCTGCTTGTATTTCTGCATGGCGCAACATAAATCTATATACTTGTCAAAGCTCACTATTTTGCTCACTTCCTCTGCCAACCACGATGTCTGCTTTCTCTTGCTGGCCATAGTTGAGAGCCGATTCACCCTTTGCATGCTGTGCTATTAAAGGATGGTTCTACCGTTTATAGCTGCTGAGATAAAGGCTAGATACCTGGACAGACTCTGCAGAGATCTCCCTCTCCACAGTGGATATTCCTCCATGTCTACCTTGCGCATGCGTCTTTCACCCAAGGTGTTGAGTCTGGAAGCATATTGCCAGTATTTACTCCTTTAACTGAATCTTCAAAGTTATCAGATGGCTCACTGCCCCTTTAGAAAATATATCTTGTTTTCTCTTATTCATGCATGTTTACAAAGAAAGAAGGCACATTGTTTGCATGCTTGCAGTCAGGTGGGTTTTACAGTCATTATCTCATTTTCCTCATACACAGCCACATGAAAAATGTGCCCTGCACTTGGTTCTGTAACTAAGTTAACCAAAAGCCAGAGAGATTAGGAAACTGGCCTCCAGTTCCAGCATTTGCCTGACATTAAACCCTAAGAACTCTGTGGCATCTCTGAGATTAAATCTACCAGCAGACTTTCAGCTTCCCCGCTCTGATGGGAAGAGCACCGTCACTACTTGAAGCCTACTGGCAACATCAGTGTTATTGTATGTTCAAGACAGAGAATTTTAATGTCACCCCACCCAAACTTCTCCTCCCCTTTGAGAATACAGTCGATTGACACATTCATCACTTTCCTACTTGTTGAGGTTAAAACAAGAATTTAATGGACTTACCATTGAAGCCACGGCCCTTTAGTAAGGAATCAGCTAAATGGTCACAACTGTGTTCACCAGACGTCTTCTATGTTATGGTCCAAATCTTAGCCGATGTGAGAAACAACCAAAAGATTTTCTTATCAGAATGCCTTGCATCTGAATCAGTGATTTTTGTTCAGGGGATCATCCCTCTGTGGCTCTCTTGGGTCATTCCAAAACTTTTAAGGACCTTGACTATTTCATGAACCCAGAGGCCAAGAAGAAGCCACAGTAGGTGGGAGTCCTGGTTTGCTCATGGGGACGTGAAGTTACTAGAAGAAGTATATGCTCTGGTGGCCCAAGGACAAACCAGGAGGGTAGAACCCAGGTGGGGCCATCAGCCCCACCCACAGCTGTGTTGACATCAAACAGGTATGCATTCCAAGGGTACCTGCTCTTTATGTCTCTGAGCTCAGGACACATAGGCTGCCTCCCCTCTTTGGATCTTTCTAGAACAAAGGTAGCAGCTATACCATTTATTTTCTTCCTTTCTAGGCTTTTTGTGTACAGTCTGGTGCTGATCTTTTGTTGTAGACGCTGCAAACAATCTTCTCCCAGGATACGGCTTGCTTTCTCGCTGTTCTCATGGAGCCTTTGGATGAAAAGAAGTTCACATCCTATTCTGTATTGATTGGTGAGGGTTGCCTGGAGCACCACTTTACAAAGGGATCTGAGAATGAGCTGGCTCAGTAGGAATGAGCACCATGATCTATTGGAGACTTCTGACAACGAGGAGAGCCCCCAGGTCCATCAATTCACAGTGCTGGAATAAGCTATCTAACCAGACAATGATTTCAGAGCACATTTCTACCCATGCTCTCAATGGAGAGAAGCCTGGGGATAAGCTAATGACATGATAGAAGTTCCTGAAAGAGCAGAGATAATACAGACCATTAGGAGATGAAAGACACATGCAATCCCTTAAGGAGAAGGTAAAAGTTTACCTTTCTAGTGAAGATGAGGTACTCTCTAGACTGATGAATGAATGACTTTGGCAAGTAGAAAACAATTATATGATTTTGGTTATCCAAAGTCAATGTAGCCTAGATTTCTACCCTCAGCCTGTCACCTCCAGACAACAGCCTGGTGTTAGGAACTTAAAGGTTCGCGGACAACTTACACATTATATACTCTCATTTAAAAACTTCCAACAAAAAGTAAAAAGCACAAAGTAATTTTTAGAGGTGATGCCAGTCGCCTTAGTAGTGTGGGCTGCAAAGTTATCAACTTGTATATATTAAATACACATTACATATAAGTTATAGGTCAAAAACTTTATTTGAAATATGAGAATAGTTCCTGAAATGTCAACAGGCAATGGTTGAGCATCCTGGGACGTCCGTGAAAGTGCCAACAGATAGGCCTTCTCATGTCAAGCATGGCGGATGCCGTGAGAAAGGAGTGTAGAGAAGCTGGCTGCTGGGTATTTAAAAGATCAAGACAAAGCGGGATCTGATGGTTGGATTCCCCGGTCTGACTTTATTTAGAATCACTTAGGAGACACCCTGTGCACATCTGTCAGGGTCTTGACAGGGAGGATTAACTGGAATGAAAAACTCTAATGCTGATTTCACCTTCCAATGAGCAGCCCAAACAGAAGTCTGAGAGAAAGCAGCCCGCATGTGTCTCGCTATTTGTTTCCTTCCGAGAAAGGGTAGCTACTGCTGCTCTGCCCTGCTGGAATTAGACTTCAGCTTTTTTTACGTGGACTCAACACACGCAGCATTCCTGCTGTTTCCCTTCTCTCACAGTTGAGATATTTGGAATTGAGCCAGGAAGGAAATATCTAGCACTTTAGAACCTCACAGTTGGCTTACTATCAGGCCGTCTGTAAATCCATGCAGTTTGGCTCCATCCAGCTTCGGCTTCTGGTCCTGAGACTCTGTTTCAGTCTTCAGAAGAAACAGGCATTATCCAACTGAGCAACCTTGTTTGGTTGTCAGGATTCTTGGAGGGCTCCACTATTTGTCTGTGAAATAGAACCATTCCTAATTCATACATTACGTATGAAGTTTTACATAAAGGACTGGTAAAACACACATACTATGCTACCCCTTCCTCCACCCCCAGAAAAAAAAATCTTCTCTAAGTGTTCAACAAATAGAGTGGTTGCTGTGGTGGTGATGATAGTGATTATGATGTAAGATGACCTCTGGTTCCCTGGGAGTCATACCTTGGTGACTCCACTATCCCCACTTGCTCCAGAGTTGAGTGTGTGTGTGGTTTGGGAGGGAGCAAGGCACTGGTAAATGCAAGAATGTGGGGCCAAGCAGGAAGAAAAGCTGAAGAAAGAAGCAGAAACCAATTAAATAAATTCTAATTTTAAACTTTCAATGGCTCTTTGTGGCTTCAGGAGAAAGGCAATTATGTGATTATAATGTGAAGACAGTATGCAAATGAACTCATCTCTCCCAAACTCTCTCTCATACTGACATAAAGTTGGGAGGGGGACTTGTTGGGGGGGATGTACAGGAAGCTAGGGGGCAGGGAATGGGAGGTATAAATGATCATATTTCATTGTATGCATGTGTAAGAATCTCAAGAACAGAGAAAAATTAAAAATAAGAACCATCATTTTCATGTCATAATATCATGTTTTGGGTATGGTAAATTGAAAACATCTGAAAATGATCTTCTCCCTGGCTGTGTTTGATTTCTCTCCATTTCTTTATAGTTCTGTAGCATTTCCCTCACTGGGGTTTGTGTATGTGTGTCTGTGATGTGTGTGTGTGTGTGTGATGTGTGTGTATGTGTCTATGTGTGCATGTGTGTATGTGATGTGTGTGTATGTGTATATATGTATATGTGTGTCGCTAATTGTTGGTCTTGCCAACTAGACCCGCAGTTCCTATAGGCTTAGGACTAACTGCTTGTTTCCCTTTTGTTTTCTGGCACCAGATGGGCTGGGAGGATCTGTTTGTGAAACAAATAAGAGTTGACTATAATGAAGCCTCTCAGATACAGGATCTGTGAACAGTTCTCAAAGGGCAAACATGAAAATGCAATGATTTAGAACTGGAGTCAACAGAAGCCAAGCAAGCTTGTGAGCAGAAAGGAGATATCTGTGATGTGTCATCAATAGTATTGGTTGGTGGGTAAGAAAGCCCCCAACCATAGTATCAGGACAGAAGACTACAATGAAGGGAAAGCCCCCACTCAGGACAATGGAGAACACCAGAGACGGATGCCGCAGGCAAAGGTATCGAGCTGCTGTGTTTAACACAGCTCCCGAGACGAGGCACAAATGAAAGGAGCGTATCCGCACTCTTAGAATGCACTTTCCCTTGATGTCTTATCTGCTTCTTTCACAGGCTATTTTTGGTAGTCGACATTAGCCTTCTAAGAAAATGCCAATTAAACCAACTTTCAATAGGCTGTGTTTAGAAGACTCGATTGAAAGATGAAAGGTATTAGCTCTGCAGTCGGTGTAGATGGCCAATTCTAATCCTAGTTGGATAATGACTGAAAATCTGCGCTTGCCGCTCAGGGATAGCAACGCACAAACTGGAAAAGGCCACCCTCTGAGTAAGGCAAGGAGCTCTCCTGGGCTCCTTTCATCATCTTGGACTTTTCTCCTTTTTCTTTTTGCCACCAGTTCTCCAGTCAACAGTAACTTGTTTTCCATATCTTGCCAAATGATATCCAGCATTCATGTTTGCAGTGTAAACTGACAATATCCTCTAGTCTGTGCTGGTATTTTGAGTGTTGTGGGTGACAGCAGCTTTTGCCTGTTTCTGGGAATCTGAAACCAGCTGCACGGCACCTTTCACACTTGTGTTGTGGGTTCTCAGGGTGGAGTTTCAGTTAACAGTCCTGATTTGTTCTGGAAAAAAAAATGACCTCAAAGGGGATCAAGCAAAGGCTTAAAACCCTAGCTTGTACATCCCTTTCCGGAGCAATCAAGTGGACTTTGTTCACATTTTTCCTGCCTCCCTGCGCTCTATCGTCTGCATCTCTTCTCTTCCTCCTTTGACTGGTCCTCATCCAACCTACTGACTCCTCATCAGGCCTCACCCTCTTTGTCCCATCAGCCTCTCTGAACTGTTCCTACATTAAACTATCAGTCTCTCTTCATATGTCTGGACACTACCTGGGTACTTGTTTTTACACTGTCGACTGGATACTGCTACTCAACCAGGGACAGACTGATGTAGACAGACAGAGTACTTGTCCAGCCTGTTATTGGAAAATACAAAGTTTAAAGTAAGAATACAGACATTGGTAGTTACGGCTATACAGTTATCGGTTAATGCAGATGATAAATGGTGGCGAACTACTGCTAGTAAGATGGACAGAAGGATAGAGAAAGACAGTTTCAGAACTAGATACTAGTGATAGAGTTAAGAGGCAGAATTACGCAAAATTTAAGGCCAATGTAGATTAACCCTTTTCCAGTTTTCAAATGACCTTTTCATTTAATTTTTCAGACAATTTAAAGGGCATCCATCTTAAATCATAGTGAAGGTTTCCCTCTCTAGCCTCTGACTGAGAAAGAAATCCAAAATTTTGTTGTTGTTGTTGTTCAATTGAATAGGTATTTAGCTTTGCGAGTTGTCCACAGTTGACCTTGTTTGGGGCTAGTGTAAGAAAATCAAATGTTTCTGTCAACTAATTTTGGCAAGAAAATTTCAGTGTGGATAGGTGGTAGGAGCTTCGTCAACTTATTCAGCAAAACAAGGAAACAGAGGATATTTGTTGGTGGGTACCCACCTTAAGTCAGAATACGTCTAAAAGGGATGCTGTTTCCTGGCCTTTGTGTCTTTCATGGTAAATATCTTGCCAGTGGTCAGAGGGTGTTGATGTAACAAATCTGCCCGGCACTCTCTTTATGACTTCTCTGTTGTGTGGTGGATGTGTTTCATAGATCTAACTTCTTTGGGGGCCAGATTAGAACTCCTTGTAATGAAGCAGCTCGACCTCATGAGGCTGATTACAGTCACTTGACCAGAAGGCAGTTCTGTTTTCTTAGGGAGCAAATGGGAGATTTTTACCGAGCACCATAATGGAACACCAGGTTCTCTCTCCTGGTAGCTGTGTTGATAATTAGATATGGAATTCAGAGACGGATAGTGAAGCACTCCTCAAGGTTGGAGAAGGCTACCTGAGCTGGGTTTGGCTTACATCCGGCAGGTCTAGGACCTGAGAATCCTGGAGAGTGAAGAATGAGGGCTGAATCCACCAAGTTTCCTTGAGTGCTTGGGAGTTGACAAGAATCATATAAAGGTGACCATATACTCAAAAATCTTTCTTTACCTAAGATGCCTGAATTCTTAGAGAGAAACGATGAACTAGTTAAGGAAAAGCATGCCTTGGTGTACCTAACACCTGTCAGGTATTCCGAGACTGTCTGCTAGCATCAAAATAAAAATTTCTGGAAAGCTCCTCACCTGCTGGGGTCTGCCATGGAGATGCCCTAATAGTTCGTTGTTTTCTTGACTTCCTGCAATCAGTGTACCCAAAGCTAGTTTTAGAAGTTTAAAAATCACCCTTTCTATGTTATTCAAGAACAAAATGCAGTTGCTTCAGGGAATACATGCATCGTGTGTCGTATTTGGTGTGTTCTGATTACTACAGAAGCAGAGGTTTAGTTTGCAGATTTGACAACCAACACCATGGCTGACTCATTTTCTTTAGTTTCTCTAGTATCCAGGCCCAAGAGAGACAGCTCCTTCCACATAGGCATACCTGGTTATCTCTCATCTTCTCCCTATTATAAGCAACATTTGGCCAAAGGATTCTGTCCAAGACAGAGGGCTCTTGCCTTGCCCATGTATGAGACATTACAAAGGAAGCTGTATGGGAGTCCCTAGCAGAGGAACATAGGGTACCAAACAGTGGTTCCCATGACCTTATAGATCCTGTTTAGGTCACTTCCTGTGTCTCATACTTTCACCTGCTTCACTTCTGACATAAAGCCTTCTTTTTGACCTTATTCCCAGTAAGAATGCTTTGTTTCAGGAATTTGGGGTCCTCAGTTGCCCCTTTCTGTAAGGACCTCATGCCTAGGTTTCTTAGTGATGCCATGGTTCCTTCCCTGAGGTATCTGGTGAAATGCCGCTTTCTTAGTTCATTTCCTGGAGGCATTGAGTAAACAGCAACAACCCTTTGCAGCCTTTTATCCCATTCTGCTGCTATCTTTATTCTTCAGACAGGTCTCCTTCTGTGGAAACTGGTCCCTTATAAGTGGCTCACGAGACCAAGCTGCATGCCGCATTTGATCCTGGCTGCTCAGAAAGGCACACCAGCTGCCACTCACCACTACCTCACTCCTGGTGGCTGCAGCCCCACCTGCATACAAAGTGCCATTTGGGCTTATTGCTGCTTGGTGTTGGTTTTAAGTCAGGCTTGGCTTCAGGTAGTTCACTCAAGTCTACTGTTGCTCTTGCATTCCTAAATGACCATTCCAGCCTAAAGTTCCACTGCATTGATGGGAAAGTGATAGATTCTATCTATGAATTCATCTGTAGCATTTTGGGTACAGATTAGGCTGCAGACGTATTCCAGTGTCCATAAAGGGCCTGTTCTAAGGTCTTCCCCCAAAACTGAGCTATGTGAGTACTTCATCCCTTATGCCAAATGGCATAATAGTTAATACAACTTACACAATCTTGGAATATAATTTATATATGGTACCTAATGTAGCGTAGTTGCTGTGAAAGAGACACTACAGAAATAATTGGAAATAATCTGTATTTTCTTTAAACTATTTTTTTCCTCCCAAGATTTGTTAGATTTACCATGATGGAACCCATGGGTGCACTCAGCAAACTGTGCGGGGTCACAGATACAGATGCTGGCATTAGGCAACTCAGTATCAGTTTCCGCTCAACCTCTCTCGCTTAGGTGACCTTGAACCATCGGTCACTTAGTCCACTTTTGTGGAAGAAGACAACACAGGTGCTGACAAGTTACTTTCATCAAAGTGCCATTCCTGGCACATGCAAGGCTTGGTCAACGGTTGTGCTTCTGTTTGTCACCTAAATTATATCCCTGGCCAGATCAAAAGCTTTGTGCTGTGCATGGCCCACAACATCTGCTGGAGCCTCCCACTCAGCAGGTGCTCAATTACTCTGTTGACTTTTGGTAGAATTATTTCCCCGCAAGAAATGTCACAAGAGATGCTTTGGAAAAGCACGCAGAGGCAGTTCTGTTTGTAAAGCTGTCTGAGGACTAAGAGGGCAGTGGAGGGACTCAGAGGGAAGTTTCGCGAACACTCATTTGGGAAACATTTTCTCATTATCTAGTATGTGCTAACTGCCATTTTCTGAGCTCCAAGGATGCATCAGAAAGGGCACAGCTCTTTTTTTGCATGGTACGTGGAGAGAGAGAGACGTGCAAACCAGTGACTGTGCCAAGGCAAGGAGGGCAGAAAGGCAAGCCGTGCTTATGGCTGTGTCTCTGTCATCTGTGGAGGGGAATGTCCTGGACAATTATAGCTTCAGGATTAGTCAGTGGCCCCTATTTCTGTTGATGCGTGCTGAACCAGCGATTCTGAAAACAAGAATGGTGTTAAAATTGAAAATGGAATTAGGTCTCTTGGGAACAAGAGCAGAAGTGGTTTGGGGAGAAAATATCCAAACTGTGTAAAAGAAGAAGCAGAGATTGAATCACAATTGTTGATTTCCTCAACTTTCAATACGATCTGAAAATGTTCCAAAGATTTATCATTTGTTTACTTACAGTTCCAGCTGGCTAATTAATGAGTGCGTCAATCCTCAATGATCCCTTTTTCAAGGATAGAAAGATACATGGGCACAGGAGACCACTTCTTATGTATAACCCCAGTAGCACAGACAATAAGAGCAACAATGAATAAATGGGACCTCCTGAAACTGAGAAGCTTCTGTAATGCAAAGGACACTGTCATTAAGACAAAGAGGCAACCTACTCAATGGGAGATCTTCACCAACCCCACATAAGACAAAGATCTGATCTCCAAAATAAATAAAGAACTCAAGAAACTAGACATTAAAACTCTAATTAATGCAATTAAAAGATGGGGTACTGAACTGAACAAAGAATTCTCAACAAAAGTTCAAATGGCCAAAAGACACTTAAGGTCATTCTCAACCTCCTTAAGTGACCAGGGAAATGCAAATCAAAACAATTTTGAGATACCATCTTACACCTGTCAGAATGGCTAAAATCAAAAACACCAATGATAGCCTATGCTGGAGAGGTTGTGGAATAAGGGGAACACTCATCCATTGTTGGTGGGAATGCAAACTTGTGCAACCACTTTGGAAATCAATGTGGCGGTTTCTCAGGAAATTGGGAGTCAACCTACCTCAGGATCCAGCAATTCCACTCTTGGGAATATACCCAAGAGATGCCCAGTCATACTACAAAAGCATTTTTTCAACTATGTTCATAGAAGCACTATTTGTAATAGCCAGAACCTGGAAACAACCTAGGTGTCCCTCAATAGAAGAATGGATAAAGAAGGTGTGGCACATATACACATTAGAGTTCTATTCAGCGGTAAAAAAACAATGACATCTTGAATTTTGCGTGAAAATGGATGGAAATAGAAAACACTTTGCTGAGTGAGATAACCCAGACCCCATAAGAGGAATATGGTATGTACTCACTCATAAGTGGATTCTAGCCATAAACAAAAGACATTGAGCCTAGAGTTCATGATCCTAGAAAAGCTAAATAGGAAGGTGAACCCAAAGAAAAACATATAGTTATCCTCCTGGATGTTGGAAGTAGACAAGATCGCTGGGCAAAAGTTGGGAGCTGAGGGGTAAGGGTGGGTTGGGGGGAAGGGGAGATGGGGAGAGAGAAGGGAGAAGGGGAGGATTGGGGAGAGCTTGGGAGAATGGGATGGTTGAGATGGAGGAAGGGTTGATATGGGAGCAAGGAAGAAGATATCTTAACTAAAGGAGCCATTTTAGGGTTTGCAAGTCTTGGCTCTAGAGGGGTTCCCAGGTGTCCAAGGGGCTTTCCCCAGCTAGGTCCGTGGGCAACAGAAGAGAGGGTGCCTGAACTGGCCTTCTCTCATAGCCACAGTGATGAGTATCTTGCATATCACCATAGAACCTTCATCTGGAGAGGGATGGAGATAGAGACAGAGACTCACATTGGAGCACTAGACTGAGCTCCCAAAGCCCAGATGAAGAGCAGAAGGATGGGAGGAGGTGGAAATTTTAAATAAATAAAAACAAAACAAAACAAAACAAAAAAGAAAAGAAATGAAAAGAAAAGATGACATAACATTACAGAGTGTCTGGCAGGGCCTGGCAGAGGAGCAGATGCTTTTGCTTCCAAGTCCTCAGTCAGGACATCTAGTCTTCCCTGCCTGTCCCCACCTCTTCTGGCAATGTGTTTCAAAAACAGCAGCAACATTAAGATAATTTTCTGATTAAAATAGGCTTAAGTTGCCACCTTCAACAACAATGTTAGGAAATGAAAGATAAAGTTAGGCATTCTGAAAAGTTGCTTGTTTTACAAGTAAATTCTGATTTTCAGTTAATCTTTTTACATTGTGTTCCCACTGGAAGCTTAAATAAAAAAATGTGTTCTACCTCTATATTGTAGCAACGGACCATCAGAAAACCAAGAAGCCAATTACATTCGCCATCGCAATAACAACAGTAAAAATGTTAGGGATACATTTATTAAGAGTGCAAGGTTAGTAACTGGAACACTGTTGAGAGAAAGTAGGGATGAAGGTGGGGAAAGACCTGAACAATGCAATAGGGTGGGGTATCTGGGAGGGAGGAGAGGCAGGGAGGACCAAAGTGGAGTAGGGAGGAGTGTCTACCAAACAGAAATATATCCAAAACTATCACATAGAAACCTATAGCTTTACAAGCTAATTATAAACAGAAATCACAGAGGACTCTAAATAAGGGGCAAGGGCTTCTCTGTCCACACAACATGAAGTTTGACAGCACTAGGACAAGAACACTTTAGAAATCTGTCTACACATTCCACACAGCCCAATCACAAAGCCACAGGATCGCATTTGAAGGGAGGCACGAGGAGACTGTGACAGTACAGTGGTGACCAAAGGGCTTCGGTTCCTGGGGGGCCGTTCTGGAAATGCCTAAAAGGGGAGCTCAGAGTTTTGATTTCAAACCCTACACCAGCGCTACAGTCCTCAGAACTATGTGGCACTGGGGTGCCAACACAAATGGAGACCAGTGAGTGAAATCAAGGGCACAAGTGACGAGTGTTATTTACCAAAGGGACAGCAGCAGGAGTGGGAATGAACCACACAATGAGATCATGTACTTCAAATTCATATATCTGTAACACACCAACTTCTGTTAGCTGCTTTTCTTGTTTTGACAAAGCACTTGCCAAAAGAAACTCAGTGAAAAAAGGGTTTATTTATTTTTCTGTATTTTTATTAAAAATAGATTTTTTTCCTAATAATCTAATCTGATTATAGTTTCTCTTCCCCTACTCCCTCCCAGATCCTCCCATACCTCCCACCTCCACCCACACCCTCTTTCTTTCTTTCTTTCTTTCTTTTTTTTTTCTTTCTTTCTTTCTTTCTTTCTTTCTTTCTTCCTTTCTTCCTTCCTTCCTTCCTTCCTTCCTTCCTTCCTTCCTTCCTTTCTTTCACTCAATAGAAAACAGACAGGCATCTAAAAAATAAAAGAATAAAATAAAATAAAAACTCACCAATAAGAATACAACAACAACAACAAGAACAAACAGAAAAGAGCCAAAGAAAAATCACAAGAAACACATATAGATGCTGAGGCACGCATGCTCGCACACATGGAAATCCCATAAAAACACAAAATCAGAAGCCACAATGTATACACCAAAGATTTGTAAAATTAAAAAAAAAAATAGAAGAAGCTCCAAAAGTGCCATTGAGTTTGTTTGTATTGGTCATCTGCTGCTGGGCAAAGGGCCAGAGCGGCCCCATGAGACGGTTTATTTTGGCTGAGGCTCGAGGGCATAGTCTTTCATGACATCATGATGGGAAAGCATGGCCAAAGGAACAAGAGGCAGGTTGTCACGCTGCATTTGCAGACATGAAGGGACGAGACCAAGGGAGAGCAATAGCACAGGCAGGGACATGGGGCATGAGCACAAGCATGCCTGCACACGTGCTGGTGCCTATGCATGTGCTGGTGCCTACACTATACTGGTGCCTACGCATGGCTGGTGCCTACATATATGCTGGTGCCTACATATGTGCTGGTGCCTACGCAGGTGCTGATGCTCAGCTCACTGTCTTCTCTGTATTCAGTTCAGGACCCCATCCACAGAATGGTGGCCCCCATACTTAGAGTAGATTGTCCTACTTCGACTAACTGAATCTAAAAATGTAGTGTGTGACTCCATTTATAAGGAACAGGTAAATTCAGAGAGACAGAAAGACTCATAGCTACCAGGAAGGGAAAGGAGGAAAAATGGGAAGTGGATGTGGGAGTCCTTAATGTGGGGTGATGCAGATGTTCTCAAGTAGTGTTACCCAGATAGTGGTGATGGCTGCACAGTTCTGGGCATAGTAAGATCCACTGGCTGGTACACTTTAGAAAGGTGAGTTTTATGACTATGTTGGTTAGATTTCAATGAAGCTGTTAGACAAAAACCACCACCATAACCAAAACAAAATTATTGACAGTTGAAATCATTGAGGACCACAGTACTGAGGATTTCTATCTGTGTTTACCTTGCCCCCAAACCCACTCTTTGGTATTTCTGTGCAAGCTAGGAAATTTGAAGAACCGTTAATGTAATCACACAGTCCCACTCTGCAGCTTTATGTTACAGTCCATTTTCTCGTGAGCTGGGGCGGGATGTTTTATACCACTAAGCACTTAGTGTTCATCTCCCCAATTGACTCCCAGGGTTATAATTGGCTTCATTTTTCCCAGAAACCAAATCAAAACCCAGGAAGTAAACAAAAATTCCCAAACTCATAAAACAACTCATAAAAGAACTAAGACCAATCCAACTTCACAGATCACTTTCAATTCCTATTCCATGCTGAGCCCATTCAAAGTCAAACCCACCTTCCTGTAATTGCTGATTCCTCCTTTCATAACACTGCTACCTGTGAGTTTTCCACTTTACTTATTCGAAGATGTTTTCATGACCCTCTAGCCTTTTCTTCTACACACCAACCTTCTCAGTTTCCATTACTTCTTCCTTAGGTTTTTCAGTTACTCTCCTGAACCCATCCTACACCTCCTCTAAGGTGAAGGGTCTGGAGGCAGAAAGACACGAAGGCATCCCACCAGCCATCTGCTTCAGGCACCGTATAAAGGCATGCTTGCCTTCTTCAGTCAGGCGATTTTGGCAAACTGTGCCTATAAAAACCTAGAGGTCCAAATCAGGAGCAGAAGGAGACGGAGCACGAGCAAGGAACTCAGGACCACGAGGGGTGCACCCACACACTAAGACAATGGGGATGTTCTATTGGGATCTCACCAAGGCCAGCTGGCCTAGGTCTGAAAAAGCATGGGATAAATCCGGACTAGCTGAACATAGCGGACAATGAGGAATACTGAGAATTCAAGAACAATTGCAGTGGGTTTTTGATCCTACTGCACGTACTGGCTTTGTGGGAGCCTAGGCAGTTTGAATGCTCACCTTACGAGACCTGGATAGAGGTGGGCAGTCCTTGGGCTTCCCACAGGTCAGGGAACCCTGATTGCTCTTCGAGCAGATGAGGGGGGGGGGACTTGATCGGGGGAGGGGGAGGGAAATGGGAAGCGGTTGTGGGGACGAGGCAGAAATCCTTAATAAATAAATAAATAAATAAATAAAAGTGAAAAATCAAAAAAAAAAAAAAAACCTAGAGGTCAGATAGGTGAAAGTTTTGCCCAAGATAATCTAGCCATAAAACAACACCCAGAAATGAAATAGGGGTCTTCTTGCAATAAACAATGACTTGAATTAATTTGCATATTTGGGTTCCCTAGACCTTTAACATCAGACGAACAAGGGCTGACTCCAGTCTGCAAGAGTCCTGCTGAAGAACTAGTGTTCTGTAAGAACTAGGGGCTGTAAATCGTAGGGTGGATGCTAGCTGGCAGCCAAGCGTATTTGTTGTCATTAGAAGTCCCTAAAATTTTGAAGGGCTCTTTGTTTGCTGGGTGAACTATTTTCTCTTGAAGGAAAGAACAAATCTTTTACTCAGCATGGTTTGATATCACTGTGTTTCTTAACACAGTGAGGTAGTGTCCCAGAGAGAACATTCCTTAGCTTCCCATTCCTCTCTCCCAGGATTCTCTCCTCACAGGGTGCCTTTTGACTGCAGCAACACCAGAAAGGAAAAAAAAAAAAGGGGGAGAACGAAAAAAGCAGTTATTCTGATCAAAGCATGAAATGTATCTTTTATTTTCCCCCAAAATATCTGGAGTCCTGGGCAGCGCTCCTTGCTGGAGAGGCCTAATCTTTGGCTACAAAGCACTGGTTACACCCAGAAGTGGCCAGAAGCTCTCTCTACAGGATAGGGTTCTGGCATAAAGCTTGCTTTTAAAGAGGCAGTTGGTTCGAGGCTGCACAAAGTCAAGCTACGGCAAGCAGTCAACAGAAGGGACTGTAACATGAGAAAAAATTGTTTAAAAAAATAAATAACAGCTAACGATTGAAAAAAAGATTTAAACTCAGATCTGTGCCAGTCCACACATTTGGCACTATGCCTCATAGCTTTGCCATCTCATAAAAGAAAAATTCTTCTCTGATTCAATTAGGCATTTTGGCATGTCCTAAAGTTAAAAAGTAGTTCATTCTTTGTGATCAATTGTAATTTTTTATTTCTCCAAACAAACCACTCCCTACCCCCTGATCTTAACCGGCTAACGGGAGGTAAAATCTCATCTGTTATCCATTCAAGCATTTACATAGAAAATAAGGTACGTTCATAGGCTGGAGGTGCAGCAGATAAAATGTCAATGGGCTCCCTGGCCCCACAGATGTCTGTCATTGAGAGGAGGTCAGAACTAGACAAAGGCTCAAAGTTGAGAGCAGAGGAAACAGTGTGGTCACTTGGGTCATGTCGATAGGGATCCCTTCTTGGAGACAGTGACATTTCAGCAGATCTGAACCATACATGAGAGCATGTTCCAGGCAGAACCACCTGTCAGCTTCACTCAGGTCATTGTTTGGTGGAGAAGCATGCAGTGGAAGGGCCACACTTTGTTTAAGAACTGAGCAGTGTTCAGGGAATCTTTGTTCACTAGACGATGCCTTGGATCTAGATGCAGCACCATGGTTACGAGTTAACTATGCCCACTATAGAGAGGTACTGCCCAGCAGAGACTCACTGAATTAATTTAATCTGAATGAAAACTCCTTCAAGTTGTACAGTTCCACAGAATCATAAGAAGATTCTGGCATTGTTTTTCTATAAGAAGCCATTATATAAATGCTTATGGCTTTGGTGCCCTTAGATTTTTTTTTCTCAAGGACTCTGGCTTGTGTGGTAGGTATAGAACTACCCATTGCACCATGCTGAACAGGTCAGTGACACAGTTCAATAAAACTTTATTTATATGTGAATTGTAGGTACCTGGTCCTGGCATATGGATTCTCCTTTGGAGGTGTTCTTTTGAAGTCTGGATGGATGTCTTATTTTCTCATGAAAAACAGCTGCCAGGGTTTCTCACTTCTTTTTGGCTCCCCCACTTTGTATTCATATCTTCACCACCACTCCCTGCTGTCTGCCTGCTGCAAGTCTATACTTCCTAACTTGGGTGCTCTCCTGTGCTCTTCACCGGTCAATGTATAGACAAATATATTGAGGTCCATTCTAAACTACAAGCAATGAAGTTCTAAGTTAGCAGAAAATGAGTTAAGGGGCAAAGAGAAGATGTCAGCCAGCCCCAAGAAAAATCATTTATGCAGCAGAACCTGAACCTCTTAAAGGTTCTGAAGGCTTTTAACTTTCTGGTTCAATTTTCCTAGTCTGTTAGCTGTATTCTGGAGAGCTCGGAATTCTGGGTAAGGATAAAATGATGGGATTGCAGGGCATAATCTCAGTCAATCAACTGAATCCCGCTGACTGGAGTTTTGAAAGAAACCATATGACTCTGTTTTGTCTACAGAATTTAAGGACAGAAATCTACAACTGGGTTACTACTATCATGTGTTGCCTGGCTAGTGTATGATCTACTACTTGCAGCAGGCTCTACGAATGGTCTCAATAGTCCACTTTCCTCCAGCATAGCACACCTGGGCAGCTGATTGTGACATCACTGGCTCATTGCCTTCCTTCCCTGACAACTAACTATAGTATGAGCTCTGGGACCACAGAGATGGTACCTTTATCTTAATTCATCATTTCTTTTAAAAATTAAGGATGAGTCTGTTTGGGCACATGGCTTGAGCATAAGGCAGAGCAGGTACAGTAGAAGAGCTGTGACTGACTCCTCTGTATCCACAGTCAGGAAACAGAGAGATGGGTGCTAAGCTATTTTCATTTTTATTAGTCATTCAGTACCCAAGCCCTGGAGATAATTCCTACATTTAACATCAGGATCAGGACACTGACCAGAAAGCAGGCTAAGCACTGGTGACTGGATATTTGATGGAATAATACCTTCCAAATGTATTTTCATTGTCCTGAGTGTCTTTCTAAACATATTTTGCATTTTTTCCTTAACTATATTTAATACTTCTTTCCTATGTAGTTCTAAAAATTTTCGTTATCTAATTTCTCAACTCAAAGAATATTGAAAGAGGATTCAGAATGAAATATTTTTTAGACTGGGAGGCTTAGACATTAATTCACCTTTATTCCTTTTCAAGGGAGGCAGGGAGAGAGACTGGTAAAGGGGAGGGCCCTGCCACACAGTTTTGTTCTCTGAGCAGGTACTGTTCATTGTGCCTGAGGCAGGCTGACCCATGACGAGACCTCCCCGTGTCTTAGCTATTTTTCTATTGCTATGAAAAGACACTATGACCAAAGCAACTTATAAAAACAAGTTTAGCAGTCCATCGCCTTAACCACTTGACCACATGGGTTCAATAGAACCTGCAGGAAAGAGAACAAGAAAGACTATATACTTAAGGATGAGGAAGGATTGAATGCAGGTAATGGAACTGAGTTGTGAAAGAAAATATGAAGCTAATTATTTTTCTACTTCTAACTATTGTGGACTTTTTGGTTTTAGTAGTGGATAAGTGCATAAAAATGTATTTACTGGTGAAGGTGTAAAATCCAACGTGAACGTCCATAGCTTCAGAATAATCGTTTTAACTGTATAGATATTCACTGAGATTTATACACTTTGGAACTGGTTTATTTCTATGTGTGAGATTTTTTTAAATTATTATTTAATTACTTAAAGAAAATAGCAATCCAAATTCCCACTCTCTCCCCTTTTCCCACTCCCCACACCCTCCCACTCTTTCCCCCTCCAATCCCAAGAGAGGATAAGGCATCCTGCCTTGTGGCAAATCCAAGGTCTCCCTACTATACCTAGGTTGAGCAAGGTATACATCCAAAGAGAATAGGATCCCAAAAAGCCAGTACATGCTGTAGAGACAAATCCCAGTGCCACTGTCAGTGGCCCCTCAGACTTCCCCAACTGTCAACCACATTTAGAGGGACTAGTTTGATCCCATGCTCTTTCACTCCTAGTCTAGTTGGAGTTGGTGAGCTCCCATCAGCTCTGGTAGAGTGTTTCAGTGGGTGAACCCCTCATGGTCTTGACCTCCTTGATCATATTCTCATTCCTTCCACTATTCAACTGGGCCTTGGGAGCTAAGTCCAGTGCTCCAATGTGGTTCTCTGCTTCTGTTTCCATCTGTTGTTGGATGAAGGTTTTACAGTGATATTTAAGATAATCATCAGTCTGACTGCTTGGCAAGGCCAGTTTAGGTACCTTCTCTTCTACTGCTTAGAGTCTTAGCTGGGGTCATCTTTGTGGATTCCTGGGAATTTTCTAGGGCCAGGTTTCTTGCTAACCCTAAAATGGCTCCCTTAATCAAGATATCTCTTTCCTTGCTCTCATATCTGTCCTTCCTCCATTTCGATGATCCCATTCCATCAAGTTCTCCTCAACAATCCCTTTCTCCCCTTCCTTCTATCCCCAGCCACTGTGCTCCCAATTTTGTTAGGTGATCTTGTCTGTTTCCAATTCCCAGGTGGGTCTATATATGTTTTTCTTTGGGTTCACCTTATTACTTATCTTCTCTAGAATCATGAACTATAGGCTCAATGTCCTTTGTTTATGGCTAGTATCCACCATATTCATTTTTTTTAAGTGGGGGTCTGGCTTACCACACTCAGGATAGTGTTTTCTAATTTGATCCATTTGCATGCAAAATTCAAAATGTCATTGTTTTTTAACACTGAGTACATATATGAATGTGTAGATGTGCCACATTTTCTTTATCCATTCTTCAATTGAGGGGAATCTAGGTTGTTTCCAGGTTCTGGCTATTACAAACAATGCTGCTATGAATATAGTTGAATAAATCCTTTTGTAGTATGATTGAGCATCTTTTGGGTATATTCTTAAGAGTGGCATTGTTGGATCATGAGGTAGGTTGATTCCCAATTTTCTGAGAAACCAACATACTGATTTTCAAAGTGGTTGTACAAGTGTGCATTCCCACCAACATCCTCTCCACATCCTCTCCAGCATAAGCTATCATTGGTGTATTTGATCTTAGCCATTCTGACAGATGTAAGATGGTATCTCAGAGTTGTCTTGATTTGCATTTCCCTGATAGCTAAGGAAGTTGAACATGTCCTTAAGTATCTGTGGCCATTAGAAATTCTTCTGTTGAGAAGTCTGTTTAGTTCAGTGCACCATTTTCTAATTGGGTTATTTAGAGTTTTAATGTTGACAACCAGTTATGCTAGCACCATTTGTTGAAGATGCTTTCTTTTTTCCATTGTATAATTTTAGCTTCTTTGTCAAAAATCAGATGTTCATAGGTGTGTGAATTAATATTCAGGTCTTTAATTTGATTCCATTGGTCAAGGTCTCAGTTTTTATGACAATACCAAGCAGTTTTGATTACTGTAGTTCTGTAATAGAGCTTAACGCCAAGGATAGTAATGCCTCCAGAAGTTCCTTCATTGTATAGGATTGTTTTGGCTATCCTGGGTTTTTTTATTTTCCATATGAAGTTGATTACTGTTCTTTCAAGGTCTGTGAAGAATTGTGTTGGGATTTTAATGAGGATTGCATTGAATCTAAAGATTGCTTTTGGTAGGATTGCCATTTTTACTATCTTGATCCTTTCTATCCAAGAGCATGGGAGATCTTTCCATTTTTTGGTGTCTTCTTCAATTTCTTTCTTCAAAGACGTAAGGTTCTTATCAACTAGGTCTTTCACTTCTTTGGTTAGTGTTATCCCAAGCTATTTTATGCTATTTGTAGCTATTGTGAAAGGTGATGTTTCTCTGATTTTCTTCTCAGCTTCTTTATCTTTCGTGTATAGGAGGGCTACAGATTTTTTTTAGTTGATATTGTATCCTGCCATATCACTGAAAGTATTTATCAGCTGTAGTTCTCTGGTAGAGTTTTTGGGGTCACTTATGTACACTATCATATCATCTGCAAATAATAAAAGTTTTACTTCTTCCTTTCCATTTTGACTCCCCTTGATCTCTTTATGTTGTCATTTGATTGGAAAACCTTTTCCCAACTGATGTGGGAGTGTCATATATCAATCTGTTGATTTCATTGGTTAAGTAATAAACAAACTGCTTGAGCTCATAGCTTAGAACATAGGTGGGTGGAGTAAACAGAGCAGAATGCTGGGAGGAAGAGGAAGTGAGCTCAGACTCAGACAGCTCTGCTCTCTGGAGCAGAGACGCCATGCTCCCTGCTCCTGGGCAGACACATGCGATGAAGCTCCTGACCCAGGATGGACGTAGGCTAGAATCTTCCTGGTAAGACTGGTGCTCACAGATTATTAGAGATGAGTTGATCCGGATATCAGAATTAGCCAGTAAGGGCTAGAGCTAAAGGACCAAGCAGTGTTTAAATGAATACAATTTGTGTGTTGTTATTTCGGGGCATAAGCTAGCTAGGCGGCCAGGGTGCTGGGGACACAGCTCTGCCGCTCCTATCACAACACCCAACCCTTTACTTTGAAGTAGTATCTGTCTTTGAGATTGAGGTGTATTTCTTGTATACAGCAGAAGGCTGGATCCCGTTTTCATATCCATTCTCTTAGCCTGTGTCTTTTAATAGGTGAATTGAGTCCATTGATATTAAGTGATATTAGTGACCAGTGGTTGTTAACTCCAGTTATTTTTTGGTAGTAGTGTTTGTGTATTTTCCTTTTTTGGGTTATGCTGGTTGGGGATTATCAGATTGTTATTGTGGGTGTAGTTAGCTTCCTTAGGTTGAGGTCTTCCTTCTAGTACTTTCTGTAAAGCTGGGTTTGAGGATACGTATTGTTTAAATCTGTTTTTGTCATGGAATATCTTGTTTTCTCCATTGATGGTGAATGAAAATTTTGCTGGGTATAGTAGTCTAAGCTTGCATCCATGGTCTCTTACTGTCTATAGTACATCTATCTAGGACCTTCTGATTTTTATGGTTTCCATTGAGAAGTCAGGTGTAATTCTGATAGGTCTGCCTTTATATGTTACTTGACCTTTTTCCTTTGCAGCTCTTAATAGTCTTTCTTTATTCTGTATGTTTTGTGTTTTGATTATTATACGGGTGATTTTTTTTTGATCCAGTCTATTTGGTGTTCTGTAAACTTCTTGTATCTTCATAGGGATATCCTTCTTTAGTTTGGGAAAGTTTTCTTCTATTATTTTGTTGAATATAGTTTCTGTGCCATTGAGCTGGAGTTCTTCTTCTACCCCTATTATTCTTAGGTTTGGTCTTTTCATGGTGTTCAAGATCCTGAATGTTTTATGTTAAGAATTTGTTGGATTTAATGTTTTCTTTAACCAATGAGTCTATTTCCTCTATAGTATCTTCAGCGCCTGAGATTCTTTCTTCTCTCTCTTATATTCCGTTGGTTATTCTTGTCTCTGTAGTTCCTTTTCATTTATCCATATTTTCCATATCCAGAATTTTCTCAGTTTGTGTTTTCTTTATTACCTCTATTTCAGTCTTCAAGTATTGAACTGCTCTTTTCACCTGTTTTTTTTTCTTGGTTTTCTTTGAGGAATTTATTAATTTCTTCCTACTTTCTGTTTGTCTTCTCTTCAATTTTTTTTCTCTTCAATTTCTTTAAGGGAGTTTTTTACTTCCTCTTTAAAGGTCTCCATTATTTTCATAAAGTTATATTTAAAGTTGTTTTCTTCTATTTTTTGCTGGGTTAGGATGATCAAGTCTTCCTTTTGTGTGTCCTCTGGTTTCTGGTGTTACTATGTTGCTGTTTTAGGATGTTGGAAGAATTCTTGCATTAGTGCCTACCCATCTCTTCCTTCAAATAAGGCCAGCAGTGTCTTGGTGTCTTGGTTCAATCCTTGCTGTGGCTGTCTCTTAGGTCCCCTCAGTATTAGAGCAAGCTGTGTTTCAGGGTTCCAAGGAGCTCACAGGCAAAAGGGGGGTTTGGGGCAGGGTGGGTTGGGGAATAGCCTAGCTGCAGGAAAACTCCCTGCTGACTGGCTAGAAGAGCCAAAGGAGTTGGGGAGGGGCCCCTAGGCTTTGTCTCACTGGAGAGGTCCCAGAGAGTGGGATGTCTGGCTGTCCAGTCCTGTGGCTGCTGACTCTCCTCTTTGATCCTCTCAGTTTTGGAGCAATCTGTGTTTCAGTGTTCCACTCATGTGAGGTTTATTAATTTGCAATTTTTATAATAAAGTTTTTTTAAAAAATTAAAATTAATTTGGGCTTCATTCCAAAGGGTTTGATTACATAATCACAGAGCAAAGACATGATGGCAGGGACAGCTGAGAGCTTGCACCTTGATCCCCCAAGTAGGAGGTAAGAGAGAACATACTGGGAATGGTGCAAATCTTTTGAAAACTGAAATCCCACACCCATCGACCCACCTCCTTCAACAAGGCCATACTTCTTAGTCCTTCCCAAAGAGTTACACTACTTGGGGATCAATCATTTAAATATATAAACCCATGGGGGGCATTATCAGTCAAACCATCACATCCCATATGTGGAAACCCAGACTTGGATTGAAAAACTGCTGACCATGAACCTTACCTTTGTGATCTTCCAAACTATGTGTAAGACAATAGGTAGAACAGGGAAAATGAGATGCTTCCAGCTATAGGAAATTATTTTTTACAACATGCTTAATAAAATCCTAGGTTTCCAAAAATATTTACAAGAGTCCTCTGGGGGAGTTTGCTGTTATATGTAAACTTCAGGTAAGGCTGTTAAATTCCTAGTTTAAAAGAAAAGTCCCTTTAGATGACAATTTCTGAGTCTAGCTTCCATTTCCCATCTCTAACTATACTTCATCCTTGTCATACATCACAGATTGATCGCAAGGGCAGTCAGAAGCAGAAGCCAGTGGACTGAAAGGAGGACTTGACCCTGAGCAGATTCAGGCTCTTGTCCACTTAAGCAGAAAAGAAAACTAGAAAAGCCCCTAGGACAGGGAGAGAAACTCCCTGTATAGAATGATAGTTTAATATGACCATACTTTTGTTATTACACTTCAGTTCCTAGCACCAGTGGTATTCCTTCAAATGGAAAACTATGAATTCTAATTCTAATTCTAATTCTAATTCTAATTCTAATTGAGCTTCTGCCTTTTTGACATTGCTTTCACCTGGGGTTCAATAAGTGTAAGAAGAGAATTTTCAATACACGAATGAACAAAACTCAAATCATTCTATTGACAAACTGAATGTACGATTTGTTTGGTGTGTTTAAAAACAGCCCAGTTTTCTTTGTGTTGTTAGATCATGTCAACCTGAGAGAAGCAGTCTATGATATGAGCTTAGGTTCCTGAGTATTTATTAGTTTTAAACCCTACCATAAGGCTGGTAGGCGGAACACAGATGCAAACACTGAAGTGTGATAGAGTAGAAAAGGAGGCAGATGTTTAAACACACTGTGGTTTCTTACTATAAATACAGATGCTGTTACAGAAAGGACAGAAAGGCTTGAAGGAGAGATATGCAAAGACCATCTACAATGTGTCTCAGATCTGAGACACATGTTGGAATAAATCAGGTACATCAATTGTGGAAACAGGACTGGGTCCAAGCAGAAGTGGAAGGAGATGAAAAATCAGCAAGTATGAATGCTAGAACTGCTCCAATGTGGTTATTAAACTGAAGCATCATACCGCCTCATAGATATATGCAAGGGCTCCTTGCTAATTACAAGTCAAAATATTTAAAAAAAAATCCAAAGAGACATGAACTAGTGTGCTATGAAGAAGAACAGGAGCTGGGAAGTGCTGCAGTTAAAGTGAAACGGGGGATGTGGAAAAGGTCAGTGGGTAAAGGGCTTGCTGCATAGGCTCGAGGATTTGAGTTGGGGTCCCTAGAAGGGACATAAAAGATGGACACAGCAGTACAAGTGTCTGCTATCCCTCAGTCCTCTCCCTAGAGATGGGAGGTGGAGACAGGAAGTTTCCCGGAAGGCATCTGGACAGTTAGCTTGGCACAGGCATCAGTGAAGAACAGAGAGATCTTGGGTCAAAGTGGAAGGTGAGGGCTGACACACAAGGTGGTTCTCTGATCTACTATGCACATCCTGGTATACCCATTCCCCTACACAGAGAAATGAGACAGGGCTGGCGGGAGTGGGGAGAGGGAGAAAGAGGCGGGGCCCAGAGCTGGGAAAACAGGCCTTGAGACAAGAAATAAGACAGGAGGATTGCATTAATGAGTGCTAAGCTGAGATTAAGCCAGGCATTGCAAAACACTCAGATACCTAAGCCTGATACCAAGCTTGACTTACACCGGTTCATTATTTCAGGGTGATTTAACTAAGTAGCCCATTAAAAAATCTTAAAACATTTTTAATTAATTTCCAAAGGCACAGTGAATGAGATCCTATATTCCCCATCCAAATATTAATCCCACTCATTGTGGTTAAGTCCCAGAATAAATACAGATACTTTAAAACCTGGATTGCTGAAGTTAACATTCTTTCTTAGAAGCAGGGAAAAAAATAAGTAGAGAAGACTCAACACTTTTAAATCCTACTCTAATTAAAATTAGAAGAGGCTTTAAATTAATATACAAAAATAAGCCACCCGCTCAAAGAAATGAATACAAATGTTAGGAAATGGCCACATTTTCCAGGCAACACTGCTTCTACTTTCCCAATATCTGTTTCAGGCTGTAGGGAAATGAGAAGTCACTCTTGTCGTGACTTGGAGGAGGACAAAGGAAAGGACTGTGCTCTCGAATCGGTCTTCAAGGCTCTCACCATAAGAGACTGAATGCATGGCCTGGCTGTGTCTCTCCAACATGTCTCCGTGCAGGTAGGAAACCTTATATGAAAAGCATTTGAGTTCCTCATCAACTTGGCAGGAATTGCTGACAGCTTGATTTCCACTGTCCATTCTATGGACTGGCTGTCCTGATAGAATCATCTGGAACTGTTCCCAGGGAAGCCTGAGCTTTCCCTTTGGGTAAGCCTTACTTCTTCCATCTATAAAGTAGAAACAAAAAACAGTAATAAAAGCAATATCTGAGGTGGCTCCTCACATGTTCCCGGGATAAGAGGTGCCATTTTCACCCTTGACTCTATAATTGCTGTCCAGGAAACAGTTACCACTGGCAAGCATTCGTCTCATGTTAATTCTTGGCTCATCTTCCATACCTCAGTGTGCCCTTATTCTTGTCCTTCATATACTTTGCTGAGCTGTCTACTATTAATTAATTATTATTGTGCATAATTATACAATATTATGTACAATAATAATTATATTAATTAATTAATAGTAACCTGAATGCAGTTTACTGTGGGTCTACCTCCTTCAGCATCAGCTCCCTGTAGATTAGAATCAACTGCCATATGCATTAGCTCCACATCCTAGAGGTGTCTTCGTGTTCTTTCTAAAAATGGATGTCTAGCCATGAAGTTTCCTGCTCCGGTCACACCACACTAGATCCCCTTTCATCCCCCCACGGCACTTTGTTCTTTTTCTTATTCTGCTGACCACACCAAGCAAACACAATTCCACTAGACTCAGGTCAGCTCAATCTCAACTCAACCCAAACCAACGCAAACCAACATGATTCCCCCCTGAAGACCACAGAAACTCACCTCAGGCTGGTGCTACCTTCTCTCCTCACCTACACTGGGGTCTTCACAGAACTCACTGGAGGCTCTGTTAGTCTCTGTCTGTAAACTTCAAGTATGCTGTGAGCTTGGTGTTTGGCAGGCACTGGTAGAAGCCAATGCCTTCTTAGGCTAGCCAATTCAGCCTCAGAAACGACAATAAAGAAATTTTTTTTTTTTTGTTTTTGGCAACCGATTGGTTTATGGGTGCTCAGTCAGGGGTCTGGGCCAGTTAATTTCATCCTGTGACCTGCTGGCTTGTGATAGGGGTTTGAAGAGCACAGTTATTCAGAGCAAATGTCTGGGACTCATAAAAGGAAGCAGAAGGCAGAAGGCATGGGAGGTGGGTTTTCTCAGGACCCCCCTGGGATTTTCTCCTCAAGAGTTGTGTTACTGTGAAAACCATGTTACTCTAAGCTCCGTGCATCAAATGCACCATCTTAAGGGAAAATAAAACCCAGGGGCCTCATCTATAAGCTTTTCCCACCTCCCTCTGACATCTGTTCACTGGCCTGGCTTCTCCTGCAGAGAAGGCTGCACAGCAGAGGTCTCCCTAAGGCTCCTTGGTGCCCAGGTGCATGGAGTAGAGTGTGAATTCCTTGGCCTCCCCTGAAAGCTCACCTCATTTTGCCTTCAGGCCACCCCACCCATCTAGCCAGGCAAAATTCACCACTTACTTTCTTGCAAGTCTGTCCCCCAAACACTTTTAGCGCTTTCATTATAAATAGTAGCAGAATATGTCAAAGAACACAGACGCATCCAACCAGTACCCACCGGATCAGGAGTTATCTTCTGATCCTATGAAAGCTGGAGGCTTTATCAGCTTTATAAAACGGGAGATGGGCTCAGAAGACAGAGAGCTTGTTCATTGTCATGAGCACTGGACAATTAGGCTGGGTCTGAGACCTAATCCCTTTCTCTGCACCACACTGAAGGACCTTTGGATTATTCTTTAAATGATGTGCAGCTACACCTTCTCTAGGAATTCAAACCAATTACAAAGGGGGAAAAACATCCATAAAAAGGAAAAGAAACAACTTAGGACTCAGCCAGGCCATTGTTTTCTCTGCCCCTCCTATTTGTCATGTGCTCAGCCTTTCTTAGGTTATTTCTGCTCAGTGAAACATCAAATCTTTATGCTGCACTATTTTACTAAGTATATTAAACAGGGGAATTGAATTCACAAAAAATGCACTTTGAAAAGTACAAATGCCTTGGAAATGGAGGGAGCATTAAAATGCTCATCATGGTAATGAGTTTTCTCTTGCTCTAGTTGATTGGTCTGCTTTTATCTATCTGATCTTTTTTATTGTTTGTGGCTTTGGTGGAATCTGCTAATTGCTTCCCCAAAATCCATCTTCCTTTTGCCCCTTCTAAATGGAGCTTCATGTGTTTGCTCAGTGGCAGTGTTCCCAGTTAGAACTGTGTTGCCCATTTTCCTTGGTAATTGAGGCTGACCATGGACCACATTTTAGGACAGTTGTATATAAGCCCAAGTCGCTGTACAAATCTTAAGTAAACATTTTCCTTTGTCTTCACTTCCACATTCATTTCTGAGGAATGTAGATGCAATGGTTTGGATCCAGGATTGGTATATAAACGCATACATACATACATACATACATACACACACATGTATATATCTCCATGCATCTAATATCATTATAACCACAGAGACTTTATATCTTTATATGTAACAACCCTGAACTGTCAAATCGCCACCACCTATATAATCAGCATTGAACCTCTTGTTGTGAGGAGGATATTCACCCTGTAGAGCTTGAGTTCAAAGTGCCCTAAAAGACTCATGTGTTAGATACTTGTAGCACAGTTTGGGGAAGCAATGGATCCTTTTGGAGGTGGGGCCTAACTGGTAGAGATAGATTCCTAGGTGCGGGTCTTTCAAGGTCATAAGCCAGCCTCTAATTCTAGCATCCTCTCTCCTTTCTAGGCTGCTGTGCAACGAGAAGTCTCCACCTTGCGTTACAGGTTCTTCCTCCTGTACTCCTACCACAGTGGACTGAAATCTACCAGGACCATGAGCCCAAATAAATTGTTTCTCCTTTAAGAAATTCTGTCATGGCAATGGGTTTTTGATCCCACTGCACCTACTGGCTTTGTGGGAGCCTAGGCAGTTTGGATGTTCACCTTACTAGACCTGGATGGAGGTGGGTGGTCCTTGGACTTCCCACAGGGCAGGGAACCCTGATTGCTCTTTGGGCTGACGAGGGAGGGGGACATGATTGGGGGAGGGGGGAAATGGGAGGCGGTGGCGAGAAAGAGACAGAAATCTTTAATAAATAAATAAATAAAATCTGTGAAAAAAAAAGAAATTCTGTCATCAATAAAAAGTAACGAATACGTCACTTTGTCTTGCTAAACTTCCATTCCAAAGATATCATATCATGTGCTGTGAATCTCAACCCCTGAGTGACAACAGTCACCTAAAGGAGGAGAAGTATAATGTGCTGTGTTGGGTTAGAAGTGGCGGCTATCTTAGCAGGTCTTTCCCTCTGATCTAATCACCAAAATTTAGCTGGAAAGACCTTCCCACCCCATTGTTAAGCAACAGACTTCCAGGTCCCTGTGGATAAATTCCAAGTTCTTGTCATACCTCCCTTCTAGACCTGGCCCCTGCCGACCTCCCTGCCCTCATTGCATTTCTGCTGCCACTCTGTGCCCCCCTCCAGCCATGCTGACTTTTTGTTAAGTGTGCCATGTGTATGTGGCCATTTGTTTCCTTTCTGCTTTATGTTTTTGTATGCATCACTCCCTCTAGCCTCACTTGCTTTTTGAGTATCAAAATACACGGAACACTATTCCCAGAGCCCTTTAGGATGCTTTTGTGCCTTTGACAATTAGCTTTTCCCATGACTCTATGAGAGGAAGGGTACTAAATGTCTTCTTTACTATCACACACCCTAAAAAACTTGCTCTAGTGCTGGAGATAAAGCAGGTACTTGGCTTTTGAATGTGAACTTAAATGAGTTGACTTTCTGGTTGTAGATTTTGCTTTGAGGAAAACCCAATTTAAGGTTTCAAATACAGAATTTTTTTACAGCGACTCCAGGAAAAACATGTGAGGTGGGTGAATGTGAGAGAGGTTTTAAAAGGAAGCTAATAAGTAGAGCATTATTGAGCAATTCTTAATCACAGTCCTGAGATTGTGTGGATGATGACATCTGTGGTAGTTTGAAAGAAAATGGCCCTCAAAGGAAGTGGCACTCTTAGGACATGTGGCTTTGTTGCAGTAGGTATGGCCTTGTTGGAGGAATTGTGTTACTGTTGAGGAGGGCTTCGAAGTCTCATATAAGCTCAAGCCACTTTCAGTGTCTTAGTTCACTTCCTGTTGCCTGTCAATCAAGATGTAGGAATTTTAGCTCCGGTGTAGTAGGGAAATTGCTTGTATGTTCCTGGCCACCCTCGGCTTGTTTGTTTTTTGGCTGCCCAGACTCCCAAAATAACCACACAGAATTAATTAAATCAATGCTTGACCCACTAGGTCTAGCTTCTTATTGGCTAACTGTTACATATTGATTTAGCCCATCTCCCTTAATCTGTGTATTGCCAAGTGGCAGTGGCTTACTGGCAAGCATGTCTGTCTCTGGCCACAGCTCCATGGCTTCTCTCTGACTCAGCCTCCTTTCTCCCAGCATTCTGTTTAGCTTTCTCCACATACCTTAGTTCTGCTCTATCAACAGGCCAAGGCAGTTTCTTTACTCACCAATGGTGTTCACAACATAGAGAGGGGAATCCCATATCACTCCAGCACTATGTCTGCCTGTATGCTGCCATGTCAATGGACTAAACCTCTAAACTATAAGCTACCTCATTAAATGTTTTCTTTTATAGGAGTTGCCATGGTCATGGTGTCTCTTTACAGTGATAGAAACCCTAACTAAGACAGCATCTATAGGTGATGAATTCTGGGAAAATGTATAACAGTTTTTAAAGATATATCATCAGGGAAGATGGCCAGGTGAGGATGGTGGGGTAGTAGTGATAATTTTAGTGATAATTGCCCAGCACGTCAGGCCTTTCTAGCATCTGAGCAGAGAGAAGTCTTTTTTTTTTTTTTTAAAAAAAGCTAAAGCTTTAGGGAGACAATCTAGGTTGTCAAGGTAGAAGCTCAAAAGAGTCATAGTGAACGGAGTGAGTTCTCAGTGGTGCACGTAGCTACAAGTCTCTCCTCTTATTGCCTGTCTTTCAAGCAAGGCTTTCTAGCCATGAAATGGGCCTATAAAGTACTAAAGATGTTTCTGAGGGTTGAGTCACCATCCTTGACATTATAATCTTTCAGAAAAAAATCTTTCTTTTTCTTTTCTCTTTCTTTCTTTCTTTCTTTCTTTCTTTCTTTCTTTCTTTCTTGACATAGGGCTTCTCTGTGTAGCTTTGGAGCCTGTCCTGGCACTTGCTCTGTAGACCAGGCTGGCCTTGAATTCACAGAGATCCACCTGCTGCCTCTGTTTCCCAAGTGCAAGATTAAAGGTATTCACCACCCATGTCTGGCCAGCAAATAATCTTTATCTGAATTACATTGCTCTTTAGAGCTTTATTTTCTTTGAAATTATAGAGTCTGGTAAATGAATTATGTGGACCCATGTCCAGTCACCTTAACAGAGAACTCGGTGACAACATTGGGTACTCCTCTATTTTGGTTTGCAGTTGTCACTATGGGGGAATGGTCTAGCACAGACCAAATACTGAAGACTGGAGAGCATCATGGACAGAGACAGAGCTTCCTGGTCAGGTAAGTCAGTCTTGTTTCTACATATCCATGAAGCTGAACAAATCTGAGCAGGTATTTAGTATCTTCTCATGTATAAAATGGAGATGACATGAGTTTTTAAGTACACACACATGTTAAGTTTAGCATATTAAAAAAGAAGACAGTATAGAATAAATATTGGAGGTTATTACTTGGCTCTATATTAGCTCTGTAACACTGGAAGCATCTTTTAATTCAAATATCAATTCTCTGTTTAATAGTCATGATAATAGAACTTCTTCATATTTCTGTTTAAAGATTAATGAAGTATATAAATGATTTTAAATATATTCCACACAGATATGTTATAATCATTTTTATTGATATCATTATTATTAATATTAATATTAAAATAATTTATGTATATTTTTATCAGATTCGTAGCATTGTCCTTGTAATCCTTATGAAGTAACCGTGTCTTTTGATGATAAATTTTCACTTGGACTTTTAAAAAGCCCAGCCTCTACTGGTTAATCTTCCTTGTAGTACTCTGAATTGTTAATCATTAGGGATTTTTCAATTTAGAATGGACCCTGGGGCTTCAAATGATCCATATAGAGAGAATGGTTGATAATTTAGTTTTCAACCTTAAAGCCTCCATCTTTTCCTCACCCTAGATCTTTTCTTCCTCTCTCTCCAGTCATCACCATCATGCTGATGGCTGGGTGTAGATGAAGCACTGTCATAAATTATGATAGCTAAACAGGAGCCATCGGTCCTTTGTCAGGTCAAGTCACTGGACGGTAAAATTGCTGGCCTCACCCAAATCCCTTTCTTAGCTCCAATAAGTGTTGGTCTGGCACATTTGCACACTGCTCTTTCCAGGCACTTTACCCTCAAGGTGCAGAGCTGACACATTAGTGAGAATGCCTTTTACATTCGGGCTATCAGTAGTCTCTCTTCAACCATGACTTTAATTGCCGACTACAGACGGAAGTCAGGTCTTCAGGAAGCCAAATGCTCATGCAGGATGAGGGTTGAAAGTTTAATGCATGTTCTATGAGAGGCACGATGATACTTTAAAGACCAAATCTTGCTTCGAATTGTCATGACACTTTAGAACTTGAAGGAGTTTAGGAGTCTTTTAGTTGGAACTGTATTCTTTTTCAGATGTGGGAAATTGGGCTCAGAGATGATAATCCATTGCCCAGAGTAATATATACCAATGCCTCTCAAACTTTGATGGAACAGGAACCACCCAAGGGCCCTTTTTTACCATATAGGTTCTAAATTAGGCTGGGGGTGCCTTCTGGGGGCTTTGTATTTCTGCAGGTTCAGAAGGACTCAACAAGTTACTTACTGCTCCACAGGTCACTCTGGGCACATAAGTCAGTGGGGGCTGAGAACCCTAGGGCTTTCAAATAAGCTAGCTGTTATTTTATTTCTTAAATTGTTTCTTGCTGCTGAAAACGGAATGTCCACAGTGGAATATTCAAACACAGAGTGTCTTGGAGTACAATGGTCATCTGTGCAGGTTTTCTGTGCACTTTACACAATGACATTTTGCATGTGTAATCTCTACCAGTAAAAAATTCAAGCAGTTTACTGTTTTTTCAATGTGGAATCAGGCAAATGTGGTAGCGGTTGTGATGTACTGCAAAGAACTACTTAAGGAAGACAGGATGAAAGACCCCTGCAGTGGCCATGCTGCTGACAGTTGACTGTCTAAACAAGGGCTTGGCTCAAGACAGGTCCATTACCTAGCTTTGTTCCTCTTTGTATTCTTTTTTCTTTCTTTCTTTCTTTTTTTGGTTTTTCGAGACAGGGTTTCTCTGTAGCTTTGGTTCCTGTCCTGGAACTAGCTCTTGTAGACCAGGCTGGCCTCGAACTTCCAGAGATCTGCCTGCCTCTGCCTCCCGAGTGCTGGGAATAAAGGCATGTGCCACTACTGCCCGGCCTTGCTGGAATATTCTACATCATATTAACATCCATACAATCACCCCCCCTCCCAGTTTCCATTATGTCATTGGTTTAACGGTAGGGAAAGATTACAGATTCACACCCATATCCCCAGTGCTTTATATGTGACTGTATTTGAAGACAAAACCTTTAAAGAGATGATTAAGGTAAATGGGGTCTGAGTGGACCATCCAATACGAACACACTATTCAGAAAAGAGGAGGTTAGGGCCCAGGCATAAGGACAGACACAGACTCATAAGAAGCAAGACAACCGTTTATAAGCTAGGGAGAGAGGCCTCAGCAGGAACCAAGGCTGTAGAAACTTTGACTTTGAACTTGTGCTCTACAGACTTTCGAGAAAACCAAGTAAAACAAAACAATACACCCCTCTCTAGCCCTGCGGTGTGCCCCGGCAGCAGCCATCACCAACTAATACAGCATGCTTGGCAATTAGCACAACTCCTGCAGCGGGCAGTAGCTGGAAGTAGAAGAACTTTTATAATAACAAAGGTAAAAGCGAAAGTTCCTGAAGCAAATTGTCTGGAGCCAAACAGTAAATACAAACTAACAGGGCCAAAGGCAGAGATCAGCACTGTCCTTACAGACAGAAGTGGTCCCTCTTATTCAAGGTTTAATTGCCCGTCCTGTAGGGTAACAATGGAAACACCTGTGTTCAACTAGCAGCTCCTGTTGCTGCCTCTGGGACACATGTGTGCTGTTTGCTAGAGTAAGTTTGACTGTCTAGGTGTCTGGCATGACCTGATTAATAGTGATGCCCGAGGTGCTCCGGCTTCCACAAGTATGCATACATCCCCTGCCATACATACATGCGCTCATGTGTGCCAATATTACCACAGAGAGAGGAGAGGAGAAATGGGGGGAGAGAGAAAGCATACAGACCAGTGGGCAGGAGACAAATGTGTCAAACACCCAACATTGTTGGATCTGAGGTATTTCTTTTTTGTTAAGACATTACCGACGGGAACAAAACATGTATTTACATGTAATCTTTGCCCTTACAGAGAATTTTTCACTGTTAAATGAAGAACCTAGATACTTAAAAATACCACTAATTTTAGAGTCTGTCATTCTCATGATCCTTAAAGTATATGTGCGGTGATGGCTGAGTGAAACACTTGCTTTGTTTTGAGTGCTCTGTGTCATGAGACAAGCCCTCAAGTCTTAGCATGGTCACTAATGTAGCTATTTGTTCTTCAACACACCCTCCTTGAGTACCCACCATGTCCACTAGTTGATTGAGGATGGCCATCTTACGATGTCAGAGGTCTTATGAACACTGGAGTTTGATTCCAGTTGGAGCTGCCTTGAGGACCAAACAACTTGATGTCCATTCGCAGATCTTGGCAATTATTTGAGACTCAGCCAAGTGGGAAACAGGGTCAGCTTACAGTTTGGAGCTTGGGTTTCTAGGGAATGGTGTTGCCAGTCATAGGCTCAGCCTTCCTACATCAAACTAATAATCAGGACAGTTTCCTGCAGACATGCCCACAGACCAACTTGACTTAGGCAGTTTCTCAATCCAGCTTTCCTTCTCAGACGACTCTACTAGGCTGGCTCAAATTGACAAAGCTAATTAGGACACCCAAGTAGGCGCAACCAGGTTCTGATAACCAAAGAGTCTCTGGATATTGTCCAGTATTCTCAGAGCTCTTAGAGGGGTGACTATGGTTTGACTATGACATGGGGAGATTTGCTTGTACCAGGAGAAGAGCTGAGGAACTGGTGACAAAGATTTTATAAGAAAAAAAATCTGGAAACTTAGTGATTAACTCTCCAAGGCTGGTGAAAGAAGGGGTCAAAGCAGCCCGTTTGCTTCCAGGGTACCACGGGTCATAACAATGTATATAGAATGAGGAAAACTTGCCAATGGAAGGAGGAGGTAAGCTTCAGCTTTTGAATTTCCAGTGGGGAATTTTTGGAGATTAATAGCCCCTACGGGTTTTCATGCCAGGGGATTTTTCATGTGTTGAATTATTATGCTGAATATTGACTACCTGTAGGTGGGCCAGCATTTTCCTTCCTGCATGCACACTACAAGATTTCCAGATGGGGTGACTTTTCTGGAAATCAGGCTTTCAAAGGATATGGATAATTTGCTCTCATTTCTGCTTACAGATCTGTGTTTTGTCCTGTGTTCTCCACTGCCTTCTTGGGTTCAGAAATGAGAGTTGGGGTACACAGTTTGGAAGCATCGCTGTGCAGAGGGATGCTTGTGTTCCCCCTAGTGAGGTCACAGAGTTGTTCTGCCTTGGCTGTGTCTGGATTCAGCTGAAATGGCATGATGGTGTTAGCACGCCTGCGGTCCCAAGGAGGCTCTCATTTACATCTGGCCTTTACTAGCAAGCAGAATCTGACACTGATGCTCAAGCTCCCTGCCAGTGAATCACAGGCTCCATGTTTTCCTGGCTTCCAACCGAAGGCAGATTTTGGCAGCGAGGTGTCCTCTACAAGGCCAAAGAGATAGTACTCGTATGCTGCCTTCAAGAGCTGCTTGCTCTCAGCCATGTTAGAATCCCCTTTGTGGTTTCTCAGAACCCGTGAGTCGGGCATAGATGTATCCAGGAGATGGACAGGAGACCAGTGAGCAAGGCCGTACGGGTATCCTGGCTGCTCTGATGAGCTGAGGCTGTTGGTTATGAGAACTGCACTTGCTTGTGTTGGCTCCCAAAAGCTCAGCCTTGGCTTGTTAGCTTAGCATGGAAATCCAAAGCAAGGGCTTATGCCTAAATAGCCCTTCTCTGGAAAAGTGTTGGGCAACAAAAGGTACGTAGGGAAGGATGTAGGCAAAATGTGTTTCAGAAAGTTTTCCCAATTCGGTGTTTGCTGTGGCTGGACGGAGTGCAGAGACCTTTCTTTTCTGTGCTCTGATTTTTTTTTTCTTTTTTAGCTCTTGGGATCTCTCACACAAGAATACAGCATTAGATTATATTGACCTCTTGCTTCAGCTAACTCTTCCTGGCCCCTCCCCATTCTCCTCTCAACTTCACTTCTCCTTCTTCTCTTCCTCTTCTTCCTTCTCCTCCTCCATTCCTCATGTCTCTTTCACCTCTTCTTCTTACTCCTCTTTTCCCCTACCCCTGTTTTCATAGCCAATTAGTGCTTCATACACACACACACACACACACACACACACACACACACGTGCACACACACATGTGCACACACACACGTGCACGCACATACAGACACCTCCCCCACCCACCCACACACACACACTAGAGTAGGAGCAACCAGCCCTGGCCACACAGCTGAAAAACAAAACCCGAAGCAAACCTAATTCTTCCTCTAGCAACCCTCACATGTCAGATGCCCCTCAGCTGGGGTGGGATTTATAAGGCCTCCACCCACCCCAATCTTTATGTGTGTATTTGAAAATTTGGTCCATATGGGAACAAATTATCTGGAAAGAAGCCCACTGTGGTGGGTTTTGCTGGAGTGGTAACCCTGGGGTGTGAGCAGTGCAAGGAAGCCATGCTGAGGGCTTCTCTAGAAGCACTCATGCCTCTTTTGAGCTGAGGGCAGCTTTTGAGATTCAGCATGCTGTCTGCTATGATGTGGGGGCGCTTCTCTCTAATGTGCGACTTTCCCCCCAAAATGCTCAGAAATACATTTTTAAAAGTTTAACAAGCAAAACAGCAGTCAATAAGAGTCAGTTTTGTAGACATCATTTATTTAATTAAAAATAAAAAGCAAAAGCATCTCTTTTGAGGCTACTTTGTGGCATGAATTTATAGCTTTAAGGTGAGAAGATAAGATCCCATCCCCTGCTTGGGAAGGATACTCCTCTTCATGGGAGCATAACTGGAAGCCACAAGGATGCACACAGAAGCAAACACTCACCTTACAGTGCTGATGCAATTAGTGGCCACAGGTTTTTCAGCTCTGGGGCTCAGAAGTTGAACACAGTCTCGTTGGCCTTACATCGGTGTGTCTGTAGGACTGTGTTCCCTTGGAAGCTCTCTGAGAGCTTTGCTTCTCAGCTTCGCCAGCTCCCAGAGGTCGCCATGTTCCTCAAGTTGGGATCCCGTCATTCATCTTCGAAGCAAATTGCTTCTATTTCTGCCCAGGATGTCACATTATCTCCCTTTTCTGGGCCACTAGCTTCTCCCATTTCCTCCTTTTACACGTAGGCAATTGCTTCAGATCCACCAGAATAATCCAGGATTATCTGTCTCCAGGTCTGTCCCTAACATAACCAATTCCATAGTCCTGAGCATTAGGATTGAGTGAGCTTTGCCTCCTCTTATCTATGAGTGGTTTAAATTTAAGAAGCGAGTCAGTGTCCCCACTGTCGGTGAGGATGGGAGGCAGCAGGTAACAGAAGATCGAAGAAGGGTGAGCAGTCAGAAAAAATCAGCTGTGGATGAAAAGATGCCAGGCACGGGAAATGGGGATCTGAGGAGAGCTCACCCAGGTCCAACTACTGGGAAGGGATTTTCTGAAGAACTCTTCTTTTAACTGAACAAGAAGAAACAGCTGTGAGGCAGAGGAATGATTAGGTGCAAATTTTGGATGTGGAAGAGCAGAGGTGGGGTCTGTGTGTCTGAGATACTGAGAGACAAAAGTATTACCTGGCTTGAAGAGGAAGAGAGATAGGAGAGAGGTGGGGGGGGGAAGAAGATGGAGGGAGGGTGAGAGGGTCAGAGGGAAGGAGGAAAGGAGGGAAAGAGAGAGGGAGGGAGGGAGGGAGAGAGAGAGAGAGAGAGAGAGAGAGAGAGAGAGAGAAAGATTAGGGAAGAACATCAGGATGAAGATCAGTAGCAAGCCATTGAGGTCAGTAAAGCTTGGTGAAGCCTTTTGCATTTCTAGGTGGCTTTATCAGCACATCTTCATGAGCTTCACGGAAACAAAGAGAAAGGATTCTACTCTTACAAGTGTTGTTTGCATGGAAACAGTTGCCTTCCTATTGACATGTGTCTCAGGTTGCTTGGTGCAGGACAGGGGCTCCACAATGAATTATTTGTCTTTGTGATCATCTTGGTTCCCGAACAATTAGAGCATTTTTCTCATTTTTGTTTAGGAATGAGCCGAGTTATGGACTTATGCCATCATGCAGAAGACACCAAGAAACAGACGACTGTTGCCACGGGTGGATGTTGATTTGGGGCTGTCACAGAACACCCGAAGTGTTATTTGCAATGAATGGAATTTTAGCTCATGCTTCCAGAGTCAGGAAGGTTCCAGACTGAGGGCTTGCACCTGGCCAGGAGTTTCTTGTTCTATCATATCTTGGATGAAGGAAGGACAAAGAGGCATGAGCAAGTGTGGTAGCCTTTGTTACAGTGAAAACTTCCTGAGAGATGCAAATTAAAAGGAGGTTCAAGACCACGGTCTTGACCCCATTGTTTCTTAGCCCACATTGAGATGAAGCATCATTACATGGAGCACGTGGGAGGATAAAGCAGCTCACCTCAAGGCAGACAGGCATCAGAGAGCCAGAGAGCGGAACAGAGGGAACTGGGTGGGGCACATGCAGACCACAGCATCGCTCATGTCATTCTTCCTCGCAGCAGTGCTCTGGCACCTGAGCACCTCCATAGCCAGCCACGCCCCACATCTGTTTCAGCTCCGCAGCTAAGGCCATCGCTGTTCTCAGGATAAGTGCTGTCGTCCAGATTGATTTATTGTTAGATTAAGGTATTTTCTACCCCTAATAAACCATCACTTCTCCCACTTCTCTACCTTTCCTTCTGCCAGGGCTCCAGCTATCAACCCAGTTGTGGTAAATGCCTCCAGGAGCTGGGTTTCCTTGTTTCCAGGAAACCTTTCCAGAACTGAGGCAGGCACTGAATACAGTGTGGTTCTTTATTAATCCTTGTGATGTTATTGGGACAGTGGGGCATGAGAGAGGGCTATAAACTTTGAAGTTCATGAGTTCAGCTGAGCATTTAATAGCATAGAGGATATAATCCGACCTCGTGGATCTTTATTTTCTCTACTTTAATGGAAGAACACAATAAAAACTGAAACATATTCAAGGGAGATAATGTTTTTAAATTGACTTTTAATTTGTTTTGAGGATTTCATACTGTATTTACAGCATTTTTATTCTTTTTTCTTTTCCTTCTAATGCCTCTCATGTCCCCTCCTCAAAGTCATGGCCTCTTCTCTTTAATTATTGTAGTAAATATTCATATATGTGCTCATATATGTGTATAAATACAAAACCTGCTTGAGTCCATTCACTGTTGCTTGTTTGTATATGCTTAGGGCTGACCACTCAGGCTTGGTAACTCCTTAAGGCTGGTCCCTCTAATAGACTGATTCCCCATCCACATGGGCATGCCACCTGGTGCTGTTACTGTTTAGGCCTTGTTTGTGCGATCATATTGTTGAGATTGCATGCGTGCAGCTTTGTATAGAAAACTCCATCTCATCACAGACATCCTGGTCTTCTGACTCTTATAATCCTTCTGCACCCTCTTTTGTGACGTTCCCTCACCCTTAGAGGTGGAGATTGTGCTGTAGATATTTAGCTTAGATTTTGACACCCCACAGTCTGTTCTCTACATTTTGACAAGTTGTTGATCTCTGGAATGGTCCCCTGCTCAAAGAAGTTCTTTGATGAAAGGGGAGAGATAAACTTATCTGTGGGCATGAAGACAAATATTTAGAATGTGGTTGGGAATTCTATTGGCTTAGCAGGTTCTCCTCTAAGGTCCATGCCCTCACCAACCACAGTTAGTCATCTGAGCTTACAGTACCAGACATGAAATCCCTCCTACTGAAGTAGACTTAGGTCTCCATTCAGGTAACTGTTGGTTACCGTGAGATATAAATGCCACTGTTGAAGCCTTCACTATTGCCATACTGGTCACTGTTGTGGTTTACAGTTGCAAAGGACTATTGATTGCTTGTCTCCTTGGCAGCATGCATATAACTCTTAGAAATGATGGAAAATAGTCCTTAGTGCATGCCCCCTGTCGTGTGTGTGTGTGTGTGTGTGTGTGTGTGTGTGTGTGTGCAAATGCACATGCATGAATATATGCTTGCCTACATTGGCTTTGGTTATTCATTGTCATTTTTGGTTCCATTAGGATTTTAGGACTGCTTTCCTTTTTCTGTGTAATGTGTCATTGGAATTTTGTTAAGAACTGCATTCACTGTGTAGATTTCTTTGGGGAGAATGATTACCCTACTAAAATTGTGCTCTCTATGAAGACAAATCAGGAGTTTCCTTGGGCTGCTGAGGATAGCTGCACATGGCTGCATAGAGGAGATAGAGGCCAAGGTACTTGAGGCATTCTGGAAAAGAAGATCCTAGAGAGATGTCAGAAATGAGGAAGGTGGCTAGAAATTTCCCCAATATTAACCCAGAGAGAAAGACATTAGGAAAACTATATCCATATGTTCTTTGGGAGGCTTCATTTTGAGGGTTGTTCACTGAAGTCCCCAATTGTTAATCTAAATCTCTAAAAGCTTCGGTTTTGTAGTTGCTTTGGAGACAAAGTGAAGGGATCTGTTTTGATATTCAAGCTATATTGGGATAAATTAACCAAGACAAGAAGCACCCGGAGACTGCTCAGCAGAAGGAGTCATGGATAGGAAACTGTATCTCTGACCCATCTATGGAAATTGATAGGCAAGCAGAAGGTGGGAGGTTCTCTATGGAGATTGAGAGTCTAAGCAATTTTCAATTTAAAGTCCACTGGCAGCTGATGAGTAGACAGAGTACCCCAAGATGCTCAGGTAGGTTTCACTCAGCCTACAGTTCTTTGATGGTGATTAAATGAAGTGGTTTAGCTACAGACACAGTACCGAGCCCAGGACACACTGGGGTTTAGTCATTGACAGTAGCTCTTTCTATTTGCTTGTTCTCAATGTGTGATGGCAACTTGTGACTATGTCTTTTAGCTTTGTGATCATTCTGCAATTCTTTGAATGCAGAGCATGTCTCTCACTGGTCATTTCATAAAGATTTATAAACATTTCCTTACTTGAAAGCATAGCATACCCGAAGACACCAATCTCACCTAAAATGAATTTATAATCTAAAAGCACAGACAAAATCCACACAGATAATTTTAATTCAAGCTACAAAGCAACATTTCAAAAGTTGGGCCTTGATTTTTCTGTCTGACTCACGAAGCTCAATCACACACACACACACACACACACACACACACACACACATTCCTTTTTTGCAGTTTTGTGCCCACATTTTAAAATATGGAAGTTTTATATAAAAATTTTTAATTTACTTAGTTATTGAATTCTTTCATCTTTAAGTTCTCTGCTAAAGATACCTCTCTGCTATCTTTAGATACCTACTGCAGTCACAATGTTAATAGGTGCTCAACAATATTTATTGGATAAATAAATTAGAAATGAATAAGACCACTAGAATATCAAAACATAGTTGATTCAGGAGGACAGACATACAGCCTCGTTTATCTCTACATTTATAGTATATTAGAATGTAACATTGGTTATGATTAAATTAGGCCCCTGCATGAGCAGTTATAGACAATCCACAGAGCTCTACATGAAGAACATGAAAGTATTCTTCTAGTCTCATGGACACAGATCATCAGCCACCACAGGTGTAACAGGCATGTGCCGCCTGTTTAGAGTGTGACATGACAGCTGTCATCTACAGAGCTCATGCTAAAGAATCGAGCAATTGCTGGACTGAGGCTGTTGCTCAGTTGGATGGTTTTGCCCTAGAGTGCACGAGACCTTGAATTCAATCTCTAGCATAGCATAAGCCAGGTGTGGTGGTGTATGTCTAGAATCTCAGCACTTGGGACGTGTAAGCATGGTAGTCAGAGAGCACAAGATCATACCAGTTATATTGAAAATTAGAGGTTGTTTTGGGGTATATAAGACAGTACCTCAAAAATTGCCACAAAAACCTCACAGTCTTTTAAGTAAAATTGTGATTTTGTGTTGGAAGGCATTTATAGTTATCCTTGGTTGCATATGGCTGCATGTGTCTCATAGTCCACAGGTTAGAAATTATCTGTTGGGCCAAGAATATGGAGTAGAACCCAAAATAAAAAGGTGTCATGAAGCAACTCAAAGAATGCCCTGATGGGAATTAACATGGGTCTGTGTCAATAACTACAATAATATCTATTATTTACTGAGCTCTCTAAGAACATTGACCCCGAGTTAAACACACTTCTAGAAAGTCTACTTAGCCTTCACTGTTTGGGCTTGTCTGGTTATTTGTCTGATCCAGGAAGCTCTGGCTGGAGTAAATCTGTTCCCTGTGTTCTCATCTTCCAAGCCTAGCATGGTGGTAGAAGATGTACAAAGGCATAAGTAGACCAAACGTGTGCTTTACTGGCGTCACTGTCTTACACCTTCCACTGGCCAAAGCCTGTCATTTGTTCAGTCTAGATCCCCCAGGGAGGAGCTAAAGATCATTTAAGAAGCAGGATATAAGGGTGCATGGTTGGGGTGGGCTTCTCAGCTTTCTGTTGCGGTGGCCTGAGAGACTATGACAACTTTGACTCGTGCCCTCAAGAGGTTCAGCTTGTGTAGCTCTGTTGTGGCTGGGCTATGAGGAGACAGCATGTTAGAGCAGCAGGTGGTGGTAGAGCAGAACCATTTACCTCACAGCAGTCCGGAAGCAGAGAACCTATGAGGAAGGATATGGTCTAGGCCTCCTATCACCCACTTCCTCCTACTAGCTACTCCGAAATTTACTACTTCCCAAGATTGCAGACAAGTTAGTAACCCAACAGTGGGCTAAACTGGTAAAATTAGTCCTCATGCTGTTTGGTCTCTTGATAGTACCACTATGAAGGGACAAAACTCATCAGACTTTTGGGATTCCTATCCAAACCATAATGGGGTACAGGATTATAACCACTAATGTAATAAACACTATGTGTGTTGAAGTTGTTACAAGGAAGCCGGGGTTTGCCTTGCAAAAACCCAGACAACAAAATTTTAGAGGTGGTGAATTTAAATTTCAAAGCCAGATGTTTCTGCCTCACGTATATTTTATCCGCACTCTACTTTGAAGAAACAGAGACAATCCAGGATAAAGATAAAAGTATCACACTCTAACATATTGAAACAAGTTAGTTTTTTTTCCTTTGTCATAAATTATGGGTACAAAGATAAAAGTGAATGAATATACTAGACTAAATGGAGGCAAAAGATTGTGTGCGTCGGAGAGGATGGTGAGGAAGCGGAGACCTCCATGAGCACAGAGTGGAACTGAGTGGAAGCTAGGAGAAAACCTTCTTCCAAGGAGCTGACTTGTGAGTGGATTTCAGAGACAATTTCACAGAAAGAAAGGGAAGAAGGGAATCTTGGCAGGGAGGAGTGTAGATTGACAGAATATAAAACAGAATCCATCACTTGGACTCGAGCTGAACACTTTGAATTCTTTAAACACAAACCCTCAGACATTAGAGACCTCAGAATCATTTGAAGCACCCAGTGAGATGGAAGTGTCAGTGGTCTGTCATTAAACATTTGTATTCAGCTTGCATGGCCCAGAGGCCAGTTAGCTAGTACACTAACAGTTAATTAGTTAATACAGCAGCTCACTGTCTCTGATGCAGGAGCACAGACTCCCCTGGTCATGCTTCAGAAGCCCTTTTCTCTTCCCCCAAATTCATACTCTGGAAGCTTGGTTCCATGTGTAACAACATTGAAAGGTGGTGGACTTTCAAGAGGTGAGGTTCGTGATTGAGACTGTGGCTCATTGATGCCACCCTTGTGGAACATGTGTGAGGCCTGGGGTTTGATTACTGACAAAGTAAAAAATAATAATGCATAAGAAGTAGGGTTCACTGGGAGGTGATTAGGTTCCTGGGACCTGACCCTTGGGAGGGATTAATTTTTATCTGGAGGAAGAAGGTTAAGGCTTTCAAGGACTGGGTTGGTTGCTATCAAAGCAACAGGTCCCAAGACAGCCATGCAGGCCAAGCAGGTGGGCACATAGGATAGAAGCTATCCAGAGGTAATGCCCCAGGTTCTTATAAACACAAGGCCAGTACTTGAAAGAATACAGGAGTCAGTCTGAGGCATCTAGCCTGCCTCACTCCAGGGAGAGCTGCAAAGAATGGGTTTCAGAACCTAAAAGACACTTGGACTAATTGTTATTTCAAAGGTTAAACGCCAGCTTCCTACTGATGTGACTCCATACCTATGCTTATCTCTACACCTTTTACAATAGTCAAGTTATGAAATCATTGTTGGTGCTAATAAACTGACAAATGAGCAAAGGCATTGCAGTGCATGCACACAATGGAATGCTATTTAGCCATAAAGTGGAATGCAGTTATGTTACTTGCAAGAAAGTTGATGGAACTGAAGATCCCCATACTAAGCGAAGTAAAGCTCACAAAGATAAGTGTCGTATGTTTTCCCTCATGTGTGAAATCTAGGGGGAAAGAAAAGAACATGGAAGTGGAAGGGGAACTTTTGGAGCTGCAGATACGAAAGAGAAAGGGGGCCGAGGGGGAGGAGGAAGACTAGAAAGAACGATCAAAAAGTGGTCTGACCAAAGGACAGCATGTGCATGCATGGGAATGTCATAAACATTTAATTCAATAAGCATGTCAGCAGGTCAGATCTTAGAAAGGTCAATAGACCACCCCTGAGAAATGAGACAAACTCTTCACAGAGAGCCTGACCCCAGAGGGCACTTGGTGATTATCTGGCTTTAGCTTTGTCCTTTGATCCCTTCATGTCTATAATCTGGGTATCAGAGAAGGAATCCAACCCAGAAAGGTTCTCTCACCAGAGCACACCTGAGGTCTGGATATAACATCATTCTTCTTTCTTATTGACAAGCTGGGGCTCGGAGACGGCCAGTGACAGTTCCCTGTGTTGAACGTAGAGTTAAATCCAAGAATCTGTTCATTCCTAGCCATCCTGTAAGAACCAAGTCTGTGCGCAGTCCCTGGACCAACCATGAGTTCTGGATTCCTGCTTTCCTTTTGGGAAACTACTGTTCGCTTTGCTGACCTAAAACAGAACAGACTTCTGTCTTCTGTGGAAACATGGCTCCACAGAGGGAGAAAATCCAGGGTCAACTTAAAATCTAAATGAAGAATAAGATAAATGTCAAATGGGAAAAGAACAGTTATTAGAGACAGATTCTTAGTAGGCAAGAAACTGAGGTTTGCACTCCACAGAAAAATGTCCTCCTTTCTCCGAGAATCCATGGATCTGAAACTTTTTCTGCCTTGGTTGGACCAAGAAGCCACCCTGTAGCTCCTTTCTTCTCTGGCTCCTCAGTGTTTAAAATACCTCTGAAGTGAGTGAGGAAGGAACTTTCCATTTTTTTTTTTTTTACCAGTGTTTGCTTTGCAGTGTGTTGAATGAGTCTTCTATGCAAACTGCTCAGCTAATTGAACCACCATCATTTCAGCTGAAAAAACACTCGGGCTTGCCAAAGTGCATTCGCTTGTGTACACAACGTCACCAAGGAGGGGGCCGGAGCCCAGATGCCAGGTGCAAAATGGAAAGCTGTGTGTTTGGGGGTGAAGGGGGCTGAGCTTAGAAAGGCTCACTTTATACTCCAAAAGACAGTTCCTTTGATTCAGGAGGGCCAAGAGACTCACCCAAGGTTGCCGACTGAGAGGGAAGCAGAAGCAGTTAGGGTCCCACCACATGCCCCCAGTTCCACACTGAGTCAGGCAGAGGCTGATCTTCTGAATAAAGCACTTGAATTTCCTTCTCCACACCTGGGGCTTTAGTTAGCTAAAGGCCTAGACCTCACTCTGTCCTCTGTCAGTCCCCCTCATGTCTTTGATTATATCCTGGGTTCTTTGTGAGTTATCCGGACTCCTGTGACTACGAGAACTCACCTAAGCACAGAGATACAGAAATAAATAAAATATCAAAGTACAAGGCTTCAGAAAGGACTCTCAAAAGGAGCATCCAAACTCCTCACGAATCAGATTTATTTGAACATAGAATCATCCATCCTAAAATATAGAGCAGCTTATTCTCTTGGCAGACTTATAAAGCTGGGTTGTTTCCCTCCCAAACTGTGTACCAAGTGTGTGATGAGGACCAAGAAATAGGCCAGGGAATTGTAATATTCTCTCCTCCAGATTTAAAAGACTTCCTCTGGGTTGGGGAAATGTCCAAGGAACTTGCAACATGGCTGGGAATGAGCAGAAACCTACCGAGGAGATGAGAGGTGGCACTTGTCACTCTTGACCCATTCTCTTACAAAGGGAGAGATCAGATGCCAACCTGGAACTCTTTAAAGAAATAACCTTTTCTCCATAATTAAAATCATGCTCAGATTAAAGCTGAGCTTTTTAGTGGATGAAAGGCACCAAGTTCAGACAAGGATTCTCTGGTATTTGGAGGTCAAGTGATCTCTTCTGTAAGAGAGTAGACCTTCAGATATGAGCCATTGGGTGTTGTAGCCAAGAAACTGCTTCAGTAATAGCCAGCACTGCACTTGGTACTTGGCCAATAGACACTTTTAATAAAAGCTACCAAATCAAGATTAGGCTATCCTTAAGTGATACCTTAGTATTTTATAAATTCATCTCTATGCTCAGAAAGCTGTCTCCCAAGGAAAATGTTGACTATGTCACTATAATAGAGAAATAAAGCATTTGACAAAACCAGCTCCCACATCTGTAGACAGAGACCCTCAAGAGAATGTGAAGAATGCATCCATATCTGCAAAGTCCATTGGTGTTCACGTTAGAGTTGAAATAGATCATTAATGTGTTTAACAAGGGGTTGGGGAAGTAGCTTGTGGGTAAGGGGGCTTGCTGCCCAGACATAGGAACCTTGGTTCAGATCCCCAGAGCCCATGGGAAAGGCTAGTGTGACCATGAGTGCCTGTAATTTCTGTATTGGAGAGAGAAGAGATACTTTAGGGTTCTAAGGAGACAGGAGAATCCTTTAGGGTTCTCTAACCAACTAGTCTAGCCAATAAACAGCAAGCTCCAGGTTCATTGAGGCCCTGACTCAAGGAAATAAACAGACAGTGATAGAGTAGAACACCTGACATCCTCCACTGGCCTTTCTGCATACATAAATGTGTACACACACACACACACACACACACACACACACACACACGATGAGACATAATTAAGCCTCATATAATGGCTATAAGGACTTTATTTAGATATGTTTGGCATCCTAGTACAATACAGCCACAATTTCATTTACAAACAGAGAAACTGGATCTCTGAGAACTTAAGTCATTCATACATGGGCAGGAAGAAGGCTGAGTCCTGCACTGGAACTTGGGCCAGCTGGCTCCTTAAACACTGCCTGTTGCTTTTCACAACAGCTCCCAAAATCCAGATCTCACATCCATCTGCCCAGCTTCCTTTTAAAAAAACTAAACCCCAAATAATCTCTAAACAATGGAGTTTCCTCACTTTGATGCTTATTTTTATTGCTTTTTAAAAAGTATTATTAACTATTATGTTTGCCTAAACCACCCCCAGAACTGACTCAAGAATCCAGCCTTTTTTTTTTTTTCTGGGAGATAGCTATGCTTATTCCATTTTAAACCCTGCTCATTAGCAGCAAGGGGTTAAAGATTTCTCTCAGTATGGCAAAGACAAAAAACAGCAGAGTTAGCATTGGAATCAAGGTTAGGATCTGATTCCAGTGTCGAATTCTGGGCTCCTTTCTCTGTGTCTATCTCTTTCTCTGTTTCTGTCTCTCTTTCTGAAACTGCCAGCCAGTTTACATTTAACTCATTATTTCTCTCACAGTTGCTACCTCTCCTGGATGGGAAGGACAATTCTAAGAAGGCCTAGTTTCCTTGTGTGATCCTTCTGCTCTGGCCAGACCCTCTGTAGGCTCTGTCTCCTACTGTATGTCACTGGAGGCTTCTAGAAGGCTCTTCTCTCTCTAGACCCTTTTAAGATCAGAGGTCTACTCAGCTGTGAGCTTATGATTTCTCTCTGTCTCTCTCTTCCTCCTCCTCTTTCCTTTTTCTTCATTCTGTTTTTATAGTTGGGTGATGTCTTCCTGAGGGCAAGGGGTGGGCTGGGTGTTTTCGGGTGCAGTGTGCATGGACACCCAGTCACTATCCATATGATTTAACATATGTGGGCTGTTTTCTGGTTTGACTTTCATCTCCCCACTGACAGACTGGGCTGTCCCTGAGTCTGTGTTTAAGGATCCTGAGACAGCTTTAAAATGTGTTCTTTGAGAGACAGCTCCATCCCTCACTGTGCCCTTCCTATGCATAGCTCATGTTACCCCATGACCTCTCAGCTGTGGTCCTATGACCCTTAAGGTCAAAGGAAAGCAAAGTAAATTCTGAAGAATTCACCATGATTTCAGCAAATTCCCAGGAGGCTCCAACCTCAAGGTTGCTCTGACTCTAAAGTTTCACATCTCTCTGTGCAGTGTGGTCTCCTCACCCTTATTTATTTTACACCTGAGGCTCAATCTTTCTCTTGAGTCAAAACATGAATTCTTCCCACCAGCCTAACAGCAACTAACACCAGGAGAAAGCTTTTCAGTTAGAGTCAGACTTTCTGGGCCCCTGTCTGTTCATCTCTTCCAGAGGATAGAGCTCCCAAACAGAATGTTGACTCTATTTCCCACTTGTGTGCACAGACTCTCACTGAACACCCTTGCTGTCATATTCTGTCATAGGTTCACAGTAAGGATCCAGTCATGTCTGCCTCATGAGCTTATCATCTAGTGGGGAAAGGGAGAGCAGATGAAGAGTCTCAGGGAGAATTCTCTGACCCTAATCTTGCTGGTGTTATCCTCAAGGGTGGAAATTGCTAAACGACATGAGATAAAGAGTGTGTTTCACTGTGAGGTTTGGAGAAGCAGGGAGGCGAAGTCAGAATGACCCCTTCATAAGACCGGACATGAAGGTTTTAGATTTTCTCTTTGATGCAATTGAACTGGACTTCTTGGAAATCTAGAGGTGGTCAAGTGGGACTTATCAGGGCAGCAGTGAACACACAAGAGCTAACGGCCTTTTTCTGGGCCTTTGATGGCGGTAGCAGATGTCTTAGCAGACTCCAGGATCTGGTCACCAGTCTGCACATGAGTTCACTTTCTGCCTCTGCCCCACATGAACGAGTTGCCCATATTATAATTTAAAACAATTTTTGGGTTGATAAAATTGTGTGTACAGTTCATTTGAGGCTCTGAAGTATGTATACATTGCGGGATGGCTAAATCTAGCTAACGAACAAATGGATCAGCTTATGAGGTGATCATGCTGAGAGACCGTGCAATAGCAATCTCTACAATTTCATAAATAAAATACATCATCCGGAAGGCCAGTTGCTACTCTGTGTGACTGCTCCCTTACACACAGCCTTCCAATATAATTGTAATTACTTACCTTTTGACCAACGCGTTGCCTTGCCTCGCCCCAGGAGCCACCGCAGCCATTCTACTCTCTAATTCTATGAACTTCCCATTTTTACATTCCACACATGTGAGATCCTGTGGTGTGCGTCTTTCTGTGCCAGATGCTTATGAATGCTGTAGCGATCAACAAGGTTTTCATGCTGCCTACAGCTGAAGGACAGTGCACTCTACACAGCCCTTGCTTTCTTTGTTTATCCCTTGATGAGCACGTAGGCTGATTCTGTATACTGGCTCTTGTGAACATTGCTACAATAAACAGGAGTTCAGATAGGCCTTTGACACATTGATCTTACAGTGCCCCTTGAGGAACCTTTTCTATATGCATCTGCCTTTGCTTGAAACTGGGACTCCTGTAGAGGGGCACATTGTGCAGTCACCAGACACCGCAGCACGTCTAACCGCATGAGGTTCTTTCTCCAGGACTGTGGTAGCGTTCTTCTCTTAGCTGTAGGGACAAATGGAGGCTGAAAAAGCCAGAGACACTCAGAGTCTCTGAGCTTCATGGAGACACGTGCAAACGCAAGGCTGCTGCCTCTCTGTCTTTGCCTTTTCATTCACGACCTTCTTATATGATTTCTGCTTCAAGGTGGGACTAATTCTTAGCACCAGCAACAAATAAGGCAGACTTAAACAAACAAACAATTGCAAAACAAAAACCTGGGAGGGTGAGGTATAGAGAAGGTTCACTAAGCTTTCTCCTGATGTACAACAAGTATGACTTCACACACAAAGGCTTCAGAATCCACTCCATGATGGACATGTCTTCCAGACACGAAGAAGAAATCAGTTCAAGTCCCATCCTTTCTCCCTCCCACCTTCTATTCCACATGGGGATGTGCCTTTTTCTTCATACCCACATTAATTTAAACTAACCTGTGAGTGTCAAACTTATTCGCATTAATTTTAATTTTATAACATTTTCCCCCATCCTGTGTAGAACCTCCCTTTGAATGCTGTAATCTGTTCAGGGTGGCTGCATTCGCGCTGATGATTTAATGTTGGCTAATTTTTTGACTCCTTCCTTCCAAAACTCCTCCCCACACCCTGAAGAAGCATAGCATTTCAAATGGGGTAATCAAGGTGTTAGCTATCTCTTTCCATTGGTTCTATGACTATTATTTTACCTTTTAATTTTCTTCTCTTAAATGTGGGAACTGATGATTGGAAGTGAGAATCAACAATGAGGGAGAGCTTGAATTCACACCGGAACAAATGTACATGCACCTCCATGGACTGTATCCTAGAGAACAATGCAAACGTCCTGAATTCTAAAATGATGTATGAGCCGTAATCAAGACAGAAAAAATATAGATTTATTTGGAAATCTCAGGTATGTTTTTGCAATCCTGTTTAACCTTGGGAAAGTCATTTAAGCAGTCTGGAGCAGGTTTTCTGGGTTACTTTTTTTTTTTTTAACATAGATGACCTCACATAATATCCAAAAGGACAATGGTGTATAATTTTGTAGTTATGAGAAATGAAAGCATTCATTAGTTCAGTCATAACCACATGACATACATTTGGGGAAGCTGGGCTTTGAACCATGGATATCTAGCACTGGGGATCAATAAACACACAAAGCCAGTCAGGACGATTAGAAGGAAGAGGGATGGCCTCAAAAGTTGGGTGATCAATAGATCTGAAGCCTGGGCATCAGAGAGAAAGCAAGAGGAAAGAAATGCTAATAGGTCAGCATGATTGTGGAACCCCAAAACAAAACAGACCCAGGTCCAGGAGCTCTATACTCATGGTACCACCTTACTGCCTGGATCAATGTCCTCACTTGCTTTTGATTGGATATCAGTCTGCCCATCTGTATATGTGTGTTTGTCTGTGCCCCAGAGGCTCATATGTTGCGATTTTAAGAAGCAGGGGGTCTTTAGGGTAACTGGTAGTACCACATTCACAGGGGGTTGAGGTACCCCAGTAACACTCTGCCTTACTGTTTGGATATGTGCTATTTTCCTCAGAAACATACTCCCATCTTAATGTAATAGAGTCAAGATGGTCCTGAAACTGATACCATGCCTTGAATCTCCAGAACTCTTAGCTAAACCAACACATTTTTTTGTAAAGTTAGCTTGCCTTAGTTATTTAATTCTGGTAATGAAAAATAGAATAACAAAATGATTATGTTAGGTTCACAGAAGTCATAAAGGGCCATGATGTCAAATAACTTTAAATAATAGAATTTAAAGTGTTTTATTACCTTTTAGTTATTTATTTATTTGTGGTTGCTATGGGGGGCTTGCATGACTCAGTGTGCTTATGGAAGTAAGAGAATACTTTGCAGGAATCAATTTCTCCTATAGGTCCTGGGGATCAAACTTGGCATGGACACAGTGCTTTAAGTGGACCATGTCACCAGCTCCTAAAATTACTAATGCATGCTTTCTTTTCTGAAGGTTAGAAGTCAAAGACAATAGTCAGTAGGATTATGCTGTTCCAGATATCCCTTGGGAAAACTTTATTTTGTGCCTTTCTTTTAACTTCTGAGATTGCTAATTTTTTTTGTGTGTTTCTGGGCTTTTAGGCACAACATGCTAACCGCTGTCTCTATCCTCAGTGTTCTCTCTCTCTCTCTCTCTCTCTCTCTCTCTCTCTCTCTCTCTCTCTGTGTGTGTGTATTTATACTGTCTTCTAGCATGTTCACTGTTATATTAGATTAAATTTTACCCTAATGACTTCATTTTGATTTAATCTACAAACACCCCATTTCCAAACATCATCAACTTCATAGATAGTGGACATATGATGCCAACATGCCTTTTGGGAGCTGATATTAAATTTTCAATCATGGGTCTTTCATTGTCAAGGCTTACTGATGTGGGAGGTCATGTATTCTGTGAATATGTTTTATTGCCATTGGTCAATAAAGAAGCTGCTTTGGCCAGTGGCTTAATAGAGTAAAGCCAGGCTAAAAGAGATATATAGAGAGAGTAGGTGGAGTCAGGGAAAAATCGTGTAGTTGCCACAGGAGACAGATGCACTGGAAACAGATATGCTGGAACCTTGCGGGTCAGCCACAGCCACATAGCAATACACAAATTAATAGAAATGGGTTAATTTAAGATATAAGAGTAGCCAGAAATACACTTAAGCTATTGTCCAAACAGTATTGCAAACAATGTAGTTTTTGTGTGATTATTTTGAGTCAGAGCAGCTGGGAACAAATGACTCTGATTTTGACCACTGTGCTCTGGGAAAGTCAAATCCTATGGTGTGTCCTCTGGATCACCTTCAAGCCATCACTGGAGCATCCAGAGTCTTCAGATTGGGACACTCAGTCGAGAGGGGGGACAGACAGGTCAAAGAGCTCAGACTTAGAGATTCCTCCTGTGACTTTTCACTAATATCATTTGTAATTAGCTTTGCATTAATACCACTGTTTGATACTTTGTAATTGTTCAAAATTATACAAGTAAAGTATCCATTAAGGTAAGTGTGTATAAGTACTGGTGTGAGTGGCTTTAAAAGGCAGCACTTTAGGGAAGTGAGAGCTGCGTTTTCCTTCTGTCTTTATTTCCTTTGCTTTCCCTCCTGTTCTCATTCCTTTCCCCCCCTCTGCCCTGTGTACGTGAGCTTTGTGTGAACATTTGTTTGTAACTGACAGAAGTGATAAAGAATTTCAGCACCTTCACTGCATGTCCAAGCTTGATTAAAGAGCAAGATCACTTGCTCTGACTCCCTATATCCCTTAGAGCAATCTCATGAGATCAGCAGCAGGAGAGCAGATTTGACCCGACAGACTTGCTCAACTCTGTGCATCCAAGACTTCCTATTGCAACTGTTTTACTTTGTGAAGGTGTTGGAACATTCTAGAAGAGTGAAGACTCTGAAGCCAGAACCCTGAGTTCCACTCCTAAGTCAACTTTCTCCACAGCCTGCCTTTCTGTTTGTTTCCTTTTTTTTTTTCTCTCATGTCTGATCCTTTGTCTCATTCATTTATTTGGGTTTTCATAAGAACTAGCAGGGCACATTCTTGTTATCCACTAACCATTGTTCTGGACTCTTCAGTGAATGGAAGATGTTTCTAGTCTCAGGGAACTGACATTCACATATTGATGTTTTACACATTTTCTAAAATATTGGAAAGGCACCTTTTCAGTCATGCATATACCAAACATTGTTTTGACATGCTAATCCACAGATGTCGCGTATAGATGACACTTTCATGTAGGTTTTTTTTTTTTTTTGGTTTTTCGAGACAGGGTTTCTCTGTAGCTTTGGAGCCTGTCCTGGCACTAGCTCTTGTAGACCAGGCTGGTCTCGAACTCACAGAGATCCACCTGCCTCTGCCTCCTGAGTGCTGGGATTAAAGGCGTGCGCCACCACCGCCCGGCTCTTTCATGTAGTTAATAGCATCTCTCTTCAACGTCCCCTTCACCTTCATTTCCACCAACATTTTCCAATTCCTATGGCCTGCAAAGCTTACCTGCCTCAATGCTGACATAATAATAAATCTACCCCACTAATGAACATCTGCCCCAGGGCCTCTTGTCTGCATTTCCTCTCAAATGGACAAATACCCACAAAGGTACTGAGAACTATGCTTCTCTCTGTCCTGTCTAGTTCATGCCTTGCCATCAGGAGGCAGATAATAGATACGTGAGGTGAGTGATGGAATGAATGTATAAGGACTACAGACAGCTCTTCCTTCATGCTGCAAGACACTTAATCCATCTGATAGATAAAGCATCAAGTCCAGCATGGAAGGATGATCCCAGGGAAGGTATTTCTCACGATTTGGTTAACAGAAAAAAATCTTTACTGAGGGAGCAGCAAACTCCTTAGTTGTTCAAGCAACAACAGAAATATTCTTATGTAGAAAACCTGAACAGAAATAACAGAAAGCAAGTGAAAATGGCAAGCCATAATTAACCTGTGAAATAGCTTGACAAAGTGTTGTTCAAAATCTTTCTCTATCACGAAGCTCATCACACCATTATCCCATCTCCCAAATCATGTGATCTTCAGAAAGTTTTCTCGGGTCTTTGTCAGCTGTATTCAGAAACCTGAGGTGTGACGAAGGATTCCAACCTCAGGGACTTTTTGTAGTCTGCAAATCTTACCACCATTGTCTGCCGGATAACTGTGTCCAGCTGCCTTACAGCTGGCTTAGGTGAACAAAAAGAAGTCTTGTCTTTTGTCTGTGCTTATTTTAGTGGTCCTTAGGGATGCTCTCAATTTTTTTGACTTCTTAGAACAGGTAAAATGTTTCTTTGGTACCTACCTAAAGACTAGATGATGAAGTTTGTGACTTCCATATGGGAGCCATAGGGTAAGTTTCCACTTTACCTATGAAAGATTTCTTTTCAATATGCCCAGGGAAGCCATTGCCATGAGATGGGACTGGGTGAGAAAGAAGTCTTTGTTGCAAGTTAAGGTGAAAGGTGATATATATATATATATATATATATATATATATATATATATATATCGCCATTACTCCCCCCAGTTTATCCTATCAGCCAACCTATCACATTCCCTAACACTCTAAAGTTGGCTGCTTCTCTCCCTCTACTTTGCACGATGATAAACAGGGAAAACACAGGGCAAATTTCTGTAGCTATAGGCATCCTTCTTCCTTACTTAAGAATGCTCTTTGGCCTGTCATGTCTAAATACTGCCTTTCCCTTCATCAAGGCTTTTGAAGGACTTCCTAGAATCGTGTCTTGGGTTTTCTACCGCTGCGGTCTTTGCTAAGCAGGCCAGTGTATAAACCTGTGAACGCTTTCTGACCAACCACAGTCCTTGTTCTGGCGAGGTGCCCTGGTCCTTCCAGCTGGTGTCAACCTTCCCAGAGTACCTCCTCTTGAAGAGCTTGTTTGGGACATGACTAATCCAGCTGCCCCCACTGCACTGCTGAGGAAGTACTGCCAACAGAGGTGCCTTTGCCAGCTCGCCTCTGCCCTCCAGGCAGGCACCCTCATCAATCCTGTGCCCTCCTGCTCCTTAAGTGTCAGGTCAGTTGACCAGCTATCACTCACTGCATGCTGTGGGGACCCGCATCAGAGGGGACAGTGAGAACCCTGAGACCTGTGCTCACCTCCATGGGGAGAGGAGGAGAAATGCCTCCACTCAAGCTTCTAGATGGGTAAGGTTTCTTTAAAAAAAAAAAAGATCACTTCAATCAATTTGTCTAATGGGTTTCTGGGGTTCCTTTGTAGACAGGTTGGTGGAAGCTTTGCACAAAGGGTCAGGAGCTTGCTTTACTTTTTGGTAGATGTGGCAGAGGTATGCTTAGCCTAGCTTCCATCTATGAGGTATAAGAGCACAGTAGCCCCATTGTGCCGACTTTGAGACCTCAGTGGGAACTGAGGAGACAAACTTTCCACTTACTGATCCACAGAGCTTAGAAGACTCCCTGACATATGTTCCAGCAGAAATAAGAAGCCTGGGGTGACCAAGGTAAATAGTGTTTGGGCAGAGAGAAGAGAGAGTGTGGTAGGGGAAGATGTCTGTGCCAGATGGCAAAATTGTATAGAGCCTGATGTCACATTTACTCTTTCTTGCCCTTAGCCTACAGGGCCTCCTTCTGATATGGAAATAGGGTGCTTATGGCTATAAATAAGGAAGAATGGGGTTATATTAGATTAGGCTGAGCCCTAAGTCCAGTGACTCAACATTTCTGTAAGATAAGAGATAAGAGGACACCGTGAAATGCAGTGATAAGCCCTGTGCACAGATGGTAGCAGATAATGGAGGGATGTCAGTAAGTGACCATAACGGGTGGCCAGCACAACTCAAAGCTGGAAGAATCAGGAAGGCTCCTCCCCCATACCCTCTGAAAGGGCTGCAGGCCTGAGTACACCTTGATTTTCTTTTTTCTTTGGTAAACAAACAGCTTCATATTGTTTTATGTCTGTGACTCTGTGTTTTGCCTTGGTAGCCTAAGGAAAGGGTCAGAGTATATCCACTACTCTCTGTTTTCCACTCAAGAACACATATCCATCTCTCAGATGGCAGCAACTTGAGTCTGATTTCTTATTTGGTTTTCTCCAACACACTGCGTTGACATGTTGAGATATATTAACTATTTGCTGCAATAAGAACATTGCTCTATATTTGATAATTAGCTTCATTTTGAAATCGCTTCACAACAAATTGGAAATTTATAACAAACACACAAGTGTGAATGGAAAAAATGATTCATTACATGCTATTTACCTCCCACGACTGTTGCTGCCTCCTGATAGAGCCCCTTTCTCATTAACTGCAAGTTTCTCTCAATTATTTGGGTCAATTCATATTCTTTAGAAACCATTTGCATCTTTATTCAGCCCATTTAGGCTTCATCTAAGGAGGTGAACTGATTATAGGCGAGCAAACAAACCAACAGTAATATAAAAACAATTTTGAAACTCAAGTAAATAGAAAATTATTAAAAATAACTTGGATAATGGATTTAGACGAGTAAAATTTTACTTTAATTTTCTGGCAGAGGGGTAATTGTTCAGTTATTAGAAGACACAAAAAGAGTGATGGCACGCATCTTCACTAACAAGTGTTTAATGTGGTAATTTTTGTGTGAATTTGTAGGGAACTGGTTATGCGAGGATTATGTTTTGTTGTGTTTTTCACCTTGACCACTTATTTAAAGTGAAGCAGAGGCGATGGCTCAGTGGGTAAAGTTATAGCTCTGTGAGCTTGAGGGCCGAGCTTCTTCACTAGAAGCCATGGGGAAATGGTGGGTGTGTGTTTAAAATCCCAGTGGTTTAGAGGCTAGTTTAGTAGGGCTTGGTGGCCAGTCTCCTTAGCCAAAGTCTGAAAATTCTGTTGGAAAACCTGGCAAAAAAGGCTGACAGCTTCCTGAAGAAGGATGTCTGTGACATGCATACTGCATGTATGCATAGACTCACTCACAGGCATATGCATACCCCTACATGAACATGTACACACACATACACACACACACACACACACACACACACACAAATAAAAGAAGCAAAAAGGGTTATTAGTTATTTTGGCTGAAGAAAACTATTGAAGATATACCAAAAAATTGTTCTTATCCAGTAGGATGATTTATGTTAAAAATGAAGAAAGGCACATTCAATTAATTATCAAAGCAATTGAAATGGGGGAATTTCAAACAATGAAATAAATATGCCTGTTTAGTCTACCTCAGACATTGGCATCACAGGTACTATGGCAGGGTTACACACAAAACAGTTAAAGAGGAAGGAAACACACCTGGTTAAGTTGGCAACTTGAAGGTCTCAAGCTAAATGCTAGGCACAAACCTCCTCTCCGGTAAGAACACACAGGTCACTTCTGAGGGATCTCAGAATCTACACTGTTGACACTGACTAAAGAGGGCTGACTTGTGCATGGAAATGGAAAGGTGATATACAGGCACTTCTTCCTTGTCTCTTCCCTAATAATTCACTCCCAGATGGCGAGTTACACTCCAGAGAATGGAGTTTTTCAAGTTGTGTTAATTTTTTTCCATCTTGCTTCCTGCTGATCAATACTGCTTCCGAAGCTGCTTTCTGCAATGAATACAATTTAGCTAATGAGGAAGCAGGCAGCACTTCTGTTTGAATTATGTATGGTGCACGGAGAAGAGGCTTGGCCATATGTCACTTTGCTGAGAACAAGAGAAAGGAAGACACGTATTATTATTTTATTCTAGCTGGGCTGGCTTTCTAGCTTTGGTGACTCTTCAGGTGCATAAATAATTTTTGTGAGTAGAAGCTTCCTGTCAATGAGATGATTCCAGCCCATGGCCATCGGGCAATGGGGGTGCTGTTCTTCTTAGAATTAGGACAGTCACCTACACGCTCCTTCTGAACCGGATCTTAACCTTGACTTGAAATAGCTTGAATGAATATTGACTTGGTTTCTAAAATTTCAAGACTCCATCCCTAGAATAACTCTGGGTGACCTATGAGAACTGTAGTCCTATCTTCCATTCTTCTGACAGCACAACTTGAATAAGTGATTTAAAAAAGAAAAATTGGGTAGGTTTTCCACAGACTACACCACCTCTCAGGTTTTCTTTTCCATTTTTTAATTTTTGAAATTATAATTTAATTGTTTTACTTCTTTCTTCCCTTCCTTTTTCCTCCAACCCCTCTCATGCCCTCCCTGTTCTTGGTTTCTCTAAAATTCAGGTCCTTTATTTATTTAATTGTTGTTACAATTAAATATGTATATATAATAAATGGATAAATATATAAATATAGCTTGCTTAGTTTATTTCGTGTTCCTTGTGCGTATGTTATTTCAGGACTGATTAATTAGTATTGGATAACAAGTTAGGGGGTGGTTCTCAGGGTGCAATACTGGTGGTTATATTTTAGTGGCAACTAAAAGTGGTATAATTGGACTGAGTTGTGCTCAACAGGTGAGAAATCATCCCCGGTACTGGAAACCTACCCAACTTCCTAGGGCTCAAGTAGAGAACCTTCCACCCCTACTTTACTAGACCAAACAATTTCTAACTGCATTATAAATACCTTTCGTGAGTTTGGCAGCGTTTCATTTACTGATCCAACTGAGCTCTGTTTCTCACCCCTAGGCTCCTTTTACAATACTTGGTCACCTGTGTTCAAATCTAACTTAAATTCAGTTAGCAATGGGCCCTTTCTCTGTTGCAGCAGCTTTTGTGTATGCTTGACACAGACTGGAGTCATTTGGGAAGAGAGAACCTCAACAGAGAAATGCTGCCACCAGACTGGCCTGTGGGTAGTCTGTGAGACATCTCCTTGATTAATGGTTGATGTGGTAGGACCCATCTCACAGAGATGGTGTTATCTCTGAACAGGGGGCTGGTATGGTATAAGAAAGCAGGTCGAGTTAGTCCCCAGCAACAATCTAGTAGCAGCATCCTCTATGACCTTTGCTTCAGTTCCTGCCTCCGGGTTCCTGCCCTGACTTCCTGCCCTGACTTCCCTAGGTGACAGAGTGCGACCTGAAAAATGTAAGCAGAAATAAACACTTTCCTCTCCAAACCGGGTTCTGTCAGTGTTTTGTCTCAACAATAGAAATCTAATTAACTGACTATCACTAATTAAAGTCTGTCTTCACCTCGTTCGTCTCTGGCTTTGCTTATTTTTGACAGAAGCCATGTAGAAAACTTCTTTCTGTATATCTCATCTATATTTGTGTATCATCTGTCTTCAACTGGTTCCATTTCTATAGATAACTCATACTAATAAAAAGATATTAGTTGCCATGGTTCTCTGAGAAAAATAATGGTTACTGCAGAGCAGGATTTAGTAGCAAACACCTATTTCCCTATTTCCAGAAACTCCTTGCTCTTCTTTTATTTCCATGACTTGTGTTCAAACATCCTGGCCAAAAGCAACTAAGGCAGCAAAGAGTTTGTTTGGCTGACAATTCTGGGTTATAATCCATTGTTGAGAGTAAGTCAAGGCAGAAACTCAAGCAGCTAGTCACATCGCATCTACAAGCAAGAAGAGAAGGAAATAGATTTGCACAGACCTCCTTGCTTACTTGCTGGCTTTCTTTTTGGTTACTGTTCAGGAGCTCCTGCCCAGGGAATGATGGTGCCTACAATGACCTGAATCTTCCTGCATCAATCAACAACCAAAGTAAATACCTATATAGAAACTCATTTCAGGTAATTCCAGGCTGTGTAAACAAGACAGTTAAAACTAGCCAGCACTCACCATACACTTAGTAAAGAGAAAGTTGTCTACATGAAACTTGCCGTCAAATGTCTGAGATTCTTCATTGTCCTGTCTATCACAAAACAGAGTGAAGTCCCAGGGCTATCTGCAGTTCTTCAAACAAAATCCATTGGGAGAGGAGTAGAATAAAACACTAACTTCATCATTTGGAAGACAATTATTTAGTGGACGTTTTCCTCCTCTCCTCAGAGGAGAAATTGGCACAGGGAGATGGTTAATATCCCACTGGACTAGGAAGCAGAGCTATTCCCTTTCATCTTGGGCTTTCTTAAGTGACATTAGCCTGGAAATTAAACAAGACAAAACAAAAAGCAACAAAAATCTTTCCAACTAGTTTTCTCTATTGATAATGTTATGGGGAGCAAGGATTCTCAGACATTCCTGCTACAAACCCAAAATGACACAATACATAGAGAAAATGGCAATATTTACCATGTCATGTGCGCATACTCAGCTTTTGATCTTATGATCGCTCTTCTAGGTAAATATCCCAAATGTGTATTAGTAGGACCAAGGTATCATTGCTTTGTTTTTAAACGTCTCCCAGATGCTGTATACTAAAAGTAATTGGAAGGTTTCAAAATTTTAGGGCCTAGTGCAAGGAAATTAGTTCACTAAGAATACGCAGGTGAAGAAAAATATTACGATCCTGAGGCTCCCCACCTATTCTTGATGTTGTGGGGTGAACAGCCAGCCTTTCTCTGCCAGACGTCATCATCTACACCAGGATACTCTGTTGTACCACAGACCCCAAAGCAATGGAGTCAAATGAACCATTGACTTCATCTTTTGAAATTATCCACTGAAAACAGCCTTTCTCCTTATAAGTTGATGGTTATCAGTATTTGGCAGCAAGACAGAAATAGAACTTTCTCTTAAAGTGTGACAGGATTTTGCACTATGGTATGACTTGAAATACCTGGAAGGGGGGTCACCAGAGAGCAGGACTAATGGGATAATGAAAGAAGAGTTCAAGTCAGAGGCCCTTAATAGAGACCAGAGGCGTTGCAAAGAAACTGGCAGACCAGCTCACAGATACGAATGACTATGAAGCTCTGGCTGCCACAAATAATGGGTTATGTCTCCCAGTCTTGCCTGGAAGCCACCATGGACTACTGAATGAATATCACAGACACAGAGAATGGGTACCTGTTTTATCCTAAACCTCACTACAGCAACAAGACCTTTTCTTTGTCCCATGACACCCAGTTTTCTGTGTTTCCTATCAGAAAAAAGGACCAACAAAGCCAAAGCAGTAACTGTTGCTGGGGTGTGTATGCTGAAGTGTGTCCATGTGGTTTAAGGTACAGATGGCACTATTTAGGGAGCGTGTTTCTTAAATGTCTTTGTATTTGGTTCTCTGGTTTCTTCTGTCCTGTTTCTTTGTACACAGTGAAAAGGCCCCTAGTTTTCACATCCAATTCCCAATTCATTGTCTGTTGCTCACTTCAGCTGTTTGTTATCATTTTGCAGTGCATCAGTGCTACTGAGGAACAGCCATCTGTCAGGGCCTGAATCATGCTTTTCCAACTTGTCTTTTGAAATTCTGGATCTCCATGTGACCATAATTGGAGACAGGGCCTTAGCAGAGATAATGCCGGGCTAAATGAGGTCAGTAGGGTATGTTCCCAACAATAGTCCTGGTGTTCTTCTACAAAGAGGATGAGACTAGAGTGCCTGCCCTGCTTCCATGTGCCCAAAGAGTAGAGACCATGGGAGGACACGGGGAGAGGCAACCAGTTGCCAGCTCAGGGGAGGGGGCATAGAATGAACTCTCTTGCCTGGCACTTTGCTCTTGGACTTCTCCAGAGCTGCGAACAAATAACATTCTGGTTTTGAACTTATCCAGTTTGTACTTTGCAATGGTTTTCAGATGCATTAATTGGAGGTGATTACTATCTTAATGCTGCCTGCCCTTTGGCTAAGACCAAGTGTAAAAGACCGCTGTGGTTTGAACATAAAATGTCCATGTAGGGTAAGCATTTGAATGCCTGGTCTCCAGCTGGCAGTGCTGTTGGGGACAGTTGTAGACCTTTAGGAAGACCCCACAGGAGGAGATGAGTCACTGGGAAGAGGTTTGATAGTCCCACCTTCTTTCATGTCTCTCTGCTTCCTCACGACAGACGCAATGAGACCAGTTGCCTCCTGTGTCTGTTGCTTTGCCTGTCCTGCCATGATGCACTGTAGCCCCTCAACTCTAAGCCAAAACGAACCTTTCTTCCTGTTAGTCATTTCTCCTCAGGTATGTTGTCACAGCAAAGGGAAGAGGAACGAATGCAGAGATCAGTAGCCCTCTGGTGATTGTTTCTATTACTTCTTCTAATATCTCTAATGCTGGATTGACATCTCTGTAAATTCCCTATTTTCTCCTAAAACATTTGCCCAGTTTACTTTCAAATGATTTAGCAGCAATTGTACCACCATCTTTGGAGAAAACTCTGTTTTCCTCACAACCAGAGACTTGAGTCAGGCTCTGTTATCACCTGTCTTGAAAACCTTATCACCATCCAAATATTGAGAATTTTATTTGCGCTAGAGGAAAATACAGTTTTCTCCCTTGCACAATCTATTTGGCTGAACATTAATGTTAGTTGTAGTGAGTGTAGAATGACAAAAAATATAAATACAAAAAATAAGAGTTGAAGTGAATGAATGAAACCATCATTACATATATGTAATTTCTCTGTGTGCAAATACTGTATTGGACTACATCTTTCATCATGGACCCACTACTACTATCTTCAAAGCTGTTTGGAGTGTGACAAAACTCTACCGTGGAGAAGGGGTGATCTGGGTTCTTGCTTTTTGAGTCTGAGGGATTGGCTCCATGAGTGCCCATCCTAATGGAATCCAGCAGCAGCCATGCAAGACATACTCTTTTCTTCTTCTTCCTTTTTAATGAAGACACTCACATTTAGAACCAGCTATTATTGTGTTTAGAGGAATCCTATTCCACATGGAGAGGCCACATGGGGATATTTCATCAGGTAGATTCAGTGAAGATCTCAGATGGAGCATCTCTCTGCTGTGATGCTGTCCTTGAAAGGTGACAAGGACAGAAGCCATGTTCCTAAGGTTAGTACAAATCCTTCTTTACAAGAGACATAGGTACCCCACCATCATTTTTTACTCTGAATTAGTAGATGCCAAGGGAGAAAGACTTCTGATGATTCCATACCCTGATTTTTCCCACAGAGAATATCCATTCTTTTCCATCTGAAATTCCTATCTGTAGAAATCATGTTTGATAAATATTAATTACTATCTCAAATCCCCTGGCGTAGGGATAATTGTAGGTTATTGCAAATATTGAAAGGAACTTTAGGTGAAATGCTAAAACTAATAAGAATTTGATATGGCTGCTGGATACAAAATCAATATACAGACATTTATTTTTAGAGGTTTATCTATTTTTATTTGATGTATTTGAATGTTTCCTCTGCATATATATTTGTATATCATGTGCTTGCTGGTAAATATGGCGGCTAGAAGAGGATGTTAGATTCCCTGAAACTTGAGTTACAGGTGGTTGTGAGCTACCATGTGGGTCCTGAGAATAGAATTCTGGTCCTTAGAAAGAACAGGTAGTATGCTTAACAATGAGATAACTCCTAAGTTCCAGGAAAATATTTTTACATAGTTAGCATATAGAGAGGTGAAATTTAAAACTTCATGCTAAGTACTTACCTTATAGTAGGTACAACAGAGTCACCTTAGTCCCTCCAAGAGACAATTACAGAACTCTGTACAAAAAAAGTTCAGCAGACCAAAGCCAAATAGGTAGATAAGTATTATGCTCATAATTTCACAGAGTCAATAATGCATAAATATCAATTTTCTCAAAATTGATTTAGTATTTCATGCCAACCAAAGTTATAATTACTGTGTACTGTGATGAGCCGCCAACTCTTACCTTCATAAGAAAGTGTAAATGCCAAGGCCAGAGATGGTTCTTTGGACACATGCTTTCCAGTTTATAAAACCTAACACAGCAAGTAGTTGATGGAAAAACTGGAACTTTAGACGGTGGGGTGGATAAGTATCAATTTTTGTTCTCCATTTGCTTGTCACGTGCTTATAAGAGTTTTAGCGCTGGCAGATTCAGGGTTGGAGACCCACAGTCAACTGAAGGGCTTTCTGTGAATGCTGTGGAGAAAACCTGCTACTCACAGTGACCAGTAACAAATTCCCATGGAATGGCAATACCAAATGGATTAAGGCCCATACGAGAAAGAGATAGACAAATAAATAAAAATAAAATTAAACTTTTCAAAATTTAATGTAGAAAGTTCACATGGGTGTTTATCCTTAAACATAGTCTAAAAAGTTCTGCTTCCAAGATCAGTTCATTGAAATCATAAGTTTGTAGTCATTGTGTGAATGCTCTTTGATTTCAGATGGAGGGATTGTCATCTCATAATATGCTTCGTGGTCAGTCTGTGGGGTCATTGGAGAGGCAGGCATGGCCATGAGACGATAATTGATGTACCCAACAATGTTCATAATGCTAAAATAAGAAACAGCTCAAACTCTCATAAATGGCAGGAAGACAAACACACTGGCACATTCACTGTGTGTAAAGAGGCAACAGTGAAAATGACCCATGGCCCATGCAACAATAGGGAGAAGTCTTATGTGGGGAACAAGAAACAAGCCATGACAAATCCACAGAGTATGGCTCAAACCATGATACCTAAGAATGTTCACTGAGGTCGTCACATGTTGGCACTCTCAGAGAGGGGACATTATTCCAAAACTTTGTGTGTTGAGAACAACTTGAAAACTGTTTCCTCATGACAGCTTCCTGTGCCCTTCATCTAAAACTTCTGTATTGTCTCTGAATATTCTGTAGGTTTTTGAATATAAAATATAAAAAGAAAAGAATGACACAGAAACTATGATGGTGCTTAAGAATAGTGCCCATTGTTTCATATGCAGTATTTCTGACTCATACTTAGGAATTAGTTCTTTGACATCCTAGTAGCTTCCATTAATCCATGGAGGATTGTTTGAAGACTCCAATGAATGCCCGAAAGCTCACAAACCAAGTTCTCTGTGCTGTTTTATTCTTAATGAAGTCTGTATTAATGAAGCTCACATACTATGACTCTGATTTTTGCCTAGAAAATTGAGTACACATTTCCCCCTTTCATGGATTTCTTCTTAGCATAAAGCATAGCAACTAAACACGTAATTATTGTTCTTTTTTTTCCTCATTAAATGTTCAAATTTTCATTTCACAATGTGACTTCTTTTCTCTATAACTGAACTTCCAACATCACTACTGTTGCACTTTGAGGCCATTTTTTTTTAAAGGGAGTAAGAACGAGTTGGTCACAAGCCCTCTGACCCTGTGACAATTGGTCTGATAACTTACAGCTCTGAGTGGCTCTCTAGGGGCATTGAGTAAATAATATGGGTACACTGACAGAGACGATTCTTATCCTTTTAACCAAGCAGGGAGGGGTGATGTGAGATTTTATAAAGCTGGTCAGACTGGTGCACAAATTCAAAGTTATGAACTGTTGATTTACCATAAACAGTTATTGAACTTACCATTCAATATTTTAAGTTTCAGCTGAGTTGGAGAAATTGAAACTATGGAAAACAAGCTCACGGTGATGGATGTGGGTGACCATATTTTATTAAATTAATGAATCATCTTTATTTAAAATTGTTTTGAAAAGAAAGCATTGCCTCTGTCATTCCTGATAGTAGATTGGATTTGGTGTCTTGTCCTTTGCTTCCCTTGTGTGAGCCTCATTGTCTGACACCAGAGTTGAGATCATGAAGACTCGGGTCTGGACATGAGGAGTTGGCATTGCAGGGGGAACTGAACTTAGGGTGAATGGAGGGGAGAGAGTTGAACCACTTAGAGCCCCCAGTAATGTCTCTCAGATTAAAACACACCTCGAGCTCCCCTGGAGATGTAGACATGGCAGGTGGCTGGGAAGATGGAGTTTTTGATTCAGTGAATGGGGGGACAGACCTGAGAATATGACTTCTCATCAGGTGATATCTACTCTGCTAATCCAGGGGACCCTAGTGTGATAACCACTAGCTCATAGCATTGCTTCTAATCTTAACAATCATAATTTCAGTCATTTTTTCTCATCATTTACTATTTGAAAAATTGAAAGAAAATAAGAGGAAAGCATAATGACCTGCTAAAATCAGAAATTTAAAACATAGTATTTCCTAACTATTTATACAGATGAAGTTATTATTTTTTATTTATTTTTTGCCAGAGACCATGCTTTCCTGACAAAAATTAAAATTGTGGAGGTGAGAAAGAAAATGAAAAGAGCTCCCATCCTCAAGGTATGGCTAGGATGACGACAGGGGCTTACCTCAAGCATTTTGGATGGGGTGTGGTGTTGGAGACGGAACTCTTCATAGGGCAGGAGAGAAAATACTCCAGAAGTGAGCTAGCCAGGGGAAGCTGGAAGAAGCAAGAGCCAGAAGCCCTGAAGGCCTGGAGTTGAGGAACTCTCTCTCTTCTTGAACATCAAGGTCCGTGGAAGAATCCACACTTCTGTGTACTTGCTTTCTTCAGTGACTCTTTTATTCCATGCCCTAATACAGAGACAAGCACAAGTGGCTGAGCAGGCTGAGGGATGCTTCTGCGGGATATGGTCAAAGACGCAAATCTGTTTTATGGTTCTTTTGTTTCCTTATGAGACCCAAAGGGCTGTTGCTTCTCTGGCCAGCACACTTGTACTGCAGGAAGTAAGAAGTAAAGAAAATAATACTTGAAAGGATACATAAGATGATTTTCTTGTTTTCTTAGGTGAATTTAAACTTTTCTGGAAGGTACTAGAAGTCTCCTGCTTTGATCAGCCTGTCCCAATAGCCCCCTGTATGCTATATACACCTTTATCAGTTATGCTGTGTGACTCAAAAGTATCTAATTTAATCACTGAAATACTTTAAACTAAACTAATAATAAGATACTACAAATTAGATTGAAACTTACTTTTGCTTGACTGCTTTTGGCTGGAATGATATCACATGACCACCTTGAAGGATAAGGAGGATAGAATTAGACTGATCTGCCACCACACCAGTCATACTAAGAAGAGACCCTCTTAGTCTAAATCTTCCGAAGTGTCAGATTATGCTAGTACTCTTGGATACTCAGTGAATCTTGTCAGATGGTCTGCTGGTCAGGTTAACACTTGCTGCATGCATTCATATCCAAGAGCACTGCCCTCCTCCCCTTGACCTATTTACATCATTGTAGTTAGGGTACCAGTCCTTGAAGCCAGACTCTGTGGGTTTGAGTCCAGCTCTCTCAGGAGCTGTGGCTTTGAGCATGTTTCTTGTTCCCAGTTTCATCTGAATTTCTTCATCTCTGAAGAAAGGACTCAAAGTGGTTCTTGCCTTATCAGAATGTTGTGGGTATTACCACAGGAGCTTACAGAGGTACAACCGAGCCGAGCCAGCCAGCCCATGGCAGTGCTTGATAAAGGCTAGCAATTATTCTTCAAAGTTCAGACATTTACATGGCACGAGCCCTTATCTGTACATTTGTTTGAAATGCCTTTCAGAGCCTTCCCACCCGTCAACGCCAACCTATCTCTGCTTTGAAGTTCTTGTTTCTGCAGTCCTGCAGCTGCCTTGAGAGTGAGGCGTGCATTTCCCCGTCTCTCCCTCTCCCCTTCATCTCTCTCCCTGCTCCCTTCTCTCCATTTTCCTTCTCTCCTTCATCCTCTCCCTTTCCCTCTTTTGTCATCTCCCTCTTCCCCCTTCCTTCCTACAGTTTCTCTTCCTTCCCCCTCCTATCTTCCTCCATGGCCCTGACATCCCTCTTGTTCTGTCTCTCACCTTCCTCCCACCTTTTCTCTCTTCCCTACCATGACCTCTGTCCCACCCCCAAGCATAAGGCATTGCTGGTCCACACAGTATGCTTGTTGCTCTCTCTCCAACTTTCCTCCTGGGTCTGGGATTCTAGAAAAGGCTCTGCCCACTACCTCTGCCAATCTTTCAGTTGGAGCCTCAAAGTCCTCAGGGGATTCCCAGACTGAAGCTATGTGTTTCTGAATAGAGGATGCTTTCAGGAGACTCCAGAGATCAGGAAATTCATTTCCTAGCCAATAAAATGTGGCATGCCTAAAACAGCCTTTCCCTGCACCGAGCATGTGCCTTCTGCTCCTGTCTTCCTCCAGGAGGGCTCAGCTGGTTAAACTTTCCTGCTTCTCTTTGGGAAGCTAAGTTCCTTCTTGTCCACTCCTGATCTCCCTACCTCACTGCACCTCCTGTCACGTTTCCTCCTCCTTTACAAAGCTTTCCACACACCTATTTCCTTAACACTTTCCTCTGGATAATCTCTCCTGAGGCCTCTGAGTGAGAGTTGAACCCACGGAGTTCCAGGTTTGCAAAAGGCAGATAGATATGTGGTAAGACCCCGTACTTTAGCGAACATTCAGCAAGGATCCATGTGTGACCCAGACCCTACATCCTGATATTCTTCTGACTGGTTCCTCTTTTAGACATTTCAAACTAGCTGTGCTAGCTCAACACCCTTTGTTCTATGGATTTCTGCAACATCTTTCCCCAGGTTTAACAGCGACCTCATTTCATTCCTGTGTCCTTGAAGCACACAGAGTAAGTCTTAATCAAAGAGAAGTTTTTAATTGATTGTTCCTGTTTCACCAGGAGGTGATGCTAGCGCACGAAACATTACACCCCTCTGTCCTGCAGGCAGCTGGCCTAGGTTTATGGGTTTAATTACTTGGAAAAAGTCATCATCACCTTTCAGCTGAACATGGTAACTGCTCCTGGGGTTGATTGTGGTGTGACCTTTGATATTAAAGTGTCATCATAACAATTCAAGTAAATGTTTGGCTAGTGGCAGGCTACTCTAGTAGTAGAATATCATATCGTATAAATAAAATAGCTAGAAGGGATGGTTTTGAATGTTCTCTGAACAAGGAAACAGTGAGCGTTGGTGCTGATGGATAACGTGGAGATACCCAATCTATCGTTTTACTGAGTGTATATGCCATAAAGGGAAGATGAACGCTGGTGCTAATGGATAGTTAAATATCCCGAATCAATCACTTCACAGTGAAATGGAATCGACAACACGGTGTGTGACAACTATCACCTGGGAATCAGGCTTCAGAAGCACATCTCTATGTGATGGGAAAACACTGCTGATGTGTGGGTCACTGCTGTAAAATCTGGGGGACATTTGAAAGCAATTATACGCAATTTAACAACGAACCCATCAAACATCCAGGAGGTCAGCCAGTGCCCACACTGTTAATCCTTCCATTTTCAGGAAAGATAATTAATTTATAAGAGAGAAGATAATTATGAGATGAACACTGGGGCCAGTGAGCTTCATGGCAAGTGACTGGGGTCTCCTTAACCACACTCTTGCAACCGATGGTTAGAAAGTATGTCACAAAAATTTTCTTCTTTCTGCTTTAGTCTAATGAGCTGGTGGATGAAATAAGGAAATAATGTGGCTAAAGACGTAAAAGCAAAGAAATCTGTTTAAAGTGCAGAGGATACTCCGTCACACACTTAGAAGTTTTGTTTTGGTGTGTGTGTGTGTTCTTTTATTCTCTATCTCACATACTTAGGCAAGTGTTTCACTAATCCCTGAGCTGCTACTTCTGCCTGGCCAGCTTGCTTTGTGCGTCGTTTCTCCATCTGCCTCTGACCTCGCGGGGATGACAGGTGGTCCACCATGTCTACCCCATATTTGTGCTGAAGATCCGAGCTGCAGTCCTTACACATGCACAGTGAATGCTTTATCTACTGAACTTCTCCCTAGGTCACTGCATGTGTTATGAGTTTGGTTTCTAAGTAAACATGCAGGCTATTTGTATGACAAATCCCCCACACACCCTCACATTTTAGCACTATTTACTGTAGAAAACTTGTTCTGCTGCCAATGGGAAATAAGCCACTCAAAGTCAAATTTATCCTTGTATACCTAAAAATAAACCTGTGTTTGCGTTTTACCAGTACTCAGTGTTTTCAAAAGCAGATAAGATTCACTAGGGCATAGATTAAATTGTATGAAATCTAGAATTTTTTTCAAATATTCTAGATATTTGCCTTGTAATTTTAAAGAGGGCACCGAAAGAGGATAAAGAAATTTTCCTATGCATAGAAAGATAGATACATATTATCACTGTTTAAGCTAGTCAGTAGTTAACTTATATTAAGAAACGATGGTAATGGCCCAGTTCTATATGAAATAAGATATGACTTTAACTGAGCAAATAAAATAAATTTCTTCATTGTGAGCCCCATTTTTTATAAAAACCTAGCCCCAGACTTCCTCACTAAAATCAGCTTTCTTTCATAAATTCTTTGGCTCTGTTTTGGCAGCTATTCTTCTGAAGTGACTCTTGCTAATTCAATGTTGTTTTGCTTTATTCCAGGGTTTGTTTATTTATGGGCAGAGGAGCAAAAATAAACCCTCATATAAAATACTAGAAAAAATAGCCCATTTATGTATTCATTTAGCAAATAAACTGAGTGCCTATCAGGTAACAGGCAAAGACACAGGCTTCGGGACATATCAGGGAAGAAAGTACATGGAAATAACCCATACCAAGAATTTGTTGTCTAGCTGAAGGTTCAGTGGTTTCTTCTTGTTCTCATGAAAACCACAAAACATCCCTCAGCATATCAGGAGGTTATGCACACTATGAAAGAGTTAAGTGGGAAGGTCAAAAGGGTGCTGAGGGATGCCTCACAGGCAAGAGGGCTTGCTGCCCTTGTAGAGGATGAGGGTTTGGGTCCCCACATCCAAACTAAGTGTCTCACAGAAGCCTACTACTCCAGCTTGAGGGGAGTTGATGCTTTCTTCTGGCTTTGACAGATACCTGCCTGAACATGGACACACATGCACATGTGCGTACACACACAATGGACGAAGCCTCTCTGAAGACAATAGAGCTAGCAGAATAATCACTGGGCTCATAGAGGCCCACAGAGACTGAACTGACAACAAGGGAGCCCTGCATGGGAACTGACCTAGGCCCTCTACATATATATGATAGTTGTGTAGCTTGGTCTTTTTGTGGGACTCCTAACAATGGGAACAGGTGCTATCTCTGTTTCTTTTGCCTGCTTTTGGGACCCTACTCCTCATACTGGGTTGCCCTTATCCAGTCTTAATAGAAGAGGAGGTGCCTAGTCCACAACTTGATTGGCCATGTTTGGTTGATATAGAGTCCTGTTCTTTCTTTCTTTTTTTTCTTTTTCTTTTTCTTTTTTTGGTTTTTTGAGACAGGATTTTTTTTGTAGCTTTGGAGCCTGTCCTGGAAACTAGCTCTTGTAGACCAGGCTGCCTTCGATCCACCTGGCTCTGCCTCCCAAGTGCTGGGATTAAAGGCTTGTGCCACTACAGCCTGGCTAAGTTCTGTTCTTTTTTTCAGAGAGAAACAGGAGTGTATGGGAGTGGAAGGAGGGGGAAAGGGGGCAGAGGGAAGGTAGGGGAATCTGGGAGGAGAGGAGGGGGGAGAAACTGTAGTTGGGATGTAAAAAAGAAATTACAGCATTGAAAAAAAAAAGGAAGATAGTAAGTGCCCAGTAGTGCAAAGAGTGAGAAGGGATATGTCACAGAGTCATGAGGCTCTTTAGAAGGTGGGTGTCTCCCAAGTGTAGGTGAATAGGGAGAGTGTCCAGTTTTGTCTGGACTGATTAAAAGATTACATGATCTTGCCAGATAAGATGTCCAGGAATCCTGCCTGCCTTCTGATCCTGAGGGACTGTGTGGTCTTTCCTTTCCTCAGTATCGCTCCCTCATTGTTGATACATACATCACTGCTGCCTGAGTGTAGTATTTACCTCTCCTATGGTTGACAAACCTGACAAAAACAGCTGAAGAGTTTATCATGGTAGGAATTCAAAACACACGACTGCAGGAGTGTAAGGTGACTAGTCACATTGTCGCTGTAGCCAGGAAGCAGAGGTAGATGAATGCTGAGCTCAACTGATGCCCTCCTTCCCTCCCTCCCTCCCTCCTTCCCTTCCTCCCTCCCCCTCTCTCTCATAGTCCAGGACCCTAGTCCAGTGAATGATGACACTACTCATGTTTAGAGTAGGTCTTTCTGTAGCAGTAGGTGGCTTGTTTGTCCCCAGCTGCTTAGCACCAAAATAATCACACAGAAACTGTATTAATTAAATTACTGCTTGGTCCATTAGCTCTAGCTTCTTATTGGATAACTCTTATATTAATTTAACCCATTTCTATTACTCTGTATATCATCATGTGGCTGTGGCTTACCAGGTAAAGTTCCCAGCATCTGTCTCGGGCAGCTCCAAGGCTCCTTTCTGACTCAGCCCTTCTTTCTCCCAGCATTCAGTTTAGTCCCCCCCCCCACACTTAGCTCTGTTTCCATATAGCTCTGCTATAGGTCCAAAGCAGTTCCTTTATTAACCAATGATGTTCACAGCATACAGACGGGAATCCCACACCATCTTTCCATTTCAGTTCACCCAATCCAGAGACTCTCCTACAGTCAGCATGTCAGCTTCATTTCTTTGGTTATTGTAGATCTTGTCAGGTTGACAATCAGCATCGACCATCACACCAGGATTCATCAATTTTCTGCCATTGGAGCTATCACATTATCTGGTGGTAAATAGATCTTTTACTGACTGTTTACTTGTGGGTGACACCCAGGACAAGCACACCTCTTGTCACAGAGAAGGAAACCTGCATTGCAGAATGTCCTATTGAAAGCTGGGCCAGGCCTTTGTTGAGAGCATGGGGTTAAGTGAACAGAATCCTTCTGTCTGGAATCAAAGGCAAGTGCCTTCAATCACATGTTAGTATAGAACAATTACACCCCATTCCTGGATCTCTGAGGGACACAGCCACCATGAGAGTCCTGTGCAGTCCCCTTTACTCCTCAGATCGCCCTATTTTTCTGCTGGGTATACTCATGACTTACCTTCCCTCTTCATGCTCATATTTTGACTGGCAGGAGTATAACAAATACTATTAACTTAGGATGAAAACTTTTCTGATTTCTTACTCATTTTTTTTTTCAGGTCAGAATTCTGGCAGGACACTTGGCTTTTTGCTCTGGGTACCACGGTGCTGAACCCATAGGACTGGTCAGGTTCAGCCTTGTTGCAGGCCCTGGGGAAATATCTGCTCTCAAGCTCAGTGTCTGCTGGTGAAATTCAGTTTCTCATTATTGAAGATAAGATTTCTCATTTTCTTACTGGATATCCATCATGGATCAATTTTTGGAAACTTGACACTTTCTGTTACGAAAAATCCTCGTGGTTGATCTTGTTAGTGTTGGAGCCCATGAGAAGGAAAAGTGCAGGCAAACGATGCAGTGAGCATTTATAAAACAATGACTTCTGCCTCTATACTTAGAGGATCTTTCTTCATTCCTCACCAGAGGTCTCTCCCATCTCCAAGTCAGCAACTAGGTTCTGTTCTTCAAAGCCTCTAGTTTCCTGTGTCTGAACCATGGGCAGTATTAAAGGGCTCATGGGACATTAGGCCAGTCCTCACTGGCTAAGCTCCCTCAGATAAACATCAGCTCTTACAACATTTGCAAAAATTCTTTGATGGGAACACTTAGATTAGCTTTTGTTCTAGTTTGGCTTCCTACTGCTTTGATAAACACCCCTGCCCAAATCAACTCAAGGAGGAAAGGGTTATTTGGCTTACTGATCAGAGTATACCAACTCGAGAAGGCAGGACAGGAACCTGGAGGCGGGATCTGAAGCAAAAGGCTTGGGAAATGCTGCTGACTGGTTTGTTCCCTGCTGATTGCTCAGCCTGCTCTTATACAACCCAAGACTATCTTCCCTGGGGTAGCACTGCCCCCAGTGAACTGGGTTCTCCTACACCAATCAACAATAATAAAAATGACCCTCAGACTTGTCTATAGGCTGGACTGTTTTAGGCAATTTCTCATTTAAAGTTTCCTCTTCCCAGGTATGTGTAGGTGTGTGTCCAGTTGACAAGAACTACAGTTGGTACTGCTCACCCCATGTTCACTTGACTATGTGACCTTCCCCACCCCCAAGATTTCCCCCCAGAACAAGTTCCCTCTAGCCCCCAGCAGGAACCACACCCTTAAAGAAAAAGGACTCCACCCCTCTCACAGTTATCTGTTACTTAGGGCTGGGAATTTGTGCTTACCTTCCCACCTTCCCTCTCCTGCTCATATTTTGGCTGGCTTCAGCTTGCACTCTCCACTGCTGGGAGTTCTTATGTGCGGCTGCCAGGCTGTGCTCAGGGAACGCGGTCTCCTTGTTGTCGTCTCTTCCTCATGTCTTCACAGCCTTTCCACCCGCACTTCTGCAGTAGTACCTGAGACTCTGCAGGTGAGGTGCCATTACTGAGCATTCCACAGTGAGAAACACATTTTTTATTGATTGGGTTAAGCCAAGAAAAACCTGTAAGGCATTGAAAAATACCATAGCACATGTATTGACTTGTTTGCTGTATGGTTCAAAAATTCATTTTAATAAATTACATAAACAACACAAGATGAGGCTCATAATATAAAATATAAAGTATAGATTAAGCTTAAGAAGTTCTTGCTATTTTTTTTCATTATGACCTGAATAGTTTTTCCTTATATGGGTGTAGAGTTATTAATAGTAATTCCTTTATGTTTGCTTACCATTATGCACATTATCATTATATTTACTTGTATGCCATCATTTTGATTTTCACATTATGAAGATGAATGCTTGTTTTAGTATTAAGTTCTATACCTGTACTTTGTCATGAATTTATTTTTCATTTTTGCCTCTCTTCCTTTTGAGTGCTGCTGACTGGCAGGAGTGTCTCTAGTGTCTGCAAACTGCTTGAGCTTTGTCTGCTGGGAAAGTTGAGAGCCTTCCTCCCAGGTAAGTGTTGGATCTTTACACTTTGAAAATTGTATCTAAGTTTGAAAGCTTTTAGTCTTCAGTCATCAGCATTTCCACCTGTGATTTTTGTCTTTGGGCTTTAAGTGGTAAACCTTCCCTAGTTCATGATTAGAAAGACGGTCTTTTATCCCTGATACATTTCTTAGTACTTTAACCATATGCGTTTGTATCATTTATAATAATCTTTATGATATTTAAGAAACAACTGCATTAATTCCCATACAATTTTATTTAATTATCATGGGCACTGATTTTTCATATGCAGCCATGGAAATTTAATAATTTCTGGGCTTGTTATAGCGAATGATCATTTCCTACTCCTGACCCAGCTTTGGGTTCACATGTTCCTAGGGTTATAACCCCTCTGTTTTTCTCAGAGCACTGCTATAGCTACTGTTATGCATTTTTATGTGGTTCTTCACAATCTGGTTGTGTTTGATTCTGATGGTATCAGGCGACATATTTCTATCTCCCTCCATGTTTCTAATGCACAGCAGTTGGAACCATGAGTTAACTGTGACTCAGGCTCAGCATTCAGGGCAAATATACTGCAGTTTGCTTTGTGGCGTATTCCATCAGGGCACATTTTCCCCTGTTGCCCCATGCCATGCTAAATTTCAGCTGTAGATTCAGATAGAACAACCCAGTCTCAGTAGTCTATTTTCTTTTTAAGGTAGTATTCCCAGCCAATTATTTTCAAACATAGCTTTGAAAAGAATTTTCTAATTCATGCTACATTCTTTATTTGTTAGCTAGCATTATTCTGTAAAAAAAAAAATGGAAATTAATTTTCTTTGTGGTTTCTTTACCACCACGAATTACTTATTTCCTGTGCCGCACACTTTGGACAAGAACTACAATATATGTGTTTAATTCTAATGTGCAGAGAAAACAGTTGGTAGTTAAGTGTCGAGTTACATCCCCTGATAGTTAGTAAGGTCATTTCCTTTTATTTTACTTCCATTTTTTTCTTCCTCTACCTTCTCTTCTCTTTTCTTTCAAAATTCATTCTTCATAGTTCATGTTCTTTTATCAAGAGCAAATTACCACATTCTGAGAAAGACACAGAGAAAGGAAGCTTATCTGGTCCACAGTTTTGGCACAAGGTCAAAGGCTTTCATCTGGTAATTACCTTCTTTGTAAAATCCTTCGGTGGTGCAAGGGATGATATGGGGACAGACGACATGTAAGAACCCAGGCAGGCATTAGAGCAGGAGCACTTCAGGATAACCCATTACTGCTTGTAGGCAGGGACCTTTAAAGTTTTCAACTGATCTTACTTCTTTCTACCTCATAGTCAGCATTAAGTTTCAATCTGAGTTTCCAAGGAGAAATCACCTTCAAACCACAGGGCCACCGGTTCTTAAATACTGACTGCGTTCTGACCAGTTGTGACTACAATCCCTTTGATATTAAAATTGCCCTATCTTTGGCCAGTAGAAAGCTGGTTCTTGCCTTCTCTGGTGAAATTTGACAAGACCTGCTATTATTGCCTTGATCATTCTCTGGCTTTCTGATACAAAACTGTAACCCAGTCTAAATTTCTTGCCCCAGAAATGTTTTTAAATTTATTACCACCACACTCTATGCTTGAACTTTTGGCATTTAAAAAATTTAAGCCACTTGATTACAGTATAATTTGCATAATTAAAATGTACCCAGTTAAATGGGTTTTGACAAACATATTCACCCATCAAACAGCCCCTGCACTCAGAATGGAACAACTGCAAATCCTCCAAGTTCCTTGTCCCCCTCAATTCAATACCCGCCAGCGCCCTTGGTCATAGGCAGCCATTGATATGCTCTCTCTGAACAGAGATTCACATTCAGTTTTGATTATTAGAGAATTTCTTCAGAAAGAAACAAAATAGGATGCATTCTCTGTGTCTAGCAATTTTTATTCAGAACGATGCTTTTGAGATTCCAGCTTATCATTTTGTGTAGTAGAAGTTGGCTGTTATATGGGATCAAATACTATTCCATCCATGTAATGGGCTCACGTTAATTATTAGTTCATCTGCTTAGTTGTTGATTGACATGATGGTTATGTTCAGTCTTGATTTTGCTATAGTAAAGATCCTGTGATGATCATATGCAAATAATTAAATAGAAAATGGTATTAATTGTCATTGGGTAAATATCCTTTGTGTTATCTTTCTGCCTCTGAAATAAATCTTTGAGATCCATAATTCATAAGATAAAAGGTTTATTTTTGCTACAGATTTGAAGGTTTCAGTGTTTGATGGATTGGTCTTCTTATTGTCTTTGGGCCTAGAGCAAGGTCATGCTAACTGCACATAGCAGAGGAAGCTCCTGTCAGAGATTCTGGGAAGAGAGAAAAAGGAAGAGTTCAGAGTCCCCAAATTCCCATTGTATTATCTTTCCACCGTAGTGATAGAATATCATTATCAAAAGCAACTTAAGAAAAAAAATATGTTTATTTGCACTCATGATTTCAGTAGTAGAATCCATCATGACAAGGAAGGCATAGCAGTGGATGGTCCAAGCAGAAGGTGAAGAAAGAACATCTCAACCACAGAAAGGAAGAGAATATGAACTAGAAGTGTGGCAAGGCTGTCGACAATCAAAAGTCCATTCCACTGTCATGCTTACTCTCAGAAAGGCCCCACCTCTCAAAGGTTCCACAACCTTCCCAACTAGCACCACCAATCAGGGACCAATTGTTCAAATATGCAAGCCCATGGGGAGGCATTTCTCACTTGATATCTGTGAGGAGCACACTCTACATAACCTAATTTACTTTCCCAGTTCTGTCAACTTCCAGAAGCACCGTAGATTGGATTCCAAGTCCTCAATCCATGGGCTTTTGCTGTACATGCAAACAAGAGTGTTTCACCCCTAGGTACTACATCTTACAAGGCAAACTTTATTCTATCACTCGCCAAGAGTTTCCCAAATCCTAGTGAAACAGCACTGCTCAAAAATTCAAGTTCAAAATCTCCCAGGTAACTCAAAGTAAACCCAGCTTTGTTCTCTATGGAAAAATACAAAAAGGAAGTTACTGTAGAGCTTGAAAGGAATCTTAGCTACATGATATATGAATGAACAACAGCAAAAGACATTACAAAAAGTTACAGGACATGGTAGACAGAGCAACATTCCCATTCTGTAGGAAGGGATACAACTGTGAATAGGAAGGACTAGACAAAAACAACACTGAAAATCAGAGGGCAAACATTAAATTCAATATTCCATGTCTTGCACTTGGGGCATTTGTATCGTAATGTGACTTTCAAAGGTCTTGGGAATCTCTGACCTTTAAAGCCTTCTGAATGGCAACCTTCATGGCTGCCCTTTCGGAACGGTGCTGCTCACTGGCTGCTGTCCCAGCAGGCATCTTATGCAACTTGCATATCAAAGTTCTGGCTTGGCTGAACACTTCTGAATTGAATGCCCTGTTACATGCTTTGTGCAGATTTTAGAGCTATAACACCCACCTCTGTTTCTATGGCCACAGCTTCTCCTTTGTATGTGACCCTCCTGCCTCCCTGTCATGATCCAACCTGATCAATCATGAATACCTTCCTGTCTCAGAATCTTTAATCCAATCACACCTGAAAAAATTTATAGGTTTACATCTTTGGGATGTTAGAATGTGATTATCCTTGTCTGTCAGTCACACTAGTGTTTAGCATTTAACTTTCAAGCATGACCCTTTGGAAGATAAGGCTTCTGGAATGTTCCATACCTTATTAATCTGTACATCTCAGGAGTTTATGGGCACAGGAGTCTGTGGAACATTCACATATTTGCTTCTGTCCAGCAGAGAAGCTTTCTATTGGAGATGAAAGTGAATCTCACGGTTTTATTTAACAACTGGAAGTTGGTGTGAACACATACCCACACTTCTTCACAAACGCTCTCTGCTTTTTGTTTTAAAATTTTGTGTTTAAGGAATTTAAATTTGAAGATAAATAACCTCACCCTGGGGAAAACTCCAGAACTCCTTAGAGCTGCTAGGATATCTTGGTTTGCCTCTCCTCACCAGTAGTCAGTGAACATTGGGAGAAATGGCCCACTGAGCTGTTAGGCTCAATGCAAGCCGCAGACGAGGATATCACTGCTGAACCCGCTACCCATGGTTGCACGCTCATTTTCATGGGCAACATGAACACCTACAGAGTGCACAGAAACTATTTGCATCTTTTCTTCAATCGACCTCTTATTAAATATAATTTGTGATGTAATCATGAAACAGTGTGAGATTCCCATATAAAAGCATAATATTCTACATGCTACCTTGGCCTCAAATTCATGAATTTCCTTAGAGATTTTGAAGTTATAATATTAGAAGAAAACATATTGGATTAAAATATGACACGACTCATATTCTAACACTATTTTTCATGCCTGATCATTAAAATAAAATATACGTTCAAATATTTACCTTCTGACTGTTATGAAAAGTGAGTTATTGCCTTGGTCTAGAGGAATACTGGTCATCATGTGACTAATTTTGCAGGTGGTTAACATTTGATATCACTGTGTTGTAGCTGCATCTGCCCCAAGGCGTGGGGCTTTTGTTTGCTGTATTGAAATGAACTCACCAATTCTGCTCCTATGTTTTAGACCTAGGAGAGAAAGAAAGAAAATTAAAGGCATCCATGCTTTTCTCAGGTGACTTAACTTAGAGCTATTCTTATAAGTTTGAGTTCCATCCTTCTGGTGAATTCTTTTACACATGATTCAGGCGACCTATTGAGGGGGCTGTGAGATACAGTCTTCCTGGATAACATGCGTGTACATCCAGCCTAGGACCACTGACACCATGATAACATGATAACATGTCACGTTAACATGTATTCTCGTCACTGTGAGGTCATGTGACCTACACTATAGCTCTCAAGAGTCACCATCTGATTACGTCTCTGCAAGGCATTTCTGTTGTTTATCAAATTCTCACCATGTGAACTGTTCCTGCCTCATTTGGCAGTGGACTCATTTGCAGTCTCACATTAGATAGCTTTCCCCCGTATTTCTCCCCTCCCATTCTATCTCAGTTTCTTTCTTTGCTTACTTCCTGACTCAGGGTATGTGCAAGGTTCCTGCTACCAACTCCCACCACTCTCTCTACCCACCTCCACTCAGGTACTGCTTACTCACAAGTCGGGTCTTTAATCTCCCATCACTTGTCATGAGACTCTCTCTAGACCCACTCCCCAGATTAGGCTGAATCCCCTCTTCTAATCTCCAAGGCATCCCTGCACTTTATTTCATACCATATACAATTACTTGAATTAGATGCTTGGCTGGATAAATATTTAGTTTACATCTTCCCCCGATAGTAGATTATGCAAACACAGTGCGGACAAATTCCAATTGCATAATTGAATCTTGGAAACCTAGAAAGGTGACCAATACTTAGTAAACATTACTTTTACTTATCCCTCCAATAAATAGAGCAGGCAGGATACTGGTTTTAGATTGTCAAACAGTGTGCTTACCAAACTGAGGAATGAGTTAGCACACTCCACTTGAGAGAGATGCAAAACTCTGCGGCATCAAGCTTGAGCGATTCAGTGAACAGCTGAGCCACAAACAATTGTGATGTTAAGGAAAGTAATTATTGCCTAACCAATTTGTACAATGGTTACCTTACTGGAAAATCAGTTGATTGCCTCCCTTTCAAAACAAATCTTCAAAAGAAGAGGTAAACAAGAACAGGGATAGGAGATGTGATATAAATGCAGAATTTTGATCTGAACACCACTGACAGGAGCATGTCCTGGCCTTTGGAATGACAAAGAGGAGCCAAGGGGGGAACCTGAGGAATGATATGCTCCCTTGTAACCTTTATCAGCCACAAAGCACCAGTGTGTGTACATGTGACATGTGACTTGTTTGCCTCTCATGTGCTTTGCAGCCTGGCTACAGACCTCTACTGCCATCCCAGGCTGTGGTGTCCTGGACTTACCTGATGTCTTTCCTTTCACAGAAAGGGGCCCAGCAAGGACAGTGTTGTGCCTCTTGCTTTCTTCCTGCCTTATTCTTTTGGTGTTTTCAAACCACTTTCATGAATTTTTTAAGGAATTCTCAGCAAAGTACCCCAAACTGGGTCGCATGTTCCTACCATTTTCTCCTCCTCCTCTCTCTCTCTTCTTCCTCCTTCTCCTCCATCATTACCAGTGCTACCACCATCATCAGCATCAGACTGCACAAAGTCCAAAATCGATGAATCTGAAGGTTGCCCTCTCTCTGATATCTGTGGCAGTGATTGTCTCCTTGCCTCTTCTAGTGTCTGGTGTCTGTGAGCAACGCTTGCTGTTCTGTTCACGTCAACACTCGAGTTCTATTGCCCTTGCTTCTCTAGGCTGCCACATTGCTGTCCTTCTGGGAAGACAACTTTAGGACTCTGCTTGATGATTGGCTCCATTCACAGAACCTGTTTCACAGTTGCTGAACGTGAAGGCCTCCCCATCTTTGGGGTGCACATTTCACACTGGAACAACACTCACAGTCTATCTTAGTTGAGCTTTAACTGGCCTCTTGGCACAACTTAGAGAAGGGGATGTCACCTGAAGAACTGCACAGACACAGATTGACTTGTGAGCACGACCGAGGCAGGGGTAAGGTCGGGGTTAGCTGTTAATTGAGACGGGAGGTCCCAGCCCACTGGAGACAGTTCCACTTTTGGGCAGGTGGTCCTGAGCTTAAGAAAAAAGTTGGCTAAGCATGGGTCTGTGAGTGAGTCAGCAATCAGCTTTCCTCTTTGATTTCTGCTTCAAGTTCTTGCTTGGATTCCCTTAGTCAGGGATTAAACCTGTAAGCCTTCCTTCTACTAGGTGACTTTGGATTGGAGTCCTTTATCACACCAATAGAAAGGAAGGTAGAACACAACCCTTCCAGGAATAAGTGACATCCTATCCCTGGGGACTCTAAGAAGGAGGATTTTTCTTTCAGATTCCATGGCCTTGGTTAGTCATAGGCCAAAGGAGGAGAAATAAAGATTAGGAAAACATACTCTTGAGACTAGAGTCTGTTTTCCAGGACCTTCACCTTGAGGCCCATTCTATTTTTTTTTTTTTTTTGCAACTGAAAACAAAAATATGTATCAGTTTTCTCCTCCATGCATTCTGTCTTGGATAAGTTCTCATTTTTGTTTCCAGGCAAACTAGCAAGAACAAAGGTCTTGTCCACAGAAAGTCAAGAGAATAAAATGCTCATCAATAATGTAATGGCTGAAATCTAGATAAATATTACCATCACTGAATGACCTCAACTCTACAGTCCTTTGTGACCTGGCTTAGTTTTCAGGCAGCTGGGTGTTGGTTTCTTCAGGAACCGGGTCGTTCCAGGAATAATGGTGCATTCCACTGAGTTGCCTTTGGGTCCCCGATGCTGGGGCCTTTCCATTAAAAAGTCAAAGGTTCATTTCCTTACAGGAATAAAGACACAAGGGTCTTCCTGACTGAACTGGTATCACATCTCTCAAGGTCCTCTCTCCTCAGGCTGGGGTCATGACAGCTACATACACAGTGGATGGGTGATGTGCCTTTGGAGGCCACATCCTCATAGGAGCAAGGCATCTACTCCATTGGGGGAAGCAAAACAAACAAACCAAAAAACTTAAAATTATCATAACAACTGCTTGCAATTTGTTGACCCAACAACCAACTGAATGCTCAGAATACAGCACTTTTAGTTTAGTGACCTTCACCTCGGTGGCATAGTCACAGCTCCATGGGAGAAGGGGCAGGGGAAATGAAAAGGTTTGAGAAGAGATGCTGACTTGCAGACTGCCTTTGACCAGAGGACAGTTAAGTGTTTAATGTTATTGAGTTTGGTGATGTTCGAATACCATTTCCAAGGGATATAGATTATGGAAAACGCTTGTTCAGTTGCATTCGCTTTGTTTTTGAAGTAGGAACATCACTGAAGAAAACAGCTCCCATATGTTCTCACTTTGAAAATTTGGAATAATTAGTGTGCTTTAACGAGTCAGTAGATCTGTCTTCCATGTGAATACCATACGGCGCTTGCAGTAAATTGGTGGTTTTCAAGTGTCGTTGGCAAGGCCTGCCTGGGACTGGAGCTCAGGTGGGTGGAGGCTGTGACAATGAGAACTTATTTATTCTGCCTTAAGTAGGTGGCTGAGTTTTGCATTGCACTGGTTTGCGGCAGATCATAATAAACAGCTCATTACTAAGCCCCTCCACAAAACCCCAAAAGAACACAGTGAATGTGTCAAAAGGAAATAAATATTTACTGGAGTAACTGACAGACTCGCTCACGGATATATGCCAGCTTCATGTTTGTTATGTGTTATTTTAACTTTCATTTTCTTTCTCTCCAAGCCTTCCTAAAATGTCTGTTTTTTTTTTTTTTTTTTTTTTTTTTTTCACAGCGTAGCTTCAGTATAAGCCAACTTCTGTCTAAACTTCTTGCCCTGATCTTTGTCACCATTTGGGATCTTGCTTCATAAAGAGAGAAGGCTGTCAGAAATTCTGAGATACCTTCAAAATTTAAAACAACCTCTAACTTTAGGACTCAGCTCGCACTGTCCAAAGGTATGTTTGATCCCCTAATTTCGAGAGCACGCAGGGGAAAGATCACAGGCCTCCTACATGAGCAGGCCAAGGCTCAGTGAAGTCCATTCATTTGCTTTTCCTTTTTTCTTTTCTACAAACTTACACAACAGACGTCAAACTACTTCGTGTCCCCAGTGAGTTGACAACCTTCAAATGGGCATGCGTGCAGCATCGGAGGGTGTGGAAAAATTATAAAATAAAACAAAAATAAGGAGACCATGTCTCATGCGAGGATTGAAGAAACCTTATTCTAGCAAGCAGCGTTTCAAAGGAATCTAGTAGACCAAGGAGATGCATGGGTCTGGGGGAAGCAACTGGATGAGAGGGACAACGTCAGAGCTGGGTGATGGATGGCATGTCCAAAGGTCCTGAGAGGTAAAACTGAGTCAATTATTTGGATAAAAAAAAGCAGAAGTGTAACCATGGAGGAGTAAGATAAAGTTAAAAGAGAAAGTAAAAGTAAAAGCAATCAGTGTTGAGATAAAAAATTTAGGCTTTTGAGATGGATCTAGAGAGATGGCTCAGTGGTTAAGAATGCGCATAGTTATTGCAGAGCAGCTGTTTGGTTCCCAGCACCCACATTAGGTGGATACCAACTGTAACACCAGCTCCAGAGGACCTACCACCATCCTCTCCTGGTCTCTATGAGAAGCCGGTACACACACACACACACACACACACACACACACACACACACAGAGAGAGAGAGAGAGAGAGAGAGAGAGAGAGAGAGAGAGAGAGAGGGAGGGAGGGAGGGAGGGAGAGAGAGAGTGCTCTACAGAGGATGAATATTCTGTGAAGAGCTTCAGAGGCAGCTGTCTAGTCTACAACGATAAATAACAATCTCCAGGCCTACATGATGAAAATCATCTGAAGAAGCTGTTGCATCATTTCTTTTTGAGGACTATAGACTGAACCTAAGGCCTGGTGCACAGTGAGCAAGGTCTCTAACAAGTGGCTATATCCCCGGGCCCCCTAAAGGAGCCATTATTGATGCCTTATGCTATCATTGAGCTAATCTTCTAAGTCATGGCTGAGGTCTGTGATGGTACAAAAAATATTATTCAGCATTAAAAAGGAGAGGATTGTATCAGAAAGGTGAGGACTCAGGGCTTGCAGTACCATGTTAGCAGAAGTAGGGGTTTCTGAAATGCAGCAGCCAGCATTTACACTTACACCAGAGTCAAATCCAAAGGAGAGAGGACTGAGTCTTATCGCTAGGATGTTTATCTAACACAAAGGGAAAGATGCAGAAGAGATACTGGGGACACCTGAGTATGCCATGGTTCATCTCAAATGACACCTTGCTCCTATTTGAGATAATAAAGGAAGGATTGGTCACTCCTTCCTTTGAATGTGGCTTTTGGCTTTTTTCTTTTTTGGTTTTTCAAGAAAGAGTTTCTCTGTAGCTTTGAAGCCTGTCATGGAACTAGCTCCTGTAGACCAGGCTGGCCTCAAACTCACAGAGATCTGCCTGCCTCTGCCTCTCAAGTGCTGGATTAAAGATGTACGCCCTGCAGATCTGAGATAATGTAGCAATGAGTTAACTTTTCCCAGGCCTATTAATATACTTTTTCTTTTAGTGGAATGAGGCAAAGGTGTAGGTAATTCTCTCACCTCTTTTCCTGGTATCTTCTTTTACACATATAATTGAGATCAATGCTGTAACTCATTCTTTGAACCCAAAGATAATAGAATTAATTTCAATAAATTCTAATTGATTAAAACTCAAGATGAATGGTTATACATGCTGATCAGTTATATTCTCTCTCCCTTAAAATCATTGCGCACAAAGCACTGGGAAGAAAGCAAAACCACTGATGAATGTCTGGATGAGTCAAAGAAGAGGTTTATGTTAGTGCTGGAGAACCCATGATGATAACTCTAGTCTTCAAAGTCAGTGTTTGGCTGTGGCAGAGTTGTGCTTTCCCTTCCTACCATTGTCTTATGCTGGCCCAGTTCACCTATGCACCCATCATTCTGCCTGTCACACTCTTATCCCACTTCTGGGACAACCACACAAAAGCATACAGCAAATACAGCATATTATCTTCTTACATTCTAACAAATAGCTCACAGACCCAATTCCAACCACATTACTCTACTTTGTCAACTAAAATGAAAGTCCAGGTTCCCAGAGTTCACTTTCCTTAAAACTCTCATTTTTAGCGCAATGCAATGGATGAAGAGATGAAGATGAGCTAATTGAAAGAAGAGTGGAGACACAGTGGGCCACTTTTGCCGATGCCATATCTTGGTTGATCATTACGCGCCTGGCTTAATCACAAAGTGTGCTATTATCTTCTTGTGGATACAAAACATGGTGGAACCCAAGTAGCTGGGGCTTGTTCAAGATGAGAGAGGGTGTGCTGTGCCTGTGGGAATTAAACCCAGCTCCATCTCATCCCAGTGACTGACTTTCTCCATGACTTTTCTTGGCACCTTCCTCTATAATGGCTATTTGACAATGAGGTCAGATATTTCTCGGAGGGCATGACTTCCCCAGGTAAAGAGGTGGCACCCCAGCAGCAGCAGCAGATTAGACTTGAGTGTCCATAGTTCCCCCCCAGATTACTTAAACTGTCTGGTTTGGAGTTTTTCCAGTGATCCCCCATAGATCCTTGTCTTCTCATACTAAGTGGGAGCAGGGAGAAGCACTTATCAGCTGCTTCACAATAATAATATTTGCCTGCAGAGTAGACAGACAGAAAGGAGACCATGGAGGAGTTCTTTATGTGGGGACAGCAAAGAAAGCATACCATCCGGGGACTTGTTCTGATGATTGTGATAAGAGTAGTCCAACAGGAAGGGCAAAGTGAGAGCGATGAAGAGCAGGCGGGAGGCAGGGCTTTGCTTCCAAACCGTTTTAAGGGGAGTTGTGGAGTAGTGGAGAAAGAATGGGGCAAAACCTTGGCAGTTTTAATGTGCCATCTGCTAGACACATGTGGCTGACTGAAATTAAATAATAAAATTAATTTATATTGCATACATTAAAAATATAGGGCTTCACATTGCCAACATTCTGAGTGTTTAAGAAGCACACTCAGAGCTAGCAGCAACTAACTTGGGATCATACAGCTATAGACAATCACAGAAACTTGCGGTGTGCATCCCTGGTCTAGAGGACGCAGAGAAGAGACTAAAGAGAGCCATCAGTGACAGTATGGGGTTAAATAGCACAGGGACTTGTACTGGCAGGGCTGGGATCTCAAGTGTCAGAGTCTTCCAACCTCATTCAGCAGGTAAATGACATCAACCCCATACACTTAGATTTGTAATTCAATAAAAATAAAGATCGTTACAGATAGTTTCTAATTATGAATATGATCCGTGACAAAGTATGCCCAAAACCGAACGTACTAGTTTAACCAACTCCAGGGCAGACATTAAGTATGCTCCCATATTTAGATATTAAATACGTTCACATTGTTATATGCCCAAATCTCTGGGAATGTTATGTAATTGAAATTCTGTGCTCTGTAGTTCCCCATCTCTTTCCTTCCCCACCCAGGGTCTTCTGGTAGCCATTCTTTCTTCTATTTTATTAAATACTGCTTTTGATAACTTGCATAGGTAGAGTGTTACAATGTTTGAGTTTTATTGACTTGCTTGGTGACTGCTTCCTTCATTCAGGATAATGTCAGCATCCATCCATGTGAAAGCATGTGTCAGAATTTCTTTTTTTCCTTGTAAAAGCTAAATAAAACTCTACTGTGCTATGGTTTAAAATGTAGCATGTAGTCCCTAAGGGCACGTGGCATTTGAAGGCCTGTGCAGGGTGGTGTCCCTGGAAGGACTATGGGTTCCCAAGAAGGAGGAACCCTGTGGGAGATCCTTTGGTTATTGAGGGAATGCCCTGGAAATGCAGTGTTCAGGGCAGGACTGTTTAACAAGGCTGATTCTGGCTCTCCACAGTCCTCCCATGTTCCTGGTTCAGCATGCAATCACTCACTTCCTTGCTCCTTACAATGCTTTACAGTGGCCTTCTGTCGTCTTGTGATGCAGCCAGCATTAGGGCCAGGCCCTGGAACTCCAGAATTTTGAGCTTAACAATCTTGTTCACAGTAGCCTCTATTTGTGACTAATGCACAGCACATACATGTGTATCACATGACTGTTTACAACAACTCCTGGCTCTAACACTCTTCTTGGCCAAGAAGTGGGACAGAATTTGGTTTGCAATAAGAAAAGTCATTCTGGGCTGGGCAGAGGATCCGTTAGATAGTGCACCCCCTAAAGAACGGATTTTCACATCTGTCTGACCTGGCTGGGACCCCAACACTAAGCAAGGTAAGGAGTCTCTTGACAATTTTGCGATGTCCTTTTAAGAAAATTGAAGACAGTCAAGCTACGGTGAGTGATGTAATACAAGATCACCATGAATCACCTTCTGGGCTCCTAGATTTCTTTGCAAGGCTTACTAGGTATTCATCCCCTTAGGTCCAGATGCATTGGAAAACCAGTGAGTGATCAATATTGTTTTTGTTATGCAGTCGGCCCCAGATATTAGAGAGAAACTTTAAAAGTTTGAGCGTATAACTAGGTCCCAGTTGTTGAAGATTGCGCAGAAAGGTTTCTGTAGCAGAAAGTCAGAACAAAATGATTGACCCACGCAACAGTGGCAGCATTCAGAGAGACCAATAAAAGAGATCTCAGAGGGGGAAGCCAGAGGCACCCTGGGTGAGGGAGAGACTAGAGGAGGATGATGCACTTAGGATAAACAAAAAGGATCCTGGAAAAATAATTCCAGTGTCTAGACTAGAAAGGGGGAGAAGATTTTCCCATCCCTCACTTGGACAAGGACCAATGGGGTCAGGCTTCATTTCACTTAGTCCTCAGGAGCTCAGGGTAACCTTAAAGGTACGAGGAGAATCTGTTAAATTCCTGGTTGATGCTAGGTGCTTCTATCCTCTAATTGGGAAAGCCTTGGCACTGGGACCATGGAAGAGAGCAGTGGCCTATCTGGTCTATCTGGCCTACCTATCTAAAAGATGTGATCCTGTTTCTGTCAGCTGGCCAGCTTGTTTGCCAGCAGTTATAGCTGTGCTAGTGAAAGAACTTGATCAGCTGATCTGGGCCTGTGCTCCTCACCACCCCACACCCTGTACACAGGCCATCTTGTTGCAAAATGTCAGAAAATCTGGGGGAACAGAGCTCACACGCTAGTGCTGTTTGGCACATAGAACATCTGATTTATGAGATCGGGTGTTTGCCAAAAGAAAGATACAAGCAAAATATTGAGGGCTTGTCTTCGTGCATGAAGTGTCTATGGAAAAATCTTACTAAACTTAAAACTGAGTTTTACATACGTTCTTTATTATTAGAATTTAAATATGAGAATATATTCCTTAATCAAACATGCTTATAATATAAATAACTATGTACGTGCAAAACATGCACTCTGAACTTTGGTTGTTTCTATGTATGAGTCTTTTCTACTCTTTGGTTTGCATTTCTCCCTGATTTGCAGGGGAGCCTCACTCATTGACCTTCCTTTCTTGGCTAGCACAGTTTATGCTTGTCTAAAGATCTTCTGTGTGCCTTCATGCTGTGGGAACATTGTCCAGTGTTCTTTCTGGAAGGCAGGTTGCTTCACTGGGTGCAGGCTTCTGTGTGGCACGGGGTGAGGACAGAGTTCCATTCTCTTTCCGTGTGCACCCAGCATCCTTGCTTGGCAAGCAGAATCCTCCTGTGCTCTTCAGCAGCTCCGCTCCTCACAAACCAAACCCTCACAGTTGTGGATGTGCTCTGGCTTCTGTTCGGATTTTTGCTTTTGTTTTTGTGCTACCACCCTCTTTCTTACGTGCTCTCTTTGTGTCCTGCATCTTGCTTTCCATTAAAATTGGTCCCTACAGTTTGTTCTTTGTAAAGTGCATAGACACTGTATGAAGAATGCACTTTCAACCCGTATGACCCACAGAAAACACTCTTATTCCACATACTCAGAAATTTAACACTCAAGCCATCATTCAAGCTGCCCTTCTCATCTCCTTGGGTTTCCTGCACCATCTGTATAGTCATGACCTATTTAGAGGGGCTCCTACCTTCTCTTACTGTTGTCCAGAACTCTTCTTGGAGCCAAACGGGCACTGTCTTCTTTGGTATTTTCCTGATTGGTAATTGATGTAGGAGGCTCAGTCCTTCATCATCGGCTATCCTGGAGAAGTTGGGCTATCTAAGAAAGGTAGCTGAACAAGACAGTAAGCACCATTCCTCAATGATTCCTGCTTCAGTTCTTGCCCTGACTTCCCTCAATGAGGGAATGGGATGTGGAGACAGAATTGTTTTTTTCACAGGGAGGACTTCTTGCTGTACTTTCTTGTGCTTGGGCTGGCTCGCAAGATGTTTTTGGATCTCTCTGGATCTTTTCCTGCTTGTAAAATAAACAATATACCTTGTGTTACTGATTGTCCTTTTTCTAGTTTCAAAACTTAACATTTGGATTATTCATAAATTTATTATTAGCCTTCAGAGGATGAGTGTCTGGTAAGGTCAGGGTCTTGCTCTGAAACCAAATGGGTTTATTTTGGGGAGCTAGTGTGGGAGGCATGGTGTCTTGGGTGTTCCTTCAGAGTAAAACACATCTTGGAGAGAACTGAAGTGGCAAGCACCCAGGCGAGTCCCTATTTCTGACTTCTCGTTGGTGTAGTCTCCTCGTTTCTTCCTACATGTGGGTATTTTAGTAGATGGTAAAGCTTTATTTTAATCTTGTTGTAGTCTTGTTCTCGCACACAAAAGGGTGTAGTCTTGTATTCCAACAGTAATAGAAATGGCTACAGTATACAAACTGTGTGCTACACATAGCCAGTGTTGCAATTTTTAATTTTCCTTTTGTTCCCTCTACCACCTTGGGCTTCTGCAGGCTAGTGTTGGCAATGAGTGACCTATAATTTATTAAAGGATTTGTGCTTTTGAATGGAGTCATTGACCAGGTCAGACAGTGGAGCTCTCTTTGTTCTGTGAGGCCTCCATACATTCTTCAAGAATGATTTGGATGCTGTAATTTGATCGCTTGATCCTTCTGAAGGTCTTACCCCTGCCTGTGTTTTTGTTAAACTAAAGTGATACCGCTTATATGAGATGAGAGTAGTAGCCAATAGATGGGGACATACAATGATCTTCTGTTACTGTTTTTGAACTATGGAGAAAAATAATCCTGAAATAGCAAATAATTCTTTTGCCAAATGGGGACAATACATATGTTGGAGATGAAGCCTACAGAGGAACAAGGAGCTAGCATGCAGGCAGAGGTTTCCCAAATTTATTAAGAAACTGGGAGAATATCTACAGATACCTGTAAAAAGCCCAGAAAATGAAGAGCAAATTCTCCTACTTTTGAGAAGGTGAGAGCCTGTGCACTGTGTAGCTGCTAAAACATTCTAAGTACCAGAGAAATGAGTCCAGACAGACTCATCACCTCCAGATTCTGCCAGTATTTAAAGACATTGTGGTATCGTGTGCCTCCACCTCTATCGCCCTCCTGAGTGTGATGCTCTTGCCTATGAAATTGTGTCAGTACAAGAACAGGCTTTTGAAGGATCCTGCTAGAGTTCCCTAGCCTTGAAGAGCACTTCTCCTAAACATCACCAGCATCATGTTCTTTCTTTAACACACACACACACACACACACACACACACACACACACACACACACACACGCCAAGCTGCTGAAACTCTATTCTCCACTGTGTACTTCCTAGGTTTCATGATCTTTTTATTTTGAAGTACTTCTATCCTCCTATAGATTCAGGGCTGGCTTGCTGCATACCTTGTACCCCATTTTGTCCATGTGCCAGTTCTCTGGAATGCTGTAATGTGCTATTGTGGTAGGCAGAATGATGACCATATGCCACTTCCCAGATTCCTGCAGGAGAACCCAAGGCCCCATGTGCCAGTATAGAGAGGGAAGGCTTCGAGGAAGGACTGCCTCTCAAGGGCACCACTTTGTCATGGTGTGAATCCTCTTATTAACAATACTGATTAATTACTTAACTAGTTAATTAATTAGTGCTCTTATTAAGAAGGGTCTGGAGGGAAATGACTATTCCTTCCACTGTGTGAGGACACACAGGAGGTGTCATTTTGAAGATGAGGCTTTGACCAGACACCACCTCTGCTAGAATCTTGATTTTAGACTTCTCAGCTTCCAAAGCAGTGCAGTTTTGTTGCTTATACAATACCCCATCTAAGGTATTTGTTAAACAGCTCTAGCAGATCAAGATTATTGACACTGAGTTGGTGGTGCTCACCCAAGCACAGACCTACTTCAGATGTCTCGAACTTTGTACATGTATTCGGATTTTCACTTTTGGTGGATGGTCTCATTGAGCTGTTACTGTCACAACAATCTGGGCGGAAGTCTGCTCTAGCATCTCTAAGAGCCTTCCATTATAGATCTTCATTTTTTGAAAATGATTGCAAACAGACCAAATTTGTGGGACTTTCTATATAATGCACTGCAATGATTTTTGTTTGGTTGGTTTGTTTTTCAAGACAGGATTTCTCTGTGACTTTGAGGCCTGTCCTGGAACCAGCTCTTGTAGACCAGGCTGGCCTCGAACTCATAAAGATCTGCCTGCCTCTGTGTCTCGACTGCTGGGATTAAAGGCATGCTGCACCACTGCCCGGCTGCCCTGCAATATTTTAGTGTGAAGAAGTGTGATGTTTTAAACGTGTTCTTGTTAGCACAAATCATTTAGAAGCCTCTGTAACATCTTTGGTCTGATTGTTTACTATGCAATTGAAAGAAGTGTTGTTCTGGCTGTCTGTTGTTTCACAATCACATATAGCAAGCATTAGTGCCTCAGTAGGGGTTTCCACTTATTTCCCCCACACATTTGCCACTGACCAGTGGGAACAGTGGTCTCTATTTCCTGCATGATTCACTGAGGGGGCTGAGCTGAGGCTTCTGTACAGCGGAGCCCATGCTCATTCTCAGCAGGGTGGCCCAGGTTTAATAGTGAGACTGGACATTGAAAACGGAAACTTTCTGTCCCTTAGGCCGCGGTATGGCATAACCACTTACAAGTATTGGGAGAACCAGAGCCAGATGTAAGCAGAGAGGACACAAATTAACTTGTTGAAAGAAAAAGTGCCAATATTTTGTGATCAGATTAGAAAAACTACTGCATTGCTCTTTACATAAAAAAGTATCGCCTCAAAACGACTTAAAGTTTTAAAAATCTAACAGATGTGTTAAAATAAAAATGAGACTCAGAAACTTAATGGTATTGAGAAGAGTTTGTTGGAAAGGAGTGCAGGTCTATACACACATGCATTAATGTATACACACATGCACACTCATGCATCAATGCACATATATGTATACACAGAAATACATAAATTCACACATATGCATAAACTCACACCCATATGCACACACATGCATAAATGCATACACATACTCACCATGAAATTGTATATGCTAAACAATAAAATGGGATGAATTTGGATCTAAATATTTCATTATATGTGAACAATGGTTGTTAAAAGACACAGAATAGTTGACTTTTATCTAAGAATTTGAGTTTCTGCATTAAGATTGAATAGCTGCCCTTTTTATATGAATGATCTCAAAGATGGGGATGAGTTAAAATGTATTATAATTATAAACATTTATTTCTTGTGTAAAGCTTCTAGAACAATCACCCTGATGACTAAAATTATATGTCGTGGCACACATTTCCATTTGAACTTCCTAATTATGATTTAAGGTTGTAATATTTGGTATTCTTCCTAATTGTTCATATATCTAAATTATATCTGCATTTTTTGAGGCAAAGACTTACCTTATATCACAAGACGCCCTGGTACTCCTTATATAGCCCAAGCTGGCCTCAAATGTGTACCAACTCTTCTGCCTTAGCATCTGGGGTGCCAGTATTACAGGCACGAGCTACCAATCTTGGTAAAAATTTTGTTTTATTTTATATATGACAGCAATCTTTTAAATATTTTATAAGTTTGAACATTTGATTGACTCTGAATTCTGAATATATGTAACATTAAGATAATGCCCTTGAGAAACTGGCATCTTAAATTAGTTTATCTCCAACTAAAATGAGAAGATAAATAATACAATATTTTTAAACCCAATCTCAAGAATTTCTGTTTGTTTTTTTTCCCCTTGCAAATCACACAGACTCCAAAGCACTGGAGTTCTTTCTAATCCCTCAGAGGAAAATTTAAAACTTTAGCTTGTACCATGTTGAGATACTGTCAATTTGGAAACTATCATTGCAACAAATACATCAATACAGAATCTGATTTGTACTGGCAAGAGAATGTTATGTTTGAAATAAGTGTTCTGATATTATCAGAAATTAAATCACAGGAGGCAGGGCTGATGTGTTCAAAGCAGGATACAAATACAAATATCTCGTGCTTACAACTGAGTACCATGTCACTGTAAGAGGCTTAGACAGCGATATCATCAAAGCACAGGCAACTCACCAACTGAGAACTGAACATTCAAACATACCAGCATATGGTGGCCATTGTCATTCAAGCCACCATGCTGATAAACAGTGGGTCAACACAATCACAATCTCAGAACAATGGTTAGCAACCACATTGGGGGCTCTACAGTCTCTCAGTGGAACTCAAGAGAAGACAAATGCAATTTTCAGTCTTGTGATTTAAATTGTGTTGTATTATTGACTCAGTTATGGTATCAGAGAAAATTACATGGGTTAGTAAATAAAAATCCACCCATTTTACTATTTTCTGACTCACTGGGAACAGAAAAACCCTGTAAACTAGGAAGCCTATCAGATGAAGGTATCTAAAGCATCTAAACTGCAATGGGAGATCATTTTATGTATTTTCCAGACATTTTGATAGCTCAACAAAGTTTAGATAAAAGAACAAGGTTTGGGGCTGGCAAGATGGCTCAGTGAATGAAGGCTCTTGCCAACAAACCTGGTGACCTGAGTTCCTTCCCGGTTCTCCCATGGTGGAAAGAGAGAACTGACTGCCAGCAATTCTCTTCTGACCTCTACATGCTTCATAAAACAGCACAGTTTAGAGTTATAAGTATGTAAAAACTCAGATGGGAGCTGCAGCTTTTTATTAAGGGTAATTAAATGTTCTGTCAGCTTCAGTGTGCAGTAGGGAATATTCTATTCTTGAAATTGTAAAATTTGGCGAAGTATCTGTGAGCACAACATGTCATTTTAGAAAACCACAAGAAGCCTGAAGTCTTTGAGTCTATGAAGGTGTGGAGCAGACTAAAAGTCTACACTGGGACTCGGATCACAACAGTGCTCATAACTATACTTCAGCATCTACATGGTGCATCCCTGCCACTCTCAGGGGCTCACTGCTAGCTCGGATGTCTTTCCAGTCACTATGGGGGTTGCCAGACCAGCTCTGCCCTCCATTGCAATTCAGCTGAGACACTACGTCTGTGCAAAGAAACCGAAGAGAGAACTCTCAGGTGGATTGCCCGTTGGTTTTCTTGTTTGCCCTTCTATCATGTACAAAACTCAAGGTAGTGCCATCCTATTTGCAGAAATCCACAAACAAGCCACAGCCACAAAAAAAAAACTTCCACCAAACACAGGTGAGAAAGGTCAGGATTTATTCACTTATTAGTTTATTCAACAGATACTGTGGCTGTACAGTGGGGCGTGAAATACGGTAGTGGTGGGAGGAGACAGAGAGATGGCTTGATTTTTAAGAGCATAGTTTTGTCGAGGACCTGGGTTTGATGCCCAGCACTCATGTTGGGTTTCTCACAACCACTTGCAGTCCAGCTCCAGGGGATCTGGTGCCATTTCTCTACGCCATGGACACTTGCACTCCCATGGGCACATGTGTACAGATGCTCTCTCTCTGTCTCTCTCTCTCTAGTAAATTAAAATCTTTAATAGAATTGTAGAGACTACACTTTAATTGCAAAACACCCTGTCTCTTCCTGATTTCTAAGAGGCACTCAGATTCTAGAAACAAACCTTCTACTCTCTTTCCTATTGGGCTACAAGGGGCCAAGGAGCCGCTTTTTCAGGAGAGCCATGCGGACACTATTTCCCACTGAGCATTATGTCTTCTTACATCCCACCCACAAACCTGAAACATGTGCATGAACTCCTTCCCACTGAGTAACATTTCTTCCAACTCCAATCTTCCATGTATTCTCACTGGATATAGACTTTTGCCCAGACAACCTTAACATTTACATAGAAACTCCTCTTAACTTAAATCAAGGAGGAAAGCACACAGAGAGAACAAACAGCAGACAGAAACAACTCCAACATATGCACATTTATTAAGAGAGGAATTTTTGTGTTGAATTTCTATTGGTATGCATAGCTTGCTGACACAGGTGATATTTTCAAGAGGGTTGTACCAGACATTGATTTAAGCATTTTTTTTATAAGCAAGGTTGCATCATGAATGACACCATTATGCTTGAATATCCTTTTATCCACACCCAACCATAAATCATTTATCATGTGTCATTTTGAATAAAATACAGCAACTTAAAACTATTGATCTGTTGCTCGTGTGTACTAGGTGATGTTTAAGAGCTTGTATGAACAGCAGCAATGGAAAGTAATTAAAAAGGAAACCTGTAGTAGCCTCTATAATTTTATTAAAGGTTTTATTTTTAATTTGTGTGTATGTGTGTGTACTTTGTGTGTGTGTGTGTGTGTGTGTGTGTGTGTGTGTGTGCCTGCACAAGTATGTACATGCCCTTACATGCCTGTAGAGTTGAGAAGAGGCTGCCTAGTTCTCTGGAGCTGGAGTTATAAGTGGTTGTAAGCCACCAAATATGGGTGCTGGGATTCAAACTCAGGTTGTCTGCAAATGTGTACGTACTCTTAAGCCCAGAGCCAACTCTGTCTCACACCACCATTTCTCATTATACCACATGCCAGGGACACAGAAGCATGCCACAGTCATGATGTGTTAATCTTCACTTCAGCTGTGAACTAGATTAGTCCACTCTCCTCCATTTTCCAGATAATAGTGAAAATTAGAATAGTAGTAAAAAAATTTCTCTGAATTTCAAAGGGTGTCTTATATGAGTGCACATATCAAGTTTTAACTCATTCAATTAATAAATAACACATGCATTACCTGGGAACATTACCAGGCATTCTTCTTATAGAAATTCAGCTTTAATTACACAGAGCTGAGTAATGACAAGGTCACAAGGACAAACAGAATTTTCTTTTTCTTTCTTTTCTTTTGGAGGAGGGATTTATTTTTCTAAGAACATCCTAGACAACGAATTTCGTCTTTTTACTATAGTTATTGTTCCTTTCCATAAAGTCAGACTAAATCATTTTTTATTAACTTAACCCTGCTAAGTACTATGTAAGTAATTTTATATATAAATAATTCCTATTTCTTTTCTCGTTTTTACTCTATAAATGAGGATGATGTCCTATGAATTTCATTAAATTGTGATTCACTAAAAATGAATTAAATCTATACATGAGGCAAAAATGTAGTGCATAGAAATACTATTTTTTTGTGAAATTACACTACTTAATAAAATGTTAAAAATTTACTATGGAATGGTAATTATGCCTGCTTTACAAATGAGACATACAAGGCTTAGAGAGAACAGATAAATTGTCAACGCACTAAACTTCAGGCCTCAAAGAAATATCATCTGAAACAACATTGGTTCTGTTGCATCTGGTGTCTCTTATGCACATTTGGGAGGGTAGGACAAAAGGCTGAGGGAAAATCCCTCTTTATGTGATGTTGTTGAATTTACACACAGTGAATTTACTTCAGAGCTGTGAATAAATGCCCTGCTGACAAAAGGCACTTGAAATATTCCATCTTCCAGCCAATTTTAATCCCAGGTATTATCATACGTTGTGGCTCCTTTGAAAGCAGCTGAAAGGTGTTCTCAGGTTTGATTCAGTAGTGCTATTTATTATATCTGCAAAGCTTTAATAATATTGAAATGCTCCATGGGCTGTATATCTTCTTTGGATTAAACATGCAGAGTTCTAGTACCAAGGGAGGGCTTGCTCTTGCTGTTGCCTTCTTGTTTTTAAGTTGTTTTTTAAAAATTGAATTGCTTGTGTTCAGATTCATAAAACAGAACAAATTTCACTTCTCAGAAGGGGACACAATCATGAACATAAAAATCCTTAGGATCTTTAGGTGTTCATAGATGTTGGTGGGATTATGTGTATGTGGTTACCCACATCGGGTGCCAATCTGTTGGCAGGAGGATGCTCGTTTGTTTCCTGGCCTCCCAGACTCCCCATATAATCTCACAGAAACTACATTATTTAAATCACTGCTTGGCCAATCTCTTAAGCATATTGCTAGCTAGCTCTTCTATCTTTGGTTAACCCATTTCTATTATATTATATTTTACCATGAGGGTAATGGCCTACAGGCAAGGTTCCAACTGGTGGCTCCATGGAGTCTTGTGACTCTGCCTTCTTTCTCCCAGCATTCAGTTTAGTTTTACTTGCCTAGCTCTACTCTGCCCTATTACAGACCAAGGCAGCTTATTTATTCATTAACCAACAAAAGCAATACACATACAGAAGGACCTCCCACACCAATAGGAGGTCATTCAAAGTAGCAAAGACTGTTCTTAGGTCTGAAGTAACCCATCAGGTCCCAGCAGGGAGGGGGGAAAGGGACATGGGCTTCCATTTCTAACCAAGAACCTACCTCCAGCTGACAACCATGAACAAAGGAAAATTAAGTTTTCCTCAATGGAGTCTCACTGAGTCTGTTCACGATACTTAAGGGCAGGCCCCGTGCCCAGCAGCAGAAAGCCAGCACAAAATGAACTCAATAGTGTTATTGTAGACTTTTGGTCTCATAGGGCTGTGTTTTGGGCATTTTTGGTCTTTTGATTGTATATTGTGGTTTTCAATTTTGTTTTAATGAGTTTTGTACGTGTTTCTTGTGCTTTGTTGTGTTAATTAAAAAATTATTTAAGTTCTGCCTTGTTTTTCTGATTGTTTGTTTGCCTGTTTGTTTTCTAAAGAGAGACAAAGAAAGGGTGTGGAGTTGGCTTGGGGGGAGGATCTGGGAGGAGTTGAGGGAGAGGAAACTAGGATCAAAATATATTATACAAAAAATTATTTTCTACGTATGTGCACACACCTCTTAGGAAACCATGCACTGCGGATTTACTGAACACTTTTTCATAATCTCTCTACCCTTTCTTTCCGTCTCATACTTGGGTTCACACCAAGAGTCTTGTACATGCTAGGCAAATGCTCTCAGAGCGAGCAAACCCTTACCAGACCTGCCCTTCACACTGTAGGTTTGCTTCCTGACTTTATGGGCAGTGCCCTGGTGACCCAGGATCTGAGATGTGTGGAAATGCTGGGTGCTCTGCAGCATCCCTAGCAGAGAAGGGAGAAGAGATCAAGTGCGGGATCCTCCTCCCTGATCACAAAGTAGACTTTAATTAGGGGCAGCTTCTGTGCTCACCCAGCAGGGTGCCCGGGAGTCTGCTTTGGATAAATCTCCAGCCCGGAAAGGGAGGAAGGGCGGCTGGCGCCAGGTGGTGTGCACTGAGCCATTTCCAACTCAGGAAGGTCTCACCAGGAGCCGATCCGTGCCAGGCGCCACTGCCCCAGGACAGGCCCCTGGTTCTCTGTACAGGGACCCCTGTACCAAACATTTCTCTAGCATGTCTCTTCCGAAGAGGCGTGGATGCTTCCTCATTGGTTAGGGAGCCGGGTAAAGAGAATTATCTAGAACTCCTTAGAAGTCCGAGGGCCGGGGTGTTCTGGAAAACAGTAACGGTGGCCTTTGTAATCCCCACAGAGTGACATTGAGCACTGTCTAGGTTCTAGAAGAATCTTCAGAACAAGATGCCCCACAGACTGTGAACTTGGACCTCTGAACTTGTTGGCTCTGTATCGAGGTTATCATTCATAATCTTTGGGTCAGTACAGGAAAACCTGAAGCTGCAAGAAAGGGTATTAGGGACACGTGGGCAGTCAGTTTCTACGCTGAAATCTGTGCATCCTTCCCAGGACCTTCGCAGCACGTCATTCCTGCTCCAAGGATGACGTCCTCTGTCAGTTTCCTTCTCTCACAGCCATTCACTTATGTATTCTTTCTTAATTCCACAGTACTTACTGATCAAGGGTTGTGTGCTAGGTACTGTTCTACATGAAAATGATGCTGCTCCAGGGGTCTTGATTTGGGTTCCTTTTCTCTGTGAGTTAAAGAATTCAAAGGCAGGAGAAATCCCAAGGATGGCAAGAGAGGAGTCCCAAACATCAAGGACAGCTGCAAACGGAGTCAACTGTTGAAGAGAGCTATTTAGGGGGTGAGGAGAAACACACATGCAGTAGACACACAGAGAGACCCCCTGCAAAGCAGAGCGGAGTCTCAGCCAAATACCAAGTCTCTTCTCAAGGACTGGGTATTTTTTTTTAAAAGTCTCTGAAGAGCTTTCCTCTCCTATTCAGTTTGAAGAAAGATAAAGCTGGTTCATTGTCTCGTTACTCTTTGGTAATATGTTCTGACCCAGCCTCTCTTGCTAAGATAGTACATCAGCAGGGAACCTTCTGGTGTGAGCTACAAGGCCTTTGTTTTAAGATGCCAAGCTTTTGTCTCAATCCTGGAAGGTGAGGAAGAAGTCAGCCATCTTGAAAGTTTATTACCTTTTATTATTGGCTCCTTTCTCTATCTAACTGCCTACCAGGGAGTCTATCCAACTTCTTGTTTTTCACAACTATAGTAGTAACTGAGAGTGATATTAAACATATCAGTCCATCAAGTGCTGGAAATTGTGGACAGCAAACCCACAAACATGCATGCAGGCAGGCACACATGCACGCACCTCAGGATACTGGACAGGGAAGAATCTGAGAGAAGGGTCACCATTTTTGTAATGATGATAGACAAGACATTTCTGGGGACATGATGTTGAAATGAGGCCTTCATGGTTAGAAAGCTTCCTGAGTAGAGATGCAGATGCTCCCACGGAGAGAGAAGAATGCTGGTATGGACCTGAAGATGGGATGCTTTTATGGGTACAGGAGACAAACCAGGGAATGGTAAGAAAAGGGAGCGGAAAAGACTAAGGGTTGTCAGGGTGGATTGTATTGTACCTGTAGACCAAGCTGAAGATTTTAGCCTAACTGCCATGGGCACGTAGTCAGCTCTTAATTCACCATCTCTGTGCTGCTGGGTTCAGGATGGATCATAAGATGGAAGGACAGAAGCATAGGGCGTTTATTGTCAGGTTAATGAGTATGATCATTGATAAGAACAGGAAGAATGGTGAAAAACTTTAGGGATGCTTTTAAAAGATGCCCCCAGGCACATCACTGTCCCTGTGTCAATGTTGTATATTAATTTTCTCCAATTCCAAAAGAGACTCAACCAGGGTAAATCATTCCTAAGCAGAGTAGATCCCAGTAATTCAATGGAAAGCATAGAGACATATTTAATGTCTTGAGCATAACTACTCTGAAGACTCAATAGTATTCTGAAAATGTGTACATATTTATAAGCCTTTGCATATAAAGTGGTAGCAGAGACCCACAGGGACCGTGCGATTTCAATATTGGTAGTTGTCAGTCTAGGACTGTAGGAGTATTCTGGGATTGCTGTGCAAAGAGCTATAGATGATTGTGGCTATAAACAACAGAAATGTATTGTCTCAGTTCTTGAGATTAAACATCCCAGATAAGGATGTCATAAGGGTTAACATGTTCTGAATACTGTGAGAGGAATTTAAGCCCTTCCCTTAATTCTGTATATGAAGACTGATTACAGAAGCATCATTAAAATTCTTCGGGTGGGTGAGATGGCTCAGCTAGTAAAGGCTCGGGTGACATAGGCCTGCCAACTGAAATTTGATCCCTTCAGCCCACACAAAGATAGATGAAGAGTCCACAAAGTTGCCTGCCCGTGTCATGTATTGTATTCCCTCTCTCTCTCTCTCTCTCTCTCTCTCTCTCTCTCTCTCACACACACACACACACACACACACACACAAAATCCCCTGATTTTTGTTCATATGATGCTCCCTCTCTAAGTATCTCTCTCTACTCTCTCCTTATTTAAGAATTAGATTATGAATTGTATTGTATCGTGAACGTGAAGTGAAACATGCCTCTGGCAGTGCTGAAGCATACATGCGCGACCTGTTTATATTGGGTTTCATGGTCTGAGTTGATGACTCCTTCTAATAATGGTCTCATATCAACTTGAGTATATTCATTGAAACTATTGTCGAATGGACTTTATTCTCAGAGATCAAAGGTTGGTCACATTTTATTGGGGGAGCAAAATGCATTCTCTAATAAAGATCAATGGAAAAAGTTGATGACAGGTAAGGGTTTGTGTGTGTGCCTGTGCATCTGTGTGTTTGTATATCTCTATATGGAGGACCAGAGGTCAATGTTGTGTGTCCTCCCTAATCTTTTTTCCACCTTTGGTTTTGAGACAAGATCTCCACATGAATCTGAAACTCACTGATACATCCAGAGTGACTGAGAAGCAAACATCCCAAATCTTCTTATCTCCACTTCCCTAGCACTGGAATTATGGGTGCTTCTACCATGTCTAGCTTTGTAAAACCAACCAACTAATCAATTATCTAAACAACCAACTAACCAACCAACAAAACAATAAAAAAAAAAACAATGGTTTTCAGGGGTCAGTCATGCTTAGTTTTTATTGAGCTGTCTTCCAAGGCTTGGACAGATAGATATTGTTTAAACTCAAGGATCAATTTCTCAGTAGGCAGAATATTACAGCCATGGTCAAAGTCTGCCTTTCTCAGTAAAAAATTCCCCATGTTTGGAAGACTACAAGAAGAGGTTAACTGGTATCTAGCCAAGACTGTTATGAAATAGGGTATCTAACTTTCATAAGATGGACAGAAACCAAGTGTGTAGTTCCCAGGGAGTTTCATCCCCAAACTATGATGTGGCTGTCACATGGATGAAGCTTGAAAAACACATTATGTTTAGTGAAAGAAGCCAGACACAAAAGACCTTGTGGTTTGTGACTTTATATATAAAATATCTCAAGTAGGCAAATGCATAAAAAACTAAGAGCATATGAGAATTTTTCTCAGAGTGGGGTCACACATATATATAGTGCTTCACTCTGAATATGAACAGAACTTCAAGGTTTTTGGAAAAAGTTCTAGAATTAGATGGTGTATTCCTACGCATGTGGCTATACATAAACAGACACTGAACAGTGCACTTGAAACGTGAACTTTAGAGCATGCGATTGTATCCTGATAAAAACTATATTCTGGTGTGATATTAGTACATACATTTCAAACATGAAAATGTGGGAGAGATCAGATGGTAGTCATGCTCAGATGGGAGATGTCAGGGCTAAGTTTTATATTTCTTTCTTTCTTTTTTTTTTCTATTTCCAAAAGCAAAATTTCCATGGACTGCCTATGTGGGGTTTGATCTTTCTAGGAAACCCTTCTTGTGGTAAATATCCTTTTCCCTGGGGATATTCTATAATGGAGCCTGTTCAGTGACATGAATGGTTTCCACACTTGATATATCTATAGGAAATATTTCTTTCATGGTAAGAAAAAAGCAAAAGAGGTTTTTTTTTCTTTCATTAGCTTTTTTTGTGTCTTTGCAAAGGAAGGAAAATCTGTGGTAGGTAGGACTTGAAAGTATGAAAGTAGATGTGTGTGTGTGTGTGTGTGTGTGTGTGTATGTGTGTGTGCTTGGTTGGGTATGTGGTATGTATCGTGTGTAGGTTTCCTGTTTCTGTCATAATGAAGTACCGTAAATCAGCAGCCTCTGCCAGCACCCGATCACAATCCATGTTATCCGAGGATACGGAGTCCATATGTCATAGGTGAGCTGTGTTCTTAGAGCAAGTTGACGTCAAGCCATTGACCAAAACGAGGGTTTTATTGTTGCTTGGAAGAATTAAGCTCCTTGTGTTTGCAGGGCTGAGCTCTCTTTTCTATCTGACTTTCGGAGTTGCTCTCTGTTCTGGAAATGAGTCTCAGGTCCTCATTACTCTGCCCTCAGCGTATACTGGCTTACTCCCCCAGGCTCTGAAGGGGCACTCTCTCTCTGAGGAGAATGGAGTCTTCTCTATGATGTAAGGTTGCCATGGCAATGATTCTTCTGTCACTTTGACCAAGCACCTGGACCTAGTTACAACATATAACTCAGTAGACGGACTATCTCGTCATAGTCACTTTTACTCTCAAGAGGATTAGCAGTGAAAGCTATGGAAGCAAAGCAAGTTGATAGATTGATACAATTTCATACCATTAGGGGCAGAATATTAAGTATCCCCCACAAAATTGATCCTCTGAATGTGTATACATACAGACCAATATAATTTAGAGGGTTGCTCATAAAGACCTTTCTTGTGAAATACGCATAGAGGACAAGGGACATTGGTAGCCATGATCTTTGAAGTTTAGGTAGATTTTGTCCTGTTAATTCAAAGGAAATTTCTTCCCTCACAACATCTATATTCAAGGCGTTCTTCACTGACAGTGCCAAAGGCTTATGGAATTGTTACTACTTGAGCAGTTAGTGTGCCAAAATGGTGGTCTAACTTTTGAATACCCAACTGTGTTTGTTGGCCAGGACTAAAGAGTTACACTCTTACAGTTCTAGAGGATGGAAGTACAAATCGAGATGTGTACAGAGTGTATTCCCTTGAGCCCATCCCCTCTGGGCTTGCACACAGCTGTTTTGTGTCCTCAAAAGGTCATTCCTTAGGCGTGTGCATGTCCTGATCTCTTATGACTTCAGTTATACTGCATACGGGGCCATGCTACTACATGCGCTTGATTTAAACGGACTACTTCCAGACCCCGTTTCCACATACAGCCCAGACACACGTGAAGCCCTGGCTGTTAGGATTTCCATATATGAATATACAAAGCGCACTGTTCAGTTGCAACACCAACCTGGTGTGAGACATTTTAAAAAGTGTGTCTCCATATTGCTAGTGGGAGGACCAGTACCCAGATAGCATTCAAGGTCAAATGACTGGAAGAGGGACACAGAGACTCTGGAGCACAAGTCTTGGAGCTGCTTCTTCTTGGTTCTTTCATGTATCCCAATTTGTGTAAGAGGTTGAAATTTACCTCTGAGATACTAGAAGAAAAGCTATTAAGTTGGGACACAAGGAAGGGACTCTCAGGAGGCTGTCCTTAAAACCTGCAGCCCCTTTTTAGGGACATGAAATGCTTCTTGGTTTTGCTGCTGCATGAATGCTATTCAGAGACTTTTTGTTTTACCTCATCCTCTTGTTTTATGATGAATTTGTGCGTGAAAAGACTCATTAAGGACATCATTATTCTGCATTTATCAGTAATGAACTGTCTGTGGCACCTATTAGCAGCAAAATGGCCCAAGTCTCTTTTTGAATCTGTCTACATTCCTCTTCATTATTTACTGCTCCACTCTCATTCATTTAAAATGGATTTTTCAGAGTGCAATTTTCCCCCCAATTGTTCTTTTATTTGAGAGACAAATATTAATAGAATTCATAATCCTTAAGGAGGCCGCTCTGAATGTTCTAACATGAAATTGACTTTTAAAAATTTGATTTGGGCAAAGGGCGGGAAGGCAACACCTTAAATCCTGAGACACCACAGAAATTTTGCATTAATTATTCTGCATAATTTTCAGAGGAACTCAGACATCAATATCCCCATTTTACCAAGGAACACAGATGAGTGTCCTTGCTTTGCGTATTGATCCAACACCAGGTCCACTGTCCAGATATGGGTGAAAGGTTCAAGAACAATGAATGGGGCAAAGGTTCCATTGCAGATAACATTTCCTGACCTCTACACTTAATCCAGGCTTCTACTAGGAACTTATGAAGCTCTGCAAGCACCTCTATGTTCTGGAGCCCAGCAGAACCCCAGCTGGAGGCTATGCAAATGACTCCTTCCTGTAGAGTCTGTCACCTTCTATGCAAGAGAAGAGAGTGTCTAAAAAAGTATTCCTCACTTCTCTTTTACTTTTTTGTTTTTTGGCCAGTTTATTTTTCTCTTAACTTCTTGCTTAATAATTAACATTCCTTTGGAGGATTTTGGGAGGGAAATTCCATGGCTCATGAGGTTTTCCAGCATAGTCTGGAGTTGAGATCCATACAAGTTGAGATGGATGTTAAGCTTCCTTCCAGGTAACTTGCTCAGGAAAAGAAAACACAATCAATGATTGACAAGCCAATTCTTCAATATTAATTTAAAATATTGATAATTTTTATGTGTGTGTATTTTGCCCAACTTCAGAGAATGAGCATTCCACAAGCAACTGGGAGCTTCAATGATGTTACCTGTTAGCTTCAAAAATGTTATTGAGTCCAGCTAGTCTCAATTTTTTCTTCACTCTATTACAAACAAAGAATAATCTCAAGGTCACACAAAGAAATATTTGATTAAAGCAAAAGTAGACAAAACAATTTTTTTTGGGGGGGGAGGGGAATGACATAACCCAAACTGGGTAAGCAAACATACTGTGGCAGAAAGTTCCCCTGGGTTTTATTCTAACACAGTTAATGACCGGTGTCTTTTCCCCAGTGCCTGGGATTTGATCTCACAGTCTTTTGTGACTAGCTAGTGTTAAAAGAATCAGTGCAGTACTGAAGTCTCCCACTATTAATGTGTGAGGTTTGATAGGTTATTTAAGCTTTAGTAATGTTTCTTTTACAAATGTGGGTGCCCTTGCATTTGTGGCACAGATGTTAAGACTTGCAATGCTTTCTTAGTGGATTTTTCCCTTTGAAAAGTATGAAATAGCTTTTTCTATCTTTTTTAGCTATTTTTTTCTTTGAAGTCTATTTTATTAGATATTAGAATGTTATACCAGATTTCTTGGAAAATAATTTCTCAACCCTTTACACTGAGTAATGCCTGTATTTGATGTTGATGTGTGTTTCTTGTATGCAGTAGAAGGATGGATCATGCTTTCATATCCATTCTGATAGCTTTTGTCTTTTTACTGGGGGAATCGAGTCCCTTGATATTGAGAGATATTAATGACTAATGATTGTTAATTTTTTCTATTTTGTTACTGTTGGTGGTGATTGTGTGTGTTTCCCTTCTTTGGTTTTTCCTGGTGTGAGATTTTTTAGTGTCTATGTTTTTGTGGGTGTAGTTAACCTTGGGTTGGAGTTTTCTTTCTAGTGCCTTCTGTAGGGCTGGATTTGTGAATAGGTGTAGTTTAAATTTGACTTTGTCATGAAATATCTTGAGTTCTCCATTTATGGTGATTGAAAATTTTGTTGGGTATAGTAGTCTGGGCTGGTATCCATGTTTTTTTAGAGTCTGCAAGACATCTCTTCAGGTCCTTCTGGCCTTTTAGAGTCTTTGTTGAGAAGTCTAATAAGTCTGCCTTTATATGTTACTTGGACTTTTTCCTTTACTGCTTTTAATATTCTTTCTTTTTCTGTATGTTTAGTGTTTTGATTATTATGGGGCATGGGGACTTTCTTTTTTAATTGATTTGGTCTTCTGTAAGCTTCTTGTACCTTTATAGGCATGTCTTTCTTTAGGTTAGGAACATTTTCGTCTATGATTTTGTTAAATACATTTTCTGGGTTTTTTGAGCTATGTTTCTTCCCCGTGGCTTCCTATCATTCTTAGCTTTGGTCTTTTCATAGTGCCCCAGATTTCCTGGAGTTTTGTGTTAATAATTTTTTAGATTTATCATTTTCTTTGACCATTGAATCTGTTTCTTCTATCATATCTTCAACATGTAAGATTCCAATCCTCCATCTCTTGTATTCTGTTAATGATGCTTCCATCTGTAGTTCTGTTGCTATGATCAGGGGAGCAAAGGGATTATTTCATCTTATGCTTCCAAGTCATCCATCACTGAGGAAAATCAAGGTAGGAACCAAGAAAAGAAACCATGGGAGAATGCTGGTTGCTAGTTCACTCACAAACTTGTGCTTAGCAACTTTCTTATAGAGCCTTGAATAACCTTCCTGAAAATGGTTTCCCTGCACAGTGGTCTGGGCTATCTTATATTAAATAATAATCAAGGTTCTCTTGAAAACTTGCTCACAAGCCTATTCATTCCAAGCAATTTCTCAGTTGATAGTTTCCTCTCAGATGTCTCTAATTGACAGTTACGACTAACCAGGGCAACAATAGATGTGAAGGAGGGAGCAAGAGCATGGGTGGCATGAAGGTGAGAGAAGAGTGGAACTGTGGCACACAGGACACAGGATTTGGGGGCTGGTTAACCAATCATCTATCTTTTTCTGTCAATAACAACCTACTCATTTTTCTATCTTCTATAACTAATCGCACTAGTAGCCTGTGTTGACGGATCCCACATTCCACCATTATATATTAATTCATCCATCCTCTCCTTATAGTCTCATGGATTTGTTGTTGTCATTCTCACCATTATTGTTGCTCTTGACCTTCCTTGATATTTTTCACTGTAACCAGCACATTTGATGGTTAGAAGATTGGGACCTGAGGTTTGGAGAGGAACATCTGGACTGATATTTCCATTATGCTTATATATAATGAAACGAAAAAATTCCATGATAAATGAGAAGAAATGGTAATTTTTTTTTTGGAAAATCCTCCTCATTTCACAGATCACATGGATAAGTACAGTATTCTTTCAGAGAGCCCTAAAATTTTTTGTATGTGTTTGCCTTCATGTATCTGTACACACTACATGCAGAGAGAGAAACCAGAAGACGACATCGAATCTGGAACTAGAGCTACAGGTAGTCTTGAGTCACCAATTAGGTTCTGGGAATCAAACCCAGGACCCCTCTTCATGAATAGCAAGTTCTCCTGCGAGTCAGGCACCTCTCCAGTCTTGGCTCTATTTGTTTTAGAATGTCCACGACTCAGAAACTATGAAGGCATGTAGTTTAAAAGGGAGAGTTATTAGGAGTAAAAAAATGCAAACACTTTTACAATACTGTCATAATTTATTTTTGGTCTAAGATCATTTGTTGACTTTCAGGCATCATGAAGTCACATGTTCTAGGATGTGTTCAGTCTTCAGTCACTTCTGTCCTAGCAGTCAAAGTACCGTGTTGAAACTTGTGTGCACTCTTTGGGAGCATACCAGACATTAATCAGTCCTTCGTTTCCTGTCTTCCATGCTGGTATGTTTCTTCCCCCAAGCTGCTTGGTTTATTGTTTATTGTTTGTCTCTCCTGAAACTCAATTCACAGTTTTCTGATATTGAGGAGAAACACTGATTTGGCTTCTGGAGTTGTTCTCTCTTGGTTACAACTGTTTTTTACTTTGATCCCATGGCTCTTTCTGGATACCTTAAAGTTGCTACAAGACCTTTGATAGTTCCAAGAATTCATGTTCTATCTTATACCAATATTTGGTTTCAGGTTTATGCAGGTGCTAGTGCACATGTGCGTTTGTGTGTGTGTGTGTGCTTGTGTGTATTCCTATATGTGTGTGTGTGCTTGTGTGTATTCCTATATGTGTGTGTGTGCTTGTGTGTATTCCTGTGTCTGTGTCTAGGATTCAGAAGAAGACAGGAAGACAGAGAGAGAAAGAGAAATATTTTCTTCTCTCACCAATTCTGAATTAAAATTTAAAGGAGAATTTGGGTGTGAACAAGGATCCTTCCTGTAAGTGTCTGGTTCCCCTGGACATTTCCTCTCTCCTATGTTCTGTTCTCTAACAGCTCATTTCCTAGCTCTCCCATGAACTAGCCTCTTCTACAATAGCTCACTTCTCTCTGTCACATGCCATTCTCTTCTATAACATAGTTGTTACTCTTTTCCTGAATGGTGGCAGCAGTGTTTTTAAAGGAAACATTTTCCCGTTAATTTCAATGAAGAATTTTTTTTTTTTTTTTGCTATGCAACCTAATGCGGAAAATTATTCCTTTTCATTTCTCCCCTGCTGAACACCCAGGGTGCCTTTGTAGGACCCAGACCTGACAAGCTCAATAGAGACCTGAGGCTCAGGCATTTACCCTGAGGCAATACTTGGTTCCAAGAAAGACCACAAACTGAGACTACCCAGGCACCACCCAGGAGCAGACCATCTAAAGGAAATTCCTAACATGCAAACAGTTGTAGATAGGGTCACCTGCCAGCACACACCCATCACTTTTCACCAGGACACCCCTGGACAAATGTCAGCCAATCAGAGGTCCTGAATCTTAAAAATTCCTCACCCCCCACCTTTGCTACTATAAAATCCCGACTCTAACTGAGCTCAGGGCTCTCTGACCACTCCAATACTATGGACTCACAGAGAGTCTGAGTTTGCAAACTTGTGTAAGAATAAAGACTCTTTGTTTTTACATACAGGACTCAGTCTCCTAATTGGTTTAGAGGTACTCCGTGATCTGGGCATAACACCTTCCTGACCCCTCTCGCATGTAGTCTCTTCCCTAGATCGTCTCACCTCTACCAATTGCTTTAAATAACACCCCAAATCTGGAGAATCCACAGTTTGTAACTTCAGTTTTGAGAGCTCCAGTGGGACAAAGAATTTTATTATAGCTCACTTAACTATTCTACTTGACTAGCTGAAGAAATGTCAGGTGCAACCCCATCTAGCTTTACTCCAAGTTGCCCAACCTCTGCTAGTATCCTGAGCAAAGACCACTACATGGAACTTAAGGCAAACACATAGGAGTTGTTCTGGTCTAGATTTCTTCATTGCTCCAAAACCCATCATGAATTGATTCATGTTGTCTCATCTCAGCTGATCTATCCTTGTCCAGACCAATGTTTTCTAGAGCCTTGAGCAATAAAGTAGATTTCTGATTTCATTTTCTCCCTACAATCTACAGTTGCATGTTTTGTTCTAAGTATCAACTAGATGGTTGCCATTCCCTCACAAAGCTTGAAATCTCCCAAATGCTTCCCCTTTGCTCACAGAATAAAATATGACCCATGCACATAATCCTAGAAACACACGCTCTAATTCTTGATCATTTTAAATAACGTTTATCCAATTTGTTCCTTGATAATTTAATATATGTACAGAAGTATAGAAATGTATTCTGATTACTCTCAACCACTGTCTTTTACCTCCTCACTCCTGTGTTCCCAGTTCATTTCCCACACTCACAACTGTTTTCTTTTGTGACCCATGACTGTACAAGTGTCTATGGTCTGGAACCCTCTGCTGGAACCTGATGGGCTCACCTGTGGGTACACAAGTGAAGATAGTAATCCCCTCTCTCCAATAAATTTCAGATTTTTTTCTAAAAGCTCATATTCTTTCCAGTAGTACATACTCATAGGTGCCCCCATCTTCTTACTACATATGCCCAGATCATCTTACCTCCCAAACATTTGGCTTTATTCTTTCTCTTGAGACCAGTGTGTGTGTGTGTGTGTGTGTGTGTGTGTGTGTGTGTGTGTGACATGGCTGGCTTCTTGAGTCATTGAGTTACAAGCCCATCTTCTGTAAGAAAATGTATCTGAGCATGCACAGAAAGTACTTCATCTCCCACTGCCGCTTGTCTAATTTTTTATTTATTCCTACTTCCTCATGGTCCTTGTACCATATGAAATATTTTTACTAATTTTTAACCTATTTTGCAATTCATCAATTTTGCAGATAACCTCTGGGCCAGCACTGAGCTATGTCCTATCCATAGTTTCTCTCGTTTCCTTCTCAGGAATCAAATGAGAAGCAGAGTTCTTACAATACTCATCATCCTTACACCCATTGTAACCATTGCTGAAACATATGTGTTATGTGTCTAATGGCATACAAAGCATTTCAAAAACCTCTTGCTTTAGTCTCCTTGCAGTATACTAAACATTTAAGCAAACTTGATACAAAGTATATGTTCACAGAACATCTATTGAGAATAAGTGAATCCTTATGCTTTATATTAACAAGTAAATCATTTTTGCTATGTAGAATATTCCTTTTCTTCCCTAAAGCTTAACATAAGAGCTGCCTTACACAATGGGCATTTTATGACTGGCCTCATTGTTCTCAAGTCTTTGTGTATGGGTAAAGAGCAGTTTTTGTTTGGAGTCTGAAGGGTCCATTATACATTGGCAGGTGTTCATGACTGCATTATGACAGAAGAGACACAGCTGGGACAGTTGTGCAAACACCAGAGTTTTGGTTTCATCATATCTAGAGGGCTCTTTAGCTTTACAGATAATGGTCTTGTACAGATCAGCTATAATGTTTACCAATTATTTTTCCCATCCTATATTACTCTCTTTGATACCAAAAATGTCTCATCTTACACATCTGGCCATGGTCATCTTTGGCTTTCATAGTTCTTAAATCATGCTGTCCCATGTGATGTTATGAGTAAACTTAATGGTGCTAATCTTTGGCTTTGAACAGTTTCTGTACCAACTGTAATTTGTATGCCTTTAGACACATAATGTATATGCTTCAGCAATGGTTACAAGGGGTGTAAAGATGATAAGTATTGTAAGAACTCAGATTTTTGCTTGATTTATAAGAAGGAAACAAGAGAAACTATGGATAGGACATAGCTCAGTGCTGGCCCAGGGTTATCTGCAGTGACATACAAGGAAATAATAGTTGGTATTACCTCTTGTTAACCTCCAATGATGTCTCCAGTCTATATTATCTCTCCTCTCAACATAAACATCATTTAATCGAGTTTTTTTTAACTTTTTTTATTGAGAAAAGAAAAAAAAAACAAATTTCCTCCTCCTCCCAGCCTCCCATTTCCCTCCCCCTCCTCCCACCCTTCTCCCCCTCCTCTCACCCTTCTCCCCCTCCCCCCACTCCTCTCCCCCTCCCTCTCCAGCCCAAAGAGCAGTCAGATTTCCCTGCCCTGTGGTAAGTCCTAGGTCCTCCCCCCTCCGTCCATTTCTAGGAAGGTGAACATCCAAACTGGCTAGGCTCCCACAAAGCCAGCACATTACGTAGGTTCAAAACCCCGTGCTATTGTCCTTGGGTTCTCATCAGCCCTCATTGTTCGCCATGCTCAGAGAGTCCATTTTTATCCCATGCTTTTTCAGTCACAGTTCAGCTGGCCTTGGTGAGCTCCCAATAGATCAGCTCCAGGGAACCTGAAATGACCCTATCCTAGAGCAATACTGACGAATATCTTGCATATCATCATAGAACCTTCATCTGGTGATGGATGGAGACAGAGACAGAGACCCACACTGGAGCACTGGACTGAGCTCCCAAGGTCCCAATGAGGAGCAGAAGGAGGGAGAACATGAGCAAAGAAGTCGGGACCACGAGGGGAGCACCCACCCACTGAGACATTTAATCGAGTTTATGCAGGATGATTGCCTTCACAAAGCCATGACCCAAAGCTTAATATGATTCTTGGCACATGGTAATGCAGAATGCATGTTAGCTGAATGAGCAGAATCATAGACGCTTATCTTGCCTTCCACTAAGCAGCCTCTCCTTAATAGAACTTCTCCTTAACAGAATTCTGTCCACTGGGAACAGGAGATATTAGAATAAATCCCAGCATGATTTTGTCAGTCAGCAAGGCTGTTTTCTCAAAATGTAGCTTCCCTCTTATTCAATAGAGTTTGCTTTCCTCTGCGCAATGAAGTATGAATTTGAAAATAAAGTCTTCTGAGTGTACATGGACAGTTTCCTGGTGTCAAGCTAAGTCGCAGGAAAGTGGAGAATCTAGAAGTGGAATAGATGCGGATCTACACCTGGCTGCAAGCCTGAACTCCACATGCCAATCTTTGCCTACTCTTTCCTCAGCACAATTGTGGGGCAAGTGCCACTCCTGGAGAACTGCTATGTCTAACAGACAGTCTGAGTGTGTCCAAAGTGTCTTCTGAGATGTTGCATGACTGATTTCCTGGTCTCAGGATTCTGTTTTCTTAAAATATACCTGAGAGTGGATGAGCCAAGAATGACTACATTCTAAATTTCAGTAGCTGGTACAAGATAGAGCCTCAGGAAATTTGAATTCTTCTTCCCCTTCTCCTTCTTCTCTTTTGTCTTCTGTCTCCTCCTTCCTTCTCTTCTTCTTCCTCCTCCTCCTTCTTTCTTTTACCTTCTCATCTCTCCTTCTTCCTCTTCATCCACTGTTTAGTATCTATATGGGTAGCATTTATATATCTAGAAGTTATAGCTACTTTGGGATGTATTTATATATGAAGAAATACAGGGGATATGCTCAATCAAAGAAAGTAAAGATAAGATGACAAAAATATAGAAAATGTTTTTTTTACCAAATATTTGTATATCACATGCTAATTTCTTAATCTGAAAGCAGTAGTACCATTAAATGTTTATGTTCTCATTTAAAAATAAATATAAAGAATATGATAATGAGCAAGAATAAATAATTATTCAAGCCTGTAATGTTTGTAAACAACTGACCCAGAACTTGAATTTGAACTCATAACATTAAAATAAAACTAGCATTGCATACTGTCTTTGAATATTTTGTGGAAAACTTAATTTTCATTTATTTAAAAAAATATGATCAAATATGTCATGCCTCTATTATGTCTTACATCAAGTAGAAAAGTTAGCAAAGGATAGCGGAGAGGTTACCTTCTCAATATTTTGTGAAGATTATTGATGAGATATTTTTGTTGCCCAACCCTCTAAAGTGATATGTTGATATATAATGGTGTTTGTTGATGAAGTATTTGAAATACAATAAGACTTGATGTGGGTAAGAGAACAGAACCTTCGGGATTGATTTAGTTTCCCAGTAAGATATTCCAGAAAGCTCGTCTTACCCTCCCTGTAGGACTTTCATCCTCTTTTCTGTAATTCTCCTTTTTCTCCTCTTCTTGCATCCCCTTCTCCCTCTGTCTGCACTTGGGAAGAAGATGCTATGTGAGCACACACTGAAATCTCACTAGGAAACCTTAGGAGGAAGCAGCATTGTGAGGTTTTATCATTGTGCAGACAGAAAGGGAAGGAGATCAAGGAGAAATCATAGTGCCCAGTCAGAGCCAAAGGACCTTGGAATCTTCACATGCAGAAAGGCTGGCGACCCTTACACTGTCTATCAGTCACATGAATGGCTGATAGAGAAGGCACAGTGTCAGGGTGATTTTTTTTTCTTTTTTTGCCTCTGCTCTAAAATTTCCAAGGGTTTGAGAACCAAAGCTGTCTACATCACAGTCAGCCCTACCACCAAGAGCAGAAGCCACATTATTGTTTATATTATTCTGGCTTTACCACTCTCTCTTATTATTTAATTTATTGGTGTGTATGTAATGTGTATGTGTGCATGCATGCGTGTGTGAGTGTGTGTGTGTGTGCATGTAGGCATGCTTGCCCATGGGTATGCATGTGGAGGTCAGAGGTCAACATCAGACCTCTTCTATACTTCTCCCCCTTAGTTTTTGAGACAGGGTCTCTCACTGACCATGGAGTTAGCCATTTCAGCTGGACTGACTAGCCACTAATCCCCAGGATTTGCCTCTGTTTCCCAGGAGCACTGGGGTTACTGCTATGCCCAGATTTTAAATGATAGTAAGGATATAAAATTTGGTCCTTGTGTAAGCATTATACCCACTGAACCATCTTCCTAGCCTCTCTTGCATTTTCTTATATTACAGTACTTTCTTGAGATGGTCTAAGCAGATGGTTGAAGTGCTCATTTCAGGAACCTTCTACAGAGGCCACTGGCTTTCAGTAGACAGCAGCAACAGGCAGTGGACAAGAAAAACTGTCTGTTGTCCCCAAAGTGTCTTTGGGTCTTTCAACCTTAAAATCCTCCCATTGATATTTCTGTTCAATATAGTTAGTGTCCTACTAAGAAGACTTGCAGGCATTCTATCAATATTGGGTAGAAACTTTGGTTCATTTTGATTCTTACCTCATTCTTTGTTAAGTTGCCACACCAAAACCACCCTTCAACCAAACTTCCAAAGCTCAATACATTCTGATCTTGCAGTCTGCGCTCACTGTGCACACCTTACAAGCATGGTTTATACCCTTTAACTTTGTGGACAATAAGTGATCACTGTCACATTGACAGGTTTTGTGGGTGCCATTTGGACAGCTGATATTCAAAAGGTACAATGGAACACTCAAGAAGGTATAACTTTTGGTGTCTAAATTCTGCTATGAACAGAGAGGTCTTTTGCTCTTCGTTATTTTATATCTTAAATTTCTGGGTCATAGTTGATTAATAGAAATATTTCAATCAGTAATTGAGGTTCATTAAAACACTGATCTATTCAGAAGAGGTCCTATAGACTGTCTGCCATGGCTTGCTTAGAGATGTCTTTCACTGTCTGTATGCTTTGGTCAAGTTGTAATTTCCCAGATACCCCAGTTTCTTATTCTGTGTGATGGGTGTGTGTAAATGGAAATACCCCAGAGTGTTGGCCATCTTTACCATTCTCTGGTCCTGAAATGTCTTCACATTGATGCCTTCTGTCACACTGACCTTTTCTAGCATATACTTCTGGTCCTCGAATGCTAATTTTTCTTCCCAGCATCTGATGGAATGCTAGGCACATACCATCCACTCAATAACCAGCTGTTGGTAGTTTGTACAATCGAAGCTGGATCCAATTCAATGTCTGGAGTTTTTATTTTAACTGTCTGATTCAGTAATGTGCCAAGGCAATTTTATATCATAGATGAGGCTGATTTGTAGAGAAAGTGGGAGCTCTGATTATTGAATGCCCGCCAAGTGGCAGGCCCAGAGCAGAGGTTTGGTATGCAGGAGAAATCAACTCCCCTCTTTTCAGAAAGTTTGAAAACAACAGCCAAGTGACTCTGAGGAAAATTTCCAGGTTACTAATTGATGAATGATAAAGACCGAAACCAAATGTGCCTGTGGTTGCAGCTTGTGCTCAGCACAAAATCCAGTGCATCTTCAAGTCGTAAATCCCAGAGGCTAGAGACAAGATTTTTGGGTTACCGTGCAAGTCAGGAATCCAGTCTTAGAACACATGGATTCTAGTCAGGTAGTCATTGAGAAATACTTCATCAAATCTTTTACTGTCTGAGTCTTAGCAGTGAGACAGCATTCTCCATCCTTACAAAACTGCCAATGGGTCCTTCTGTCCTCACTTTATAGAACTGAAATCTGATGGCTCAGTTGTCACTAGGTGCATTTTCATTTAAACAGGTGCCTCTGGTCTTAAACTTAGAATACTTTCTTTAAAATTGAAAGTTTTTTGGACTAGAGAGTTGTCTCAGTAGATAAGAGTACTTACTGCTTTTCCAGAGGACACTGGTTTGATTCCCAGCACACACTGGTTTGATTCCCAGCACTCACATCAGGTAGCTCACAATTGCCTGTGACTTTGGTTCCAAGATCCAACGTCCTCTTCTGCCCTCCATGAGTACCTGTACCCATGTGGTGCACAAAAATACATAGAGAAACACACACACATACACACAAATAATAAACAGTAAATAAATAAATGACTCAAAATGACAAATTAAAAAATAATATGTACCTTTAAGCTTTTAATATTTATGCATGCATTTATATAAAAGGAATATAATTATGTAAACACTGTTATGAAAGGATTGTTCTGATCACCTCTATTTTTCCCAAAACCTGCTCTCAACTTTCCTTATGTATGTATATATAACTATTGTGCTTTACAATTTTAAGCACTATAGAAAATGTTTTCGGTATAGAGAATGAGGATTTGATTAGGTCATCTTCCTTTGAACCTATCACAAACTCACTTCCAATTCTTATTTAAAATATATATATTTAAGGTATTTCATTTCCCTTATAAAAATATATTATAGAATACTTGGTATCATTACTTAATATCAACATGCCACAACCATGTACATATGTTGATTGCTGGTCCATTTTGTTAGCTATGGTGAATTTATGGACTCATTTGTTCACCTGCTCTTAAAATTTTTCTTCTAAATCCCCAACTTTCTCCCAAAACTGTGACTGTCTTTAAGTTCACTTACCGTAAACAGCATTATGTAGCCTCAACCACTTCTGAACTATTCCTCTTTGCTTTGAAGAGCAATTTCTTACTCATCTCCCTTTGACAATTTCCCTGGGATTAACACTCTTTCTTGTTTATTTATACTGTGCGTTTTTGTCCTTATAGGGGCATTGTATCATTAAGCATTGTACCATCACAGTGGAGTTTTGGTTTGCACATTGTGACTTTCTTCAGATCTTGGCTCTCACTTATCCAAAAATGTCTTTAGTCTAATTTTACCTTAGGAAATGCCACTTGATATTATGATTGGGTATAAAATCTTTATTCAAAAATATGTTTTCTTTCAGAATTAAAACAAAGCATTTCTCCAGTGTCTTTTGCTTACTAAACACTAATATATTTCTGTTCTCTAATGTTTTAAATACCACGTGTATTTATTGAAACATTAGTATGATAGTAGTCAGAATATATTGTGCTAAAGAAACCTTTCCCAATGCAGAAACAAAGCATGTCCCTGCTTATAAGAACTAAGAGAGCAGTGTTTGCCAAGGGAAAGACTGTGGGATGGAATCCAGAGGGATGGGAATAGTTTACATCATGGTAGTGAAATTTGTGTAAATGAATTTGCCAAAGATTCTTGAATTTTACCATTTGGATCTGCACAGTGTAATTGTATATTAAATATAACTCAATAAAAATAAAAAAATATCATGAGACCAGTATAAGCTTTAAGGACAGGACAAGTACCCAATGCCTTAAGGTCTTGAATAAGATCTGAGTTTCATTTTTTTTAAATATTTTTAACTTCATTTTAATATTCCAGTCACAGTTCTCCTTCCTACCCTTCCTCCCACCCACCCTCTGCACAGGGCCTCTGCTCAGCCCATTCCCTATCCACTCCTTGCATGCTTAGTCAATCCACATGCTTCTCTTAGGGTCTTCCTTGTTACCTAGCTTCTCTGGAACTGTGGATTGTACTCTGGCTATTCTTTGGTTTATATCTAATACCCACTTATGAGTGAGTACATACTGTATTTGTCTTTCTGAGCCTGGGTTACCTCACTCAGGATGTTTTTTTGTTTGTTTGTTTTTGTTTTTCTAGTTCCATACATTTGCCTGCAAATTTCATGATATTGTTTTTTAGAGCTGATTAATACTCCATTGTGTAAATATACTTCATTTTCTTTATCCATTCTTTAGTTGAGGGTCATCTAGGTTTTTTCCACGTTCTGGCTATTATGAATAATGCTGCTATGAACATTGTTAAGCAAGTGTCCTTGTGGCATGATTGAGTATCCCTTGGGTATATGCCCAAGAGTGGTATCGCTGGGTCTTGAGGTAGATTTATTCCCAGTATTCTGAGACACCACCCAGAGTGATTTCCAGATTGGTTGTACAAGTTTGCACTCCCACCGGTAGTGGAGGGGTGTTCTTTAAAATATGCCGTATCATCCAGCTCTCCTTTGGGTAGAACATTGAGCTCTTTTCTTCGGGTGCTACTAGGATTTAAGGCACATGATGAATGGCAGTTGTCTTCAGTGTCTGTGAGTCACTTGAGTTGGCTCAGTGCTTTTTTTCATTTCTTCCTGAATCTCAAGCTTTGATATTTGAGATGTGTTAGCCTGGATAATGTAGGGGAAAATTTCCATATTTTATCCATTTAGCTGACTACACTAAAGCTATCAGCACTTTGCTATCTCCTTGTGGTCCTGTTCTGGCCCAATTCCATCTTTTGTGTCAAAGATATCACTGCTCAATGACAGAATCCTTCAACCAAGTCTTCCTCCAATCCCTTGGAGGACCTTCAGGAGAAGTTAGAGTAGAAAAGAGAATGCATGTCAGCTCTGAATTCCACAGTCTGCCTGCCTGTGACCTCATAGTCTTGTCTATGGCAATAGAATCCACCCCTTTATGCTCCTGACTAACTCAGGAAACAGCCAGCTTTCCCTAGCTGGGTCTCCCTACCTGCTAGGAATGCCACATACACAGAGTTGAGCCAGACCATTGATGTCAGTTTGGGGGTAAGAGCAGAGACAGTGCCCTTTCTCCTGTAGTGAGCTATAGGGGCGGGCTCTCATGAATCTTGAATCTAACTACAGATCCTGTTTTATCCCGTGGACACAGGCATTTTGTGGAATTTGAGATAATATGGGATTATCAGGACACCCAAGTCTCTTCTTCACTTCTCCAAATGTAAATTTTAATCTTTCTAAGCTCATAAACATTTTACTTCTAATCTCCCCATGATCTAATGCTCAGAGAAAGGAGCAGAGAACACCTGTAAGATGACATCTGCTCCCTTCCCCATCCCTCAGCACAGCAGAAGGTGCCCTCCCCTGTCTTCCTGAGGCTACCACATTGAGATGAAAATGTGGAAAGCTCTGGGACCAGAACCACATAAATATTTGAAGAATAGTTCTCTTTTCATGTCGTGTTTGAAGGAAGTATTTCTTTTCATGTTCCTTCCTTCCTTTCAATTAGTTTATTTTCTGTGGAACGCTAGCAAGTCACTCTGTTAATGTATATTAAAATGTGTCCCCGACATTTTAAGAATAATTTTCAATAATAGCTGTAACTTCCTGTCATAGTGTGGTGGAAAAAATGTAAATTGGAAAAATTCAAGTGAATGGTTTTTGGTGTTGAGAATTTTATTTTTATATCAATCTAGATCCAGTAAATAATTAGGCATGTCAATGTGTAGACTATCATGTTATTTTAATACTGGTTTAATAATGATGATGATGATAATTGGTATTATATAAATGAATTAGCTTCTATTGTAATTTTATTATGTTGCTTTGTATTCCCAGAAATCCCAAAATGTATAAATTATCGTGCTCTCCATTTTTCAGAGATCAGTTTTAGAGGGTGGGAATGGAATAATTTTACTTCTTTAGCATGTGCTAAAAGCAGAGGTTTCAATTCAGATTCAACTGGCTCCAATTTTAGCTTAAAAAAATTCTTTAGGCAGAGGCACTTGCTTCTTGAGCCCACCCCCTTGCTTTGCCCAGTTCTCAGCTATCAGCTCCCAATTTCTTGAACACTTTCTTCAGGTCACACGGTGCATGATTGCCCTGGCTGACTAGCAATGCTGAAATATCCTCGCTTGTTTTGCTCATGAAAAGCTCATGGACAGTTGTATGATGGAGGAAGGTCATTGGCTAATAAAGGCACTGCCCTGGCCCATTTTATTGGTTAGAGGATAGGTGGGAGGAGTAGACAGAACAGGACGCTGGGTGGAAGAGGAAGTGAGCTCAGTCTGGACAGCTCTCCTCTCGGGAGCAGACGCCTGACAGAGACGCCATGCCCAGCTCCCGGGCAGACACACGCCATGAAGCTCCGACCCAGGATGGACTAGGCTAGAATCTTCCCGGTAAGCGCACCTTGGGGTGCTACACACAGATGATTAGAAATGGGCTAAATTAATATGTGAGAATTAGCCTAGAAGATAAAGGGCCAAGCAGTGTTTAAATGAATACAGTTTGTGTGTTGTTATTTCAGGCATAAGCTAGCCATGCAGGCGGCCGGGGTGCTGGGAACGCAGCCCCGCCGCCCCTATTACTACAGTTGTAGAAATGTCCCACTCATCCCCAGACTGTTGTAGAATTCTCCTGGAGCTCTGCATTTTCTGCTCTCATTGTCCAAATAGGAAGTGGGAAAGGAGAGAAGTTTCTTGTTTAGAAAGAAATCTCAAAGGACCCAGGAATGAAGAGTTGTGATGTGAACTCTGTTCATCACCATATGGGCAACTTAGTCACAAAAAGGCACAAGTACTTATGCACTGAGAAATGATGAGGCTGTGGAGGGCAGAAAGGCTACTGAGAGAGGGGAGCCAGGGATGCATGACACAGGAAAGAGAGAAGAATGAAGTGACTATAGAGGCAGAGAGGACCTTCAGCAGCTAGGCAAGGGTCTCTGCAGAGTGGTTTTCTCATAGTGTTTTCATTCACTAACACTGTAATACAGCAGAATTGGAGAATGAACTGTGTGTGTATCATATACTATGGGTTGTTTGGGCTAGAGCGGCAGCTCCATGGTTGAGAGCAGATATTTCCTGCTCTTGAGAAGGCCTGGAACTCAGTTCCCAGCCCCCATGTCAGGCAGCATGCAATGGAGGTTTCTGTCCTGCCTGGTCCTGCAATAAACACACATAAATGATATTATTTGCAATACTGTTTGGCCAGTAGCTTATGCATATTTATAGCTAGCTCTTATATCCCAAACTAACCTATTTCCATTAATCTGTGTATTGTCACAAGGTCGTGGCCTACCGGGAAGATTTCGGCCGGCTCTAGCAGAAGTATCTGTCTCCTATGGGGGCTCCATGGCTTCTCATGACTCTTCTATCCTCCTCATCTATCCCTGACTCTCCACCAATAACCCGTATCTCCAGATCACGGAATTTGACATTTCTTGCATGTTCACGTGCACACACCTTCACCCCTGATGTGAATACATAACTAAAAATAAGATAAATCTTTAAATTATGTTTGCAAACTGGTAGTATATAGACCACAGGGATATTTTATAAATTATATTATTTTTGTGACCTAATTAGATAAGTATTTATTATTCCCTCTTTTAGTGAGGAACAAGGAAAGCCAGCAGAAACATCCACAGGCTATGCAACAAGTCTATGAAGCAGGAGAGATACAGCATTGAACTAAATGGGAGCAACAATTCTTTTCAGCCACTCACAGGGTTTGAGGGTAAACTCTCTGGGTCAAGTAAATGGTGTGTGTAAGCCTGAGAGTCTAGCATCACCTGGGGGATGGGTCTCTGAAAAGGCTTATGGGGATGATTTTGACTACATTAGCTGAGGTGGGAAGACTTACCCAATGTGCATAACACATACTCTGACTGAGATCCTGGACTTTATAAATGGAAAACTGAATTACTGCAGACTTTTGTTGCTTTCTGATTGTTGGCAGTGATGTGACCACAGCAATTGCTTCTGTGACTTTGCATTTGTGATCGCTAATAACCCATTCTTCCATACTTTTAGTATCTGAGAGGTCAAGGTATTTTACAATAGCAGCTGAGAAGAAATTCAGTCAGATTTCAATCTTCCTGGTATCACCTCCCTGGAAGAGTTACCATTTCCTATTTTGCAAAACATGAAACAGAGACACAGTACAACCAAGGTATTTAGAGCTGACCAGAGCTGTGCATGTGAGGGTAGAAGGAAACCATTCTTGTACAGAATAGCTCCATTGGTTACTCTAGTTTTGAAGAATGGTGGGTGGTGTATGTAGACATTGAAAACAGGATCTCCCCTGACCAGGCCAGAAGTTCTTATGTCTTTGATCAAGTCTTTTCTCCAAACTTATGGATTCTGCAGGACTAGCACCACGGAGGCAGGGCTTTTGCCCATCTGGAAGCTGCCAGCGTTCAGAGGCCACAGTCTGCTGTTATTTGCATTGACTACACCATTGTTTCTTTCAGCATTTTGTTGTGCTGTCATTGAACTACAGGCTCTGGCTAATACCAGACGACACGGAACTGCTGGTCTTTCGTTTGTTTGTTTAACTCTTGCTCTTTTTGCTCGTATTTCTTTGTTCTTTGCTATTTCTAGGGCCCACAGATAAACCCCAAATAAATACATGGAGTCTTAAGAATGCCTGACCTTAGCTTGACTTATTTCTAGCCAGTTTTCCTTAACTTAAATTATCCCACTTACCTTCTGCCTCTGGGCTTTTTACTTTTCTCTGGTTTTGTATATCTTTTCTTTCTTTCTTATTCCATATCTGACTGTGCAGCTGGGGGACTGGCCCCTTCTTCTATAACTCCTCCATCCTCTCTCCCCAGATTTCTCCTATTTATTCTCTCTGCCTGCCCATTACCACCTATTCTTTCTTCTGCCTTGCTATTGGCCATTCAGCTCTTTATTAGACCAATCAGGTGTTTTAGATAGGTAAAGTAATATAGCTTTATAGAGTCAAGCAAATGTAACATCAAGAATGCAACTCACCTTTGTATCATTAAATAAATGTAACACATCTTTGATTAATGTTCTACAACACTGAGCTAGGAAGGGACCACGGCATCTCACTGCTGTTAAAGACTAAACTATGCCCATGTTAAGCAAAATCGAAAGTTCTAGAAAGTACCATGGTCAGTCTATAAAGACTGATTGGTTGGCTTTTAATGGCCCTCCAAAGATGTCAGTTTCCTGATCAAAAGAAACTGCACCTTATGCCACATTTATAAGAGGGCCTTCAAAACTGTGATTAATTTTCCCAAGAGAGACTAATCCAGGTGAGCTCAATGGAATCAGGAGGGTACTTACAAGAAGGCAGGAGAATCTGCCAGTGAAGAGATGTGAAAACAGAGCTAGAGACTGGAATGGGGAGCAATGGAGAGGGAGGGGGAAGGGACCTTGTGTTGGTTGGCAGAAATGACTTTCAAAAGTTAGCAAAGGCATGGCCAGAGATCTGTGCCTGGAGTCTTCAGAGGAGTCCACCCCAGTGACCCACCTGGGACTATTACTGGTCTCCCCACTGTGAGAGTGAATGTTTGTGGCACTCCTGGTAACCGGCCACGGTAGTAGGAAGAAACGAAGGCACCGGGTAATGACTTCATCTGCACAGTGCAGCACTGTGCATTGGTATTCAAGCCAGATTGAGTGCCAGGAGAGGGAATTTTAAAGGAAAAGTGTCCTGAATTTGAATCCTGGCAAGGCTGCTTACCAACTCCATGACGATAGCAAATTATCTTCCACGCCTCTTAAATGATTCATGTGTGGATGGGGCTTGCATCCTCTCTCTCCCAACATTCCTGTGATTGTGTCAGACGGCGCATCAAATGATCTGAATTCTGGCCTTTGAATTATGCATTCGCTATATTCTGATCCTATTTCCCCCACTTCTGTTATTCAGTAAGTATATTCCTTCTAGATAATGCTAGCTAGTCACCAGAATTTTCACTAAATTTCTAGATTTCATGGTTTCTTTCTTTGGCAAGTCAAAGGAAATTCTTGGTTTAGGATTTCATAAAGATAAGAGAGTTCATGGAAGAAAATATGCCTTCTCCATCGATTCAGCTGTTGTGTGTTTATACTATATATATTTAATGTGACAGAAATCTGCAGTCACCCGTTTCCCTTACTACTGTCCTTGCTGTTGTGCTCCAACCTTAAGAATGGTGGACCTTCTTTGTATGCCCCTGGGGTGGTGACTGATTGTCTGACTGCAAAGCAGTGCATCTCGAAGTCCAGCCTTGTTGGGGTCAGTGCCATGATGTTCTTCTGCAGTTTGTGGGAACTGACACATGACTTTGCAGACACTTTTTCCATGCACGCACACATTATCTCCTCTGTGACGATCTCCTGTGCTTCCTGCTTCCTTCTAAGCAGAAAGTTTAAGCTACACTTTTACTTGTTGGGGAGAGGACTCACAACTTTGAGGTAGGCCCCGTCTCCTGCATTTCAATTACTAAGAACCCCCACACATGTTTCCCATTTCCTTTCCTGGTGTCTCCATTGGAGGTGGTCTACTCAGACCACTGAATCCAATTAAACTGAGTTCTCCTTAAGACAGCTATGATGAACTTGTTTGATTCCTGGGATGCCCTGCAAACCAGTTTTCTTTCTTTTACACACAATAAGAGTTAGCTTCTGATACTCAGCACTGGGTTTTCTCAAAAGCAAAGCTTCTGTGAGCTAAACCCTGAAGGCAGGTTCAGCAATTTGAGACATTCCACTACCTTCTAGGCTAATTCAGTTATCCCTTCATGTCCTGATGACAGGCTAGCAAATATAGGCCTTCATGGTGTAGGCTGAGTAGTTTAATACCATGAATGAACAACTGAACAATTAAATATGCCATTTATTCATGCATATCATGTATACTTCCAATACCAAGAATTGGAAGAAAATGAATCCCTGTCATTAGTGAAAAGACATTCTTATCTTGTAAAAGTTGTATACGTGCCACCTGAAAGGAAAGGTAAGATAATCCAGCATTATGTCTTTTATTTTACCTGACTTATGTCTTTATTTCCATCTTTCTTGGGCTCTGAAGTAGCATCCACGTTAAAGTTGGCCTTTGCTGCACACTTCAAGACACTTAGGAGCAGCAGATGTATCTTCAAGGATAGAGGCCCAAATATTTGTCATGGGCTGAAGGTAAACACCATAAAAGTGGATGCTCGTGACTAGATTCGTGTTATCACAAAACTCAAGACTGCAAGTAAAAGATGTATCAGTTTCCTTTAATAAATGTGTGTGTATCATGTGTGTGTGTGCACATGTGTTTTTATTGTGAGCATATATGTATGTGTATGAACATATGTGCACATGTGTTTACATGTAATTGTGTGTACATGAGTGTGCACAAATAGTGCATTCATATGTTTACATGCATGAGCATTATGCACATGTGCAGCTGTGCATGTGCACATGTATGTATGTATGCATGTGTGTGTATGGACATGCATGAGTAGATGCTTGTGTTTTAATGAAACTTCTAACACATAGAGCTTAGGATTGAGTCTCCTACTAATATTCACTTTCTATACCTTCCAAGGTTATTATAATCCAGTTGAACAGATATAAATTATGAATGTGTAATTACTGTGCTTACTCACAAGTAATAGTAAAGTCAGTATTTTTTTTTAAATAGTGAAGAGTTGTAAGCATAGATGACTTGGGAAAGACAAGTTCTACATATGGAAAATTGCAGCTGCTTTGGAGAGTCAGCATAAAAGCTACAGTGAGTAAACAAACAATGAAATATCACTCTGCTTTTGTGGTTTTCCTAGTAATCTTATGGGATGAGAGTTCACATCAAACCTGTCATGTTACTAACCACACAGGATTTACTGGTACACTGCCATGAGGTCTGGAGAGCACTTCCACTTGTAGGTGAAGAAAGAAGATGGTGTTAAGTGGGGCCCAGACAAGGAATGGATTAAGAACATAGTTGGGTAAGCATTTAGAGACACAGATAAAATGGTTTCAAATAGTAAGCCCCAGGCAAATGCCCTGAATTCAGTGCTGAGATCACAGAAACCTGCGTCAGGGCAGGAAGCTTCAGAAGTCATCTAAGAGCATGGTGTAAGAACATGAATGGGGGCAAATGAGAGCATATGTGCACACAGTTAAATATATCCACTCCCTCGTGAAGAAGAAGTTCATTCTTGCCCTAAGAGCAGATACGTGAGGTGGGTTTAAAGATGGAAGCAACTGACACAAGTTTATTGTAGCTAATAGGACTTCTCTCTTGCATTATATACAGCTGAAAGGAAGACAAGAACAATGATGACAGACACAGAACAAAAGATTCCTTTTAACACCTATAAGAGCTGAAATGGAAGACTGTCAGAGAGAGTCATTACCAAGTAGGCCTCCTGATGGTCATCACTAGACAGATGAATCCAATGCCAAACACTTCATTCTTGCCTACAACAGGACCTATCTGGAGATGCAGAACATAATGTGGTCCCTAAGGGGCTTTTTCTATGAATAGATTCATCTCTCAGGATTTTCTTAAGAAATTACTGCAAAGCACAAAGAATCTAAGAAATAACTTCTTGTGCTTATTGAGCTCAGAAATCAGGTTTTTAATAGGACTGAGCTCCCTACCAAAGCTCCAGAAGATCATCCTTTGCTTCATCCCACTTTTGGTGGCTCCATGCATACTTCATCTTGTAGCTTCATTGCCTCCACCTCTGTCTCTATCTTCATAGCCATCTTCTCTGTGTCTTGTTGAACTAACTGCCTTATGTCTGTTGCACTTACAAGGCTGTCAGCTATGGCAAACAGGCTTCTCTTGGAAGCCAGAATGACCTTATTATGAGATTCTTACCTTATTACTTTGACAAAACCCTTTTTGCTAAATGAGATAATATTCACAGCTTGCACGTATTGGCACTTGTAGTCATGAGAGTCACTCTTCATGGTGACTGCTTTTAATTGTCATCTGTCACAGTGTAGGAAGAGAGTCTCAGCCACGAGTTGTCTAAATCAGGTTAGCCTGTGGTCCCATCTGGGGGACTGTCTCAGTTAGGTTGATGTCTTGATCAGGTGGGAAGACCTGGCCTGAGAATGCGTCTGAACTGAGTAAAAGTAGAGGACCTCATGCATTTACTTTAACTGGTCTCTTGTGTACAGGTGTGCCTGACTGATGTCACTTCCCTGAAATGATGGACTGATTACCAGGGGTTTTATGCCAAACAAACCCTTTTCTCTCCTAAGTTGCTTTCCAACCAGGTTATCACAGCAACAGAAGCACAACTAGATACCCATCAACACATCGCACTGTACCTACTCTCTTCTGCCTCTCCACCCATCGTCAAGGTAGGTCCCTCTTGTTCCCATTGTGAACAATGAGTTTAAAGGAGACAAGAAAGAACTTATAATTTGACTAAAAGTGTCTGTGAACTAACAGCTGATGTTCTTTTGACAGCACAGCAAGGCGGCTATGATTTGTCAGGTCAGGCAAGTGTGCAGAGCAGTTTCCAGGGGCTACTTGATCAATTCCACCATAACATATGGAGGAAACACTTTTCTTATTATTTCAGAGATGAGGGAGCTCAAACACAGGATGCTGGGAAACTTGCTGGAACTTACACACAGTCATTGGTTTTTTGGGGTTCACTAAAAGTAGGCAGGTGGTAGAGGCCCTTCTTAGCTCCTCACCTACTGTGTCCCTTGATATTCTTTCCCTCTGCATGCTGTGGGATCCAAGACTCGGGGAACCGAGATGACTGGTGCTCTTAACTACATGATCAACAGAGAAATGATTGAGTAACCTATCTTTTCGACTTACATGCCATTCAACAGCAACTTGATGTCTTGAAGACATTTCATGATACTTTGAAATATCCATTAGATAATGTTGCATGAAAATATCAAATAATTTGAGAACAAACATAACTTTAGAAAAACAAATCAGGTAGAGCATGTTACAATGTTAGTACTGACTGTTTCTAGTTTGGAATATTGTTCCTTCTCTCATTTGTTTTATAGATGTCATATTATCTATAGGAAGTCTATATTGCTTTCATGACGAGGTAAAATAAAGACTGCTATTAATTTGGGACAAAAACAATTAAGAAAATCTATCAAGATAAGAAGCATAAAGAAAGCAACAGAAAAAAATCATATCGTCAAGCCTGTTGGGAAATATAAGAAGGAGAACATCAAATTCTGCAGTATATTGATTAGAAGGGGCTGAGTGAGGATATAAACAGTGGGCAGTACTTGCGTATAAGTGAGATGGAGGTGTATAGCAGAAAACACACAGACGCTCCTGTCATGAGTCTATCATTGTTTTCTGAATCAAATGCTGAGTAAGCTTCAGAGAAATCAGAAAGATGCCTTAGCATCTTAAGGGATAAATGTCCTAACTAATTCATTTTGTTCACTTGGTATTATATGTTATAAATGTGATCTGGGTCAGAGTCTGATGTCCCAAGACATTAGGAAACACTGTCAGACCGCTCAGAGGAACAGGCTTCCTTTGGTCCCCTCCAAATTACAAAGCACATCTTTCCACCTTAGAGCAGGCCCCAGAGTTGTGTTTAGTTCGAAGCACATTAGCATCATGCTTCCAAAGAAATGGGGTCCATTCCAGCCACCGTAGGTGGAAAGGATGAGATGGAGATACATGTAAACAAGAAACAGATTGAGATTCAAAAGGCTAAGGAGGCTTTAGCTACCAAGACTCTCCAGTGACCAGCTGCTGTCTCTGTCTTTGCATGATGTCATTCACTTTGTCATGGTGACTCCATGGCATATTTCATATATGCTTCAGCTTCTTCTTGCTGTCAACTGGCTCTCCTTGTTGTTGAGTTTTGTCTCCACATCATAGCTAATTCATCACTTTGGCATGTTCCCTCTAATCTGTCACATTGCTGTTTTTGAGCAGCATATCCTTTGACACTGGCTTGTTAATGGATTGGCTACCTTGCCCACCTTTCTGTACCTTTTGTCCTGTCCAGTTCTTAAGGGTAGAGTATTTCCCATCATTGGATAGTTGGCATAGCTGGAACTATGGGAAGTGGATATTCCACATAGGTTTTCTTTTTCCAGAAAAGAATCTACTTTTCTTATGAAACAGACTTTATATGACAAGAAATAAATGTTTCTGTGATCAACAGTCCAATACAGAACTTCATTTTTCAGTGAAAAGCAAAAACATCTGTATTCAATGTGACAAAATTGGGATAAGAATAAGGAGAAAGAATGACTGCTCCACCTGACCCAAACCCATTTGAGATTAAAGTTTAAGTAGAGGAACAGGGTTACACACACACACACACACACACACACACACACACACACACACGCACTTCCCAGTCAAAATACAGTCCCACCTACTTTTGACTCATCACATGTTGTGAAGTAAGCCCTTGAGAGACCACCACACAGGCTTAAAGTTAAAAAGCAAAAGTCTTCATTACTGGCTGATGACTGCATGGAGAACTTGCCCAAATCATGCAGCTCTGAGCTCTACAGCATTTTGTCTTTTACACGCAGTATCCACATTCTGATTGTCACACTTCAGTTAGCAAGAAGCAGAACTACAGAAGTCAAAAAAGCAAGGCAAGTATATTTCAGGACTGTCTTAATTAGGGTTTCTATTGCTGTGACAAAACACAATGACCAAAGTGTTAGTTGAGAAGGACAGGATCTCTTTGACTTATACTTCCACATTGCTGTTCATCAATGAAGTAAGTCCGGACAGGGCAGGGTCCTTGAGGCAGGAGCTGATGCAGAAGCCATGGAGGGACTCTACTTATTGACTTGCTCCCCATGGCTTGCTCAGTCTGCTTTCTTATAGAACCCAGGACAACCAGCCTAGGAATGGATGACACCTCTCACAATGGGCTGGGCTCTTCCCCATAAATCACTAATTAAGAATTAGTGATTCTTATGTATCTCACAATTGTATCTTATGGAGGCATTTTCTCCATTGGGGTTTCTTCTTTTCAGCTAACTCTAGCTTATATCAAGTTGGCATAGGACCAGCAAACACATAAGACTTTCCTGAAACTGTAGACTAGGTCTTTGATAGATTAGGTCTTTGTTCCCATTTGGGCAGTTGTTGGGGCCTGTGTGCTAGGTTTTAAAGTCAGAATGTTATCCCCACTACGGCTTTGTTAGTTTTAAGTTCTAGGAGCCTGTTATAGTTGTCTATGCTGTAAGGTTGTCTGAAAAATTGTAAATCTTCCTGTGAGAAAAGTTTTCTCTTTTGCTGATCTAGACTTCAGTTTTCTTTCTACCAGCATGGAATTCCTGGAGAAACTCCAGTTTCTTGGGATCCCTTATTTCAATAGTTCAGTAATCAAACTGAAGGACACAATGTTTCTTTATAATTGTTTCCCTCTCCAGATGAGGTACACTTCCCCACTGTTTCAACACTTCTTGTCGTGAGGTGTGATATGTTTATGTCTGTCACAATATTATGAACAATACAAGTAGGAACCAGGTAACCTCTTTCTTTTCAGAAAGAATGACTCAAGTAAATTCCATCCTCTCTTTCTTTCTTTCTTTCTTTCTTTCTTTCTTTCTTTCTTTCTAAAAAACAGGGGCTCATCATAAAACCTAAGCATGCTTTCAACTTATGATACTCCTGCCCCAACTTATCATGTAAGTGTAGAGATTATAAGCAAATGCCATCATATTCTTCTTGACTTCCTCTCATTTCTGACAACCTTACTTTTTGTCTCAGAACAATATTCTTGAAGCTACCACTGGTAAACCATCTAATGATTTATTCTCTACTGTTTCTCATCACCAATGTCTGATCTGATCCAGTGCTGGGCAGCTGATGACAGATGTCAAGGAATCAGTGCATTAAGCCATTTAAAGCCCATTTTAAGCTTCTAAGAAGCATAAGGAGAATGGATCTGAGGTTAGGCATTCATGGAGTTCATCCTGTGTGTTCTGTGGGTAATGCTCTAGTCTCTCGATAAGATTATTAATGCCCTTTGTGAGAAATTATACTTCTGCAGAATGTTACCAGATGACAATTAGTCAGAAGGATTCCAAATGCACAATTATCAAGAGATAATTTTGAAGAATGTTAATGGACAACAGTCATGAAGCTTACAAAACACAGCCAATAAGAGTAAAAGCAATTTACAAGTTACAGCCATATTTACGAATTAGTCAATGCTCAATATCTTTTAATCATGATGAGGCATTATTTGGGGTATCCAGTGTTAGAGTCTAATTTTCTTTGATTAAGATGATAATCATAATATAACTATGAATATGCAAACATTAAGCCTGATTAGCATCATTGACAATTGTAATTTGGAGAACTCCATCTTCATGAACTATTTCTTTAAGGCTTCTGTCAAAGAAGGCCTATTATTCTTACAAAAGATCCAGCCAGGGCCAGCATCATTATGTAAAATTTTTTTTACAGAATCATACACACACATCATGCACATCATACAAATATGCATTCATCTATTATTGAATAAAAATGAAGTAAAATCCAAACTCTTCAACTCACTAGGATAATAAAGATAAAGTATTGGCAGAAAACATTTTTTTTTAAATCACAAACAGGTCATGAACAAGGGTAGCATATATGTACAATAATAAAACACTTACTTTTTTAGAGCAAGCAGATATATGTTAAGTTTTCAGATCACAAAATTGTCCAAATTGCCTACTTTTTTCATAGGTGCCTCTTTAAATCTCTAAGATACTAAGAGGTCAGCACTGTATCGCATGTGGAACAAATCGTTTTCATAACATGTAGACAGGGTCTCTGAAGGCTCATTAGCATCTACTTTAAGCCAGTGCCCATTGCTTTCAAGAGTCAGTAGTTAAAGGAACTGAAGCAGAGTGATAGCAAGGTCCAGCTAAAAGATTCCATCACTGGTATCCACTGTTTATTTAAAAGAGCAAAGTTAAGCACAGCTGGGGTGGTAGAAGGGCTTCACCTACTAGTCCTTGATCATGACCTGTCCTTCAGTGTTTCCTAGGTAGTCCCATGGGGTGTCTTGCATTTCTCCACAGCTGATGTGCTTAGGTACAGCTCTTCAGCCTGACTGAGGGCCAAGGAGATGCAGAGCTGTGTTCTAGGCTGCTGTGAGCATGACTCAACTGGCTGCGGCTTTATCTCCTCTTTCTGTCTCTTCTCCAGGCACACCTGACTTCCGAGAAGGCCCTATGCAAGGGCCAACCCTTCCCTCAAGACTTCAAACCAATGTCCACATATTCATTTTTCTACCTCATCAAGTATAGATAAGAACCAACTGATGCTGGATGAAATAGGAAGACAGAGAAATTTCCCTGGGAGGAAACGACTCCAGCAGCTGTTGGGTCCTTCCATTCTTTCCTTTCCATCTGGGTCCAGTGTGTTGTAGAAAGCAGACACTCCCAAAACATGCCTTTTAGTCCCTTCGTGATTGCTGTGATTTTTGCTCGACTTAGGATCCAAACTGTCTCTGAACCAGCCGTATTTTGCTACCCATCCTGAGGAGCCAATGAAAACATTCAATGTAATAGTGAGTAGATTTGTTTAATGAGGCCATATTGGGAAGATGGAAAAAAGGTGACCCCTCTGCCAAGTCCATCTTCATCAACATCAAATTTTTGACTAAAAGGATTGAGGGCTGATGATAAGTTCATTTAAAAATGTGGGAATTAGGAAAGATAAGGAAATGCGTACATGCTCTTTCTTTAGGTTACTACATTTGCTCACTAATTCCTCTATCAAGACTGGTTACTTATTTTCACAAAGCGTAGAAAACATGATTTTGTGTCTTAAAAAGACTTTGAAGTGTTGTCTTGAGGGAAGCACTAAAGGAAATCTATCTTGGCCTTTTACTACACTAGTGTATCTCTCCACTGATTGCTAAGTTGTGGTTCTAGAAATTTCAGACAGATTTGACCTAATTGGGATACTGCACATGAAATGAATCTTAGGGTTGGGACCTTCAAAACTGCCTGGGCTAATTAACAGAAAGAAGAGCTGAACCTTTTGCTCTGGTGGACTTCCTGGTAGTCACTAAACTATTGGATCAAGTCCAGAAACAGCTGGGAAGATGAAAAGCTTCCAGGACATATTTCCTAAGCGCTATATAGAGTAAAAGACACGCTCAATGCCATTCCAGGCACACAAGAATTTCTCTGGTTTCATTTTATTTATTTTATTCTTAGTTATTGTGCATGTGAAATCTTTAGATAATAGTAAAGAAAAACAATATTCTGTTGAGTTGAGGCCACTTAGATTGCATATCTAATAATATATTAGATTATTAATAAGAAGTCGCTAAACAAGGTCAGAAAAATGCAAAAACAATATACCAATAGAGTGTATAAATCCTTCTGTTTTCAACTCATTCTCCTGTCAATACCTTGGCTTCCCCTCTAAGTCTAGGCTCAAATTTTAATCCTATATCCCATGGACTGGCTTTTCTTGATCTATCACATGTTTTATTTACACCTGCTTTCTCTATATTACTATGGCTACTCTAAGCATCAAGTGACTGTGAATGCTTCTCAATAATCATTTTTTTCTCCTAGGAAATTTATTTTTACATTGTAGCAAAATAGCACAAATTTAGTTAAGGCAACAGTATGCCATGTTCCCCATCCCATGGATATCTGGGCTCAAGCTCAGATCTTGCTTGAATTCTCTCATGCAGTAGCAACCAGATGGCCCTAGAGACAGATCTGATACACTGACTTATCTTGGAGCTAGCTGGGTTTCCCTTTTGCACATGGGCCCTTCTTCATAGGTTCTCAGGTCAAGTTGTGACAAGAGCTATAGAGCTTTCTAAATGACACCCTTAGATGCCCCAACTGTCACATGTGCAACCCTTTGTTGATTAAGCAAATCATGAAACTCTACCAAGAATGAATGGGAGGAGGCAAGCACTCGGTTTTAGCATCATGCATAGCACACATAGGAAGGAAAAGAATGGAATGTGTTGTGTTTTGATCATCAACCAAAGATAATATGTTCTAGTTCCACTTTTTGTTCTATCTGCCCACCCATCCTTCCACTTGGCCAACAAACACCTAAATATTTCTCTGAGGCAGTCACTGTCCTGGGCACTGATATTATAATGCTAAAAGGACAGGTGCTAAACCATGACCTAAACCTGAGGGGGGTGTGGAGAAGGTGGGCTGGGAATGAGAAATAAAGAAGACAAAAGGAAAAAAACTGAGGTCAAGAGTTCTTTCGTAGGCTGGCAACTTATGCCTAGCAAGTTTATGAAATAGCACAACTTCTAACATACTATTTGTGTGTGGTGGGGTGGATGGGTGGGGGAGTGTGTGTGTGTGGAGTGGCCAAGGTCATCAGAGAGCTAAATACAACAATGTTCACCAAGAGAACACAGGCTACATCAGAACCCAGCTTCCCTAGGACTGGTAAGCACAGCCCAGTGGAAGGGTAAGATTCCCAGAAACTGCAACCTTGACTGCTTCAATACCCTGTCTCAAGCACCAAACTGGACTTTGCCAAGTCGCCTCCTGGACAAGGATACAGAACTAAGGCTTCTTTTGTTCTCTTATCCTGTACTCTGAGAAAGGCTTGGATCAGCCTGGCTCTCAATAGTCCCAGAATCTCAGTAAGATCAGAGAGTGAGAGAGAGAGAAAAAAAACACTATCCAAGAAATACAGCTTCTAAGTATGATAAGCATACTTTATCACCGTGCCGTGTGAAGATTCTTACTGAGAATGGGTCCCCAAAGTACTCTTGGCATCACAGTCCCTGAAAATGAATGACAAATAGTTAGAAGGCAGAAGTCCACCCCCAGCAGGATAGCGAACTAGACAATGCCACATTGGCTTAAACATAACGCAGGATAGATGCTTTACCTAATAACTTCCTTAATTAAATTACACTTGGCCTTATGTCTCTGGGTTCCTGACCTCATTTCTCTGATTATTTTCTCACTGTGGAACATAGCACACCTGACATATGCATTTTTTATTTCTTATCTGTCTCACATACTAAAATATGAGTTCCATTAAGGAAGACTTTTTTGGGTCTATTTTGCTTTCTCTTGTTTCCAAAAATGCTTATTAAATAATATACAGTCAAAATCTGTGCAGATTAAATGTGTACGTTGTTTCAGTCTCTCTAATAAATTTTAACTTTTCTTTATACATTGTAAACCATTTTTATACCTTATATTCATTTGCTGTGCATGACGACCATTGCAGAGAATCTGCAATCAGAGAGCTCTGGATTCTATTTCTTATCAGGGTACTGACTTCCCACTTGACTTTGGGCAAATCACTTGGCAGCCTTGTGTTAATTTCTTCATGCCCACAGAAAAACTCTGGATCTCTGAAGCCTCCTCTTGGCCCAAGGATCCATCCATCTTTGATTTTTTTTTTTTTGTACAGTGAAATCATTAGAAGGCAACTCAAGACTTAAATCAATTGCTCTAACTCACACATAAAAGGACCATGGAGAAAAGGAATAAGATTCTCAGAGGCAGCAGGCTGACAGGGTATATTCTATAGAAGAATTTATGGTTGTCTTATAAGAGAGATATGAAGAATTAAAAAAATAAAATGTTCACCCTCTAGAACTAGACAGATTACAAAGAGGGAGCAGGAAAAGTGTATCCAATACTTTTGAAAGGTTGATCTGCATATGGCCTACTCTGGGCAGATCTATCGCAAGTAAGGGAGGAATACATTTCTGTTAGAACTTTAACATCATAGAATCAATGAATCCAGCCTAAGTCATTGGAGAGCTGCTTCCAGCTGCCCATTCTGTTTCTATCAATGAGGTGCGTTTTATCCTGACAGCTCTGTTGGAGGCAACACAGCAAGTATGGTGCCTTGAGCCTTTGCAGGTATGTTCTGAGGAGGTATGGCCGTGTAACGAAGGCAAAAGTAGTGTTTCCTGCCTGACTGAAAGGAAGGAGAGAAGGGAGATCCAAGCTACATTGAGGTTCAAGTCCAGAAACAGTTGGTTAGTCAACGCAGTGACTATTGCTGGAAACCAAGCCACCACTTGAACTCCACTACGAACTTCACAGACACTATGAACTCCGCCATGCCTAGGCATCAACATGCACATGAATTCTTCTGGCCAGGACAGAACGAAGGCTGTCCCCAGAACTGAAGCTCTGATCGCCTTTCCTGCCAGGTGAATTCAACCCTCCATCTCTCACGGAAGCCACACTGAGACACATAACAGGTGATAATCACTATCACCTGTCATTGTCAGAAAACACTGTTTAAGAGCAAGGAAGAGAGGCAGGGAGGGCAGGGATGGTAATTTGTATGAAAGCCTGAAACATTGGGAGCAATTGAAGCTTACATGTAGAACCAAGAGAAAATCATGCTTCAAAGTAATCATTGATGTTGAAGATGGGAAGGGGCTGCATGCTTACTCATCTGGACTGTTCTGTCATGTGCTGAAGTTTTCTCCCAAGGAGAGGATTACATTTGAATACATGGACCTTCCATTCCATGTTTCCATTGCATGGATCCAGTTTGTTCTGGAAACCATACAGGGCTTCGGGCAAAGGAAAATTGGAGCCAATAGTGAAAACGGGCATGGAATTGACATAAATGAAAAGATCGTGGGACCGTTGGCAGTTCCTGATAGCCCTTGCTCCCCTGGAGCAGGGATCTGACATCACAGCCAGTTCCAGTCCTGGAGTTTCCACTAAGTGATAGCATGGGGAAATAAAAGTTAGTCTCAACCATCAGAACTATGAGGTAATGATATTGTGAAGGGTGTGGAAGTGTTTGGGAGTAGCAAGTGGGACCCCCAGGGTAAAAGAGAGATTGAAAATGCTAAGTCACAAGTGGCAAAATTAAAGCCAGCAAACCTCAGGCTTTGTGTCTCTGGAACAGATGTTGTATATAAATGTTTACTGAACAGCTTCTGCCTTGCAACTCTTCAGTGTTCATTGCTTAACACTATCCAATGTTGCTTGAAGAAAGCAAGCTCTTACAAAAACTGATGTGCAGAAGGATGGCTAGGAAGGCCCTCTTTAGCCTTGAGCATGGTGAGGCTCTAGAGAGAAGACCTTGCTCTGCAGGCAGCAGACATTCAAAGCCTAGATATTTGCTCCATAGTTCAGCAGCTACCCTGATTAGGTATGCTTTTCTCTTACCACCACGCTTTTCTGTCCCTCCTGGTCCCAGTTTCCAGTCTGGTCGGACAAAGTAAACATTAGAGATGTGAATGTTCTCTTTGGACCATTATAAGATCTCAGTGACTGTGGGCAAATCAATGCAAATGAAACAACAGCATGGCACGGCATTGCTGGGTAGTAAACGCTCAAAGTAAAGAAATTCCTCAAAATGAATTGGAGTCAACAGAAGACACATGGAATAAGTGAATATTAATCACAGTGATAGCTTAGTTCTCCCCAAAAAATGAAGGTAGGTAGTAGATAGTGAAAGAGCAGTCTTCAGATTGAGAAGGAAGAAGAAAAACCTTGAGTGTCAATTTCATGTCCCAATGAGATCTGCCTAAAATAGTGCAAAAATATAAACCTTAGATAAGCAAAACCAGAGAAAGGTAGAAAAACATTCACTGTTAAAACAGTGACTGACACAACTGGACAAGAGGTAATAAAGAAGGAAACGGAAATAAAGGGTATAAAGAAACAAAATTGCCTGTAGGTTGACCTGGTTTTATAGTTACAAATTCTTAAAGAAACCCTACAAAATCAGAGGTCTGATTAATGGATCATGGGTCTCAGGAGCCAGAGCTGATGAACAAATAGCAAGTTCATGTCCATTAAAACGTCAAGAGTTTTCAGTCTAGTACTAAAAAAACCAGTACTAAGCTAAGTAGGAATGAATCTGTTGTAAGGTGTACAAAGACCTATATGTTGAAAACCAGGAATGCTGTGGAGAAGGCACAGGGACCTAATTTAGTGATTGTATTTATCTATTTGCTTGCTTATTTGGCTAGAAGGCTAAATATGATTATTAACTCTCTCAAAATATGATTCTGGTCAGAATTACATTGCAATTTCATAGACACTGGCAAAGACCTTGGAAAAGAATGAATTTAAGATCATAAAGTCATCATAATAAGGCAGTATGTTATTATAGACAAGAATTTATAAAACGTGAGCGAGAAGCCAGATCAAGTGATCTTTGACTGAGATGCCTGATCAGACTAACAGAGAAAATGTCGTATTGTCAGCAACAACACAGAAAATGTGCAAATTGGCCTGGGCAGAAGTCCAATCTGAGAATCATGGTGTGGCATTCATGGAATGCTGGGTTCAACCCTCAGCACTGCAAGGAGAAGAGTCAGAATCAGAAGGTCAAAGACATCTTAGCCACACAGCTCATTCAAGGCCACTGGTACATAAGATCCCGCCTCAGAGAGAAGAGAAAGGAGACACTTGAAGCACACTTCCCATCAGAATGTAGCTCAGATGCTACAAGCCTAAGTGTGAGAGCTAATATTGCTTAGGAAAGCACCACTGGGGCTTCACTGTAGGGATGCTTTTCTTCACACGATGTTCAGCCATAAAAGCTGATAATCAGGTGGCAGACTGAATTTGTTAAAAATGAATGCCTCGGCTCATCAAAAGCAACTTTCAGAAATGAAATGACAAGGCACAAATTGAAAGAAATAATTTATAATTCTACATCGGGAAATGGATTTATATTCCTTGTACATAATCAGTTCCTACAGTTCTATTATAAAGAGAAACTTTAAAAATAGTGAACAAAAGACTAGGGCAGATTCCACATAAGAGAAGACAAGCGGGATTCAGTAATTGCAAGAAAAGACATGTATCAAGGTTAGATATTAGAGAAATGCATATTGAATCCACTAGTATACACAAATTAGACTGGATGATATATTAGTACAAAATAGACAGGCTAGACTACCATAGAGAGACAGCTGGTATCAACCTTCAGGGAGAGTGTATAAGCAAGATGACTGATAGTGTTCTTACTAGGGATGTCATATAGAACAGGAAAACCGTACAAAAATTTGTTATAATCTTTAATATACAGTAACTTTATAATCATCAATTTCTTCCAGATTCCTTTTTGTATTTACAAAATGAGTTATTTATTCATAAATGTGTATATTATATACATATATGTACTCATATATATTGCCTTGAGAATTCTTGCAGAAATTTTTTACTTTGTTTACTTATTTAATTTTACATCCCAACCACAGCTTCCCGTCCCTCCTTTCCTCCAACTCTCTTCCATCACTCCCTTCTACCCCCCCTCAACCCACCCCCTCTCCATATTCATTCAGAAAGAGGCAGGATTCCCATGGGCATCAGCAAAGCATGGCACATCTAGTTGCCATAAGACCAAGCACATCCCCCCTGTATTCAGGCTGGGCAAGACATCCAGCATGAGGAATACGTTTCCAAAAGCCAGCCAAAGCACCAGGGACAGCCCCTGCTCCTATTGCCAGGAGTCCCACAAATAGATCAAGTTATGTAACTGTCACATATTTGCAGAGGGCCTAGGTCAGTCCCATGCAGGCTCTCTGGTTGTCAGTTCAGACTCTGAGAGTTTCCATGAGCCAGGCTATCTCTTTCTGTGGGCTTCCCTGCGATGTCCCTGACACACCCCTGGCTCCTACCATCCCTCCACCCTCTCCTTAGCAGGGCTCACCAAGCTTAGCCCAAAGTTTGGTCATGGGTCTCTGAATCTGCCTTTGTCAATCATTGGATGAAGGCTCTTTGATACAACCGAGGTAGTCACCAATCCAATTATAGGGGACAGCCAGATCAGGCTATGCATCCACTGCTGCCAGGAGTCTTACTTAGTTGGAGTCATCCTTGTAGACTCATGGATCAGGGTTCTTCTCAGATTTTTATTCCACAGAAATGTTCACATGACAAAAAGAGAGACTTGCTTAACATAGTTATAATGTGGGAGGACCTTCTGTATATGTATTGCTTGGATTGGTTAATGAATAAAGAATCTGCCTTGGCCTGTGATAGGGTAGAATAGAGCTAGGAGGAGAAAACTAAACTGAATGCTGGGAGAAAGGAGGCAGAGTCAGAAGCCGTGATGGAGCTGCCCCAGGAGAAAGACATGAGCTGTCAGTTGGAGCCATGACCCTCGTGGTAAAATATAAAATAATAGGATTGGGTTAATTTTAGATGTAAGAGCTAGCTATCAGTATGCATAAGCTAAATTGGCCAAACAATATTGCAAACAATATAGTTTCTGTGTGATTTATTTTGGGAGTCTGGGCAGCTGAGAAACAAACAAGTGGCCTCCCTTACAACATAGTTATAGGTTGAGTCATGGTATCAAAAGTTCAAACAAATAAAAAATGCAAAAAACCCCTTAAAACCACTTCAATATCCATCAATTAAAAAGTAGGTAGGCAGCAATGAATACATCATGGGTAAAAAACTAAAAAGAGCAGACATAGAAGGGTCATGGTGTAAATGTTTATATGATAGTCAAGAACACATAAAACAGATATAAGATAAAGGAAATAAAGAAAATAACACACTAGAGGGATGACCAGAGAGTGGCACTCTGGGTGGCTGGTGGACACATGGGAAGGGAGTGACCAAAGGTTCTAAGACAGTATGTCCTGTTGTATTGTACAGGGCTATGGCTCAGTTGTATAGTACTTGTTCAGCATGCTTGAAGCTCTAAGATAAAACCCTAGTGAACAAAACAAAGAGCAAACAACAACAACAACAAAAAACAAAAACAAACAAAAAAAGTCCCCAAAGTCAGACATTATTTGGGCCGGTTCAGTAGGTAAAGGACCTTGATGCACAAATCGTTCATTTGAGTTCTATCCCTAGCACCCATGTAAAGGCAGACTGGGAGCCAACTCCACAAAGGCATCTTCTGATCTCTATAAGCACATTGTAGCATGCACATTCTCACACATCAAACATGTATATGTATATATATATATACATACATATACATACATATATGTATATATATACATATTGATCATCAACAAATTAAAAATTACAAACAAACCCCAAAAGGTCTATGTGGTTACAGAACTTAAAGTACATTAAACTGCACATTTAAGACTTCTGGGCTTAAAGTTGGGCGGTGGTGGCACACACCTTTAATGCCAGCACTTGGGAGGCAGAGGCAAGAGGATCTCTCTGAGTTCAAGGCCAGCCTGGTCTACAAGAGCTAGTCCCAGGACAGACTCTAAAACTACAGTGAAACCCTGTCTCAAAAAACCAAAAACAAAAAAAATAAAGACTTCTGGGTTTTAATGATAATATTAATATTCTAGTTATAGAAAACTATAATGCAAAAATCAGAAGGTAAACAAAGAAAAACTATAATCCATCTTCAAAGATACTGGAATGAGTGAGCTTTGAAAAACCTTACTCATTTTACCCATCTAGGGAGACTAGGACACCCCATGGCAGTAGCTAGCTCTCTATGGTGCCTTCCCCAGGTTATGAAGTAGCTAGGACATCAGGACTTTAACTATAACAACATGTATATGGCGTAAGGTCTGTGAAATTTATTTATTAAGAAACAAGTAGAGAGCAAGTCCCCTGTGGTGTGTGACAGACTCACTTTGTTTTGCTCCATATAGCCACTTTTATAGTAGAAAGCATGTTAAAAGGGATCTGGTAAACAAAGCCTAGAAGGTCAAACAAACACTGAAAGCCACTGTGTCTTGTAACTCTGTTGCTTCTGGCAGTTGTGGTGATGATGAAGAGCCATGGGGTATGGTCAGGGGATGAGAAGTCTATGGTAGTCAGCATTTAAATGAAATTGGAATTGCAAAGAAAAAGCTGAAAATTCCTCTTGTTATAAGCAAAAATAACTCAAGTTCCTAGTCAGGGTTATACTGGAAACCTCCAAAACAATATAGACTATAACCATCACTTTTGGCCAACCACCAGACCCTGTTAGTAATACCCTACTGTTTGGTTGGAAGTGAGACCCCAGCCCCCTGACACCCCTATATCCCAGGAGTCTGGGATGATTGATTGAAAGTGTCACCCCAACCCCTGGCATCCATTTCAAGCCCCTCCTCTGGGAGTTGCCTTGGTACCGACTCCACTTCCGGGAAAGACCACCAAAAAGTGACCCCCTCTACCCAGGAAGGGCCAAAAAGCCTGCCAAGCAGTTGATCACTCCCACAGGCTATTTAGGCTGCTGCCCAAAAAAGGAACACATGGTCTCTGGGTTTCGTGTGGTCTCCCCTGATCTCTGCTCTCTCTCACCATGCTTTCCCAACCACATGAGAGTGCTGCAGTAAACATGGGCATCTTTTATTTGGTTTAATTTGCTCTGATTGGAATTATTTGTGTTGGTGGAGAGGCTTGTCTTAAGAAATATACCTAACACCTACCACTGAAAATAACACATAGTAAATACTTTGGTTTCCTGAATTTTCTTATTCTCTCTCTCTCTCTCTCTCTCTCTCTCTCTCTCTCTCTCTCTCTCTCTCTGTGTGTGTGTGTGTGTGAGAGAGAGAGAGAGAGAGAGAGAGAGAGAAATTAGTTCTTTCTTCCTACATGTAGGTATTGTGCCTTTGTCCACTGAGACATCTCCCTAGCCCCAGATTAACTTTAAATTTGCATATTCCAAAATAACTCAAATAAAGGTACTAGGCCTATTACTACTTTTCTGTCTTAATGTGTTGTGAGGTTTTTTTTTTTTTCCAGAAAAATCCATCTTCAAATTTGCTTCCTTCTGAGGATGGGTTGTCTTCTCTCTTGCACAAAAATCAGTGCACATCCTACCTTCTCATTTCCACATTTCAGCTCTCTTCCTAAATCCTACTGGACATCCCCAGGCTGGCTACTTTATAGAAGGAACAAGAAGGCATTTTTATGAAGACAGTCATTTTCCTCACCAGTACAACTTAGAGTCACATACAGTTGTAAAGCTCTTATGTTTTCTGCTATGGTTGAACATTTACAAACTACCAAAATTCACAAGTTGAAATTCTAAACCTCAAGTGATGCTGTAAGAGAGGGATTTGAGGAACTGACTTTTCATTAGAGTGGAATTCTCCTGTAGCAGTTACCTTTCTTACCATTAAGAAGAAACCCTGACAAAAGCAATTTAAGATGAGTTCTTTTGGCTCACAGTTTGAGTGTAACGCCCATTTCGGTAGCAAAGACTTTGGGAATAGAAGGCATCTAGGCACGTTGTATCTAAAGTCAGAAAACTAGAAGAGACAAGTAAAGATGCTTAGCCCTTTCTCATTTCTTTCTTATTCAGTGCAGGATCCCAGCCTGTGGGCTTGTGCCACCCATATTCATGGTGGATTTTCCCTCCCCAGTTAAACTTCTCTGGAAGCAAACATACCCAGAAGTAATTTATCCAGTCAAAGTTGACAGTGAAAGTTACACTCTCATGATCAATGTTAGTTTCCTCGTATGTACCCTAGAGAGTAAGTCAGACCCTTCTATCTTGATCATGTGAGGAAAGAACGTAATGGGGCCCACTCTAAAACAGAAAACAGGTACTCAACAGATGTCCTGTATGTTGGCACTTTGACTCTGGAAGTCTCAGGTTCCATACCCGTGAGAAAGAATTTTCTGAAAACTAAGGTATCTTCTTCATATGTTCACATGGACGTTTGGTAGCTGCCTAATCAGAACAAATTGTACCAATTTGAAGAATAAAAAGCAGTATTATTGAGCAGAGGCATCACATAAACAGAATAATACATGATCGCCACAGGCAGGTGATCTTTTAGGGACTATATCAGTTTTTGTTTTCGAATTATACACCAAATGTTAAAAGGGTAAGGAGTCTGGCTCAAGGTGATCTCAATAATAAAAGTTAGAGTCGGTATTTGAGTATGGTTAAACTGAAGCCCAGACCTCAGATTTTTCTTAGTGATAAAAGGGGCAACATGGAGTCTACATGCTTTGCTTTGTTTCAGATTCTGCTGTATTAAATATCACACAGACTAAGAGTCAAATGCTTATTCACATGGAGCTTTTTGGCTTAGACTCCATTGTAATTAGACTTAAGGAGTGCCATAACTATCCATGCCCACTGGGTACTATTAAATGCTGCACAACATTATGGAAATTCAGATTTCCCTAGCTAGAAGTCATCTTTGCTGGCGGGTTGAAATATAATCTCTTCGCCTAATACTTAAGCCCATCGTTATTAGACCAGAACGCTTAGCTCTTTTCTCCAGGATTTCTAAGAGGAGAGAATGCTAGTTATTCTCCAGGGAAATGAGGGTGAGAGGGGACATGTCTGACCTCTCTCTTTTAACTTCTTTTCACCTCTTCTTCTCCTGACAGATACACTTGCCTAGAGCCACAGTATCTGAACTCCTGAGCAGGCTGCCCTTTCTGACAGCCTTATGAGGCCTACATGTCCAACTGAGTGGTTAGGTCAAGGCCTTAGTATTCCTGGGGACAAGACAAACTCATTTTGGTTTTCACTGCAGTGTTTGCCAGAGACCTCTGCACTAGAAATCATGGAGAACTTGCAGAACTCTATATGGCCGATGCTATATCTCTATTGTCCAGTATCAACACACATTGGCTTTATAAATCAGAACGTGGGAAAGATGGGAAGACAGAGTGGTTAATGTTCTAAAGCCCATATACCTCCTCCAAGACACCCATTCATGTATTTTGACATTATGGCTTTAAAATAATTATCATCTTAAATCATAGGATGGATTTTATGTTCCGGAATCTCTGCAGTCTGATACTGAAATGACTTTAGGTGTCACCAAAGTGGGTGTATTAGTTTCCCATGGCTGTGGTAAAGAGTTGTCTAAAGTGACTGGAAATAACACCTTGTCACAAGGCCTTGACACTTGGGGTTTGAGGTAAAGGTGGCAGAATCAAGTCCCTCTAAAACTCCAGGCAGGGTCCTTTCTCATCTTCTGGGAGATTCTCTCTGTACAAAACTCTGCAGGGCTCCTCGTCTTGTACTGCATCATTTCAGGATGACTTATATAGCGATATTTTATTTATGTCTTAATAAAGAAATGTTGCCTAAAGATCAGAAGGGCAAAGCTAAGTCACTAGAGGTCAGGCAGTTTTGGCACATACCTTTAATCTCAGGATTTGGGAAACAGAGGCAAATACATCTCTGTGAGTTCAAGACCACCCTGAACTACAAAAGATCAATGCAGAAGCAAATCTAGGCAGTTTCGTGCCTCACACCTTTAATCCCAATACTAGAATAGATATAAAATAGGAGGAGAGAGAAGCTTAGTCTGCGATCACTCAGCCTTGGTAGAGGTAAAAATTTCTCTAGTGGCTTAGCTGCTTTGCTTTTTTGTTTGAACCCCAATACCTGACTGGTTTATTAAATTCATGCTGCAGGCTTGCACAGCTGCTATGATTTGTTCACAACTTGTTGAACACCCCTTACAACTCCTGTTCTGATCCTGGTCATTGCACTAGCTTTTGAGTATGTACCATCTAAAGGTCAGCCACAATTTCCCTGTTTTTTTGCCTTCTTCTCCAGGCCTTCAGCTACACTTTTAAAATCTGCCCCTCATCCTGATCAGTTCAGACTTTATCTTAGGCCCAAACCTCTTCCTCAAGTTCAGGGCTTCTCTGTTCATTTGTTTAATTGATTTTAAATGAAATATATCCAATAAAGAGCTTTGTCTGCTCCCAGGAGCTTTTATGAATACCTCCCTTTTGGCCCTCAGCAAATCCTAACAACTTTACTTTCAAAACATCTCAGCCTGAACTCTTTGTGGGCTTCTCATTATTTATATTCTGTTCTTCTATAATCTTCTTAAGATTTTTAACCAATTGAGAGGTCACACTTTCCTTCTCACTGAAAGGCCACAGCCACCATAATTACAATTTCAAATACCACTCCCTTAAAAGTAATGACAGTTGTCTGTTATCATATATTATCATTCTGCCCCTCATTAAATTTTGCCTGTAATATAGATGGTTTACGTGTTTATACATTTACTTTGTTGGGTGTATTTCCCTGTTAGAGTGATGTATTTTAGGGCTTGTCGTCTTGTGTTAGTGACTTTATTATATTAAACACTTTCTGGGACATAACTATAGCTCAGTAAATAGACCTTGAACAAATACAGATATTTCTCTTCTCCTTGGGAAACCAAGTCCTACTCATGCTCTGGGGCCATGTGTGTCTATTCACATTTTCCTTAAGACATTTTAAATATCTGCAACTAATCCTGTTCAAATGGTATCCACAAGGACATTGATCATGTATGTTTACTATATATGTCCTGGATTCACATAGTTTATTCAATAATTGTTTCTAATCAATAATAGGTTTTCTATGAATTTTCAATAAAGGTTTCACAGAGAATAAATAGATTCTTGCTAACATCCTACAGAAAGAAAAATTTCATTCCTAATGCTATGAAGAAAATTATTTCCAAAAGCAGCAAGCATCTTGCAGGAGGCTTTATAATGGGTAAAAGAGGCTCAGGAAAAAAAAATTCCTGGTCTTTGACTCCACTTTCCTGTCTGTGAACTGTTTTACCCTGTGGGTCACCACCCACAATCTAACATAAGGGAGTAGGCTGCCTGCACGCACTGTCCCAGAGTGCTTTGTCTTCTGTATGAGAGATACTGAGGTACCTTACAAAGTGGGAACAAAAGGTGATAGATTCAGTACAGCTAAATCAAAACCTTACACAGCTTGCAGGGGTGGCTTTATGATGCTTTTCCCTTGTAACCTTTATGGTCATGAGAAGAAATAGAATTCCAAGCATCAAGTGTGGCATAGAAGACAAGGCTGAAGCTGCCAGCATCAAGTCATTCAAATAGAACCAAACAACACAAACCACAAACACGAAAGTCCCAGAAGATGAGAAGATTCAACAGCAAGGAAGTACAATAGTAGAAATGTTGAAGGCAGGAAGCTTTGTATTAATACAAAATCTAGTCCCTAAAGCCCCTTTGCAATATAAGACCACACAAGCACTGAATGTTCTGGGTAATGGGGTAAGGGTATATACCCTAGTTTCCCCTCAAATACTTTGCACCAAACTTTCTTCTTATTACCAGATATTCTTCCCTACTTCTAGCTATTAGTTTGATCTAATCAGAAATCAATTCTCTAGTTAGTTTCTAAAAATAGTGCAATTTAGCTGCATCTTGTAGTTTCATTAAAGACACTGACATGATCAAGATGCATAGCTAAGGATGGGGTCATCCCATTTTTTAAAACCCACGGACACACAATGTGGGTGTGAGAGTGGCCAGTCTGCATGATGTACACGTGAAGAATTGCTTACTTATTCATCACGTTTTGTTATTTCCTTATTCATCTCATTTCTTTTAATTCTCTCTTCAAAAATATCTTGTGAATGTGTGTGTGCAGGTTTGTTTATACTAGTGTAAGTGCCAGTGTGCCCTACCACATATGTGGAATTCAGAGGAACATGCTGGGGACACGTCTTCAGTTTCTACATTATTGCACACAAAGACCCTTGCTATTCCCCGCAGGGCACACCAAGCTAGCTGGCCTGTGAGCTTTGAAGAATTCTCATCTCCAGGCTCCCATTTAATTTGCTGTAGGAGCATTAGAACTACAGGTGTGAGCTGCCATTTCCTGTTTTATGTAGGCTCTGAAGATCTGAACTCAGTTTTTTTAAGCTTGTGCAGTGGACACTTTGTGCTGGGATTGCAGGCATGTTCCACTACCACAAAGTTCCTCTAACTCAATTTTTTAAGGTGACATATGTTAAAAAGTCAGATGGTACAAGAGAGAAGAAAGGGCAAGTCTACCCTTCCCCTCTTCAGTAGCAATCTGGACTCACCTTTACAAGACAGCCAGGTTGGTCAACATCTTGCAGGCATACATTCTGCGTTGCACATATATAAAACCATGCAGATTCAGCTTTTAACTTTTTCTTCCCAAATGGAGACAAAGTGGAAACAAGATTCTCCATCTATCTTTTCCCATTCATTTTATACAAAGTGCTGCCTTGTCCTTTTTTAACAGTGGCCTGATGTGAAGTGAGGGGAGGGTTGTGATTTGATTTGCTCCGTTTTATATTAATGGAGATTTAGACTATTATATCCAATGTGATGCTGTTAAAAAAAAACAACAACAACATCTCTAAGTGCTTTGGGATGTACAGCATTTCACATATAGGCAGGATTATTTTCAGAATAACTTTTTAAAAGTGTAGCTGCTGACTCAAAACTTCCTGGAGGTTTAATTTACTATGAATTTTTATCCACGTTTCCTTGAAGCTTTTGATGCAAGCGTCTATCATCAGTGAGTGAAAACATTTCCCATGTGTGGGCATTATCAAATGATGACATCTCTGTGAACAAAGCAGGCTTAAGATTACATTCTCTGAAGTTTCGCTGTGCTTGTATTCACTTGGGAGTTGTTTCCGCGGTGTCTGGTGTACACCCCCCTACCTTGCACACCACTAACTCTCTTTTCCAGTCTGGGTGATTTTTTTTTCTATTTTGCACTGAGGTGTAGGAGGTCCTCTCATGGTGAGATATGAGCCATTAAGTCCAATGGCTTTCATGATGCAATCTGGACATATCTTTCCTGGTGTGTCACTTGCACCCAAGCATCTGTTTGTGCTATTATGTTCTCGTGTAGAACTTAGAATTTGCATTTATGCAGTCAAATATTCATACTGAATAAGGTTTAAAAGGAGGAGGACGATGTCAGTGGTTGCTACTGAAAAACAAGTGATTGATGGATGGAACATCAGAGAAAGTGTGGGATTAGTTATTGGGCAATGGAATGTAAGATTGAAGTGTAGACAGGAAGCGGAGCAATCTTAGGTAGTTAGACGAATATGGGCAGTATCAAGGGTAAAGTATTACCACAGGGGTGGTAACTGGAAGGAGGGAGATGGCTAGCAATATATATCAAGTAGAGGAAGGGAAGAAACAGGTGTCAGTGAACTTTCCAAATGTATATTGATGTGTTGTACATATTGGTTAGAAGGTCTGTGTATGGCTAGGATAAGGCTAACATAGCAGGAAAGGACTTAGTAAATGTTTAGCTGCAAGGAAAAATCAGAGGTAGAGAAAGGGGCTGACTAGTTGATTATGATGCTTTAATCCTAAAGTGGGATAGCTGGGTAGCACTGTAGTTAAAAGACTGCCTAGAGCATTAAGAGAAAGATCTGTCCCAGAATTCTCTTCCATTCTCTAATCCTCAACATTCCCATTTGTGAAATTAGTCTCTTCAGCTCAATTAATGATATAAACTCTTACGACTTTAATATTTCATGAGTCTGCACTGCCCTGTACAGTATCCCTGCAAACTGGAATTTTCTCTTTCAGAGTCAGTGTATATGCATTGGAAACTCTGGCATACTCTCCAATGTCTCAGAGGGAGTAGACCAGTTCTCCTGGTTGGCATAATACCATCTTCCAGGGGAGCCTTTGAAATATTGACAGCCAAATTGGATCAAGGCCCAGATTTAAAAGAAATCAAAAGCCCAGCCTTAAATAAAAACCAGCTGGAAATACAACTATTAAAAAAGAGGGAGGAGGGAGGACATTCTGTAGGCTTAGACTTTTTTACACAGTTAAAATGCAAACACTAGAGGCCAAGAAGCAGCTTTCTGTAGTGTATTAATAGGAGAGTTTGGGCAATCATCTTGATTTGTGTAATGAGAACCTGCTGTTTCAACATGTTTAGTCTCATTAACCATGAGTAAGAAGAGGTGTCTTTTATCTTATGGTTGACAGAACTGTGGCATTTTTTTTTCCCGATAGAACATGGAGATGGAATTGTACAACTCCTATCACACCATCTGAGTTGATTTTCATATCAACCTTCAAAGGTGAGGGAATTATGCTCTGACTGACTGACTGTATTTCCCAGGGTCTCAAGACACTTAAAAAGTATATACATCTGACATGAAACCCTTACAGCTAGAGATCTCAATACAAGACTAAGATTTGGGTTAGAGTCATAACACTACAGCTGGATGTACATGCTCATATTTACAAAGTACATAGGGCAAGGCAGGCACTCTCAGACTCAGTAGTACTAATGAATACTACTAGGGATGGATCATACTTTGTCATAAGGAACTGTTTTTGCCCCCAGGAATGTTTAGCAGCGTCCCTGGATTGGTTAGAAGCACCTCCTCACTCTGTAGCAGAAACCAGAACTTTGTCAGACACATCAACTCTCCATTCCCTCATCAGGAGCAAAATTCCTTCATTACAGTCAAACATTTTTGCTCTGTAGAAATTATGCTCGGGAATAAGAAACTTAGAAATTATTCACAAAATTCTATATTATACATGATTATTGCCCAAGTTATGCAAATAATTCTTTTTAAGTGTGTTTGTTTTTATTTTATGTGTGGATGTCTTATGGCATGTTTATCTGTGCATCATGTGTGAGTGTAGAGCCCATGCTAGTCATAGGAAGGCTTCAGGTCCACCAGAACTGGAGTTGTAAGTAGTTGGGAGTCACCATGTAGGTTCTAGCACCTAGATTCTGTGTAAGAGTGTCCAGTGTTTTTAACCACTGTCCATCTCTCCGGCACATTTTTTATACTTGGTATTTATTAATTAAAAATTTTATACATTTTGATTTGATATCCATTCGCTATTATCCCCTTCTAATTCCTGTAGTAGGCTTTCTTTTGGGCATCAATCTGCTCCCAAATCATGTCACAAAGTCTTAATTATGATTTAGTTATGAATGTTTGGCGTTATGCTTGCTTCACAAGCTCTTTTAACTTAAATTGTCCTGTTTCTTTTCATATATGTTATTTATTTATTTGTTTGTTTATTTATTATTTTGTTGAGCTATATGTTTTTCTTCACTCTCCTGCCTTCCTTCCTCCCCCCTCCCTTCTAACCTTTCCCATAATCTCATGCTCCTAATTTACTCAAGAGATCTTGTCTTTTTCTACTTCCTATGTAGATTAGAGTCATGTATGTCTCTTTTTATGTCCTCTTTGTTGTCTAGGTTCTCTGGGATTGTGAATTGTAGGCTGGTTTTTCTTTGCTTTGTATCTCTAAATTCACTTATAAGCGAGTACATATGTTTGACTTTCTGGGTTTGGGTTACCAATATGATGATCCATCCATTTGCCCACAAATTTAAAGAAGTCATTATTTTGTTTCCCGCTGTTTAGTGCTCCTTGTGTAAATGTATCACATCTTCTTTATCCATTCTTCGGTCAACAGGCATTCAGGTTGTTTTCAGGATCTTACTATGACAAATAAAGCTGCTATGAACATATTTGAGCACATGCCCTTGTGGTATGATTGAGCATCCTTTGGGTATATACCCAAAAGCAATATTGCTGGGTCTTGAGGTAAGTTGTTTCCTAATTTTCTGATAAATTGCTGTACTGACTTCTAATGCAGTTGTACTAGTTTGCACTCCCACTAGCAATGCAGGGGCATTCCCTTTACCTCACAACCTCTCCAGCATAAGTTGTCATCAGTGTTTTTGATCTTGGCCATTCTTACAGGTGTAAGATGGACTCTCAGAGTTGTTTTGATTTGCATTTCTCTGATGGCTAAGGATATTGACAATTTCCTTAAGTGTGTTTCAGTCATTTTAGATTCCTCTGTTGAGAGTTCTCTGTTTAGGTCTGTACTGCTTTTTTTTTTATTGGATTATTTGTTCTTTTGATGATCAGTTTCTTGAGTTCTTTGTATAATTTGGAGATCAGAAGTCTGTCTGATGTGGGATTGGTGAAAATCTTTCCCTATTCTGTAGGCTGCCATTTTGTCTTGTTGTCCTTTGCTTTACAGAAGCTTCTCAGTTTCAGGAGGTCCCATTTAGTGTTTCTCTCAGTGTCTGTGCTACTGGGGTTATATTTAGGAGGTAGTTTCCTGTACCAATGCGTTCAAGTGTACTTCCCACTTTCTCTTCTAAAAGGTTCAATGTGGCTGACTTTGTGTTGAGGTCTTTGATCCATTTGGACTTGAGCTTTGTCTAGGTGATAGATATGGATCTATTTTCATTCTTCTACATGTTGATATTCAGTTATGCCAGCATCATTTGTTGAAGATGCTTTCCTTTTTCCATTTTATATTTTTTGCTTCTTTGTCAAAAATCAGGTGTTCATAGGTGTGTGGATTAATATCTGGATCTTCAATTCGGTTCCATTGGTCCTCATTTCTGTTTTTATGCCAATACCAGACATAAAGATAATTCTTAACAATACTTAACATGTGAAGCTTGTGCATGTGGTGTGAAACTCCTGTGAGCCAAAGCAGGATGTCCCGCCAAAGTCACTGGTCATAAGGGACAGAGACTGCCAAGGTCTTGGTAGAGAGTTGATGTTCAAAGACACATGCAAGTGATGTTGATGATTACAGGAGAAATACCGTAACTATCAGGCAGAGAGCAAAGGTGGTCCATAACAATTGGGACTTAAGCAAGGTTCACCTATAATACTAATCTAATAGTCAAGAAGCACAAAGAACAACAGTACAATGACCGGACTTTGCTAACAGAGTTGGAAAAGAGTCTACTGAAATCCTGAAGGCAGAAAGGTCTGCTTAGCACGGTGTCTCAGGAGGGTAAATGACATGTCAGAGATTATAGCTAGCCTAAAGTAATGTCATGGTAGAGATTCAATGGCAGAAATTCTTCTCTTCAATTTCCAGTTGATCTTTTTGTCTTGGCCTGAATCAGTAGCTGAAAAACACTGGAGACCGGGGTATTCCTTAAGCAGCCAGCCTCCCTACCCAAGAGCAACAGGTCTGAGTGGGCAGTCAGAGAATGATCATGTCAGAGAACAGGAAGAAAAGAGGGTTCTCCTGATAAGTAGGCTAACGGAGTAGTGATGATGTTTTATGTAATTCTGTAGTTTGTCTTTACATGCCAAAGAGTTCAGTGTATACTTGCCAACTAAAATGTCAATGGAAGGTGTAGCTTGGTCAATTTCCACTGAGATCTGTTTGTTCATATACACACACAAGTGCCTCTGTACTAGTGGAATGCCAATTACCGGCAGGTTGGAGGGTTTTTTTCCCTCCCTTGGATTTTGAGAATCTTCTTGTAACCCAAGAACATGTGCTTGCTTCTAGTAGGTCTTTGTAAATTAGCGTAGCTTTTCAGTTTGAAAGTAATTGTAAGCAAATTCTCAACTGTTGCAATTTGCCTGATTATTCTTCAGCTGAGTCACTGGTAAGCAAGTGCTGTGGATGCAGACATTATCAAAGCATTACAAACCCATTAATGGCTTTGTTGCAAAACTCATCCGTCTACTGTGGATGAGAGTGTCTCTAAATATGATGGTCACTGTTTGACACAGTGTTAATGTTCTACTTTCCTATGACCATGACAGTCATCACTAATCAACTAGAGCATGCTCACACAGGGATCGACATGGATGATGAAATAATTTGTAAGATTTGCCTGAAACTATGTTTGTAGCATAATGGTACAACGTGCTCATCTGGCCTGCATTCTCCAATTGGGAGGATATGCACAGATGGTCCACATTACTGAGCGAAATTTAAAACATAAACAAGACTTATTCCTTACTGCACAACCACCAAATAAGTACCTGCTACCTCTCAGGACTGTCAACAGTGAATACCGTTCAAACATAGAGGTCATGGTAATAGAGATGTGTTCACAGTTCAGAGTGATAACCAATGTGAATCATGCCCATGAGTGTAGGGCTACTTTAACAGAAGTTACACACACAGAGGGAAACCTCACTTCCACCTGGAGTTACACAGCACAGAGTGCTGTTTCCAAACACCATTGATATGCTCTCCACATGGGGCACACGATCCTTGGGAACGATCTTATCTGAGCTTTTTGCATTCGACTTTAGAAAGCTGACTGACTTAATGCTGTGTGAAGAGGCCAGTAGACATTCCTCTTGACCCCAGGAAATGACTTTTATTATGAAATTATTAATACAGACAATCTGAAAAGGCTTAAAAGGGATTATTTCATTTTATTTATTTACACGATCATCATCATCATTATTATTGCCACATTTAATATTTATTGAATGTCTGGCAACCTTGGGACAAGAATAGCGTGGCACAAAGGAGAGATTGTGGTCTGACATACACAATGAGTCTCTGCAGCTGAAGCCATGAGATGCTTTTGAGGAATTCACTCACACTCAAAGGAACCATTGGGTTCAGGACCATAGGCTTAGCCTCTTTGGTGCACAACACTGCTCTGGCTAGACTCATCTTGAGAGATGCTTTTCATCTCTTTACAAAGTCCCAGTGTCATTTAGGCCAATCTTGGTTGAACTAAATGCTGATTGAATGCATTCCCTCTCTCCAGTAAATGGGACTAGCTTTCTAAAAGATCAAGCCAGGATCTACTTCTCACTAGGAAAGATAATTGTCATAATCAGAGATAGAAGGTAGAGAAAACAATAGTGATTTAGGATGTGCTTTAGTAACTTAATTCTTAAATTTCCAAATGGGTTTCAGAAGGAAGAAAAGGGGGGACCAGCACAAAGAAAGCATAGTTCTTATTCCTCAAGCTGGTTAGTGACAGTGGCCATGACTCTATCGGCTGCTGTTAAGTGAAAGGATTGAAGCAGAATGCAATGCAACCAACAAAACTTGGAGGGGGAACTTCAGCAGGGAATGGAAACAACAAAAACAAAGTTTACCTCCATGGTGTAAGTATAAAAATCAACGTTGTATCCTTGTTCAAGTACAGACAGGACCACATTCACAGATGGTAGATCTCTGCTTCCTGTCCTGGTGTAATTGATCTCTGTCACCTGGTTTGAAACACCTTCACGTCTGCTTGGGAATCCATGTGCTTTGGCAGAGCCGGTTCCTCCCCACTCCTTCTGCATAACTGATTTGACCCATGTTTGGGGCATTCGATTGAGGAACGGAGATGTGATCTAAGTCAGTGCAATAAGACTTACTTTTACTTTGGCTTCACAGACATGGGGGCTGGTACTGCTTGTAATTAGTGTAGGATGTGGACAGGAAGCTTGTGTTTTTATAGGCAGTTACAGTTGGAAGCCAGGCTGTGAATGAAACCGCTCAAGAGTTCAGAGTGTTTAAGGGAAATGAAGCTGGAATCCAGAGAGTTTGTTACCTTTGAACCAAAGTGTGCTGAAACGTGGCTCTGTGATGCTTCCAGGGAAGACAGGTTAAACATTGCTATCATTTCCAGTTCTTCTAGGTCCTCCTAGATACAGTCTTCCGTAGTCTAGATATAGACCAGCACTACTGTGATCGTAACCAACACACAGTTACAAATGCCAGTTCCCTTTATGTGAATATCCCAATGTGTCCACTCCTATGTTAACTGCTGGGAATGAGAGAGAATTAAATATTTCCCCCATTGGTTAATTGTTTTCTTTCCTGTTGGGATTTGGCAATCTCCTCTGTCTCCCTTTCAGGCTCAATTTGAGTCCCACTTTTGTATAACCTAATCCAGTCTTGCTCTCTGACCTTCAAATTCGGTCCTTTATAGCTCTTGTGACAGGATAATTGTAATTCTCAGGCTGAAAGGACAGCATGGTTTTTGTTTGGTGGTTCATGGGACGATCTTCTCCATAAGGTTACATATCTCTCAATCCCAACTGCAAGAAACATTTCCCATTGTATATGCTTGAAACATGCATGCGAATGTTCCATGTTTCCCTCAGTCCTTTCTATACTGCCCAAATGTTTTGCCAGAAAGAAGAAACTCAGATAAAAGCTTTCAAAAGATATTGCCCAGGGATGTATTTTTTTTTCCCTCAACCCTCTCCCAATGTCCCCATGCTCCCAATTTACTCAAGAGATCTTATCTTTTTCTACTTCCCTTTTAGATTAGATCTATGTATGTCTCTCTTAGGGTCCTCATTGTTGTCTCGGTTCTCTGGGATTATGATTTTGGGGCTGGTTTTCTTTGCTTTATGTTTATAAACCACTTATAAGTGAGTACATGTGATAATTGTCTTTCTGTGTCTGGGTTACCTCACTCAAAATAATGTTTTCTTGCTCCATCCATTTTCCTGCAAAATTTAAGATGTCGTTATTTTTTTCTGCTGTGTATACTCCATTGTGTACATGTACCCCCATTTTCTTTATCCATTCTTCAGCTGAGGGGCATTTAGGTTGTTTCCAGGTTCTGGCTATGACAAACAATGCTGCTATGAACATAGCTGAGTACATGTCCTTGTGGCATAATTGAGCATCCTTTGAATATGCATCCAAGAGTGTTATGACTGGGTTTTGAGGAAGGTTGTTTTCTAATTTTCTGAGAAATCACCACAGTGACATCCAAAGGAGCTGTACCAGTTTGCATTCCCACCAGCAATGCAGGAGTGTTCCCTTTACCTCATAACCTCTTAAGGAAACCCCCAATATCCTTAGTCATCAGGGATGTGATTTTTTTAGTGCATATCTCTACTAGTTTGTTACTAGCACACAGTAGAAGCTAAACATTATCTGTACCATATAACTTTTTGCTTATTTATAAATTCAAAAGATGTGCTACTATGTTTATATGTAATTCATTTGCAGAACATAATATTCTTAAGTGAGCTAAAATTCGGCATGAATCAAGGACTCCATTTATTGCTGTATTCTAATGGGTTGGCTTCCCTGTGCTCTGAATCTGCAGCCATTCTCTGAAGACTATTGGTCTGATGGATGGCTCATGAATTGCATGCAGGTCAAGCCTAAGTGTGAGGACAGAGATGGGGATGAGCCTCCTCCAAGCAGACCCTGGGGTTTTCATTCGCTTCTGATTCCCAGCCTACACTTGAGTGAGGGACAAAGCTTGAGTTCTCTGCAGAGAAATGCTGTATTTCTCTCTTCTCAGACCAGCTCCTGAAAAGCAGGTTTCCTGTGGTGCCAAACAGAGAAAGCCCTCCACTGAGAAGGATTCTCATTCTTTCTCTGTCACTGTGCTTGCATGGTTTCCTGTAATCTGAATTGCCAACTGTGTCTGGAATTCCAAGCTACCAAAACAAGGGCCTTTCCCAATCTAAACTTTCATTCTGTGTTCAATGCCCATATTAAACCTAAAGCCCTAATGCCAAAAGTTGTTTATCAGTGCTCTGACTCCAAATGTCTCCAGCCAGGCAGAATAAAGAGGCTCAGAGTTTATTTCCCTTCTATGTTCCCCAGGATATTTGTTCTATGGAGCTGCTTGTTCATCCCGGATGCCCAGAATCGAAACAATCACACAGAAACTGTATTAATTAAATCACTGCTTGGCCCATTAGCTCTAACTTCTTATTGGCTAACTCTTACATATTAATTCAACCCATTTCTATTAATCTGTGCGTTGCCATGTGGCTGTGGTTTACTGGCTAACATTTTGGTGTCCATCTCTGGCAGGGCTACAGGGATTCTCTCTGACTCTGACCTCTTTCTCCCAGCATTCAGCCTAGCTGAATTTAACAAGGTCATGTATACCACATAGGTCATTCTCAACCTTTCCCTACAGCATATCTATTCCCCCAAGCTGGCAGAAGAGACCCCAGGCATTGCCAGTGGGTGGCTGGGGATGCAGAACCCTAAGAGCACAGGGCTCTACTGGCTCATGTGTCCTGCTTTGGTCTCATCAGACTGCACCTGATTATGGTTAACTTTATGGAGAAGTTTATGATGTCAAACATTTTAATTGTCGAGGTTGTGATCATCATCACATTCACAAGGAAGGCAAGGACACAGAATGAACCTGACCTGAAAATGAACCTGACCCACATTGACCAAGACTATTGAGAAACACCTCTAACTCCAATTTCAGGGCATCTGGCAACACTCTTTCAGCCTCTGGGTTTCTACATGCACATGGTACATGTGAACTTGTGCAAGCACATATGCATTAATAATATAAACATATCTTTAAAAAAACAACAGTGGATTTATTATGGAACCTATGTTGTGTGTGTGTGTGTGTGTGTGTGTGTGTGTGTGTGTGGTGTTTTAAGGCAGGGTCTCTCTGTAGCTTTGGAGACTGTTCTGGAATTAGCTCTTATAGACCCAGGCTGACCTTGAACTCACAGAGATCCACCTGCCTCTGCCTCCCGAGTGCTGGGATTAAAGGTGTGTACCACCATCGCCTAATTTATGATTATTTTATATTACATTCATAAGTACTCACAAAGTTCCATTGAGTAAGTTGACATTTAGACTCTCATTATTCTTACATTGGAGAAAGGGAAACATACCTAGATTTACAAAAGATTTATCTGACTCAGCATTTCAAGTTACCAAGTGAAACTGGGGCTCTTTCTGTATAGCTTTTCTCTTGAAGCAAGCACCTACATAGGGTGTGAACATTCTTAAGGCTAAAGCAAACCCTTATTACAGAACATCTTCAAACCCTTATCTTCTCTAAATGATTTCTTGACTACTTCAGTACTCAAAGACTAATAGAACTAACTGGTCTTTGGGGTCATATCTTTGTCCAAGAACCTGCAAATAATGACATGCCCTTTGAGTTTTTTTATTTTCAGTCAACATGCAAGTGGAAATTGTTTTCATTTATTGTTGAGACCAGGTATGACCCCTGCTGTTTGACATATGCTCCAAGTTTGATCTGTGATTGTGAGGTAAGAAAAGACCCAGAAAACGAAAGGGTTATATATGAGAAAGTCAAAGAGAAAGAAAACAATCCAGGGTGTAGTTCTTTGGAACAATCAACTTGTACATGTCCTTTGGCACAGGCCTTCAGAAACCCATTTTGGTCTGAACTCTGCTTTATTACAGCTGATTTCAGCAAACATTGTGCATTGCATATAGAAGAAGGGCTGTGGGGAACATCAATACAGAGAGGGACCAGCTGAAAAGATGAAGGATAACTTGAGTTAAGTGGGAGATTTGCATGCTCTGAGGTCAGCAATGACAAGTGTTATGGCCATCTCAACAAAAGCCTTGAATGGAGGTGGGTAAAGAAGTAGCATAGAGTGTGAGGAAGGCAGAGCACAGAGTGAGGATGGGAAAACTTCACAGAGCAGTGAACCATTCCATTGAAGCAAGAAGGGAAGACAGAGACGGTGGATACAGATAGTACAGAAGTGGATCATTATTCACAAATCCACAGCACCAATGCTCTGGGTCATAGTGGCAATGTACTTATTCTTCCATAGTGAACATTCAAGGAAGCCTCCCCAGTTTTTGCCATTTTATTCCCCATAGTTAGTTCATCCACTATCCCAACCTTCTATCTTCACCTGAACTCAGAAGAATTTGAGTAACAGGACGGGAAACAAATGCTTGGGGACCAGATATACACTACTGCTTATGGAACTGACCTTGACAACAGAATATGGCTTTGAAGTGAATTCACAATCTAGAATATTTTATAGGTACAGTAGGTTAAGGAAGGCATCCTCAAGATAAGTGGGCTAGTGGGGTCTGTCACATCCAAAGTCAACTCCATTTCCTCAAATTCTGGTGGTCATACCAAAGCCAGCATTCCTCAGGAACATGCTAAGCAGAGTCCTCTCTACCAAAGGAGCCATCCCCCTTATCACTGGCAGAAGGGACAGATGGCTGTCTGTGGTGCATATTAAAGCACATGCTGGCTTTGTGGGCTCCCTTAGTGTCACAAATGCTGCTTGACATTTTAGACTCCATGTTAGCATTGGTTCTTCTCAGTTCTCACATCCCTTACTTTCTAAACTTCTGTAATTCATGAGCTTCTCCTACCCAGCTATTCATTTCTGTTTATAACCCTGCTATTTTGGCTATGTTCTCTCATTTTTTCTTTTGGTACCTTCTTTGTCTTCCTATTGGTCTCACCCACTCCTTCTCCTTCTTCCCTGTCTCTTTGCTGGCTATGTTCAGTCTACTAATTTCTCTCTTTTTTCTGAACTCTTCCAGAGAAAAGCTGTTCTCTCTCTCCTATCTAGAATAAAAGCCCTCCCCGGGAGTAGTCATATTGTCAATTTACATAGTGTCCAGGTAAGATTTTTCTCTTTAGTGAGTAAGAAAGTTTGTCACCAGAAAAGCATCCTTCCATGAGGAAAGTGACAAAATATGATCTGCGCATGTTGAATATTTTCTTGTGTGGAGGCAAGTCGCTATACTTTGCTTTCATACTGGAGGAGACAGGCTGATGTTAAGACTTTGAAATCCTTTACCTCCTTTCACATATGCAAGTGTGTTCTTTCCAATAATTTGCTGCTTCTAGAACAGTCTCAGCTAGTATTAAATACCTTAAGATTTGGCTGCTCCCAAGTGTAGACTCTTGTAAGGAATAAGAATGTCCAGACTAGTGCAATCCTCAGAACTCAAATCATATTCTAGGTCACATCCTGTTCTGGTTTGTTTTCTATTTCTGTGATAAACACCATGAACAAAAACAACTTTCTCAGTGTCAGTTTATCTGGCTTAAACGTTCCAATCACAGTCTGTCATTGAGGGAAACCAGGGTAGGGACTCAAGAGAGAGCAGAAACAGGAAACATGGAGGGATGTTGTTTACTAACTTGTTCCGCATCAGTTTCTCAGCTACCTTCCTTATATAGCTCAGGACCATCTCCCCACAGTGGGTGGAGGGGTGGGGGGCGGACACTACTACAGTGTACAGGGTCCTCACATATCAGTCATTAATCAAGAATGAATCATGAGTTTTCCCACAGGCCAATCTGGTAAAAGCGATTTCTCAATTGAGGTTCTCTTTTTCTAGGTGACTCTAGTTTGTGTCCAGTTGACAAACTAGCGTGTAACATAACTTTTGCTCTGAGTCAGAATGAAGCTTGGAAGTCTGCACTGCCTAGTCAGGGGACAACGTCTTTATATCTGCCCCTGCTATTCTGCTTCTCCCTTCTTTCCGATTAGATGTTTCTCAGACTCCATGGAAACAGCTATCATGGCCCATGAATGTGACTGGTATTAATACTGCACAAGAGAAGGTTCTCCTATGTCTCTCTTAAGGGGCCATTTAGAAGACAGAGTCTGGATACATAATTTAGGTCTTGGAGATAGACACTTCTAGCATAGTGGCCTTAGCAGAGAGTATCTGCCTGCTGCTGTGGCTGGTCCTTCCAAACTGTACTCGTCATCTGGAACGTTCAGAAATTCATCCGTTACAGACTCCAGGCTGGCTTCCTCTTTACAGGTTCTAGCTGGTCCTGGGAAGTATTTGTTTGCTTCTGATAGCATTCCCCCTTCATTGTCTAGGATATCTGAGGTAGGCAGCCCTTGGCATAGTCACCTCAACTATCTTCTTTCCCAACCAAAGGTCACATGCTCCCTAAACGATAACACGCACAACTCCAGCCATTCATTGCCCCACGAAAGTCTCTTGTTTGAGATAAGGATCACGCATCTCTTCTCCAGGTGATTTTGGAAGGTGGCTGTGGGACAGCAGCCAGTGTACTCTTAAAAGAGTACAGTTCTCCATCTGCCATCAGATTGTCTCAAGGGAGGCTAAGAGTAAATGCATGCTCACCTTGGAAATCAATGGGTAAGGCAATGCATAGGGAGTAGGAATATGCTTTGAAGTCTAATCGGCCCATATATTACCTGTTCCCTTTCTAGTAAAGTGCTCTTGTGCAAATTGTTTTACTGATGCGAGTCTTGGTTTTAGGCGCATCTAGGATGTACACACAGATGTGTGAATGCAAACCCCTCCACCATAACATTGAAATAAGAAGAAGATACTCTTAATACTTATAAAATGGTGTGAAGTGTTTGATAATTGAGGGTTGAGAATGTCATTCAGGAAGTGGTGACAACTTACACATAATTACTGCTATACAGCAGAGAAGGCTCTAGACACCTTAGATATGCTTTCTTGTTTAATTGCAACAGCACACAGTAAGACTATGCAATAAATATGTCTCTTTACAGAGAAAACCCAGGGATGGATGAGGAATGGTTCTCCTAGTGAGGAGAAAGTTAGAACGTGAATTCAGGTGACCCGTGAGTGGTGACCACATACACCCATGTTGTCCTAATGTTGAGAGTATCCTAGGGAGGACACAGCTCTTCTCAACTTTAATAAATGGTAATGCATTGTTGTAATTATTTTTACAAACTCTTTAGGCAATAGGAAACCAATTAAAGTACAGTAATATTATCAGAGTATAATTGAGAAATAAACATTTCCTAAATGAATTATTAATTAAGATGAGGCCAAACCAGTTAATTGCCTACTACCCAATATGTTGTACAAACTACTGGAAAATTATTTGGTGGACAGAAAAATTTATCTCAGTTTTTACTTTTGGTAGATAAAACGAGGAAGACAACCAGCACATGTGGAAGCGTTCTTGGCTTTTTTTCAAAGGCTCCGAATTCATTCCTGCTCCTGCTTAGCGCCTGCTTATCTGGAGTCTGCCTTGGCTTAAGATGCATGTGCATAAGTGCTTTGGGAAGCAGAAATGGATTGCTCTGCGTTAGCCCTTTCACCACCAGAACTTAATCTACTCGCAGTGATTTAATCAACAACAGTGAATTGTTTGCTGCAAGCCTCCTACATAAATCAGAAACTTCCAGTGTGCATCTGCTCATGACTTTCTCTAGCGACCTGTGACCAGACCGGTTTAGTCCCCTAAACCCCAGAGCATGTATGTTTGTGTGTGCATGTGTGTGCGTGTGTATGTGTGTGCGCATGTGTGTATGTGTGTGTTACAAAGCTTCCTGAGTAATTACAAGAGTAGAGCTGACTTTATTAAATCTATGCTCATGTGCACCTCAGTCAATTTAGTATGTAGTTTGTTTTGGGAAAGTGTATTTTCTATCATCTAATGTAAAACTATAGATGGGAGCTTATTTCAAAGTTTAACAACTTCTCTTTTCCCTTGTCTCACCCTTCTCCTCCTGATTATCCTGAAAATGTCTCTTTCTGTTGGGTTTCTCTGGATTCAATCAGGGTGCAGGAGTTTAGATTAATTTAAGTAAAACATGTAAAATGAAGAAAGTCAGAAAGACTGCTGTCAGGTAAGGGTATGGATACATCATGAGAAAAGTTCTTCTCCATGATCCTGTCATCATATGAATAACAAAGGCTATATTTTACCGAACAAGCGTAACTGTGTTGGTTAGCACTAATGTTAAATACATGACATGCATTTTATATGAAGATATGTGTTCATTCTTAGCAACAATATTGCTACATCTAACAATATTACTCTGAAGGACAGCCCTGGGCAGTGTCTGTAGGTGTTATCCAGTCTAAAATTTAATGCTTAGCACAGCAGAAGTTGTTAGCTTATATCTATAGTTTTTTTGGAAGGTCATATAAACTAGCCAGGCCTATAGGTTGAGGGGAGGTGTTATCGTCACTTTTGAGGTCAAAGGCAGGTCAGCTGAGGATCAGATTTCTGGATCACAGCTGGATCCTCACTTGTCTGATACATTGACTAGGAGAGATGAACAGAAGTCCCATGTGGTTTCTCATAAGGGGATGGTTGCCATTTTTTAAAGGATGGAGGAACATGTCCAATAAATAAAATAATCAGAGGAGTTAAAGCCAGGGCCTGCCTGCCCCCATCTATCCCATATCCAGTGGTCAAAATTTGTGTCGTGGCAGGTCCAATTCAAGGTAGGGTATGGTTACATAGCCATTACCTCTAACAAAATTGCATTTCAAATGGGGCTTTGCTATGCTATATTTACAAATGGTCCATTACAGATGGAAACAGCAGCCCCTGACAAATCTGGCTAAGAGAAGAACAAATGGAGAGCCCCTATACTGCATCACGTCAGGCTAACAGACGGCACACATTCCATCTTTCTGCTCCGTCTAAACAGTCACCATCCCTGGAATAAAGGGAAGCAGGGTGGATAGAACCTGTCAGTAGACAGCCTGAAAAAGATGAATATAACAAATGAGCAATTTGAGGAAGCTCTAAAGTTCTACCGTAACAAGGAGGGGCCTAAACATCGAGAGACAAAGGATAATGTTTGCACATGGTTCTCAATGGGGATGTATCTGCCGAGAGGAGGAGGATCATACCATCAGGATGTTACGTCTTTTAATGCTTCGGTGTGGTTCCACATGCCTGAGGCCACCATTGATGTACTGAGCTTTGGTAGACGACAAATGATTACTGAGAGTAAGAAACCATTCTCAGTACCAGGTGTTGCTCTCTCAGCATCTTCCTCATTTCTAACAACTCAACCTGTGACAGAGGTGTAGCCTAGACTATAACTTTGGTCCCCTCTCTGCCCCTTTTGACCTGGAAGTAGATGAGACCTTACCATCCTGACATGATTCTAAGTAAGAACTGGGCATGCTTAGCAGATGGAAGCCTTTCTTCTGGGAATTGAAGGAGGAAGAGATCTGGCCGAGTCTAGCCTAGTACACCAAGTCTAGGAAGCAGAGCCATCTGGCTCCGTAATCTGGTATCATCCAACCTGCCAGAGCAGCACACCCAAGGAAGTGTGTTTGTTTCTGTTTTGTTATTTGTTCACAGTTCAGGTGGGGAAAGGCATATCTCTTTGTGGCATCCTCAACAGAAGGAAGGAATTTTAGCAGACAAATCAGCAGCATGATACAGTTTGTACACTGTACGAGCTTAGGAGAACTTGCTGCTCTTGGAGAGGACCTAGGTTTGGTTTTCAGCACCCACACAGTGGCTCACAATCATCGGTATCAACAGTTTCAGGGAACTCAGTGCCCTCTTCTGATCTCCACAAACACCAGGCAATGTGATGCACCTCATATGTGTGAGCAAAAACAAGCAAACAAGCAGACAGACAGACAAAAAAACCCAACCAACCAACAAAACAAACAAACAAACAAGCAACCAAACTCATGCACATAACATAAAATAAAAAAATCAATCTAAAAACTTTAAAAAGAAAAGAGCTTAAACTGACACCTTTCTTGACCCTGTAGCGCTGAATGTGCATGTCTCGTCTGAGGAGCTGATGTATGTCTTCACACATCACAGGTAACCAAACAAGTTGGTTTCAGGAGCCGCTGACTTCACCTAGAAGCAGCGGAAGCAGGGTCTAAATGCCAGCCTTTCTGATGTTGAAACAGCTCCTCTGATGTGTTCTCAAGCTGACTGTGTCGCCTTTCTCCTGGGCTGTTTACTTCTCTTCACGTAGCACTCAGCAGAATGTCTTGCCTGTGGCACGTTATTATCTTGTTTAGTTGCTGAATAGACACACACCTACATTCATTCATGCTGAAAAAAGAAGGTGTGTAGTGGGGTGGGGGTGGCCTTGGAAGCCATCAGCCACTTCTGGGTACTTGGGGTGCAATCAGGGCATAGACTGCTCTGCTCCTTGTGTTTCAATGAAAGCCTACGAGTTGAAAACAAAGGTGCCTAACTCCATGACAGCCCTTCCCACCTAAGCCACATCTTAGGAAACACTTGTGAACTACAGCTTGGCTACTGAGTCATGTCTCAGCTGCAGATTTAGGATTATTTAGAGCAAAGCTACAACCCTCTCAACATGCTAATTAAAATAGCAGGAGAATTTGAATATTAAGGTCTGTGCTAATCTAACTGCTTTTAGTAGGACTATGGCATTTTAAAATGTATTTTTTTCATAGAATCATAAAAGGTAAGACACAGAGGAATCTCAAAGACAGAGATAAATTAGGCAAAGCACCTACTGTGTGCGGGTGTACTTAGTAGGTGCACCTGTGGTCTCAGTGTGTTTAACTCAGACCTCAGAGAAAGCTCCCATCATTGTTTCAGTAATGTAAATGGATGTTCAGAGAAGTTTCTTAAATTATGCCCCAAATGAGAGTCCTAGGACGAGAGATTTCAGCCCAGGTCTTTGACAGGCTCTGTCGTCCTCCTCACAGTGAAGGTTTGCCATCTGTACCACCACATACTGGGTGTTCAATGAGAGTTGAGCTTCACTCCTGTGGCTGCGGTTCAAAACTATGGGTGAAAAACACTGGAAGAAGTAAAAGTGGGTCCTGTGCATAAAGCAGGATCTCGGACTGCGCATGTTCAGGCTTCTGCATGGCTAGCTGCACAGGCGGTGCTTACATGATAAGTCTTAGCAAGTCTCTTACATGTAATATGATTTTTGTTTCTTTCACCACTATCAGCCTCTGAATTTCTGACCCTTCGGACTGACTACAAAGAGCCTCTGTTCACATGAGGAGACCCGCAGGCTTTTCTGCAGCCATCTTTTTATTTATTAAAATAGATCGCGTCATTGTAAAAGGAGCATGGGGCCTGTGGGCTGGCTCAAAGGGGCAAGGTGATTGCTGGCAACCTGACTCCAACCCTGGGACCCATATGGTGAATGATGCACTCTCACAAGTTGTCCTTTAAGCTCCTTGTGTGTGCTCAGTCCATATACATAATAAATAAACGTAATTTAAAAATGAAACACAAAGCTAACCACTTAATTTAAGACAATTTCATGGGGCTAAAAATCATACAGTATATTTCTGTTATATATACGCATTTTTCTTTTAAATTTTTGTCTAGAAATCATAGATCTCAGCAAAAAAGTGAGCTAATAGTAAATTTATGAATATTCAGTCATCATTCTCATATGGACCATCAGTGATCAATAAGTGCTCCCTCACTATCCTGCGAAGAAGAAGACACATAGGCCCATATTTCATACCCACGGAATAAATGCCCGGGAAAGCTAAAAAGCTTGCCGGCTGTAAGTAACCTCTACTGACATCATTACAACCAGGCACACTTCCAAATACTTCACACGTCAGCCTGCTCTATCCTGAGGCCAGAGCCTGGCTAAATGTCAGCTTTCTAAACCGAGTTTCGCCAGCCTCCTTCACTCATCAGGAACCTCCCTGGGTGGTGCTGGCTTGTCATTTCAAGATGGAAGTTCTGTTTTTCACGAGAAAGCGTGCAGCTTTTGTCTTAGCATATGTCTAAAGGATGCACAACACAGCCAATAATTGCACGGTTCTTTTTAATTTACAGAACGACTTTGTTAAAGATGTCTCATGTTATCTTTTTCCTTACAATAACCCCGGGAGATAATTATTACTATGCTTAAAATATACCAATTAAAGCGAGCAAAAGGACCAGACCAGCCCCCTCTTCCCCCTTCCGCAGGCTGAAAAAAAGGTATTTCTCAAAAGGCTTTGCAAAGCCCTAAAGACTAGCCCACGACTTCTCTGTGTTCTTATTGCTGTCTCCCCTTGTCCACCTCGCTAAATGACCAGTGGTTCATGGTGATTCTATTTTCTACCCTGGCGTCCAGCAGCTGATTCAGCACAAGAGAAAACACATCGCATCAGGCAGAGCTGCTATAGCCTTGTACCTCTGTCTCTTCCCTACCTCAGTGCGGCACGAACAGGCAACACGGGTCTCCTGAGCCTTGGTGCGGGAGATTAGATTTTATGATGCTGACAATGTCTCTCTGGAGGGCTGTGTTTCACCTCCTGTGCAATGAAAGCCTGTTTACAGGGTTCTACCTGCAAAGAACACAGCACGCCTAAGTACCTGGTTGTGACTCACCTCTAGGAGTCTCTCTTGGTAACATCTGTTCAGTTTCCCTTTTCTCTTCTGCATCACACTTTTAATACGACAGCAGTGAACCTCTGAGAAGGCCAAACCCACACACTAGTGTTCTACTAAAGAATGTTAACATAAGTGTGGAGGTTGAGATCAGACAATGCATCAGACTCTCCTGTTTCCCTCCCCAGTTTCTTCTCTGTGTCGTTTTAACAGCAGAGGAATAGGGCTAAGGCTTGCATTTTATGCTCTTGGTAACTGCGGACACTTGGTAGACAATATGCTGCATTTATGAACCACAGACCTTCCAGAATATCTCCTGCCTTCCTTTAATATTCATATTTTGTCCCTCAACTTCCAGAGAGGCCTTGGTGTGAAGCTCACTGTCAAGGGCAAGGGCTAGTTTTCCAGAATGATATTCTTCTTCCTTTATGACCACGATGATTTATGCATTATCTTTGTTATGGGGTGTCTTCACTGTGATTTTTCTCAATAACCTCTCTAAGGCTAGCATGAATTATCTTCTGAAAGATTTGGTATGCAGTACAGTTTTATGCGCTTCCTTAAGAACTCTGACCCTGTGTAAAGCTAATCCCAAATAAATTTTCATTTCTGGACACACTGTTTTGCATACGAAAATTTATCGTGCTGTATAGTTCTTTTTGTGCTAAGCCTAGTTTAGAGGTTGGATGACCACGGGTGCCATGTACGAGGATGGGAATTGTGTGCTGTCATCTCACAGGCTCCGGCAGTTCAACTCAGCTGTACTTCATCTCACGTAGGCTTTAATTAGTCAGACTGTTCAGGATCAGCTCCTGGGTCACTCACTAAAGACTATTTGACTTTGCACATATCCCAGCCTCTCTGGGCCGCATTTTCCTCCTCTGTTAATGGGGACCAGTCCCAATAATGGCACTCTTCTGATGTGCTTTGGTGATAGATTAAGTTGAACTAAATGAGCCCATTTATGGTAAGTGCAGGGCATAATGTCTAGCACAGACGGATTGCATGAAATCGTCATCATTATTATTAGAGATAGGGTTTCTTAGAAGTTGAATTAATCTCAAATAAACCTGGGAAAATACATCCCTATAAAATCCAGAATTCTCTGTTATTACAAAATTTCCAAGAAGTCACGGAGCTATAGTGGAAAGAATGGGTGTATTATGACCAGATGTCCTGCCTTGAAGGCTGGGCTCTATGACTTACTAGGGGCCAAGGTTTCCTGTTATCTAGGGGTCTGTGGGCTTTTGTTCGTGACGACGCATAATCCTAGTAGCTGCTGCCAGTGCTTGTCGTGAGTACTGTGTCTGCAGAAGCTCTCTCCAGGGCAGAGTTCTCAAACGCTCCACTCCTCAAGCCATCTTTCAAAATACATCGCAAAGAGGCACAAGGACGAAGCAGAGGAAACAAGTAACGGCAAGACTGACTTCCGGAGGCAGGGAGGAGTGAAAGCCCAGGGGACTCAGACCCTGCCCTTCTCTGTCAATTTCCAGGGAAAAGGGTTTCTCTAGAGGGATGAACCCAGAAGTGATTTGCAGGCCACTAGGAAGGGGTTTCTGCAAATGCTACTGGTAAATGTCTTTCTGTCTGTGGTTCCCAGTATTTCCACACTACTGTGCTCTTCCTGGACTTGAGAAGATTCCAATGACTCCAGTCATAGGGGAGGTGGGAGTCTGAGACTGGTCCAGACAAGCAGTGTTTGGACTGCAGACAAGAGTGAGTGGAGAGTGGAACCCTGGGTCTCATCAATTCCCATGCTGCAGACGTCATAGAACTGGGTTTGGGGTGGTGAAAAGCTGGAGTTGTGAAGCTTGAATCTTTCTATAGATGGAGCTACATCATTTCATTGACCAACAATTCAGTGATGATGAATCCGTGTGATGAAGAAAGGAGGGGAAATAAAACCAGAGGGCTTCAAATCCGAAGGGTTTTTCGGTAGTACTAAATTACTCCTGTATTGATATGCTAAGTTCAAGAGGGTCTAGGGGCTTACCCACTGCCACATGCAGCCAGGTGATTTGACTCATCTTGATGGGAAATTGGGAATAAACCTGCTTGAATTTTTTTTGCCAGCTTGACACAAATCAGTGTCCTTTGGGAAGCAGGACTCTTATGTGAGAAAATGCTTCCATAGGATTGTCTGTAGGCAAGTCTGAAGTGTTGTCTTAGCTAATTATTGACACGCACGGGCTTAGTACACTCCTGAGCTGAATGCGAAAGCAGGCTGAGTAAGCCACTAGGCACAAACTGGTAAGCATGCTCCTCCACGGCTTTTAGTTCAGTACTTGACTCCAGGTGCCTACCTTGAGTTCCCGCCCCAATTTTCCTCAGTGATGGAATATGACCTTAGAGTTAGAAGTTAAAATACATCGTTTCCTCCCCAAGCTGCTTTTGGGGATAGTGTTTTATTACACCATTAGAAGTCCTAACTAAGATAGAGACGATTGTCAGAAAAACTCAATTGTTTTTAAGATGGCAAGGTAATCCCTCTGGGGCCGTTAAACACAGTTTCTATGGATAATGGGAATATAAATCAACCTTTTTAAGACTTATTTTTAGTTTTAATTTCATGTAATTGTGTATCTGTGTATGGGCATGTGCACATGAGTACAGGAGCCTACAGAGTCCAAAAGAGGGCGATAGGAGCTGCCTGACATGGATGCTGGGAATAGAACTTGGGTCCTATTCAAGAGCAGTAGAGGCTTCTCATCCATTTCTCTTTGATTTAATTGTATAATTGGGGATGCTGTGGAGTTGGGGCATCCATCATCTTATAAAAACTCACCAGCTAATGTGGTAGAATGAAAGAGCTTGTGTGCATCTGAATCCAAAGCCCTAGTTCCCCTTGTTAATTTTTGAGATAAGATTTTTCTGCACATTCTAGCTTCCCTCGAAGTCATGATTCTCCTGACTCTACCTTCTGAGTGCTGGTGTTACAAGTATGCAGTATCACACCCAGTCAGAGCCTTCATTTCTTCTTTTTTTTAAATAACTTTTATTGATTTTATTGAGCTATACATTTTTCTCTGCTCCCCTCCTTTTTATTCCCTCCCCTTCTACCCTCTCCCCTAGTTCCTATGCTCCTAATTTACTCAGGAGATCTTGTCTTTTTCTACTTCCTGTGTAGATTAGATCCATGTATGTCTTTCTTAGGGTCCTCATTATTGTCTAGGTTCTCTGGGATTGTGAGTTGTAGTCTGGTTTTCTTTGCTTTATGTCTAAAAGCCATTTATGAGTGAGTACATATGATATTTGTCTTTCTGGGTTTAAGTTAACTCTCTCAATATGATGTTTTCTAGATCCATCCATTTGCCTGCAAATCTCAAGATGTCGTTATATTTTCTGCTGTGTAGTACTCCATTGTGTAAATGTAGCACACCTTCTTTATCCATTTTTCAGTAGAGAGACATTTAGGTTATTTCTAGGTTCCTGCTATGACAAACAATGCTGCTCTGAACATAGTTGAGCACATGTCATTGTGGTATGGTTGAGCATCTTGAATATATACCCAAAAGTGGTATTGCTGGGTTTTGAGGAAGATTGTTTCCTAATTTTCTGTGAAATCACCATACTGATATCCAAAGGAGCTGTACCATTTTGCACTCCCACCAGCAATGCAGGAGTGTTCCTTTACCTTACATCCTCTCTAGCATAAGTTGTCCTCAGTGTTTTTGATCTTCACAGCTCTTACAGATGTAAGATGTGCATTTCTCTGATGACTAAGGTTGTTGAAAATTTCCTTAAGTGTCTTTCAGCCATTTTAGATTCTTCTGTTGAGAGTTCTTTGTTTATGTCTGTACTCCTTTTTTAGTTTTTAACTGGATTATTTGATGACCAATTTCTTGAGTTCTTTGTATATTTTGGAGATAAGCCCTCTGTCTGATGTGGGTTTTGTGAAGATCTTTTCCCATTCTGTAGTCTGCTGTTTTGTCTTGTTGACCTTTGTTTTACAGAAGCTTCTCAGTTTTAGGAGATCCCATTTATTAATTGTTTCTCCCAGTGTCTGTGCTACTGGGGTTATATTTAGGAAGTTATCTTTTGTGCCAAAGCATTCAAGTGTACTTCCCACTTTTTCTTCTAAAACGTTCAGTGTTGTTGGCTTTATGTTGAGGTCTTTGATACATTTGGATTTGAGTTTTGTGCATGGTGATAGATATGGGTCTATTTTCATTCTTCTACATGTTGATATCTAGTTATGCCAGCACCATTTGTTGAATATGCTTTCTTTGATCCATTTTATATTTTTTGCTCCTTTGTCAAAAATCAGGTGCTTGTAGGTGTGTGGATTAATATCTGGGCCTTAGATTCAGTTCCATGGGTCCTCCTGTCTGTTTTTATGCCAATACCAGGCTGTTTTCATTACTGTAGCTCTGTAGTAGAGTTTTAAGTCAGGAATTGTGATGCCTCCAGAAGTTCCTTTACTATACAGGATTGTTTGGGTTATCCTGTTTTTTTACCCTTCCCTATGAAATTGAGTAAGCCAGAGCCTTAATTTCTAAGGACCACAAAAGAATCTTAACCTCACAGAATGGGACTGAGAAATAGTAACACACTGGAATGCCAGGGCATGGCCTTGGTGTGATGAGTGACCAAAGCCTTGTGTTCAAAGACATCCATTTCTATATGGCCACCTGGCCAGAACTCACAATCTTACACATCCATCCTCTTCCTTTTAGTCTCTCTGTCACACACACTCCACTATGGACTTGGTTCTGTTCAGTCATCACCCTCTGAAAGTCCATTGTCTCCTCCGTCATGGAGATACTTCCCCTTTTCTAACTCATTCTTTTAGTTCATTCTCAAATATGGCATGATTCATACCGATCTCTCCTTTACTAGTTTCTTTTCCTGTTGCTTTGATCAAGATAGCTGATGAAAACAACCGAAGGAAGTAAGGAATAACCTTGGCTCACAGTTGGAGGGTAGATAGACGTTTCTACCTCATGATGGTGGGATGGGAAGGTGGCTGGAGAATGGGGCAGCTGGCTGAATGGTTCGCACCAGAAGGTAGAGAGAGATGAAAGCTTGTCCTTAGTTGATTCCTTCCCTTTTCGTAAATAGGAAATAGTTTCCAGTATAGGAAACCAGCCTCAGGGTGGTACCATGCACGTTCATTGTATGTCTTTTTCCTCAGTGAAAATTGTCTGAAACAGCCCACCGTCACTCAGGGACCTATTCCTAGTTGATCTCAACTAAACAAAGAGAGTAACTATCACCTCTCCTACCCAGCCACCTCAGTTGTTTCTATTCCTAAACTGAGTGAGACAGGAATGAGGGACACAGGGCAGGCCTTCCCGCTCAGCACAAGGGTCTGATGTGACCTTTGGTCTTCCAAGTTCCCAGTGATACCTGGGTATTCTCTAGCTTTGAGTTGGTATGTGTCATAGGAAGGTAGCTTCGTGTATGATTATAGGGACATGAGATGCTCAGATACTCAACCCAGGCAGCTCATCTGAGACAGAGCCTCTTTGAACAATTTCCCCTATAACACAAAGATACCACTGCTTTCTCCTCTTCCTGTCCCCTCCTCCTCCCCTCCTCTATTTCTCCTCCCTACTTCTTCTCCTTTCCTCCTTCCTATCCTCTTCGTTTTTGAAGAATGACTTATTTTAAAAGTTATTTTTTGTTATTTTAACTATTTATAAGTGTTTGTGTCTGCATGTATGTATATGTATAGGTGCTTATAGAGGTCAAAGATGTTAGAGCCACCTAGAGCTAAAGTCACAGGCAATTGGGATCCACCCAGTGTGAGGGCTGAGAACTGAACTCAGCTTCTATAGAGGAGAAGCAAGATTCCTTATCTGCAGCGACATCTCTCTAACTTATAAGGATGCTTCTTGCTGAGGAAACTTTTTTGGGTTTTCTTCTTGGTTTTGGGATGGCATCAGAAGAGATGTCATTTCTTTACTTAGTTGAAGTCTCTGAACCACATAGCTCTGTTTGGGATTCAGGGTTTAGAAATTTCCCCTTTATCTGTTAATGTTTATTTGCATTTCTATTACGACCTTAAGAAAAGGTAGGAATGAAAAGGAAAAGAAACAGGTCTTTACAAAACAATGCTGTGGCTGCTTCCCTAGGATGCTGAAATCGGTCTCTAGGATCATAAAATACAAATGAAAATAGAAATTAGGAAATATATAAAGACGTGTCTAAAATTTATCAACATGCAGTACAGAGTCTCTCATGAATGCTCCGTACAATGACACTTCCAGAAGATGAACAATACAGCTGTCACAGAATGTGGGAAGTACATTAATGTCCCCATGTTCACTGAGATACCTGGCTTAATCCAGGAGTTAACACTGCTTTGATGTTCACACTCAGCATTGTTTAGGGATGAGCCCATTCACATCCTTTGTGAAGCCACTGTCACGTGCAGTTAAAAGGCATTTACTGTAAAGGCATCACAGTTTGAAATGTAGACTAGAGACAGAAAAAGGATCAGCCTTAGATGGCATCACAACTTGGAGGGAACGTTAGTCTGTGATTGGTAATCCAGACCAAAGCAAAGACCCCACCTTGGCTGAGTGGCCCATCTCTGGCAATCCAGGTAATGCACATCCCTTGTTTTTAATAGCACACCAGGGGTTGTGACGCCATGATGATATGACACCCCTGGCTGATCCCCCAGTATGGAGTAGTCAGCATTAGTCCTTGTAGCACGCTGTCTCTGGAAAGGCGATCAGGCGGCATATCTCGATGAGTCAGTTCCACAAAATAGACCAGAAAATTCCTAAGTGAATGATATTATTCTATAATAGGATCGGCATTGTGCTTTTGGAAGTCTGCTGTGAGTGACCTCCTGTCTAAGAACTTTTTACTCAGACTGAAGCTGTGCAAGCTAGCTTATTTATGTCACACACTTAGTATCCAATCTATCCTCGGTGGCTCACATATTATGATTTGAACCTGAAATGTCCCCAGTAGGCTTACATTCTCACCTGTAGGCTATGGAGCCTTTACTAGGTAGACTGCAGCTGGAAGAACATGCCTTCAAAGGTTATGCCCACTCTTGCTCTAGTCACAGCTTCTGCTTTCTGGGTGGTCTCAGGCAAACTTCCACTGCCAGAGATGGGGACCATGATGGTTTCATCACGATGGACTGAAAACCTTCTAAATACATGAACCCAAATAAATTTAGGGGAAGAACGTTTGAGACAACGTTGTATTCTGGTTGTGGCAGGTGTTTGTTGCTTTCAGCCAGTTTCATAATAAGAACTGGGAGAAAAACACAGAGCAGAAGGATTGGAAAATATTTAGTTTGGGAGAAGGGACTGTATTTAGTTGCAGGCTAAGCAGTTATAATTATTAAAGTGATTAATACAATTAAAGAAAAGCCAGCCACTTTGCACTGGGAGACTAGGGCAGGCACATTAAAGGCAAGACCACATCCATTAAAGGCTCCAGGGTATAAAAATACAAACACATTTAAAAGCAGAGAGCCACGGAGTGCTTAGGGGAAATGTTTCCAAGGCTTAGCCATCCAGGCGCTCAGAGTCCACTGCCACCATGGTCCAAGGGTCATGAGGCACTTCTCAAGCTGATAACACTGCTCAGAATAGTGTACATGATGATGCTTTTCTAGGCACAAAGAATGTAACTTGTAGGGTCATGGAGCATGGGCTAAGGTTGAAGAAGAAAGTCAATGAGTTCAGACAATATAGAGTCTTGTGATCGTCACTGCAGTGAGGCCCCCTAAGGAGACTATGCATAGAACAAGGTAAGTGAAGCCCCAGTTGAAATGGTCATCAGGATGTTGTTTTTGGCATTCTGGCATGGCTGATGAGGAAAACTTAGGCACCAAGTGGAACTTGCTCAAGATAGATTCCACATATATTGCAAGTTTGTACATTGTAGGGGAAGAAATGCCCAGTCTTTGAGCTCACGTCATGCCACCACTGTGTGTTCTGGATGCCCAGACACAGAGTTAGATAGAACCTAACTGCTTCACATGGCACCTGTATGCTTCCGTGTGAAGAACTGTCCTTCCCACCACTATACTGAACAAGTTCTTCTTCCATGTCATCTTACCATGGGACACAGGAATATTTCTGAAGCCAGTACCAGCGATTGTGGTCACAGGAATGTAAAAGTTGCAAACTCAGAATAGAACTCATGAACCAGCTAAGCCATGCTGTTCCCCTATTTTAAGACCTGGAAATGAGAACCTGAGGCAATAATTCAAACATATTGGGTTGGCTCATTTAGAATAATCATAGCCAGTGATTAAAGGCACAGACTGGAGCCAGACAGCCTGGAACCGAACTACTCCAATCATTGGCTATCCCATGGATAATACAAATCCTTGAATATTACTTCTCCCCCATCATCAGAGACCACAAGTGCACCCCTTGTTGCCATCGAGATAACTGCTTTGAACCCCTTTCATCCCGAAAGGCAGCAGTAGCCGGCTTTCACTAGAACAGGCACACGTTCCCGTTATAAATTTGCCTTTCATACCCACGGAACCTCAGCCCGCATATGTCACTGCATCTGAGCATATGCTTTCTGGAGGGCACCACAGACATGCCTTCTATTCCCATAATGTGTTTCCCACTTTTAGGTAACTCAGTTCATTTACCGTATGCTATTTGCAACAAAAAGAGGTTCATCATGTATGCAAAGTGCATAGTGCTTTTCTCTGTGACTCTCTCTATATTTCTGGGGCCCTCTAACATTTGTTTGCCCTTTTCTCAACTTCAAACCGATAAATCTCATACTCAGGCTGCAGTTGGTCACTGTCTCACCTTTCTTTATTAAGGATCATTTGTGCCTGTTTTTATACTCCTTTATCCATGCTCTAATGTCTGAAACATATATGCGTATGTGTGTGTGTGCATATACGTGTGTGTGTGTATGTGTGTGCGTATTATTTTCTATTTTGCTGTTAAGGTTTGCAACTGTGTGTGTGTGTGTGTGTGTGAGAGAGAGAGAGAGAGAGAGAGAGAGAGAGAGAGAGAGAGCATACAGTGAAGGTCATATTAAAGAAAGCTAAGTGTTTTCTTCTTCACTGTAACCAGAAAGCGTGTTCACAGCTTGATTGATGGGCCTTGAAGAACACCAGGTATTTGTTCCATTGTTACACACATAACCCTTTAGACTAAATATTGACATAAGCCGCCTAGGAGTAGTTTGTTTGTATGTGTCAAGGCTTCACGCAAATATACCACATTACTTGTATGAAATGGTCTGGTTTTAACTTTTAGATGAAGATTGTTGTCTTTCAGGTCATGCAGGCCTGAGCTTAATAAAGAGGCTTCTTGTCTACGTTCTGGGCTGGATTTTTTTCTGTGTCAATAGAATTTGAAGCACTAGCAATGTTTATTCCTAGAACAGTGTGGCTAGCAGAGGTTCAGCTTAAGAAGACATTGGATCAGCATGTGCAGGGTGGGATGCCTCTCTGCATTAGGCACTGGAGATGGGGATTTTGTCAACTTTGACCTTTGCTGTCACCCTCGGCAGGTGAGACAGACTGTTGCTTTATTTAAAAGCCAGATGTGTAGGCCCTTGGTTAATAAAGGAACTTAGACTTGGAGTTAACAATAGATTTCAGTGTTGATTTGTCCTAGATGATTAGAAAATGAATTAAGTAATCTGTTCTCACTCTTTTTTATTACAGTATAGACAGGAACATTTATTTTCCAATATTATTGCGAATGCAAAATGAAACAACATGGTAAGGTATATAATAAAATATCTGAAGTATTTGCTCTATCAGAGTTATTGCTTTGGACTTTCTCACTATCCACTCATTTTTGTTTTATTTTCTTGGTCCTAACATTAGCATTTTCCATGTAAAATTCCTTCTGTAAGAATTGTAATCCCCCCAAAAAAACAGTTTTCCAATTGAGACGATATTCCTAAAAACAAGATTAAACACTTACATTGCATTGTGGACCAAATAGGGGCACATACTTTATAATGCCATTCTGCTGTAGGTGAAAATTTCTAAAAGGGAGGACGTTCCAGTATCTGAAGAACACCGTGCTAAGAGAAAGCTTGCTTCTAGAAGCCTGTGTATTAGCTGTTGATGTCCAATGCACGCAGGAATTCTCTGCCAAGATAGGTGACTACTTTGTGTCTTTCTTTACAGCATAATAGCTCTGATTTCACAAGAACTGCCTTTGTCCCTTGCCTCTTCTGAGACCTTGTACAAGCTTCTGGGCTTCTGGGCATTGTTGGGCTTTTCAATAAAATGTACACAATAGTGCCTACCTTCTAGGCCTCTAAAGAGGGTCCCATGAGCACCTTTCATGTAGCTCATAGCTCTATTTCCTCACAGTTGGCTTCTCCACAGGTCCCCACATGTTCTGGAATGCTATCCAGAAAACCCTAGTGTAGAACAACTAAACCCAGCATCAGTTTTATCACACAGTCAGATGAGGGTGGCTTGAAGTGATACTTAATCCATAAAGCAAGAGCTCATGGTGTTGCTTCCCTGGCTTCTTCGGTTTCTCATCGGAACCCTTTTTGTTTGCACTGAAAGCTGTTTGAAGACTCCAATCTCAGCTGTGTTCCTGATGCTCATCCTTGTAGCTGCTGACTCATGAGCCACCCCTCCTGCTCTCTTCCAGAAGCCCTGCCATTTTGCAACTGCTATAGACAGCGCACTGATGTCATAAAACTACAGGAAAGTTCATCCCATTGAGCTGAGAACTCTGGGACCCCATTTACATTTCCCTTCCACACCTCAGTTTCTCAGGCTATGCTGCATCCCTAAGCTGGAAGGAAGCACACTTTTCTCCTAGGTTCCATCTCAGCCATCCACCTTAGATATTCTAGATTTACAGATGCATCCTCAGAAGCACAATCCTACTATGAAACTTTCTACCCACCCCCATCTCAACCCCCACAGATACCCAGTGTCTAACTAGCACAGAGCGTTTCTAGTATGGGTGCTCACTAGGGAGACAAATATCCTCAGAGAGCCTTGGTTCTCAAGGTTGCCCTTCTCAATGAGGTCCTCTCAGGGTTGTTCATTTCTTCCTGTGTCCCAGGTCACAGTCACTTGCTCTACCAGCCTTTTTATAAATTTGAACTCCAAAATATATAAAGAACTCAAGAAACTAGACCGCAAAAGGCTAATCAACCCAATTATAAAATGGGGCACTGATCTGAACAGAGAATTCTCAACAGAAGAACTTCAAATGGCCAAAAGACACTTAAGGTCATGCTCAACTTCCTTAGCTATCAGGGAAATGCAAATCAAGACAACTTTAAGATACCACCTTACACCTGTCAGAATGGCTAAAATAAAAAACACCAATGATAGCCTTTGCTGGAGAGGTTGTGGAGAAAGGGGTACACTCACCCATTGCTCGTGGGAATGCAAACTTGTGCAACCACTCTGGAATGCAGTGTTTCGGTTTCTCAGGAAATTCGGGATCAACCTACCCCTGGATCCAGCAATACCACTCTTGGGAATATACCCAAGAGAGGCCCTATCATACAACAAAAGTATATGCTCAACTATGTTCATGGCAGCATTGTTTGTAATAGCCAGAACCTGGAAACAACCTAGATGCCCTTCAACGGAAGAATGGATGAAGAAAGTATGGAATATATACATATTAGAGTATTACTCAGCAGTAAAAAACAAGGACTTCTTGAATTTTGCATACAAATGGATGGAAATAGAAAACACTATCCTGAGTGAGGTAAGCCAGACCCAAAAAGAGGAACATGGGATGTACTCACTCATATTTGGTTTCTAGCCATAAATAAAGGACATTGAGCTTATAATTCATGTTCCTAGAGAAGCTAAATAAGAAGGTGAATCCAAAGACAAACACATAGGCATCCTCATGAATATTAACCTTCATCAGGCGATGAAAGGAGACAGAGACAGAGACCCACAAGGGAGCACCGGACAGAAATCTCAAGGTCCAAATCAGGAGCAGAAGGAGACGGAGCACGAGCAAGGAACTCAGGACCACGAGGGGTGCACCCACACACTAAGACAATGGGGATGTTCTATTGGGATCTCACCAAGGCCAGCTGGCCTAGGTCTGAAAAAGCATGGGATAAATCCGGACTAGCTGAACATAGCGGACAATGAGGAATACTGAGAATTCAAGAACAATTGCAGTGGGTTTTTGATCCTACTACACGTACTGGCTTTGTGGGAGCCTAGGCAGTTTGGATGCTCACCTTAAGAGACCTGGATAGAGGTGGGCAGTCCTTGGGCTTCCCACAGGTCAGGGAACCCTGATTGCTCTTCGAGCAGATGAGGGAGGGGGACTTGATCGGGGGAGGGGGAGGGAAATGGGAAGCGGTTGCGGGGACGAGGCAGAAATCCTTAATAAATAAATAAATTTAAATAAAAAAATATTAAAAAAAAAGAAAATAGAATTTAGGTTCTTTTCATCCATCTATAGCCCTCCACACTTATGCAGACCAATGCTAGGTATATGCTTGCTGAGGGCCCTTAGCCCAACCCTCACCAAATATGGTTGATGGTGGGTAGGACAGCTCCACCTTCCCCGACCCAACATCTACCAACTTTTCAAGGGTGAGGTGTTTGAAAGAAGTTAGAAGTGACGAGGCAGAAGCAGGTTAGAAAGTGTTATGTATAGATGGGAAGTATAGGACAAAATGTTCCTGCCTTTAGGGAGTGAATGCCTTGTTGCATGTAGAAAGTAAGGTGAGAAATGGGAACATATGCATCTGAGATTGAAATGGACTTCACAGGAAGGCTACTGAAGCCAGAAAAGCCATGGCTGCACTGTTAGTGGCTTTGGAGTTTATCACTGACTCTGTGTCAGAGACTATGTACCATAGTGTCCATGTGACAAGCCTAGATATCGCAGGCCAGAGGAGAATCTTATATCCTGTATATCTTGAGATGCTCCCACTCTGTCAGGAATGGAGAGTGCTAACTTTATTTTGTCACTGTTGCGAACGAGCTCCATATGGGAAATCACCAGGTCAGCTTAAGAAAAACAATTACAATGGGAAAATCACAGCACAAGAATGGGGAGTCTGACTTCCTTTTTGTCTAGCAGGAATAGCGCAGAGAGAGCACACACCTGGTCCGTCTCAGTTTTCTTCCTGGATTCCAGGTAGCCATGCCTTAACTAGACATGATTGGTTAACAGAGCTTACCCATCATGTCACCAATCTTTTATTCTCAGTTTTTGTCCCTTCCATGGTTGGGTAGAAAAACTGTTCTATCTTGCTTATAAGCAATGACAATGATGATGATGATGATAGAGCTTGTCTAAGTGAGGTAGTTGCAAGTTAACCACAACCCAAATCACAAACACCGTCTGAGTGAGCATGAACGTGAAGGGAAGTGGTCTATAAGTTCTCAGGCCCATGCTCGCCCTACCCTGACTGCTCCGCTCTTATGTAGAATTGCTGTTTAGAATTGCTCCTTTTGGCTGGGCTCTGAGATTCTTGTTGGTAGGATTTGTATTTTCCATTATTCTGTCCTAGGTCCTGCCAGTTTGCACAACTCATCACAGTACAATACAGCTTGTGTAAGAAGCTTACACTCTGCTGTACTCTTCTTATTTTCCAGGTGACTGGAGGGCTATTTAGAATACATTGTCCACTTGGCAGTGTGTCACTACCGACAGAACATCCCTTCCCTATAAAGGCTCTGAGATCTAGGGAGTCAAAGATGGATGTATGTATATGTCAGAAGGTTAAAGTTGAGGTTTATTTTTTAACTCAGTAGTTAAAAGCATGTGCTGCTTTAGCAGAGGACCTGGGTCTAGTTCTCAGCACCTGCATTTAGTGACTCACAGCTGTCTATAACTCGAGGCTTAAGAGCTCCAGTGACTTGAACCTTTGTGGGCACCTATACCCACATACACATACCTATATACGGACACATGTACATACTCATAATTTTGAAAATAGTAAAAAAAAACTTTAAAAAATGAGGTCAAAATGAAGTTGTATCTGCTACCCTCTGATTATTTATAGTTAGAATAATTGAGAGCCAGGTGAAGGGTTACCGGATTGACCGTAGCCTCCCTGCTCTGTTTCTAACTCTCCTTTCTCTCACTTGTCCCAGGGAATGCTGCTGCAACCCTATGGGTACTGTTAGGTGTTTACTGTATGTTCACAGATGTGGATCCAGGAAGACAAAGCATTCTCCAAGATCCTTCTGCACCAGCATCTTCCATGATCCCAACTGAGCAGCTGTGTGTTGTTTCTGGGACTTTCTCATAAACTCTGACTCCCCATGATAAGGATGGCTAGGATAAACCACTTTTCTAAGGTTTATTGACTCCGATAAATCTGGTTTCAGAATGGCCATAGGTATTGTGCATACATGACTGAACCTAACGTAATGTATACTTGTGAAGTTTTATTTATAATACAGTTCTTAGGTTTATGAAAGCTTCACTTTTGTGAGTGTTATCATTCTGTAACATCACAGGGATGGGGAAAACACTGAACGAAGGAGTTATTGCCATATATTTCCTAACACCACATTCCTGTCCAGTTTCCAATAAACTTCTCTTTTTCTTAACAGTATTTGCATTTCTGCTCGGGTCATTTCTCAAAGAAAAGAGTAGCTGCTAAAAGGCGGCCCTCTGACTAAGATCAGAAAACCACATCTGAGTGCTTCTTGTAAATTCCAGGCCATGTGTTCTTGTGGTGAGCCACAGCTATCACGTTCTCAAAGCCTTGTTCGCGGAGGGGTGGCCACGGGGGAAAGAGAGGGTGGGGTTATATCAAATGATGACGCACTTGCTGCTGAGTCAGAGTTAGACTGTGGATATACAGAAGTATACACACATACCGCAGCCCCCACACACATAAGGCTCAACTTTAAAAAGTTTAATCAGTATGAATATTACACAGACCTGTGTAATCAGATCTTAGGCAACTTACATATGCTAGCCCTCCTTGACAGAGGTGAACAAGTAAAGGGAGGGCAGTGTAGGATCCCAATACCTCTACTCATTGCATTGAGCTTGCAGATAGACCAATATGTGATTTTTTTTCTTTGACATATGAATTTCTTTACTTTGGCATATGCTCACAAATGATCATTCTGTTTCAATCACCTCAAGGAACTCCCATAACATTTACATAATGAATATACTGGTTTGCATTCCCATTGATGAACTGCAAGGGTTGTATTGCTCATAGTCTCTCCAAGACCTGCTAACTGTCCTCTTTTTCATAGTAGCCATTCAACAAGACATAAGGTGGTATCTCACTGGAGCTTCATAGGCAGTTTCTGGTTTGTTATTTTTGCGTCACTATGACAAAATGTAAGCAAGGAAAGGTTAGTTTATTTTGGTTTATGATTTGAGAGGGCTTCAGTCAAATCCGGTGGAAAAGGCACAGAAGTGCTCATGGTAATGGGAGCATGTGGGGAAGACTCTTCATATCATAGCAGGCCATTGGGCATCAGATGCATGTCAGAACCAAAACCCGAGCTGGAACTTCCAAAGGTCTATTCCTAGTAACTTACCTCCACCAGCCAGCTCCATCAGATAAAGGTCCCACAGTCCCTCAACAAAGTGATTAAAGCATGAACTGAGAGCATTCCATACCTAAGCCATGCCATTCAGCTCGTAGTCTCCATTTCATAGCTCATGTGTTCCCATTTCAAGATTCTCCATAGTCTTTACAATTCCAATATTGTTCTTGCCTCAGTTGTGAAACTCTGTAAAATCAAAAACAAAGGTATGAATTTCCAGTGGATAATGCTGTAGAGTGAACATCCCCTTTCCAGAAGAGAGAGACAGGAGGATGTGGCAGCAGGAAAAAAACCAACCAGCAAAGGAATCATTAAATTCTGCCATCCCGTTTCCACCATCTATGGGACACGATCTTACATCATGCATGGGCAGTCACACTTCTGTAGTAATAGGAGCGGCGGGGCTGCGTCCCCAACACCCCAGCCACCTGCTCAGCTATCTTATGCCCGAAATAATTACATGGAAACTGTATTCATTTAATCACTGCTTGGCCCATTCTCTTCTAGGCTAATTCTCACATATTAATTTAGCCCATTTCTAATCATCTGTGTGTAGCACCCCAAGGTGCGCTTACCGGGGAGATTCTAGCCTATGTCCATCCTGGGTCGGAGCTTCATCGCGTGCGTCTGCCCAGGAGCCAGGAGCATGGCGTCTCTCTGAGGCGTCTGCTCCCGAGAGGAGAGCTGTCGAGTCTGACCTCACTTCCTCTTCCTCCCAGCGTTCTGTCCTGTCTACACCTCCCACATATCTTCTAACCAATAAAATGGGCCAAGGCAGTTCCTTTATTAGCCAATGACCTTCCTCCATCACACTTCTACTGCACGGCCATTTTGGTACATGTAGCTTCTCCCTAGGTCAAACTCCACTTGACCCTTACAACTTTCCTTGTACATGCACCATGTTCCTAGCATCTTTCACCACCCTAGGATCCTGAGGGCCAATCAGGCTTCATCAGCCCTCACACTCCCCTCTTCCCCGCCTTTTTTGAGACAGGGATTCTCTGTGTAACAGCTCTGGCTGTCCTGTCCTGGAACTTGATTTTTAGATCAGGCTGGCCTTGAGCTCACAGAGATCCACCTGCTTCTGTCTTCAAAGTGCTGGGATTACAGGTGTGTGCCACCTCTACCTGGCTTTCACCTTTACATCTTTACATACAGGCTATCCAGGTCCTGTCTGAAGGGAATCTGACCTTGCTGTACATGTGGTAGCCTTCTAGGATTTTCTCTGGAATCCTGGGGTAAGACTCCATGATGTGGAAACTCTTAACATTCTTCATGCCTACAGTCTCCCAGAATGTCCTTAGTCACCCAGAATGCATTGCCAGCCAGGAAAGAGGTGTTTAAACAAGAGCATCTGGGGGACATCTCAGATTCCAGCCACAGCGTCTGACTGATAGTCATGTGGTTTTGCATAGAAGTCTTGGCCATTGCTCACTTTTATGTGGATTATTATTTACGGTATTGCACTTGAAATGCTTGACCTCCTTGTGTCTTGGATGATAACTGTTCATTGGATACACGCCTGTTCAACTGTTCTCTCCCATTTCGTTGGTTGCCTCTTCAATCTGTTGTTTGTCCTTCTTGTGAAGAAACTTTTCCATTTGATACAATAGTATTGGTATCTTTCTTTTCATTTTGTTGCCTACATTTCAGGGGATAAATCCAAGAAGCGATCATGGGTTCTGTAACTAAATGCTGTGTGTTCACATTAATACAAAGAAAAAAAAAGAGGCTTGGCTAGCAAATAAAAGATTGGGGAAGTGCACTAGGTGCAGCAGGTAGGGAAAGAACAGAGGAGCTGGGCTCCTTTCCAAAGCAGTGACCCTGTTCCACAAAGAGGCGTGTGTATCTTCTTTTGGAAGCATACATATTCATGTAGAGGAGCAGCTTAAGAGCGAGCACATCCTTAAGCAGATTCAGTCCAGGAGCTCATTCCTGAGCATGCTTAGCTTAAGGGCATAGTTCCAGAAAGATGACAAACACATTTGGGAGCATGCTTAGGTCTAGATCATGAAGCCCACACTTGGGAGCTTCAAAGTGCAGGCAGGAGTGCTTTGGAGCATTCTCAGCTGATGCCATAAAGATGGCAGACTGGAATGCCCTTGTGCAATCTCGGTGCTCTACAGAATGTTGTAGCTGCAGCATAAAAGAAAAAGGTATAGAATGAGCATGACCATGACCAACTCCCCCTAAATGTTCTCATCTTGTCAAGTGGCTTATCAGTGTGAATTCCTCCCCATCTTTATAGTATAAGTTGCTAATACCATGAGCTGTTTTTACTTTTTCTTTTCTTTCTTTTCTTTTTGTGTGTTGTTTCATGCAGGGTTAATTGTAGCAATTCAGAGACACATCTGTACTTCTCACTTTTGGCAGTGCCTAGATGGTCATCTCCTGGGGTTGCAGGTCAAGGGTTTCGAGATATATTTAGAAATATGGAACACACGCTTCTCTGTTATTCTTTGGTGGCTTGGGCCAGAGCTGTTACTTATGCTGTCATTCCCAATCTCCTGTGTTGGAGATAAATTTAGGACCTCTCAGAATTTTTCTATAATTGGTACATATTTCTAAAAACACAACACAATGAAACAGAAACAAAGGCAGAGGGAAAAGAGAACTGAAATCTTCAGGTCTCTGTAGATTGTTCTCTAAATTATATGTAAATGAACTCTTGTTTCCTAGCTGTGCGTATTTACAACTTTCCAGAGGCAAGCCGATATTTCTGGAGAACTGATGAAGGAATAGGGATTTGGGTGCTTAGCTGACAGTATGAACACCTGCTTTCTAGTCTTCACGCCCTTAAACATGAGGTAATGCTTTCAATGACAATGGTTCTTAATATATACAGGCTCCAAGGCTTATCTCTGAATATATAGTTTCACTCCACTTAAATTCAATAGTTCAAGTTCTTTTCCTCCTCTTGTCCTGAAAGTAAAAGATGGAAAGTCATTAAATAATCACAGGTGCACCGGCGGTTTGGCAGCAGTAACATAAACATATGCACATGTGCACACAAACATACACACACGTCACTCGGGAGGCAGAGGCAGGTGGATCTCTGTGAGTTCGAGACCAGCCTGGTCTACAAGAGCTAGTTCCAGGACAGGCTCCAAAACCACAGATAAACCCTGTCTCGAAAAACCAAAAAAAAAAAAACATACACACACATGCATACACACATACATATATGAACACACATGCATACTCACATGTATATACACTCACACATGCCCACACTCCAATACACACCCCAAACAAACTTTGAATTGTTCTAAAGAAACTACTTTATCATTGGCTCACCTCTTTTGAGTATTTGACATGAGATTTTATGATCTAAGAGCTAATTATCCCAGAAGTAAATGTAATAAAATCGTCACAATGATTTTCTCATTTTAACAACCATCTAATCTCTGCAAACTCATTTGCATTTGGTCCTCACCAACAACAGGCAGGAAGTTGCCCGTGATGGCTGGCATACTCCTTGTCCTTTCTCGAAGATGCTACTGTGACTTGAACACAGATATGAAGGAGAATGTGCCGCGAGGCAACTCGCTCACCCCAGAGCAGAGCAGAATGGTGAGAATTAATGGATGCGCGTATGACATCAAATGAATGTGGAACAGGCTTCCATTCTGAATTTTAAAGAGAACAACTAGTACTTACTTATCCTTGGGAAGGAACAATTTGCATAGTGATTTCAAAATCCACAATGTAACCTCAAATAATGCTTATTGTTACTCTTCTGTTGGTTTTCTACATTGCTGAGATCAAATTCAGGGCCTCTTCATGACAAACACATGCTCTGCCTTTGAGCTTCCTCCCCAAAGCTCCGGTTGGCTTTTGTTTGCTTGCTTTTAGATCAAAGCTTCCTTGGAATTTATGATCCTTCTCCCTCCACCTCCCAAAGGCTGGGATTACAAGCATGAACCACTGTGCTGGGTTAGAACACATCCTAATGGGCTTCCTGGCCAAGCAGCAGCTCCTGGAAATTCTCCGGGTTCAGGTTTGAATACTTTATAAATTTTTATTTAATTAGCATTATTTTTCATTTATTTTACATACCAACCACAGTTTCCCCTCCTCCTTCTCCTCCTATCCCCACACCCTCCCAACTCCCATTTATCCCCCTCCCCTCCCTTCCACTTCTCTGTCTCCACTCAAATAGGGGCAGGGCTCCCATGCATTTGAACAAAGCATGGAACATGAAATTGAGATAGGACCTAGCTCCTTCCCTTTCATCAAGGCTGGGTGAGGTAATCCAGCATGGGGAGCAGGTTCCCAAAGGCCAGCTAAGCACCAGGGACAGGCCCTGATCTCACTGCTAGGAGCCTTACAAACAGACTAAACTCTTCAACTGTCACTCTGTGCAGAAGGCCTAGTTTGGTCCTATGAAGGCTCCCTAAGGCTGGTCCAGCGTCCATGAGCTTCCAGGAGCACAGGTCAGCTGTCTTTGTGAATTCTCTGATCAAGACCTTGATCCCCTCTCCCCTGCCTGGCTCATACAACCCCTCCTCCTTTTCCTCTGCACTGATCAACTAAGAGATTTTCTGAACATTCTTTTTCTACACCATAAAAATGGAGAGATATGTGGTGTCCCACTATAAAAGATTTAGTGACGCAGGAACAAAGGTAGCCCCTAATCTTTTCCTCAAGTTTCTGTGTATATCTATATCAAAATCCAGCTTAAGCCCACACACCTGTTTGTGGGGTCACTGAGGGAGGAAATGTCATTGCTTATGAGAGATGGCCGTAAATATTGTGAGCACACAAAATAGGCCATTGATTTCCTTTTGGCTCTCCAGAAATTAATTTCAACTCTGAGTACATACTGGCCTATAGACATCGCAATTGCAGGCCTCGGGCAATTAATTCTTTTTGCAAACTCACAAATCAACTAGCGCAGGTAGGAACAAGAAGGCATTTGTTGCCATCAGTCTGGAGAGGTGGCCTGAGTGCTCTAGAGAGTGGCAAGCTGGGGGTAGTGGGGTGGGGGATGGGGCATGACTGATAATTGGCCCACCTTTACTTGTGGTCGCCACAGCCCCACCTATCACGGGGTGTAGTGATACCCACCACAAGGCTTTTCAGACAGAGCCAGAGTCCAATGTTTCCTACAGCATCCCCCGAGGGACTGGGAAAGTCATATCCACACTGGCCAGTGGTTTCCTTAGATATGAGCTCTGCCACTGGTGGAATGGGAGACATGAGAACACAGCGGAGCAGACTCTTTTCTCCCTGTCAAACATTCCTTGAAATGGTGCTTTCTTCCTTCTCCAAAGAAGTATTTCTCTGCTTCTTATCACTTCAAAAAAGGGGAAGTTTCAAAGGTCCGCTAGGTGACGATGCCTCATCCATGCCCTGATGGGGAATTAAACCCTAGCTTCACAGCAGTCCCAAGCTCTGTCAGAATTCTCTGCAGTATTGTCACCACTCATCAGAAGTCTGTGATGACCCCCCCAACACATGATTGACACATGTGACTAGGATGTCCTTCAAGTGGATGCCATGTGCAGACACTTTTTGGATTTGTAACAAAGCACACAAACTGTAAACATTGTTAGTTAATCAGAAGATTTTGTAATGCCAAGGCATTATTGTTAATTTTTGAAATATTTTTTACTCATCTTTTGAAACTTTATATAGTGTATTTTGATAATATCCATCTACTACTACCTCCTCACAATGTCTCCAAGTGCCTCTCTACCCAGATTCACGTTCTCTGATCCCCCCCCCCAGTTATTACTAATACCCCCAAAACCCAATTAATGCTGCCCATACGTGTTTGGATGTGGAGCCATCTAATGGGGTAGAGGTAACCTAACACTGATCACTTTTCCAAAGAAGAGTGACTTTTCCTCTCAGCAAAGACTCATTGTTGTAGCTCCTCCTCAAGGGTGGGTCCTTAACCAACTCCTTCTTCATTGATGCTGGAATTTGACTGGATTGATCTTGTGAAAGTCTTGTACAGGTAACCACAACAGATGTTACACTATTGAGACATGATAAAAACAGCATGAAATCGGAGCAGAAATAGACACATAGATGAAAGGAACATAGAAAAGGAACAAGATATAACTCTTTGCAATGACAGCAATCCGATTTTTGACAAAGATGCCAAGAACTACATTGAAGAAAGACAGTGGATTTAACACATGCAAAAAAAAATGAAACTTAACCCCTACATTTCAACTTTTAATAGGACTCAACTCTAAATGTATCAATGACTTCAACATAAGACCTGATACTTTGTAACTTCTGGTAGGGAAAAGTATGGAGTATACTTCAGCTCACAGGCATAAGTGTTTCCTGCATAGACTGTGGAAGCTGAGCAAGTAAAACCAACCCTTTACAGAAAAGAGCTTCTGAAGTCTTCTATACAGTGAAGGAAGCTGTCAGTTAAGTGAAGAGATAGCCAAGACATGGGTAAAAATCATTGCCAGCTACACATCTGACAGAGGACAGAGGACTAGTATCTGAAAAAGTTGTTAATTTTGTTAGTAGCCTTACAGTAATGCTTCTTGAAAAAGTCCCTATCTGTTAACACTACATTCTATTGAATTATTTATAGATGAGAAGGCACTATTGGTGTGTGCTGATTATTGTGATAGCTGAGTGATCCATAGGTTTAAGGAAGCACATTGTGATATTCACGAGATCTTTATACATTTCTTAAAATTGTGCTTTATAATGTTTCTAATGCCAGTTTAAGACCAAACAGAACCCAGGTTTGACCAGGGAGCAACTGGCCAGTCCATAGAGATGAGGTTATGTCCCAACCTGTGGTATACATGATCCTCTCCAGTAAATGAACACAGCACCAGAGTGCCTAGGTGGAAAAGGGATGGTGAAATCCCTAGATTGTCACATGTGGCAGACTTCTCCTATATTCTGGTTACGTTACATCACAGGAATTAACACCAGGCCTGGCCCAAAGACAGTTCTTAAAAGTCATGTGTCGAATGAATGCATAAAAACAGATTTTCAAGGACACGAGGGAAATAAGAACCCTAGGAACAATCTGGAAGTGAATTCAAAATGGTGGTCCTTTTGTCATAGCCTGAAAGCAGGAGACAAGGCTTGAACAGAAAATAAGGCTAAGCAGTCACTGAGCAGCTGCAGGCATGACAGACACTCCTTCACCCCCTACCCTCACGCACTCCTTTGAGCATCCCCATTCACATCCGATCAGGGGCACAGCACCTGCCTCTGCTTGCTTGTGACTATTAGAAAGGCAGCTATCTCTCTAGGACCAGGCGTGCCTTTAGTCCTCACCTCTATGTCTTTTCACCTTGGACAAGCTGCTTAACCCCTCCACTCTCCCATCTTCTCATTTACAGGCTGTAGCTCGCAAGAGCACCTGCCTCAGAAGGATGCTGCAAAGGTGGACAGTCTCAGATGGAGTCACTGTCCCTGTGCTTTAGGCTTAGAAAGGGCTCCACAATTGAGGTATTGTTGTTATGCTGTCATTGTCCTTAGCAAGCTGCTCGAGCTTGAGGATGCTCTCAAGGGTCAGTTCCCTTTCTCTCACATTTCTTTCTCTTTTACCTTTTTTCTTTTCACTGGGAACAATAGGAAGAGATTTCCATTTTCTAGAATGAGAAATGAGCTTTAGATGAGTCATGGGACATCATACAACATGCTCAGTTCTTAGGTTGGATCAAGAGAAGAAACAGTACATAAACAACCCCCCCCCCCCCAAACCTCATTATCTGTGGCTGTTAGTGTTTAACCCTCAGTACAATCCTCATGCTTTCGCATCGTGCCCTGGGCTTTCAGAAATGATTCCAGTTTGAAATATGGCATGCCTTGGAGAGAACATCTGCCACGGGTATTCAGCTATCCTTCCTAAATCTGGCTGCATATCCAATATCCTAGTAGCCCAAGCCACTACAGCATTGAACTCCAGTGCTCCTCAGAGAGTTGGAAAGAAATGAATTCATTTTTATTTGAAATAAAGTTGCCTCTATCTGACTTACCAAAAGGAACACACACATAAGACATCACATATAAATAGACATATGTGTGTACTCAAATGTAGACATACACACACAGAGGCCTGGTTGCAGAGACATGAATACACATATGAACACACAAACACACACAGGCACATAATTTGAAACCAACAGGAGAAGGACCAACGTCTAGTCACTTGGAAACATTTTGAGAAGCAAAGTGAAGAAGAAGAAAAAGGAAGGATTTAGGGGGCACATGAGCACAAGAACCATCTCTATTGGGCTATTTCATCCTTCACTAATTAGCACAATGCTGTCTTGGAGGCAGTTTTGCCCCTGAAATGGTACAGCCCCTTCTCTAGTTATTTCTAGAGACTGCCATCATATTGGTTGGGTAGGCTTGCTATTCCAAAAACACAGGGCAGAAAAATGTTTGCTAATTCACTTTCACCCAGATCTGGAGGGTGATGGCCAGATTGCAGATAGATCAAGCTATTTATGATTATTTTGCTTATAAGGGTGGCAAGGGACCATGGACTTGGTTACAGGAGCCTTGGGATTGGATTGTAATTAGTAGAGATAGTTTGAACTAGCCACTTGCAATTCCCAAGTAGAAAGAAAATTCTCAGTGTATCTTGTGTGATAATCAACAGGGCCTGTCACATGTCCTGATATATGACAAAACTCAATGAGCATTGGCACACACGATTGCAGATAAAGTACTCTAGTAAGTGATCAGTGGAGCTCAGAGCCTGGAGGAAAGAGCACCATTCATCATAGGAACAAGATTAGGTTTGACCGTGGAGGTATATACGAGATGCAAAAGATATGCACTTGAATTCATCCTTCTTTAGGGAAGGGAGACAGGTGGTAACAATTATTACAAAAACATGGTAATATTTAACTCGAACAATCCAAACTCAACAAGAATTCAGGGATGCAGCACAGGGCACTCGTGCAAAAGTCCTCACTGAAGACTGAGTTTGCAAGATCCTGGTGGCTTTGGAAAGCTTCAGAGACAATGACCAGACAGGGAGAACATTGGAAGTAGTATTGGAGAGGTATTCCAGACCAAGTCACAGTCTCCAAGCCTCTTTTCCTCCATAACAGCCAATGTGACTCTCAAGCTCACTTCTTGTTCATGTCTGGGATAAATCATTTGTGTGTCCAGATGCATCATAAACTTGCATAGCAGATGCTTCTGATCTGGCCACTGGGCCTCAGGAATGTGGCCAAGACCTGGTGCCAACTTCTCATTATCTTCAAAATTGTGCCCTTTACTCAGCATGGTGGTATTCCATGCATGTGTGTATGAGAGGGTTGAAGTAATACCAATTTGCCAGTCGTTAGAAAATCTAAGAACTTTGCTTCTCAGCCCTGCGGTGCAAAGACTTGCCCCCTGCCTCAGCTGAAAAGCCCTTTGGCTGCCTACACCTTTCTACCCCAAGCTAGTATGCCTTGAACAGGTCCTGGGTTGGTTTTCTTGCAACTCCTTTTTATAATTAGAAACTTGGAAGTGTCTCTTTTCACCAATCTATTGATTTACATTGCTTTCTATTCAAGTTTTGTTTAAATTTTTATTTTTAATTAAGACATATCAGCCACAAGGAAAACATACTGAAAATTATATAACAAGGAGCTGGCCAGATGGTTGAGCAAATAAAGGTACCTGATTCAAATGTTTGGGGACCCCAGCTTAATCCCTGGAGCCCCCTTAAAGGTGAAAGGAGCGATCTGATTCTACAAAGTTGTCCTCCGACTTCCACATGTATGTTGGTATAAGCACACATATACACACCACACAGACACACACCACAATCATATACACACACATGCATGATAATATAAATTTTAAAAGCAAAAATTTTATAAAGGAAATTATATAATAAATAGGAATTTTAACTTCTATATATTCACAATGTTGCTCATATGTGGACTGTAACTGGCATATGAAAGCTGTTGAATACAAGGCCTAATGAATGATGATGACCAATTATCTTTGAACTTTGCCCAAGTGGTCCTAACCAGAACAGAAGACTAAACTATGGGAGAGAGACAGGGTCACATAATACATCTAGTAAGCAGTCTGCTGGCATACTTTATGCAGGTCTAAAATGCTTAAAGTTAAGACATCCTCTGAAAGACAATAAAGACCTTGCAGGATGAATAGAGGAACTTGGTACTCTAAATGGATCAAACATCTTCCAAAATTGAGCTGTAGGTCTGATGCAATTCCAATGAGAAAGCCAACAGAACATTCCATAGATCTTTGTGAGCCAAAACCGGAAAAGTAATTGGAAGTGCTAAGGCCAGTAATAGACAAGATGAAGAGAAGTGGGCCAGGTGGCCTGACCTTTATGGATCCTCGGAAACATCATGAAGTTAGAATGATGGCTAACCGTGTTAGCTAGGGACAGATTGACAGTGGTCAGACTGAAGGCTCACAAATAACCCAGGAATGATGACTGTGGGGAAAGCAGAGCTTTAAATTTTAAAAAATGGTCCCAGAACTCTGGGTTATCAACTGGGGCCGGAAAGAAATGAAACCACTGCATAACTCTGGCCATAAAAATCAATTCTGCAGGAATTAATGACTGCCATATGAATGACAGAACAATAAAAGTTTTAGAAGACATCATAGAGGATCTTTTAGCCTCTGAGATAGGAAGTGCTTCTTGAAATGAAGAACGAGCAAGCACAAAACCAGTGACATAATAGTGACGCTTGAACTAGAGTTCACGGCTCTGCACTTCCCTGGTTTGCACATGAGAACAAGTGAAGGGTTGGGAAGCAGAACCTCTGGCGAGTCAGATGAAGTTTCCCTGGTACCGTGTGGTGAAAGTCATTAATTCTGTGTTACCGAGCAATTAACTAAAACCTACAGATCAATTAGAACTTAGCAAATGATCAAACAGAGGCATGGATTGACATTTGGCACAGACATTAAAAGAGCACATTTGAATTATGTAAGGTTAGCAACAGCCTTGCCTCCTGTTTGAGTCTGTAAATACATACACAAATTTAATCAGAAGCTGAAATGAGACTAGATTACAGAACAGTTCTCATCCTAACTACCTTGATGCACATCCTAACTAGACCATGCAGTGCGTCTATAAGCTTATCAATCACTTTTCTAAAATTTGTAATCTTTACAACATTTTTCTCAGTTCTCAGTATAGCCTAATTTTCCCATTTCTGTTTATAATGGATACCATATATTCTATGCATTTTAATTAATCTTTTCATTCACACAAAGTAATGGATGTATATGAAAGAATTAAAATTAAGATTATGTTTTCCAAAACTTCTTAAGGAACAGATGCCACAAAGCTCACTGACTTCAAACCATCAGTATGTCTTTATATGCTCAATCCGTGCTTAACTTTCAGTTATTTAATTTAAAGATGACAGATCTTTCAGTTAAAACCTGGTTTACAATTGTTCAATTTGAGAGCTAAAATTGGATCATCATTGGGCACTTGATCTAAAATTGTATTAAAAAGCATCAGCTTTATCATTTCACGATTTCAACAAGGTCAGCCATTGGAAGCTTCATAGAGCATCAAACCAAGTCATGTTCAGTCAGGCCATAAGGAGAGTTTTAAGTTTTAATGTGTGTCACCTAAGATCCATTGCCAACACTGGTTTCAGTGGGATCCCTCAGGTCTTGGGCTCAATGCTGGGCTCCGTATGTGTGTGTGTGTGTGTGTGTGTTCCAAACATTCCCTGCCTCTCATTCCTCTGCAAGCTATTTGTGTTGAAGGGTTATTTGGAGTATCTAATGTGTAGGCCTCTGGAGACTGCTCTGTGCACCTTTCTTCTGGTAACTACGCAGTGACTTAAATAGAGTTCAGTGTGATTTTTCTCATACGTGTACAAGATATGATGATATGAATGAGTCATATCATCAGAGTACTCTGCATCTTTTATTCTTTATTATTTTGTCATTTCTGTAGCCTCTCTTCCAGTCTTTCCTAAAATGTGCATTGTTTTATTAGGAACTATGGACCCTCTCCACTGTGCTGTGGAGCACAGATAGTCTTCTCTCTGTTTTTATACTGTTACCCGCCTCCCTCTACCCTATTTCACCTCCATCTCTGCCAGCCTCTAGTAAACACCATCCACACAGAGACTGACTTCCCTTTAGCTTGCACATGTGACAAAGAGCGTTCAACCTCTGTGGGTTTGTCTAACTCACTTCTTCATGAGTGACTCTCTTATGCTCCAGATGAAGACTTCTTGCTTCATACTTTGAGACCTCTGACACTGTCCCTTCTAAAACCATTCTTCCTAAACTCTGTTGGTTTCTCTTCACACAGACACACACACATGCACACACACACACACACATGCATGAGCACACACACACACACACACACACACAGAGAGAGAGAGAGAGAGAGAGAGAGAGAGAGAGAGACTGAATCATTTATCTTTCTTCATTTCTTTCTCTGTAAAGACTATTGTTTGATTGTATTATTTATTACATCATTTAATATTTGTTTGCTTTTTTTTAAAAAAAAACTTTTGAGAATTTACCCTCATCCACTTTTCTGAACAATCTTCCTGCAGTCACTAGATGCATATAAAGACTGATTTTGAATGAGGGACTTGTCCCCAACCCAGTTCAGTCTGTCATGTTAGGCTGTGTGAGACTCGGAGGCTGCCTTTAATAGACTCCACAGAGAAAGAATTTGGCTTAAGGGATGATGAATAATCTGAAAATGCTACTGCTGGACTCACTGTCCAACAGGGAAACTGAGGCTTAGAGTAATTAAGTAATGGGCTCAAGACCTCATCCTGTTAGTCATGATGTCTGGACCTATAGTTAGAGCTTTCTTAGGTCAAAGTTATCTTCTTGATGCATCTTTAGCATGAACAGCTTATATCAGCCTATTAGATGAGAAAACAATACATTCTTTAGTTTAATGGAATACAGGAAGAGGTAAGTTTTTATGGAAAAAATTGAGGCTTATGCATTGCTTTTCTAATTCTAAGAATAGTTCTCAAGAGAAAGCACAAAAGATACAAATAATAAACTACATTTTAAATCACAATAATAGGTATTAGGCATTGCCAAAAGCTCACAAACTAGGTGGTCACATTGGGAACATGACAGGATGCATGGTAATTGGAACAGCCTGTACATCCAAGGCCTTCACTTCTCAGTGAGGACATCTAACCCTATCAGTACAAAAGACTATAGTCATGTCTGTGAGGTTTCCTGCTGACGAATTACTATTCTGTTATATAAAGCAATGGTCCTTTAAAATTAAAAACAGCACATGGTGGGACATTTACTGTTCTGAGTGAAAAGGGAATGGATTGCCTCAGTGCAATTGGAGATCCCAGTGTGCTAGGTGCTGTTAGGGGTTGCTTGTTTGTTCCCAGCTGCTTGGCCCCAAAATAATCACACAGATGTTATATTAATTAAATCACTGCTTGGCCCATTAAATCTAACATCTTATTGGATAACTCTTACATCTTAATTTAACCCATTTCTATCAATCTGTGTATCACCACATGGTTGTGGCTTACCAGCTAAAGTTACAGCATCTGTCTCTGGCTGGGCTACATGGCTCCTCCTTGACTCTGCCTCCCTTCTCACAACATTCAGTTTAGTTTTTCCCGCCCTGCTATAGGTCCAAAGCAGCCCTTTATTAACCAGTGGTATTCATAGCATACAGAGGAGAATCCCACATCAGCTAGGTATAGCTTCAGATCTGTCTAGAGCCAGAATCAAATAGTATCACGGATGCCTTTTTCTATCTTTCAGCTGAATCTTTGGTGAACTGACGGCCTCCATCAGCTGAACACAATCATGGCAGCCTCCCCTACCTCCTTCAGGTTTGAGGAGGCTCAGAAAGACAGTTGTGGAGGACATTGATCCAGTGTGATCTGTTACCAGTCATCCATAGACCCATCTGTGTGTAGCCAAGCAAGATTGTCATGTCTGCTCTGCTAGCTATGAACAGCATCAACTTTCCCCTAAATCGAATCCCTATTTAACAAAAACAAGTATTTTTTATTACAAGAATTGTGTAAACTTGGGTTACCTAGAACATGAAGACACATACACACATACACATACTCACACACGAGAAAGAGAGAGAACACATATACAGCACACATCTATTTATAGCCCACATTCCAATCATAAATGTTCTATATCATACCTGTTGAAATAAGCAGGTAAAATGCAGTCTCAAAGGAATGACTGGATAAGATTGTGATGGAGAAGGCACACTTGAGTTAGACTCAACAAATTTAAGGAAAGGTTCCAAAATAATTATAATGTGTGTCACATCCTAACACTCTTGCATGAAGAATTAAGCATGTTTTGCAGTGATATAGCAGAATATGTGACACTTTGTGAAATATAAAAAACAGAGGCTTAATCACAATGCTGGTAGCTGGAGAGTCCAAACAGCAGATTCCTTTCTTACTGTAATGGCTCCCTGGCTGATTTTGACATGGCAGAGTGGTGAAAATGAAGCCTTGACTATGGGAGACAACCAAGCAGGTGATAGGAGGCTTGCTTTGTAAAAAGTCACTGTCTTGAGAAAACTCAGTCACTGGATGTCTAAGCCATGATTCCAAGCATGGAGACCCAAGACTCATCATCTACTCCTCAACCTCAGCCCAGCAGTCCCTACACAGGAGACCGAGCTTCCAGAAACTCACATTTAAGTGGGAAATCACATTGGTACCATAGCACAGATGTGTTTAGAAGTTTGTTGGATTTTAGCCCATCTTTAGATATTAAAAATAATCGATGGTGCAAAAGAAATGACAGATGGGATTACAGAAACTTGAGGTGCAACCAAACAAGGCAAACCAGACTGCCAATTGCTGATCTTGCATAGAATTGATTATGTTCATTCTTCAACTGGCTAACTTGCTGCCTTCACAGTTACCCAGCCCATTCTCTCTCCTCCAGCATTACCTCCCCCCTTTTACACATCAGTCTTCTGCTTCCTGCCCTGGCTCCTTGTTGTGTTCTTTGTTTTATTGCACTTATTTAGGGTCTGCCACATGAACTCTGCCATTCATGTTGTTGTAATCACTGGATGAGGCATGGCACCCAGCATAACACTCACATATACTGATTTGCTTTGCGTTTGTCAAGGAACAAGTGCTCTAGCCACTAAGCCGTTTCTCCACCTTCTGATGGCATTCTTGAAACTTCTATCTTGTGCTTAGTGGGGGCTAACCCTCCTTGCAAAGTTCCCAGCCTTTATTTAGCTCTTTGTTATCAACCAGGCTTCCTGCTAAGTATGTTAAGAAAGCAAGGGTGAGCAGAAAGCAAAGACACATGCACTCTTCTTCAGATAGAATAAAATGCAGTGCTATAGGAACAAATATATAAATGAGCTGATTAGTTGCTTAATTACAATAAGATAAAAATCAGGCTGGAAAAGATTACCAAGTGATTATTTTATAGATTCAACTGGCAACTTTTTCTGTGTGCCTTCCATGAGTTGCTTTTCTCTTCCTCCCATTCTGAACAAGGCCAAGCTCAAGTTCTCCTGCATATATCTGCCCACTCTGGCTCCTCTGAAATCATCTGCCTCATCCCTCTCATCTCCTGGATGCTGAGTATAGCAGAGAGATTCTGCTCTCACTACCCCAGCCCCCATTCCCATGCATCTCATCTCTCTTTACCCACTGATATGGTCCTCCTCAACTTCCAAGTCTTGGCTCAGGCATCCTCTCTTCTGTCTATGCTGGTGTGAATAGCATGCGCTTCCCATGCTCCCTGAAACAACCCTGTAAAACATTTGGTCTTGGACGTGGTCGATGATGGTTTATGTGTACATTTCTCCAAAACATTGCAAAGTTTGTGGAACAGTGCCCGAGGCTCATTCGTGCTGGCTTGTGGCCTGACACTTGCTGCTATTCAAAGGCACCTGAGATGGAATTTGCTAATGATAACTTTTTTCTGGTCCTATGATTTCTGTCCAACTTTAAGTTTCTTCCAGACTTTGGTGATGGTCCGGAGATTGTATTTCACTTTCAGGGGGAGACATGGAGACTGAATTTCATGGAAGAGAGTCAGAGGCAGGGGAGTTGACAGCAAAGTGGGGAAGGATCTATATTTTAATGTATTCATTTGTTTGCAGAAAGCCTGAGGCTAGTATTTTCAACCGCCAGGTTGAAGAACCTCCTTGGGACGCTGAACTAAGGATGGTGGCAGCTTGCTTGGAAGGCAATGCAGGAATGTAGTATTAATTAATGACATCTCTCCACCAAGGATAGTAACAGAATTTGGAGTCAGACAGATGGGAATTTAAGTTTTATTTTCTCCACCTGTGCAACCTTGGCAAAGTTGCTTGGCCCTGTCCAACCCCAGGATTGGGCTCATCTATAGACGAGGGATGATATACTTTTATCAGAAGTCAGCTTTGAGAACTGCAAGATAATACAGAGAGCACAGTGGACATCGCCTACAGGACACTGCTTTAAGGGCATGGGGTGGGAAGGAACCTGGTTATAGGTCTTTTCTCTATGACTCAAATTTCTGTTTCTGTGCTAGACTCTCATGACTCTGCTGTTTTCCCCACCAAAGCCAGTCAAGTCATTTGTGTGGAACCAGAGTCTGTGCACCCAAGTGCCCTTCTTTTTTCCATGTCATCACTTCCCTGAGACAAAGCCTCCCTTTCCTTACCTCAGCATACGTTGTAGCCAATGGCTCCTAGAGACTGGCAGAACCACAGGGAATGCAATTTGAGCCATAGCCTGCAACTGACTCATTTCTAGGGTCATCTCGGCCAATGCTATTATCAATGGTGAAGTTCCAAAACTTTCCACCTAGTAATGATCTTACTATTGTTAACATTATTATCAACTTCCTTATGCCAGGTTTCTTGGCATGATTCCTGTTGTCTCCCCCAGTTTATCTCTAAACCTTTGTATTTTATTCCAGTCTACATGGAGTTCTGACCCCTTATTACTTAGCTCCTCTCTACTAAGTCACAAGTCAACTACCATGGTGACAGTCACCAGGCCTTGGCCATCTCAGGTGCCAGTACTGATGGAGACCCAGTGGTTGCTTCCATTTCCACTCTACTATGATTTGCTCCACGTGTGGTTCCTTGGGTTTGCAGTGCCACCTGTCCAACAGGTTTCCTCAGAGCAAGGCACCCTGTGGAAATGGACTCTCACTTGGCACTGACCATCAGCCCATGGGACAGTGTAGGAATTTGCAAAATTGGTGTAGCTTTCAGGCTCTTTTCTACCTTGTTATGTTGGTGATTCTTCAGGTGGACTTTACTTTTACTTTGTCAGTAATGCTTGTAATACCTGTAGTTTTCCCTGGAAATTCTGTTCTTTCTTGAATATTTTTCCCCTAAGATTCAACAGGGGGCAAATGCTTCTCAAATCTCTTTTCTGGACTTACTAACTACAACTTCTAATCCTGAGAGCTTTTCTGACTCAGTAGAGATAGTTAGGCACATATGAGAAAACAACACTTGAAACTTTAACCATGTCTCACAGTTCTGAAAAGGAGACCAAGGTGTGCACACAGAATAGGGAAAAGGCCTTAGGAATACACCTAGTGCCAACTGTTGAGAGAAAGTTCCCTGGACACCAAGCATATAGAATCAGTGATAAGATCTGGTATGACTCAATGGTAAAAATGCAATGAAAAATACGGATGGAAAGATTCATCTTTGCCATAGACAGGAGCTTATATTTGTGAAGGAAGTATGATACAGTGAGCTGGAAAAAAAAGTGTGCTTTATCCAATTTTGCCTTTTATAAAAAGATAGAGACATGGGAATTTCTTGTAGAAAAGAAAAAAACTGTATAAAAGCTACCTTGTAAACATGAAAGAATTGTTTGCATTTGAGTATTGCTGTCCTTAAAGCTTTGTACCCATATCTGTTACTTTTGTAACTGTAAGTAACTGTCAGCTGACATAAATGCTGCAAGAGCCGGATGTGTCTGGCTTGATGTTTAGTTAAGCCTTCAAAAATGCTGAGCTCTATGTCTAGAACAAGCCTATGTATGGGATGGGAAAGTGTTTTTTGGGGAAACACAAAGAGGAACAATGGGGGCTTTTGTAATGACTAAGACATATTTCTTAAAAGTATAAATAATAAGAGCCAATAATAAAATTGTTCATGTTACCCTGATAAGAGAAAACTCTGTTTAGATATTTAAAAGGGCAGCTTAATCCAATCAAGGCCACTTAAGTTCAATCCACTCGATGGCCAGAATTTTCCTTGTACTGATGCCTCTTCCACCCCTCAGGACCTGAACCTGAGCCAAGACTGGGACCTGGCACAAGGTGTTGTTTGTAACTTCCAGAATGAAAGAAGAGGAGTTCATAGAGAAATGATTTTTAGATGAGCTTTTGGGACTGAGTGACCCACAAACAATGAATAAACACTAGGGCATGGGTAGGAACAAGCCTTTGAGTACATTCGATGGCTGGTGAGAGCACTGGCTTTAGGGGCATGGAATTAGAAAGGAGAGCTCTGGTGTCTCCTCCACAAGAAGCTTACTTATTTCCCCAAACTCCAGTCTCTTTCTCTATAAAACAACAAAATGCCTCCTTCCATGGGAACCTGTGAGAATAAATGAAACAAAAGGCAAACAAAAAAAAAATCAGTTTTCAACACATGCTCTGAATGTTTTGAAGTACCACGCTGTTAATACGGACAATACGCAAATTAAAAATTAAAATGAAATAGTTGAAAAAGAAACCTGATCCAAAAGACTCTACAAAGCCTACACAGTAAAGTATCTTTTCCATGAGAGTAAGACATTCTTGGGCCTCCAGCAATTTGTCAGTTCTACTGGGTAAGCTACACAGATCAAGAACTTTTAGAGCTATGTGTGGAGGTGAGATCTGCTCATGAATGTGAGAGGGGCCACACTGCAGCAAAGAAGATAAAGAATCCAGATCCATCACAGATTCTCGGATGATGTCTTCTCAAACAGTTATGCAAGTTTCTAACCTTCTGTGTACCAATCAGATGTCTCTGACCTTGGTGTTCAGAGGTGGGTGGGTCTTGCTGCGACCTGGTTCCAACCAAGCCACTTCTCCTATGCCCCAAGCACCATGTCCAGTGAGAAAAAAGAAAACATGAGAATTGACTTAATCACATTGATTCCCAAGCACAATTATGTTCTTGTTGTTTTCCTGAATTCTCCTGACTTTATTTGTCGCTCATGAAATGGGCACAGAAATAACTGCCTTGTTGCCTGAGATTTCTGTCCCATCCAGTCCTACAGCTGATCAGTGTCAAAGAAACACACAAATGTTTACATTAGTCATAAACTGGTTGGTCTAGTAGCTCAGATGTCTCTTTAACTCTTACACCTTACATTAACCCTTAATTCTTGTCTGTGTCAGCCACATGGCTTGGTACCTTTATCAGTGAGGCATTCTCATCTTGCTTCCTTTGCAGCTGGACCACAACTACAGACTGAGTCTTACCTCTTCCAAGAACTCTCCTTCTTGTTGCCCCACCTCTACTCCCTGCCTGGCTACTAGCCAATCAGTGTTTTATTAAAATAATACAAGTGACAGGGTATAAGACCATTGTTCCACAGCACTGCCTGACTGACATAATTTACTTTTCAAAAGATAAACCAGAGAGCCAAGTATGTGGATTATATTATGATTCAGGTAATTTATATCATTCTTGGTCTCTATGAACTACAGAGATGGAACTTTTCATTGGTGTGCCCTACATATCCTCTAAGAACAAGTGGTTTCCAAGCCCAAGAAGCAGGAGAGTGATATAAATATCAATCTTGTCATGATGCCTTCTCTCAGAATGAAGTACATGTCTCTCATCCCAGAGAGCAAATTCAACTGCTCCTTCTTGGTGAATTTTGAAGTAAGACACAGACATTTCAGTAGATAGACTGGAATATGTCCCACTTGGGAATGGAGGTTTCTCTGTCTCGCTCTGTCCTATAGCTACTTCTAAAGAATCACTCAGAGGCTTAATATTAATTATGAATTGTTTAACCTATAGCTCAGGCTTATTACTAACTAGCTCTTTTAACTTAAATTAACCCATTTCTATTAATCTCTGTTTTACCACAAGGCTTGTGACTTTATGTGTTGTCTAGCATATTGCTTCCTGGCAGCTGCTTGCATCTCTTCCCTTCTGCTATTTTCATCTCTGTCTCTCTGGCTTTCCTGACAAGCTGCATTCTGCCCAGCTATAGACCAATTTAGCTTTTATCATCAACCAATGAGAGCAACACTAATTTACAGCATACAGAAGGGTTATTTCACAGCATCCACTGTATAAACATCTGGAGAGGGCCATTCTGACTTCCATCTTGAGTGTGCTGTGATGTGAAGGGAAGAGAGAGTCTGGAATCTTCTGCTCCTTACCGTGGGCTCACGCCTCTTTTTTTTTTTATTAAAAATTTCCACCTCCTCCCCGCCTCCCTTTTCCCTCCCCCTCCCCCACTCTCCAACCCCCAGTCCCCTTCCCCTCCCTCTCCAGTCTGAAGAGCAGTCAGGGTTCCCTGCCCTGTGGGAAGTCCAAGGTCCTCCCCTCTCCATCCAGGTCTAGGAAGGTGAGCATCCAAACATTGGAGCACTGGACTGAGCTCCCAAGGTCCAATTGAGGAGCAGAAGGAGGGAGAACATGAGCAAGGAAGTCAGGACCGCGAAGGGTGCACCCACCCACTGAGATGGTGGGGCTGATCTAATGGGGGCTCAAACCTCTTTATGTAGAACTTAATCCTTCAGATTTATCTGGAGTCAGATTCTTCTTTCACGGAAAAGAGATCAGACTGTTGTCTAAGAGGATGTCACTGCTCTGCAAAACTTCCTCTTAGGCTTCACCTTGCCTGCTCACTCCAGTTAAAGGTGGTCCTCAGTACCAATTAGAATCTATTAAATATCTGTGACAGTCAAGTCCTTGCCATATTAGCACAGTTCTGTCTCTGCATCACAGAGATTAGAACTAACTTGTAGGGAACTTGATATATGTCAACCCACGTATTGGGCATGGAGACTTAGCCATCATCAGCCCTATAGTCTTATTTCCTAATCTACATTAAGTGTGCATAAAAATTACCAGCCCAGCCTCTGCAAAATCCTGGCCCAGGATAAATGCATAATTAATTTTCATCCCTTTTGTACTTGCTTCTGGGTACAGGCTGTTTCTTCCAGAAACATTCTCAATTGCCTGTACCCTCCTGGGTACCCTCCAAGGAATATGTCAACATCTATCCTCAAGCACAAACAGAATAAATATCCTGACTTACAAATCTTTATCCTCATTGGACAAAAATGCCCAGAGGGTCTTATAAAATCCTTAAGGGGCTGGGCAGTACTGTTTTTAGTCTTAAGGAGAAGTTAAGATAAGTAAAAAGTCTGGGGCCAGGCATTTTCAGAAATCTAGGAGAGATCCAGTAATAGCCAGCAACAGGTATGGGACAAAGCTATACAGCAAGTACAGAGCCAAGAGGGAAACTAAGTTGGAGGGAAGGCAAATTCTTTATTCACCAATGGTATTCACAGCATACAGAGGGGAACCCCACATCACTGAGTCTATGAGTTAGGCTGAGTATGTCTCTCAAGGTTCTCCAAACAGAACCTACAGAGTGCTTGTATGTGTTAGGAAAGGGGATTGTTGTCTTGGCTTATATAATAGGGCTTGATTCTGTGCAAGGTTGAGATGCTTTAGTAGTCCCACATGGTGAAGCTGGAATCTGATGTCAGAAGACGATGAGAGTTGCCATACAGCCACTTATGCATGCTGCCTCCTGATTTCTCCTTATGGATCCCCAGTCTGTAAAAGGACCACTCCATCTATCACTTTTCCACATATCAATTCTCTCTAGAAATGTTCTCATACCAAAAAAAAAGGTGAATTCCATCATCCTCGACATCTTACAATCCAGTCAGCCATCATACTAAGTAACTCTGGTAGTAAGCACACGTCTGTAAACTTACTTGCCAAGTTGATTAGGGCCCTCATAGAGACTGACTCCATCTACAGAGGGAGTCGATCCAGCCACAGCTCTGTTGTGTGGTCTCTGGGAGATTCTACTATTTCCTCTACTCAAATCTATGCTTCAACTCAACTCTCAGAGCCCTCTTTCCTCAGAGCTGCTTGAGTGATTGATCCTTTCAACCTGGAGAAGTGAGCTAAAACCTCAATCAAGCCCATAATCCGACTCAACCCAAACTGAGCCTAGGGTCTGTTGTAGATACTACCAGTTGCCCAAATTCTGGCCAACATGGAATATAAGGCATGCAGGCCCTAGAGTCACATAGCTCAAGTGGAAGCTAGTGCCTCCATTCTCTCTTGCTTTGGACATTATTTTTCCATTCTGTTTCAAATACTTGATCTCTAAAATGATGATGACAATAACCCATACCTTGTTGTTATGGAATATTAATTTAAGATGTGTTATATTCATTTATGCTATGGAGTATTTATTTAATGGTGCAAAGATGTGTTGCATTCTTTTATGCCGGATTTGTTTAACTTTGTGAAGCTGTTTTACTGTGACTGTCGAAAACAGCTGATTAGTTTAGTAAAGAACTGAATAACTAGCCAATATTAAGACAAGAGAAAGGATAGGTGGGGTTGGCAGGCAGAGAGAATAAAAAAGAAGAAACATGGGAAAGGAGATTGAAAAGTGAAAGAAGGAAAAGAAGAGGAGGACATCAGGGGCCAGTCATCCAGCTACACAGCAAGCCACAGAGTAAGAAGTTAAAAGAGATATATAGAATAATGATAAAAGCCCAGAGGCAAAAGGTAGATGGGATAATTTAAGTTAAGAAAAGGTGGCTAGAAACAAGCCAAGCTAAGTCCCACTATTCGTTAGTAAAAATAAGTAAAAACTCTGTGTGATTTATTTGGGAGCTGGGGATAGGACCACCAAAGAATAAAGAGTAAAAACACCAAATCCATCTTTTTATACTACTGTAAAAACTGAGTAAGTTAGTACAACTAACTAACTGGTGAGTTCAGAGTGAGCATTTTGTGGTGCATAATTTTGTCCTCTGATTTAACAGCATACCCACCCCTCCTCTTTCCATGCAGTTCTTCAAAGCTCTACAGTGGTAGAGCTCAATGAAGTAAGAAAGCATGCACATTGAAAAAAACTCTGTAAGGCAAGGTATTGGAAGTGGGAGGGAGTAAGGAGCTTGGCTTGCAGAGATGATCGCTATGGATCCCTGACACATATCCAAGCTTAGCTTCATTTTGTTCTGAGTCCTTACTGAGAAATAGTTTAAGATTGCCACTGTGATTCTTGTCCATATCTCATGGATAGGAGAAACAACTATATGCATGGGTTGGTGGACAGGTGGTGGCATGATATTACAAGATTTAATGCCTGAAATATACTCCAGGGATGAGCTAAAAGCTAACAATAAGGCTGGAGTGATGGCTAAGTGGGTAAAAGTACTTCCTGCTAAGCCTGCAGACCTGAGTTTGATTGCCAGAACTCACAAGGTGAAAGGAGAGAAAAGATTTTACAAGTTTTTCTCTGACCTCCACATACTTACTTTGGCATGCACATACACACACTATAAATGAATGAACATTAAATAAATGAAGTTGGTAGACTCATCTTGCTCCTGTAACACAGACCCATTTCTTTCAGGTCCTCGGTGTTTCTTAACATTTAAGTCAAGCCATCCACATCAAGATATATTTGTTCTTTGCTTTATGGCATTGTTCCCACACTCTGCTGAAAAATTATGAATAGGAAGGATCATTGTAGAGTTAGCTCTGGACACCCTCCCAGTCAGTCTGTAAAGCAAGGTGTCAGTCATGAGGCTCAGATTTCTGGCAAGTGGGAACTTACCGGTGTCATATCACCGGGTCCAGGGTCAGCATTGGATATGTTTACTGCAAGATTCTAATTTTTGAGAGCCTCTTGCATTGTACCCTGCCTTGGAAGACATCCCCAAGACTGGAAAATCGCCATATTCCTTGTTCACTATCCTGGATTGATATGCTTCTCTCTGTTCTCTGTTTTTTCCACCAGTGTGTGGATCCCAAAGTGTGGGATGGATGTGATCAAGAAAAGTATTTGGTGTTAAAAGTGTTTGCTGCATGAATATATGGATAGATAAATAGGATAAAACTCCTTCCCCCCCAGGGGCTCTGCTAATCAAAATGGCAATACTCTTACCTCATTGAGTTGTCTGTCACAATCATTTATCCTTCAGCTCATCTCAGAGAAGTCCCAGGCTAGACAATTCACCAAACCCCTAGTTGTGCCATGACTTTGACCTCTATAGCATATTAAGATAGCAACTCATTACTTTCATTTTAAATATGCATCCTCTCACTATGCACCCCTGCCCCACTAAAAAAAACTTTATTATGGACCAAAATACAGCATTTTAATTTCTAAGATCATTGCAACATCTTAAGTGCCCAGCCACGAACGTGGCTAGAACATAGACATTTGCCAAATGAATGAACACATGGAAAGACTCTGTTTACAATGAATATATTTAATGCACTCTCATAAAAGATTGGAAAATGATTGCAAAGCCAATAGCTGACTTTTATAGATTCTCAAGGTTGGCAGAAAGAAAAGTCTGGGGGAGAAATGGCTTCAGAAATGCACGAGAGCTCTCTAGCCATTGTTGCAGAGGACACTCGCTTAGTCAGGCACTTAGACTCCTGTGTTCTCTTTCAGCAAACAGGCTTCAGGAAGGAGTTGGGTTTTGATTTTTTTTTTCCTCTAGAGCTGATTACTGAATGCTTACTTTAAAAAAAAGAGAGAGAAAGTTATTCAAATGGAGGCAGTTTTGCCCCTCTAATGTACTTGTTTGTTGTGATATTCTTGCTTGATGGCTGAGGAGCACCCGCCACAGTGTTAGGAGTACTTATTGCTGCAAACCTACCAGAGAGGGATGGAATGAGACTCAAGCACGCCTTGTTTCCCTTACTATTGTTTTTCAGTGGGACATGAGCTGAGCTGTCCCCTTCCTGTATACACAAAATGTTGGGAACTGTTGTCAGTGGTAAATGCCAGTTCCAGATGTTGACTTACATGTTATGGGGCATGTGGAAGGAGCAGGGATCAAACACCTGTAAAGAGAAAGTCATACAGCACAATGATCTTTTCTATTTTGTGATGGATTAGCCAGCATTCTCCAGAAGAACAGAACAAATGCAATAGGTATGGATTAAAAAGGAGGTTCATAGGTTGGCTTGAAGCAGCACATGGCACAGATAACCAAAAAACAACTGTCTTCATGCTGGAGAGATTGAGTACCCGGTAACTGCTCATTCTAGGAGGCTCAGTGCCTCAGTAATCCTAACATGATGCTGAGGGCCTGCAGGATCGCTGAAGAGCCACTGGCCTTCAGTCCATGTTGGAAGATTGAGGAAACTGGGTTCTGAGAGTAGCAAAGGAATGTGACAGTGACAGCAGAGGCAGAAGCAGAAGCAGCAATGGAGAAAATGAACTTGCCAGGAAACACAAAGACAATAGGGAACAACCCAAAGCTTTTCCCTGGAGCCTCCTTTTATCTAGCTGTTATCAGAAGGTGCCCCTCACATTTACAATGGGTCTTCTTGTTTCAGATGATCTGATCAAGAGGCCTTCTTCTCAAATGTGCCCTTACTATGTGCAATGTGTCTCTTAGTTGATGTTAAATCTAGCCAAGTTGCCAGTCAAGATTAAACATCAGGTATGAGGCAGGTGTCTTGGTACTTATGCTTGGTATTATATGGAAATTGCCTTATCTATGCCTATAGTTGTTTCCTTTTTACATTATATGCTACATTGAGAGATTTGCATTCATGGGTGTTTATCGACCTATGCCACTGTTTTGAATTGGTGTCTTAGTTCTTAATTGGAACATAACCTTTACTTCTTTTGAAAGATTTAAGGATGAAACAATAAATTCAGCAAAAACAATTGACTCATTTCATGCTTCAATGTCCAAGTGTTTATCACTTCTGCCAACAAGACTTACTTTGCAATGCATGACCTGTGAGGAGTGGTGTTTACCTCACTGAGAACTCTACATGGCAGAGTGGCTGCAGGGTTCAAGGGGTCTCTTAATCCCTACCTGGGCATCCTTGCTCAGTTCTTTCTCATGAAACAGCAGACAGTGAGATCACTATGGATCTGGTCACTACTGAAGTAAGTCTTTTCGCCAAAGCCCTCTATCGAAGATGTAGAGATGGGTGATCAAAGGGGTCTAAACTCAGGCAGAAGAGCTAAGGCAAGCTGCAAGTCCCTGTAGCATGTACTAGGAAGGAGCTGTTTGCCTGAGGTCACTAAGAGGACACACTCCAAATGTTGAGGAAGTCGGGGGGGGGGCAAATAAGTTGCCAGGAAAGCCAAGTGTAGAGGGAAGGTGCTAGTAAAGGAGGGGAAGACACGATATGAAAACAGCGAGTTTCAGAATGTTTCTGACAAAGGATTTCTTCAGCTTTAAAAAAAGGGGAGAACTTTTGGTAGTGGGTGGAGGGTAACACACAGAACACAACAGAAAGTTGAAGACAAAAGACTGGGGTGAAAAAGAATAAATAGAGACAAGGGCAGTAAGGCAGGGTGATGGAGGGAAAGAGTGGGCTGGAGGATTAAATTTGCATGAGCATGCATGTGGAAATCTGTTACTTTGCAGTCTAATTCAAAAACAAAAAGAAAGGGAGGGGTGGGGAATTGGCATGCTTTTCCTTAGTTGAACAGACCATGCCAGAAATACACATGGGGATGGCATTCCCCCTTCTCCCTCCTGGGTTTCTGCTTTAGCTTTCACATGGCTTAGCACCTTTGTGCCCACATTCCGTGCCCATATTTTCAGCCAGTGCTAGCTTTGATGGAATTCCCAATAGCCCTCTGCTGAGCTTGGCTCCTTGGCTTTTCTGTGATTTCGGTACCTTTTGTGGGAGGTGGTGGAGAGTCTTCTGCACACAGGAGGCATGTGGGGCTAATGATGCTGATGCCGCAAGATGGGAGGGCAGATAGCAGCGGCTGTTTGTCAAGCTGACAGCTGGAAATGAAAAGGCGAGGAGACAAAATGATCACTGGGACAAGAGCATTTTGATGGGGAGGTTGAACTGAATTACGTTAATGAGGATAAGAGGTGACATTAGGCTTTCTGTGTTTTAACGTAGAACCAGATAAGACCTCGAAGTTGACCTAAAAGATATCAAGGTAAAAGATAAGGTCTCTAGGAAGCTTCCATGCTTGCTATCTGCACACAACATCACTTTATCAGCACCAACTTACTTGTAAGTCAAACTCCGAAACTCAGGAGCAAAAGATGCCTTTTCAGACAGCTTAATACCTTAGGACCCAATTAACCAGGGACAGGCAGAAAAGGGAGATAAAATCATGTATAATGAGATCATCAGGGGTATGCAAATGACATCTCACAGTCTGCTGATATTGTGGTGGAAAATATTTATTCGAATCATTATATTTTCATGCGGAGCATCAAAGGGCTGCCCTGGCTCAGATCACATGTAAAGTCACCCTCTGGCTACACAGGTTGCAGGTTCAGTTAGATTCCAGTATTAGAGATGTTCCACCCAGGAAGACCTGGGGTAGAGGCTCACACTACAGGAGCCTGAAGGTGCCCTAGAAGATGGGCCAGGAATCTCAGCAAACTGTTGTTGCCAGTTTTATTTAGCACAATGCTAAAGAAAGAAATTACTGAACAGAAGAGAAAAACAATGATTTCACACATCTTTAATCTTCACATTCTTGCCAGAAATAAGACTACTAGCTTCCTTTCAAATACTAGGGAGCCAAGTCAGACAGGGATGAAATGGTTTGCTCACTCCTGGGTACACAGTGGAGAGCAGAGTCAGGGCCCAGTATCTGAAAGCCTGAAGCAACCTGAATGCTTCTCTGCTATGCTGTATGAATGGGTATCCCATGGAAAGGCAGGCACACCCCACATATGACCTCAGGCCAGGTATCTTGCTTCTTCTGGAGACCTCTAGTGTCTATACAGTTCCTGGCTCTTTGAACTTTAGAGGATATTACTACTGCTGCTGCTACCACTATGCTGCTCATGCTGATTCGTGCATTATACGAAGTTCTGTGTGTTCTGGTCAGGTGCATCTCGGCTGTGAGATGTGCAGCAGGCCCAAGCTGCCTAGGAGCATTGGGGTTCATTTCAGTATTTTTCTGTGAGATCACCCCACTCAGTCCTTGCCTGAAACTAAATGCTATTCCTTCTCTGTGCTCTTACTATTGCCCACTTCAGATGAACTAGTTGATTATTCCAAATGGTTTTTGTAACATCATTTTACATTCCACCAAGCACCAATGACCAAGGGTAGGCTTTTGTGTTTCCCCGGTTTCGATCGTTCCACATCAGCGTTTCAGATGCCATGGCAACTCTATGCTGACAACTTGCCCTGTTCTTGGTCTCAGGGTAGTAATGTTTAGGTTTTTTGAAAGAACCTGTGATTTTAAATGAAATGTACATAGCTGCCAGACTTCTTGTGCTACTCCAACCCATGGAGGAAAGTGAAATGCTCTGTGTGTGTGTGTGTGTGTGTATGTATGTATGTATGTGTGTGTGTGTATGTGTGTGTGTTTGTGTACAAGGCAGAGGTCAGCATTACTTATAACACGTTAATTACTAATTTCAACTAAACTAACCCAGTTCTGTAAGAATTTCATTAACCCACAAAGAAGGTCAGTGTCCCATGACCTTATAACCTCTTGATAGCTCTAAGTATAAATTGTTTCACAGTGATAATCATACTTGAGCATGGGTTGGTAAGAAACAGACAATATTCAACCCACATCTTATTCCGCTAAATCCTTTGCGAGTCCATCTTTCCCGGCATACAGAAATCAAATTAGTTCTAGTTCAAGGTGTTTGACTTCTATTGTTGTTTATTAGTAGATCTCTCCATTGCATTCCCCAGAGAATTTGAAAAGGGAACATTTTCTGCAGCTTTACTAAACTGCAGTGACAAACTCACAATGTATTTATAATGTATAATATGACGCTTTGATTCAGCTGTGCGTTCTAAGATGATGGTCACCACCAAGCTACCTAAAGATACATTGCCTTATATAGTCATTGTATATGTGTGTGTGTGCAATGCAAGTGCATGCATTCATGCATGCACATGTGCATACACTAAGGACATATAAAGTTCCAGGTTCAGAAATGTATGCAACACAACATTTCTATCTACAGTTGCCATGTTGAACACGGGAGTTTCTAAAATTTGCTGATCTCATAATGGAAATTTTATAGCATTTAAGCAGCATCTCTCCATCTCTCCGCTTTTAGACCTGGGTAACCTCCGTTGTTCTGTTTTCTGTAGTGTAGCCACATTGTCCTGCACTGTGCAAAACCAGCATATGTGCATGTGTTTGTTTGTGAGACACAGAGCTAGACATGACCCACAACCTTTGCTGACATCAATGTTTAAGTTAGTTTATGACACAACAGATTTCACTATGGCATTTCCATACGTAGACGCCATTATACGCTGTTCTTGATCATCTCCTTCCCACATGGCTCCACCCCTGTCTTGCTGGATTCCTTGAGTTGCTACCACAGCTGAAGGTCCCTTTGTGCCTTTGGGGCTGACACTGGAAGATCACCTTTCTAGGCAGTGGTTCCCAAGGAAGGGAGACCTTAGCAGCAGTCTCCACTCCGGCCCCTTCTTTTCAATCACCTTCACAGTTTTTTTTTTTAGGCTGGAGCCTCTGGTAAGCAGGGTCTTACTCTCAGGGCACCTCACCCCCCACCAATTGCCTCACAGTACAGAGGGAGGTTTCCCTTTATTAAACTTATTCTCTTGAACAATTACAGCTGTTCTTTTTGAGGAGGCTCATCTGCAACAGTTTAACTTTGCTCATGCTCTCTCCTTGGCTAAATTACCCTGTTGTTCTCCCTGGCGATCTCAGTAAGAAAACTGAACAAGAATACCCAGCCTGGCATGGTTCCTGCCTTTGCTCTCGAATTCACTCATCTGCATATTGTGAGTATGTGGATGGGACACAGAGAGATTATCTGCAAGGCTTTAATGCAAAGGTGCTTGACCTCATCCCAGTATCCCCCTTCTTCTCCACTGGACAGTTCCTAAGCTGGCCTCTGCTCTCAGCAGTTCTGTCAGCATTTCTCTTTATTGGCCCATTGAGTTCTGCTTTTAGTACTCTAAAGACCCTCTAGACTCCCGGTCCAAAACTCCAAATTTCTCCTACGATACAAACTCAATGGCCTACAAGCTGTATACTCACCTAGTAATGGCAATCACTACTTTCTGAATTAGTGATTTTTTTATTGCTAGGGTGAAATAACTGGCAAGAAGCAGCTTCAGGAAGAAAGGTTTTATTTCATCTCACAGTGTGAGTGTAGCAAGTCTGTTATAGCAGGAAAGGCTTGGTAACATGAGCGTGTGTCCATAGTGAGGAAGCAGAGCAGGGCAGATGTCGGTGCCCACCAGAATCCCTCATTTTCATCTTTTTAATTCAGCCTGGGACCCCAGTTCATCAGACAATACCAAACACATTCCTTCCCTCTTTATTAAACCTTTCTGGAAACTTCCTCAAAGATAGATAATGTCCTCATGAATATTAGCCATGAATGCGGCACCTGATCACGGAGCTGCTAATATTAGAAGCTGCAATTCAGAGCCTTCCAAGGATGCTCAAGCAGCTGCCTCTGCCTATCCACCATGGAGGCACTCAGCAGTATGATGCCATTGAGGTACTGGTTAACTAACATTTTCTTTATTTTTATCTTGGGGGTGAGTATGCCTGTGTGGATGTCAGAGGACAATGTGAGGGAGTATATTCTCTCCATCCTACCATGTGGGTTCTAAGGACTGCACTCAGGTTGTTCACCAAACAAGACTGATCTTAGCTCTCCTTGCCTCCACAATGGTGAGAAATATATTTGTGTTGTTTAGAAGATGCCCAGTTGGTGGCATTTTTTTTTGTTGTAGCCTCAGCAGACTGAGACAAATCTAATCTAATTACAGAACGTATCCTATTTCTAGCATCCCCTGTTAGCCAGAATCACAGAACCAAACCTCTTTTTTTTTCCACCTCTGATCCTTTGGACCTTCAAATTTGTCTTCATTGATAGCTCGATATAGGCTTTTCCATTTCTTGCAAAAACAGCTTCAAATTTTCTCCTTTTTTTTTTTTTGGCTGCTAGAGAGATAAGCCAGTAAACACATGGCAGTATTTGGAAGTCAGATCCTTCTGCCTATTGTAAGAGCTACTCTGTGTATTTAGGATTAGCATTGGCATACCCACTCAACTTGCATCGCCCAGGCCCATAAGGAATGAGCAGAATAAGCTGTGTGCACACAGCATGGAAGCAGAGCCACCTCTAACCAGAGCATTTATCACTGTCTACACCTGTTCTGAACTATCAACAGGAAAGTTATATTCTTATCACTTACATAGTTTTTTTTTTCCTTCACTAGTGTTTGCTTCTTTCTTAACAAGGTGAGAGAGTGTTTGTAAGAAAGAAAGATTCCATCTTTGCTGCTAACATAGTTTCTGGCTTTAGTTGTTACTAATTTCAATGTGTGAAATACTCAGAAACTCAGAGATGCAAATACAAGACAGAAGACAACCTGTGATGCCGAGACACCTTCAGTTCTTTGACAGTCTCATTAAGACATGTAATTCTGTGGTGCATCCAGCATCTGGACTGGTGTTAGCAGCTGCGTTTTAACCAATAGAATGCTGCAGAGGCGATCCCCTTGGAGCCATATGATGGAAGGTGAGGGAGTACCTACTGTGCCTCCCAAGGTTTTAACCTCTGGCCTCCTTAGCTGTGGCAAAATCATCTGCATTGCTTTGACACCACCATGTTGTAAGGAAGCTCAACTAGTCCATGAAGTTATAACTTACAGAGAGGTCTAGAGGTAGAACCACAGAAAGAACTAACTTTTCTTATTAGTTCTTTGAGAACTTCATACAGTTTAATGTGATCTTGTTCAACCCCCTTCTCTCACTCCTCCCTCCCGGAAAGAAACAGGAAGCTTGACCTTGATGGAGTGGAGCCAGACCAAGAACAGAGGTATGTGAAAGACTGAGGGACATTGTGTAAAATGATTTTTCATTTACATTCTGATTGAATTCTCAAAGCATTCTTATGAGGAAGTATTTGGCAATTGCCTCGCTTTGCAAGGAATAAGCCTGGAGTGCAGGACTCAACAAACTGTGTAGGATGAACATTGGCAGAGAACAAGCTAAAGAGAAGAATGTGTTCTCTCTGCACTAGCGATGCTTTTTGGATCACTTGTTAAGTTGGTAGATCATTAGTGTTTACTTTAAAGAACTCATTTATGAGAGTTACAGAGATATTTTGACCTCTCATGAATATTTTTGTTATTAAAATTATTTAATTCATTTAATGTTAGGTCTAGGCTAGAAATCTATTGGATGCCTCCAGGGATCTGTGGTTTCTATTTTAAAAAGCCGGGAGATGATTTGGAAGCAAGGAAAACAAGAAAATTTGGACTAACAAGACAATTGTACTTATTAGCTCCTTTAAACAGAAATACTAAAACTTTATTAGGAAATCAGTTCAAATTATTTAGCTTCTGATATTTCTTCAGGCAAGGTGCTATACAAGTTAAAGTAAAGGTTACATAGTATAGAATCTGGAATGCAAACACAAATTAATTTTATTATCCTCAAATGAACTGTTACTTGGATTGTCAACTAAATATCCGTTTCTGTGTGTAACTGCAGGAGAGCAAAGCTAAACCAACATTGAATATTATTTAAAAAAGACACACACACACACACACACACACACACACACACACACGTGCACGCGTATGTGTTTCAAATACAGAAACCAAGACAGTGCTCCCTTTTTATATTCTTAAGCTTTTTTTTTTAACTGAACTTTTTTTTTGGAAATTTTTATATATTTTACAGTGTATCTTGGTCATATCTATTCCTTCAGCTTCCACTCCAACATCTTTCTCATTTCTTTCCCAATTTCATGCCTTTGTTTGTTTGTTTTATAATCCACTAAATCCAATCAGTACTGCCTGTGTATATACAGTCATCCACTAGGGCATAAGTAACCTAGCAATGCCCACATCCAGTCAGAGTCAGGTGATTCTCCCTCTCTCATCAGCCAGCAATTGATGAGCTCCTTAGTCAGGGTTAGGACACTGGGAGGCCTTCTCCTTTGTTCTGGAACTTTTAGTGCTCTTGGTCTTGTGGAGGTCTTGCATTAGCACAGTTGCTGTGTGCTCTGTGTCTCACAGCCATGTCCTATCCAGAGGCTAGCCTTTCATAGGACTCTTCCTAAGTGTTATACATGCTCTGCACCCTCCTCTTCTGTTATGTTCCCTGAGCCTTGAGGGGAGGGAATGATACTTATGTTGTTCTCAGCATTTCAGCCAGAGTCTTTGGATTAACCACACCACTGCAATAAGAGCCTTCTCTCACAAAGGTTGGGAGTAGCACAAATTCATGGATACAAGCATAAATATTTAAAAGGATGTTTGACAACCTAACAACTTAGCTAAGTCACATCATAGGTTTTCCCCTAGGGCCAGAGGATTCCCTAGTTGTGGGTTTTGACCATGTTTATAGTAGCAAGCATTAATTCCATCCCATTAACCAGGCCTCAGATCCAATAATAACAGTTTTACCACTATTTTTACCAGTGGATGCATTATTGTAGGTCATTATTGAAGGGAGCAAGGTGTATTTCTGGGTAAAACCGCTGGTGTCTTTCTTCCCCAGCAGCCTCAATAGCATTTCCCAGTCAACTACCAATCAACTGGAGAATGGACACAATAGAATGTTACCCAAATTCTAAGAAACATGAAATCTAATATGATAAAACAAAAAGTACCACACTAAAGTTAGAGAAGAAAAACCAATAGAAGGAAAAGAGCCCAAGAGAAGACATAAGAATCAGAGACCCACTGGTCACACACTCAGGAATCCCATCAAAAAACAAAACCGGAAGTCATAGCATTTACTCAGAGGACCTGGTGCAGATCTGTGCAGACCCTGTGCCTGCTGCTTCAGTCTCTGTGAGGTCACATGACCTATGACCATTGTGATTTAGAGGGCCTTTTTTCTTGGTGTTCTCCATCCCCTCTGGCTCTTAAACTCTTTCTGCCTCCTTTTCTGTGGGGTCCCTGAGTTCCGAGGGAGGGGTTTGATGGAGACATCCCATTTATAACTGAGTATTCCAAAGTCCCTCACTCTCTTTGTAATGTCTGGTTGTGGATTTCTGTATTTGATCTCATCTGTTGCCAGAGAAAGTTTTATTTCTCTGATGATTGTTGAGCAAGGCATAGATCTATGAGTATATATTAGTTTAGCAGAATATTATTAAGGAGTCTTTTTTGTTGACTTTTTTTTTTTTTGAGACAGGGTTTCTCTGTGTATAACCCTGGCTGTCTTGGAACATGCTCTTTAGTCCAGCCTGACCTCAAACTCACAGAGGTCTGCCTGCCTTTGCCTCTGCCTCCCAAGTGCTGGGATTAAAGGTGTGCACCACCACCATCAGGCCATTAGGAATCTATTAATACTGCACTTTTCCCTTTGTTTTAGACCAATATTATTTGGGTTCACTCTAGGTCCCTGAGTTATCTAGTCTCAGGTTCCTGGTCACCCAAACTGTGCTGAGTATAGGTTCCATTTCATAGAGTGGGTCTTAAGTCAAATCAGATATTGATTAGTTACTCCCATGAGCTTTGTGTCATTATTGCCTTAGCAGATCTTGCAGGCCTTATACCGTGGTAGATAAAGCATTTGTGGCTGGCTTAAAGCTTCCGTTTCTGTTTTGCTAGTGTGCAGAGTACCTTTCTATACCAAAGACACTGCAATGTGAGGGTGAAGACTTTATGCAGGCACTGGCTTGACACCTCTATTTTCAGTGAGTTGTTTTCAACAAAAGGGTCTTATGGTCAGTTTGTGGAGAGCGACCTATAGTCCTGGCAACAGCCTGGATTGTTTGGGGTTTCCTATGGGGGCTCCTCTGGCCAATGAATGAATGAATGAGTGAATGAAAACCTACCAACTATGGAAAAGGTTAACAATTGAATTTTACTTATACCTGATGAGAGAGGGAAAATCAGTGTTCTCCAATAGTATGACACTGGGTGTATCAACCACTCCAGGACAGGCCTCAAGTCCAGGAGTAGTTAACTAACATATAAAGGACACCACAGTGTTTTTGTATGTGTCCTTTTATTTGTTTACAGGGTTTTTTGTTGTTGTTGTTTTGTTTGGATGTGTGTGTTTCATTGGTTGTTTTTTTTTTTCTTTTGTTGCTGTATTGGGTTTTTGTTTTCTCAGAATGAACTTGAAGTTGGGTGATTAGGGACGGGAAGAAGAAGGAATTGGGGGAGGGGAAAATGTGATCAAAATATATTTAAATTTAAAAACTGTTTTAAACAATATATGTGAAATATGAAATCTGCAAACAAATGGACAAAACTAGAAAACATTACACTTTGTGAGATCAACTAGTCTTCCAAGCAAAAAGTGCATGTTCCCTTTCATATGTTGGTAGTAGCTTGGAATCTTATTTTGTGTGCTTAAGGACACACACGAGGTCAGGAAGCTAGTGATGAGGCGAATGCATTTACAGAGTGGTAAGTAGATCAGCTGGAGATGAAAGTGGAGAGAGGAACGTTGGAGCAGGTATAGCACTGATGGCAATGAAGAACACGTAAGGCAGGGAAAGGTAGCAAAATAAAGTGGGTACCAAAACACTGCATGGGATCCTATGGTTGTGCAACTCAAGAAAATTTCTACCAAAGGGAAAGAATGGGACACACACATGATGGACTGAATGAGAAATGTCCCCCGTAGGCTCTGGGATTTAGACAGTTGGTTTTCATTCGCTGGTGCTGTTTGGGGACGTTTAGGTGATGCAGCCTTGAAGGAGAAAGTATACCCCTGGGGATGGCTTTAAGGTTTCACAGGGTCACCTTACCCACAGTTCTCTCTCTCTGCTTCCCACTCTGCCTCTCTACCACAAAGAACTGACTGAGTTTTACCTGGAACCATTACATTTAATTCATTTCTTTCCATTTGTCTCATTCAAAGCCTTTCTTCCTCCCTCCCTCCCTTCCTCCCTCCTTCCCTCCCTCCCTCCTTCCCTCCCTCCCTTTTTCCTTCCTTCCTTCACGTCATGATCTTTTCCAGTTTATAAAAAGAGGCCTAACCCACCTCTTCCAAATGAAAGAATATTTAGAGTACGAGTCTATAGTGCACTCAAAAGCTTTAATTCTTTTCCTACAAGCCTGGTCTTTACTAAGTATTTATTGTCACAGGAGTCCAGACTTATAACATTTTAAAAAACTTGTAAAAAAACATTTATATATAACAGGATACATACCTAAAGTATTTCATATTTAGGAACTCATGCATTTTTAAAACTTGTAAGGTAAGTTGCAAAGTGAATACTGGGTGACATCTTCACTTTCACGAATTACTGTGACGCACAGTGGACACTAGCTCACAGCGGTGTGTCTGCGTTTTCAAAGTGCATGACTCCTGCTCATTCCTCAGCATTAAGGCCTCCCTAGCAGCCACTGACAGTGGTTGGGTGATGATAGATAGCAATCCCCTCACCTATTGTTTCCAGCTACACTGGACCATTCACAACAGAGCAAACCATCCTTCAGATAAGAAATTCCACCCTTGTTCATAATTTGCCATCCTGTGCCAAATGCCCCATTGATTGCCTTCTTTAATTCAAATTGCTCAGAAGAGCTTTATGTTCCTACTTTCTCTGCTTCTCTGGTTTGGCCTCTTTCCTGTCACTACAGGAAAAGAGCTGTGGTCTGGGGTCTGCCGTGTCCTTTATGTTCTCTGACTCCATGAACATCTCCGGCTGTACACTTTTCCACACCTCTCACAGGTGATATTCTATCCATCCTTCTGGAACTTTCTACCTGTCTTCCTATCACAAATACTCTGTGGTCTTCATTTTACTGAGATACCTTCGCAGGCTCTCATTTTTTTCGTAAATGTGGACATTGATAGTACTGGGCTATTTTCACCATTAATCTTCTCTCAGCAGAGAATCCCAGACAGTCAGATACTTTTTATACCACTCATACTTGGTGGACAAAACTGCCTATCTCCTCACGATTGCTGTCATCTCCGGATTCAGATAGTCTGCCACCTGCATGCCATCCCTCCTTAGATACTTTAAAGGCATTTCAGAACACACCTGCCTATGGTAGATCCCCAGTCTTTCCCTTGCTGATTGGTCACCTTCTAAATCAGGTATTTTAGCTCAGAGGCAGGGCGTCTCCCTTAGTTTTCATTTGTCCCTATAGTCATTTAACGTGCTGGCATATCTTCCTTCAAACACTGACTTCTCTCTTTTATTCTTTCACAACCTCATTTATTGATGGTTAGCTTATGTACTCTGAAACATGTGTCTATTGGAGTCCTATCTTCTATTAAGTCAGATTACGACCATGTTTGCAAATAGGGCTCCAAGGTTGTAATTATTCTAAGACAGAGTCATTACTGGAGGCTACCATCTGTTACGTCCAGTTTCTTTACAGAAAGTTGAAGACAGATCCATACACATAGAGAGAATTCCATGTGAAGAGGAAGGTAAACATGGGCATATCTAGAAGCCACAGAAACCAAATGTTTCCTCCCACCAGTAACCTTGAGCTTGGGCAGAGATGGAAGAATGTCTTCCGTGTAGCCTGGAAATAAATCTCCACCTCGGTGCTCTGATGTCTACCTTCCCTCCGGCCATTAGGACTGTGGGTCATTGCATCCCCCTTATATCCATGTTAGCAGGATTCTTAAAAAATCTTCAGGCGTGAATCTCCTCTTGGTCTGTTCCTAGTCTCCTCCCTATATTCCCTCTATAGTGACTACTAAAAGAGCCAGCTCCAGTCAGTCTACTTTGTAAGTCAATGCCTCCTCATGTTTAGAATAAACTTCAAGCTCACTGTGATGATATGAGAAATTCACCATGATTTGCTCCACCTATATTCTGGACACCGTCTCATTTTCCTTAACTTACTGGCCAATTACATCATCTGCTGTTGCCTTTTGTACACTACCGATTCACCTCTTGCTTCTACATCTCCATGCAAGCCTTTCCTTCCTGCCGGATCACCATGCAGCTTCTTCCTCTCACGATTTAGCCTTCCGTTTACAAGTAAAAATCCATCCAGAGGTTCACCCGTCCCCATCTTGGCACATCATTACTTCTGTCTCACTATTAACCAAATGTTTGCTGACTTGACCAGTTTTTAAGTTAATTTCAGTGCCTACCTAATGCTTATCTCCCTGAAACATCAGAAGTCTCAGAGGAAAAGTGTTGGCTCTCCTAGCATTGCTGCATTTTCAGTGTTTGACACAGTTCCGTAGTAGCTGCTGAATACTTCGCTGCTGAATAAATAAGTAAATGGTCACTAGTGGCATTTTCCCCAACCAAGCAGAATGCCCCAGGCTTCACCTGCTGAGCATGTGCTTACTGAACTCCATCTATAGAGCTGGTACTGTATCCGATTCAAACATGGACAAGACAAAGAAAGTCCCAGGTAGAGATGGCAAGAAAAACCAAGGTCCTTAGAAATCAATTTCTGGTGTGTCTGAGGAGTGGCCACTCTGGCCACTGATCCAGGGAGAGGAGGAAGGCTTCTGAACTGATGGAGGAAGATCATTGGTTAAAAAATAAAGAAACTGCTTGGCTGGCTCTCATAGGTTAAAACATAGGTGGGAGGAGTAAACAGAACAGAATGCTGGGAGGAAGCAGAAGTGAGCTCAGACTCGACAGCTCTCCTTTCGGGGGCAGACGCCTCAGAGAGAGAGAGGCCATGCTCTGCTCTCCTGGGCAGATGCACAGGATGAAGCCCCAACCCAGGATGGATGTAGGCTAGAATCTCCCTGGTAAGCCACCTCGTGGGCTACACAGATTATAAGAAATGGGCTAGCCCAGGTGCAAGAGTTAGCCGAGAAGAGGCTAGATAGAAATGGGCCAAGCAGGGTTTAAATGAATACAATTTGTGTGTTGTTATTTCGGGGCATAAGCTAGCCAGGCGGCTGGGGTGCTGGGGACGCAGCCCCGCCGCTCCTATTACTACACTGAACTGTGGAACAACAAGTTGGCAAAATCAGCGATTGCCACTGTGTCTGAGCAGGACAGGAAGCATGTGGAGCCTGTAAGACTATTTTGCCAGGGAGGAAGTGGCATGTGGAGTGAGGACCTGCCTGTTGGGTTAGCACAAAGCATGAGAAAAATTGTTGGATTCTAGGGAATTTTCAAAATACAGTCCAGAGGAAACACTGATGCACCAAATTTGAGTGATATTAACAGAAAAAAAAGGCATTCCTGCATGATTCCAAGGTTCTCGACCCAGGCCACTTAACGAATGAAGCTGTCACTTACCGAGATGGGGCTGCCTAAGGGGAGAACACTGTCCCAGGACAGGAGCTCGATTTGATTCGGCCTTGTTATAATAGAAATGTCTATTAGCCCCCATGTGGAAATGCCATTAATACAGTCAGCTACTGAGTGTAAAGTTCAGCACAGAGGTCACTCACAGTAATGACCGAATTCCCAGCTGTAGATATTACTGCTGGATTCAGATTTAGGGTGGCCTAGTGTGCAGTCTGCAACCACCCCTGTCTGTGAGCATGTTGCTAATCCTCTTTCTAAGTTAAATGTGCAGTCAAGTCCAGGGACAACTTCGGTCCCAATAATTTTATTGACATCTTGTACAATGATGTTTACTAATTAATTAGTTAACATATATTAATTAAATTTACTAAGTAAAATGGAACAAAAATGGTTTTACATTTCTACAACAGCTATTCTAGAATGTGGGAAGGAGACATTCTTTTCAACGTGTTTATTAGATATTCTTTTAGCCAATAGACATTTATACAAATTTTATTACTTCTTAGCCAACAACTATACCCAGATTATGCAATAAAAAATAACACAGTCTCCAGACTTAGAGAATTTAAAATCCTTAAAGGTACAGGACTGTAGTCCACAGTCCTTGATGAGACCACCATAATGAGTTTTTCTAAGGTTCCAGAAGGGAAATTGACTCACACTGTCAAATTATATTCACCCATGGATCATAAATGGTCCCTTCTTATATAAATACAACTTATAAAGCGGTATGTACATGACTTTCGCAAAACAGATCTCAGTTTCAAACTCTGATTTTCTATTTACATCAAACCTAATGCTTATGTTGAGCTGACCTAGCTTGACTCTCTGCTAAGACTGACAACCTTAAGAGAAAGTGTTTTGTTCCAAATTGCTTGTAGGTATTTTGGAAAATAAAGGGTTTATTTTATTTTTCTGCTTGTATCTGTGTGTTGGTATGTACACTTGTGAATGCAGGTATCCAAGAAGTTCAGACGAGGGCCTTCGATCTCCGGGAGTTGGAGATGCAGGCAGTTGTGAGTGGCCAGAGATAGGTGCTGGGAACCAAATGCAGGTCTTCTGTGTAACAGCACATCTCCAATGCAGAGCCCTCTCTCTGCCTCCTTTTTGTAAGCATTTTAATGAGTATTTACTAAAGTGTTTTATGGAAATATTTGAAATATTAAGTATTGCTCTTTCTGCTTTCCCTGGGTGGCCTTGGAGAGGGCACACAACCCTGGTGGGCATCTTCACCCAGCACCCGTGAAATAGGGAGAAAGATAAGGCTTGTGATGCTAGGGCAGTGAACTGTAGGACTGCTGGTGCCGGTGGGTGTTGTAGGTGCTGTGGTAGCTTGGCTGAGGCCGTGGGTCTTCACCGCATTCATTCAGCCCTCCTACAGACTGTACTGGTTCATTGGTCTGACAAATGAATTGATCTTGAGTGATTCTTTTAAAAATTGGCAACAGTTTACTTTTACTTTCTGGTAAGCATTATTTATTTGTTATGCGGTGTGTGTGACTTACTGTCCCAGATCTCTTTAAGTTGTCTCCCCTCTAAGGAGTTTACTGGAAATAATTGAAACATCATTAAACAGAACAATGCAAAAAAATCCATTTTTCTCAATTTCAATTCTTGTAAACCAATTTACACTTACAGAAAAATAGTTTAAAAATTTAAATAGTGTATGCCTAAATTATTTTCAGAATCTAGTTGATGCACCCAAGCTCGGAATGGAGCGTTGGCTTGATTAAGCAAGTTGAGTGCCTGGGTGTGTGTGTGGTGGAAAACCTGAGGGTCTGTTTTGTGTCCCACGTGTCTGGCTGCTGTGTATGTGTGCCTATTACATGTTTATACTCACCTTAATTTGACGAAGAAAGAAAGGATCAGAGTGGCCATGTCCTTGGGCTTAATTCACGAGTGGTAAATAAAATAATGAGAAACTAGGGGCCTCGATTGAGTCTTGTTATCGTTATCCTTCTATGCCACACTGCATCACGATCAGCATATATCATCTAATAAATTGGTATTCAAGTAGCTTCCAATTCCTTGTGGCATTGCTATAGTCCCCGCGAGAACACACAAAAGAAGTAGACTTTAATTCTGTGTTGAAGGAACCAGTCCACAAAGTTCCTGAAGGATTCAATCTTCGCACTTGAGACACTGGATCATACTGCCACTGAGGAACAATTCTATCATTTGAATTCATTTTTACAGTGTCATTAACATCTACCCATCAGATGTGTGGAGTTTTCTATGTTGTGGCAATCAAGATGTTGCTGATGGTACCACAACGTCTACTGGGTGACAAGTCTCCCCTGCTAGGAAACTAGCTGAAGCCTGGACTCAGGAACACCTGAAGATGTTTTGCTCTTGAATTAATTGCCCAGGGCCTACCCATGGAGGATCGTTAGCAAATGCCTGCTGAGTGGGTGTTTTTTGAGGACATGAGTTAAATTTCCCCGTTCTTCTCAGCTATACTATTTATGCCTCTAGAATTCTGAAATTCATCAGAATATCAGAAAAAAATTTAGTACCAGCTAAAGCCACTTCCCTCAGAATGCCTTTTTTCTGCCCTTTAAAAAAGTGAGTTGGTGTCTTTTTTCCATCGGTTCCTCCGCTTTCCATGTCTTCCACCTGCTCTCCCAGGAATAAATTTCGGTCTGCCCTAAGCTTATGATTTCTCTAGAATTCCGTGTTCCTTGGTAAATCAAGTGTTCTTCCTCAGTATGAAGAGCATCTGATAGGGTTTCAGTCAGGTCCTGTATGCCCACACTTTGTTGTGACCTGGTGTCCGGCAGGCCTCACAGTCCCACTTCGTAGCCTTTGTAGATTTTATCATCTCTGACCGCTTCACTCTCCCACACTCCACGTTGAAGTATGGTATGAATCCGATACCTCAATCATAGGGCAGGGCTATTACCTGCATATGTGATTAATCAGCTGCCCTCACTTTCAAGTGTAGCAACCATACTTTGGGTACTCACAGGCCCCATGTTCTGAAAGATAGCGCCTGCCATAGCCTGAGATTCTCTTACTTCAGGACCAACCAGCGTGCTAGGGGGCAGAATAAAGTCTGGTGGCCTAGTTTTCATTGGTAGCCAACAGTGGATGGGACCTGATGGGTGAAAACCGCAGCTTCTCTATCCTTGGGAAAAATATACGTCTCATGATCTCCCGGAGTCGAGACCTGCTAATGAAGGTACCTGTGTGGCCTCCTCCCATTCTTGTCACTTCCTTGTCCCCATGTTCATGTGACAGGGCTGACCCAACAAGGTATCACAAGCTGAAAGATCCAGCGAAGAGCAAAGGATTCTTCCATAATCAAAGGGTTAAGTCCTTCTGAAATCACTCTTCTTGGCATGGCGATGTCATCTTGTCCAGTTTCTGCACACAGTCCTCTCTGGACACAAGCCTGAGCCCTAACAAACATCCTTCTCTTTAAATGACTCCAAGCCTATTGAACTGGCCTAATGATCCTGTTTTAACTACACATTCATGAAAAGACCCTGTCTCTGGATGCAGTGGCATTATGAGGTCTTAGGATGTGCATTAGGAGGGCACAATTCAATTTTTGATACCCACTTATCTGTTTTCTGTGTTCATCTCTCAGATTGGTTTCTTATCCTCAGCTCTTTGTCCACGTACTTTCAAGGGGACAGACCTGAGGTGGCCTTGCTATGGTTTCCTTTCTTCACTTTGTGAAAGTGCTTTGTCCTGTCGGCACATCTTCCAAGGCATGTTATCCCTATCATGCATATGAACAAGCAGAGCCTGAGAGGTAATTCTTCTCTGGGGTAGTGGGGATGGAGCCCAGGCTCTTGGGCATGCTAAGAAAGAACTCTGCTCCAGCTGTCAGCTGTTAAGGAGAAGATCTAGAATTGATGCTGTGACCCAGAGTCTTGGGGGGCTGAAGACAGGACCATCTTTTTCTGATTCCCTGGTTCTTCTTTGTGTTTCCTGGAATCGTAAGAGTGTCTTCACTCCTCAAATGAACTTGCACAGGTATCAGCTTCACCAGTTGCTTCAGATACCTGCGTTACTAAGAAGGGACACATGGGAAGGCTGGCCACACTGTGTTCCTGAACTACAGAGCCACCCAAACGCTGGCTAGAAGCAGACAATAAGGGCTCTTTCTGCCTGACCCAAGGGACATGAAAGATGAATAAATTACTGTCCTCAATGAGCCCCTTGTAGGAAAGGCCATGCAGACATCAGTGCAGAGAGCAACTGTGTTTGCAGTGTAGAAAGACAGTTCTCCTTTGTGGGGGTTTGGAGCTGCTAATTGACAGCTAATGTTTTCCTTTCAGGCAAGGCTGCATGCAGTATTAGGATTTCCCAGACCATTAATGTGTTTGGATTTTATTCCCATCCTCCTTGATAGACTTCATGTCTACTCCTCCTGATATTTCATGATAGCATCAATTAAGTAACAAATGGTCATCATCATCATAATAGTAATGTTAATATCCATAAAAATGCTTTTGAGATTTTAGGATCTGTGGCTTACAGGCAACTTATTATTTTATCTAGAAAGCCAGAATATTGATGAGTAAGTTGGAGAAACTGCCGGAGGGTTTCTCAGAGGACTCAGTGTGTCACAAGACTACGGAGGTCGTATGATTTCTCCATGAAGGAGAAAACTGCTAAACCTTTGGAAGTAGCTTGAGAAAGCAGGAAAGTTAATTTTACACGATATAGGTCATAGTCTGCCAGTCAGGTGTGCTTTATACCAGGAGTGGCTTTTATAGAGCAGGCATGGATGCTACTGAGGACAGGCAGGGTCGAGAGGAAAGGTGGAGAATCCATTTACGATGATACACAGAAAAGCATACTCTTCCTGAGGTCAGTTAAGGAGGAGAGTGGCTATCCTGTCACAATGCTGTCAAGTGGCAGTGCAATAAGAGCAACAAATTAGTTATTTATAAAATTTAAGAAACCCTAATAGCTATACCTAAAATGAATAAACAGGTGGGGAATAATTTAGCAATATTTTTTATGTTCTTAACACACTCAAAATATGACCTTCTGTATGTAATCAATATATAATGGGATATTCAGCACATTTACTTCTTACTAGGTATTAAAACAAACTATTTTATACCTAATAGCACAGGTAGATTCAAACTAGCCACATTCAAGGAGTGTAGAGTCAATGTGGCTAGTGCGGAATAGACTGGAGGCCTATCACGAATGTTCTGTCTGCAATGGCTTTTCTCATATGTGAGAGAAGAAGCTCATCGTTCTCCATCTCTAATTCCCTGTGCTTGATGTGAAAGATGAACTAAGGGATAGATCTACTCACAGGGAGCTGAGTATAGGCATCCTGTCATTGAGCACGGTGGTGACAAAGTGGGGTCCTTCCTCATTATTGCTAAAAGGAGAGGGGAGACTAAGACTCATGGTGTGGACCATCAACCAGTGGATTGCCTAGAACTGAAAAGCATATGTATAATGGCTTCCTTCTGTCTCCATCTGCTATGACCAGAATTGGCAGACTGGTCCTCAGAGCACTAACTTGAACAGACACACACACAGCAAATGTTTAGGGAATTCTGGAACACAGTCTTCATTCTGGGTTGTTACGCTTCCCATAGTGGGAGATGTATGAGAACACAAAGTCCCTTTCTTCATCAAACTTACACTCTATAAGAAAACAAATTTTATGTAGGCAATTATGTTCAGGAATAGTATGGATAGGGATGTAGATATGAATTTCATACAGATTAATATAAGAAGACAAAGACACAGGAAGAGAGGAGGTAAGAATAGAGAATGACTTTCAGCTGTGTGGCCAGGGAGCATCTCGTAGAAGGCGGCCTTTGGATGGAGATGAAAATAAAGATGAGTGGAAATGCACGTGAGAGTGGTCAGGGAGGGCGCGGTGCCTGAGGGTGGCCAGAGGGAGGAGTGAGCAGGAGGGTTGTAGGAGTCACAGGACACCATACAGTAGAGGGTGGAAGCTGATGCTTGATTTAGTGCCACTATGTGGGACAGCAGCACCAGGCACAACTCCTTTGGAAAGCCTAACCTGGCTTATCTGAGGAGACACGGAAGCATGAAACTAGTTCTTCAGGCTTTTGAGCATCCCAGGGAGAGACAATTGTGGGGAGAAGGGCAACAATGCAGGAAAGAGCTGGGAGACCTCGGATCACACAGGAAAGGCACCAGGCACGAAGGAAAGGGCACAGACTTCCAAGCGAGAAAGCCAGATTAAGGCTTTTCACTCTTTCTTTGCCAGCTGAGAAGTCAGGTGACTCAGCCTGCATCCGAGGCATTGGTTCTTGGCTTCAGCTAAAGCCGGTAATAATGGCTGCCTTTTATTAAGGTCTGAGTTGTCTGTCACTATTTTGACTTGGATGGCTGCAAAACAAAGCCTCAGGCATTGGAAACAGTAGCTCTGTGTGGTTCTTTTTTGATTGTGTGGGTTGAACACAGAATGTGTGCTTTCTGATGAGAAGTGTCTGGAATACAGAGGAGACCTGAAGGTGGGGCTATAAGCCACCATCTGGCAGAGAGCTGATACTGCTGTCAAATATTCTCCATCCTCTTGCATACTGTTTCTCTGCGATTACTTAGGCCCTTTCTCAGCAGGACACACTACACCCAGGAAACGGCTCCACACATAGGAAGCATGAGCTTGTGAGCCCCGAGACTCAGCTGTGAAGTTATAGTGCCACTTCTTACCATATTTCTGTTGTAAACTTCATAGGAAGGTGAGGACGGCCATAGTAATCACAGGAAATACAAGCTCAAGCTGTGAGCTAGATATGGGTCATTGGACAATTCCCAGCTGTGCAGTTCCTGCAATCCACCAAGCCCCTCTGTGCATTTGACTCTTCATACCAAGTGGGCATCACAGTTATACCAGCACATAGGGAGCTGGTGGTATTGTTCTGACACACGGTTTTGAAGTTTAGGGTGGCGTCAACTCATAATCAAACTCATCCTGCTAAGTGCTAGAAGGACAGGCATATTTTACTATTCCCAGTGCACATAGCAGTGTTTGAGGAAAACTTTACTTATATGAGGGTCCTCTGTACATTTTTAGCTACTTACAGTTAAGAATAGTCTGAAAAGACAGTGAAATATAGTAAGATATTTAGGGAGAAACACACAGAGGGAGGGAGGGAAAGAGAGAAAGAAATAGAGAGGCAGAGAGAAAGAATGAGAGAGGGATTTTTGGGTTAGATCATTTAAATTGCAATTTTACTTTAATTTATAATTGCTTGACTTTAATATTAATTGGTGGCTTCTGTGGTAGTTTGAATGAAAATTGTCCCCTACAGACTCCCATATTTGAATACCTGGCCCCCAGGTGGTGGCACCGTTTGGGAAGATGGAGACTTGCTAGATGTGTGTCACGGGATGGTCTTTGAAGTCTATAGTCTTGTCATCCTTCCTGCTCTTCCTCTCTGCTTCAAGAATGTGACCAGCCACTTTCCTGTTACCATGCCATGCCTTACTTGACATGATAGAATATAATTCTTAGAGTCATAAACCCCCAAAACAAACTCTCTGTTCTCTAAGTAGCTTTTGGTACCGTGTTTTATTACACAACAGAAAATAACTAATTTAACCTTTCACCATATTAAATTAACAATTAATAACCAGACACGGATGTTCTGGAAAGAATACCGCATGCATAAGAGACACAGGGTTGGGTGTTCTCTGTGGTCTCACAGTGCTTCAGCAGTCTTAGAATGCACCTCTCACAGATAAGGACAGACGACTGACTATGTTGTAGCGTGAACACAGAGGGCTGTTGGCATGGAGTCAGGTACATTCTTGATGGCTGGCTTTTGTGGAGGGGTGGGGTAGGGTCTTCACAAAGCACAAGCGAAGTAAAACATCTTGAGCCATCAGAGAAATACAAATTAGGACTATTTTGAGGTTCCACTCACCCCAGTCAGAATAGCAACCGTCAAGGAAACAAATGCCAATAAATGCTGGCAAAGATGTGGGGAGGAGGACACCCTCATGGAGTGTTAGTGGGGAGTCTAAGCGAGGGTAGTCACTATGGAAATCAGTTGGGATTAGTGTTTCTTAGAACACTAAATTTAGAAGTGCCACATGACCTAGTTAGACCGTCCCCAAGCGCAGGTACCCAGGAAATGCATCTGCACATTTATGGTCCTCACGGTTCTTGTCACCATAGCGGGGAAATGGAATCAGCCCTGATGTCCATCAACAGGTGAACGGATAATGAACATGTAGAACATACACACAGTGGGATTTAATTCAGCTGTAAAAGAAAATGAAAGAATGAGACTTTGAGTAAAATAGATGGAGATGAAAAATATTTTGAGCACAGTGACCCACAATGAGAAAGACAATCATCAGATAGACATCATTAGATATCCTTTGCCATCTGTGGAGCCTAGCCTGTAACATTAAATACGTGAGTCCAGGTTAAGGAAAATACAGGAAAAGGTCGGGAAACTAGAAAGGAGCCCATGAAACTGGAAAAATAATGGGACTCTAAGTGTGTGTGTGTGTGTGTGTGTGTGTAAAACAGTAGAATAAAGAAGAAGGTGAAACACTGCGGTTGGGACACGATAAAGAAATAATATGGGGGACCGGGATATAAGGGAGCGAGAACTAACCACTATAATAAGACATATATAAAAGCCACATAGGGGAAACTATTAATATAAAAATTAATTTTATTAAAAAAAGGAAAAAGAAAAAAGAATTTGGATTCAACAGTATCATCCCAAATCCAGTATGCAGCTAGATATGCCGAGATGACACGAGAGAACTCACCTAGCTGTGGAGTCACTTTGCTCATACATGGAAATGCGTGTTAATAAGATGGTTGCTATAAAATCATTTAGTAAGTAAGCCAGAGACATTCATATTTGAATGATCATATAATTGAAATTATTGGACTATCAGACAAAAAAAAGAGGCTCAAAGCAATGACAGCTCATCACACAGGAAAGAGCATGGGATGGGAGAAGAGACACTGGATTTAAGTTCTCATTTTTGCTTTGTCATGGAGACTGGTTCACATGGCTCCCAACATGACCTTTATTCTAGCATTACTGCGGTGATCCTCTACTGCTGATTAGACACAGGCCTCATGGCTTAGGGACAGGGAAGGTGACTCACCTCAGGTCACCCAGGAAATGGACAAAGTTCAAATTCTAGCACTTTAGCCCCAAGGTCCAGTCCTTTGCTCTAGTCAGGCTGATTCTCTCTGGTAGGGCTTTGAGACTAGAAATTTCCTGAATCTTCTTTTGCCTCTTCCCCAAACCACCTCCACCATTACTGACCACAGGCCACTAAAACTCTGTAGGCCACAGAGCTGACTTCTATACCAGAAACTAACAAAACATATGCTGTTTGTTCCCCAGGGCTTAGCATGATCCATGTCTCCGTTAGTTTGTATTGTTAACCTGATACAATCTGTGAAGGGAGAAACTCAACTGAAAACTTGCCTCCATTAGAATGTCTCATGGGCATTTAAATAAGTGATTATCTTAATTGTTAATTGATGTAGTAGAACCCAGTCCACTGTGGGTAGTGCCATCCCTAGGCAAGTGATCTTGGGCTATAGATGAATGCTAGTTGAGGGAGCTAGAGAGTGGCATTCCTGCATGGTTTCTGCCTGCCTTTCTTTAGTAATGGGCTATGACCTGGAAGTATAAGAGGAAATCCTCCCCAAGTTGCTTTTGGTAATGGTGCATGTCACAACACTGGGAAAATTAACCAGAACAGTTTAGTTATTCTGTAGTCTTGGAGTTTACATCTGTCTACACAGAGATCCTAGAAGTCACTCTTTCGCTCTTTACAGTGTTGGGCAAGCACCTTATGCTCTTTAACAATCTGTGCTACACAGAGTGATGCCAAAGCTTTCCACTCTATTTCTCTGAGTGATAGAGGAACGTGTCTCGTGTGCTGAGTCTCAAAGTATCTGTGGTCTGGCAGTAAAGTTAGTGCTCTTCTTTGTGTTCCTAGGGCTGTGTGTAAGGCAGAGTACTCCTGAATGAATGATGTAATGCTGCAGTCGCCTGTGTGACCATAAACCCTGACTTGTCTCCTGGCCTTGGAATTTGGTGTTTCCTGTCCTTCATAGTAAGTACTGTCCATAAGTATAGATTAAATACTGACCTTCTGTGAGATTCTCAAAGTTCATCCTCTGGTATCTGTCTAATTCCTACACTGTTTTGTTGTTGTTGTTGTTGTTGTTGTTGTTTGTTTGTATTTTTGCACACTACCAAGTTGAGTTAAGTTTAAAGTGGGTCTTAATCCACTATGGCTGTGCCTTTACATTGTAGGGTGTTTGGGCACAGACTCTCAAACAGATAATGTGAAGGCATAAGGAGAAGAGTACACCGTGTGGCCTCAGTGCTGCCCTAGGTGACAGACAGAACCAGGCTTGCTCCAGCAGAAGTACCCATTCTGCCCATAGAGCAACCTCAGATTTTAGCCTAGAGGCTGTGTCAAATGACCTTTCTGTCTCTTAAGCCCCAGTGATGTGTGGGCAGGGACAGGAGGTCACTACAGCTTGCTGGTTGGCAGCTTAGCTCCGTACCCTGTCTCAAGGGAATAAGGTGGAGAGTGATAACACAGGACACCTCTTCCTCTGCCCTTTGCAAATGTCCACCAGTATGTGCTAATGTACACACATACGCACATATCACAGACACACATGCAAGTGTATGTGTGTGCCTATGCATGCATGAATAAAAACATAAAAATGTAGTGAATCTCAGAGAAGTATTACAAGTAACGTTTTGATACTTCTCATCACATTTTCTTTTCTGCTTGAATCAGTTGGGTACCGCTGTGTCCAGACTTCAGAAATCCTCCAAATACACGTGTTGTATCCATGGATGTGTACATTATGCTACCTTTTCATCTCCAACTGTGGACGCTTTGACTTTCAAGTGTGCTGATTCCAGGATCTACTAAAAATAAATGTTTGCCTTATTGACATGCTGGCTCATTTTCAAACTGCTTTTTTAAAAACACCAGAGTCTTTTCTGCAGCTGAGGTTTGTGTAACCTTTATCGATCTTATTTTACTTCTAATTACACGTGTTCTTCATTTATAGCAAGCAGCAGCTCTTGTCACGGATCCTGTCAAATTTGATCCACGACACTTTAATTATTGTAATCTTTTTTTCCTGCAGCAGTAGCAAGGGTTGTCCATATACATTTTTGTTAGCTGATTCTTTATGTGAAGAAAGGAGAATTTGAGCGTTGAGGAGATGGCTTCCAACTGTGTGTGGTCTCTACACACTCTCTTTTGAACATCTCTGTGCAGACTCATACTTGTGGGTAAACACCCAAGTGTGTGAGTGTGCATATGGCAGCCAACAGACAACCTTGGCTGGAATTCTCAGATGCCAACCCACTGTGTTTTTGAGACATGTGAATGTATGGGTGTGCCAAGGGGGCTGAAGTGTAAGTATGAGATAAATTTGTGTGTGTGCCTGTGAGGTAAGAAAGGGGGTCGGTAAAGAGAACAAGCTCTGAGCTTCAAAGCCCTTTGTCTGCCTCTAACTATGGAACCTCAGACTTATTTATCATTCTACCTGATTTTCTAACTTAAAAAATAATTGATAAGGGAAACAAACAAACCAAAAACACTTTAGTTTAATTCATATTGTAAACATGCCTCCTGCATTAAAATTGTCCCCTCTGTCCTGTTACAAAGCATAGCCCTCTTTGGCTCTGCGTGTGGGCATCTTTGGATGATTCTTCACAGTTGAATGGCTTGTCTTCCCTAATCTTCTGTGAGGTTGGAGGTTCTGGTTGCTTAGGGAAAGGTACTGAAATTCTGGAGGGCTTCAGGACAAGGGGATGAAAGGAGAGGAAGTCAGAGCTCCTTTACGATGGAGGGGATCATGCCCAACTTGCAGTGTTCCATAGGAAATGGAGATGTACCAAGGAGTCCCAAATGTTAGTCACTCATGTCCACATACCCATGGCTGCCCCACATATGGCAGAGTCTTCCACACTCCTGATCTGCCAGCCTTCTGCAAAGGAGCACATAGGGTAATAAAGAGTAGGAACAAAGCTGTCTTGGGGGACTTCAAAATATTTGGCCTGATTTTATTTCCTATTGAAAAATATAGAACATATGTTGTGCTCTACTTCTACTTGGCCTTCCTGTCCACTCCCTAGCTCTGATATTCCCCAGAACCCCAAGGATGCCACAACCATGCCATATCACAGATGATCTTACCTTTGGATAATGTGGGTCTACATGACAAGCAGCAAAGCACATGTTGGTAAGCTAAGCACAGATGGGGTAAATTTTTTACTTCACTTCTTTCCTCTGTGCCTACCATTGCTTGAGTTGAAATGAGTTACTATTCTTCTTAGGAATATCTTGCCAAACATTAATTCCAAGTTTCTTTTTTTTCTGTAGGGTCCCTCCTAACAGTGGTAGTATACCAGTCTGCTGTGGGACAATGGTCTGTACCCTGTCAATTGTATTTTAAATAAACACTGATTGGTCAGTAGCCAGGCAAGAAGTATAGGTGGGGCAACCAGGCAGGAAGTAGAGGCAGGGTGATGAGACTTGTGGGAAGAGAAAAAGAGTGAGTCTGCAGCTGTCACCCAGACAGAGAGAGACACAGAGCAAGCAGGATGTGGCTGCATTGCCAAAACGGTACCAAGCCATGTGGCTAACACAGACAAGAATTATGGACTAATAAAAGTTATAAGAGACAATAAGAAGCCCGAGACACTAGGCCAATCAGTTTACAATTAATATAGACCTCTGTGTGATTTCTTTGGGACTTAATGACTATGGGAACTTGGCAAGACAGAAACCTCAGTCAACACCAATCCACCACTCATGTCATTATGCTTTCTCATAAAACTGCCCAGAACTTTGTAAATTGTTTTTATTAAGATGCTATTCATATTCCCTAGCTTGGGTATTCCTTCCCATGATTAACGTAGAACTGTTGCTAGGAGAAGCACTCACACCCAATGATGTGGGATTCCCCTCTATATGCTGTGAATGCCATTGATTAATAAAGAATCTGTTTTGGCCATTGGCTTAGCTGAAAAGAGGTAGGCAGGGAAAACTAAACCGAATGCTGGAAGGAAGAAGGCAGAACAATGAGAATCCCTGGAACCTTCACCATAGACAGACACACTAAAACTTTGCTGGCAGGCAATGACCTCATGGTGATGCATAGATTAATGGGGGTGGGTTAAATTAAGATGTAAGAGTTAGACAAGAAGCTGGAGCTAATGGGCCAAGAAGTGATTTAATTAATACAGTTTCTGTGTGGTTATTTTGGATCTGAGCTGCTGGGCGGCTGTGAAACAAATAAGCGGGCTCATACAACAACCCAAGGCCATCCTTTCTTGTCCCGTTGTTTCAAGGTGAGTCATCTGGTTTATTTGGAACAAGCGAAGGTGTGTCTCTGTAAAGGCTGTTCCAGGTGCACTCCATGTTCTGAAACATTTCCAGGGCCATTCTCCAGACTACAGTTCATGTTGATATCACAGGTTATGGGAGAAAGCATCACAGGTCATGAATAGAGGCTGATTCTCAGAATTACTGTATTGATGAAGAAGAGAATCATTTGGAAGGCTAGTGAAAAATCAGATGTGTGACATGGTGAGCTGCTGAGCCTGGCTCCTCCTCATTTGTCTCTCCTGAGTAGCAGAAAGATGCTATTTCTATTATACTCACTGCATTCAGTTTCCTTGGATACGGTACTTCTGATCCCTACACTACAACTCTATTATGACATTTATTGACACTTTATGGATGAGAAAGTGAAGGCCTAGAATGTTACTCCTAATTCACACTGCTATTGTAGATTGAATTGTGTTCTCCAAAAATTCATATTGAAACTGCACTTTCTAGTTCCCTGGAATCTGAATGTGTTTGGATGAGTTATTAGAAAGATAATTAATGTTATCTAAAGTCATTTTGTCTTCATCATATGCTTGGGGTCCCTATAAGCTGAGGAAGTTAGGGTACAACACCTAGAAAATGGAGATCCCATGTGGCTTTGAAGATCCAGGAAGAACAAAGGGACTGACAAGCCAAGAGAGACCACAAAAAGAGCCAAGATTGCTCACATCTTGATTTTAGACTTTCAGCTCAGGGAACCACAGGAAATCAATGCTGCTGTTTGTGCCTCCCTAATCTGAAGTATTTTGTTATGATGGCCCCAAGAAACTAAGATGGCATCATAACCAAAAAGAATTCTTGACTGTACCTAGCATCTAGAGCTGGGAGTAATTCCTGGAATAAGCCAATAGTTTCATACCTGGAAGAGGTTTTTACCCATGAAACCCAGGTATGGAAGACAACTTCTAGACAGACTAGTATGTGAACTGACAAGAATTCTTTAGTTCCTATTTCTCCTTAAACTCCCTCTACTTTCTCTGCCAGTCCTCCTTCCACTGTACCCTGGTGTCTTAGTTAGGGATTCTGTTACTGTGAAGAGACACTATGGCTATAGCATCTTTTATAAAGGGAAACATTTAATTGGGTCTAGCTTACAGTTTAGAGGTTTAGTCCATTATCATCATGGTGGGACAAGGCAGCATGCAGGCAGACCCGGTGCTAAAGAAGGAGCTGACAGTTACACATCTTGATCTTCAGGCAATAGAAAGTGAACTGTGACACTGGGCATGGCTTGAGCACAAGAGATCTCAAAGTTCACCCCAACACTGGCACAGTTCCTCCAACAAGGTGACACCTCCTAAGAGCGCCACTCCCTATGAATTTATTGGGACCAACTACGTTCAGACTACCACACTTGGAGTGATAGTTCATGATAATATCCTGTAGTTAGGTTCTCTACCTCTGTTTTCCAGATGTGGGAACTTCAGCTCTCAGAGGTAAAATGATTTCCCAGACATATCCTCATGCTTGCTGTAATTCTACCATTCTGCAAAGGAAATTGGAGCTCATGGAGGAGATACAAAGTGGCTTGCCCATGGAACTTAAAACCTGATCTTTTGACCTTGGTGTCTCTTCTTTGCCCCACAGAATAAGCAAAGTAAATCATTTTGCAAAAGACGACACCTTCTAGGTGCTATGAATTATACAATAGTCTCATATTGCAAATGGTCCTTGGATGATTAGAGAAGCAAAGGAATTGATAATGAGCTATGCACAAACCTCTGCCAGGGTCCAGGGATGTAAAAGAACCGGATTTTGACAGGCTGAGTCATTCACAGAAGAGCACACAATCACACCTTTTGTTGGGAGGAGGACTGTGGTCAGGAACAGTGCCCCAATGCCTGTGTTTTTGAGGCCACTCACCTAAAAAATGTTTCGATCAGTCTCTGGCTTTCAAGGTCTCACTTTGCATTCAGCTCTGGACATCTCCCACTGGCATAAAACACCATCTCCCACAATTACAGTGAAGCACCCTGGGGTCTTTTTGGTTGTATGACCTTGAGCAAATCTTTTAATCTCCTGATGTACTATTTTCTTCCAAATAAAGCAGCAGTAATCAATACATCACAGGCTTTATGAGAAAATTAAACATTTTAAATGACTAATATGAAATTTAAGATATCATATATGAAGCATCAATTTTGATTCCCTTGCTTCCACATCAATTTTTCTATCCCTGCAATGTGCATAACACTTCAGTTGTTGAGCTCTCCAGGTAGATGTTGGGGTTAAACTAGGTGATGTGTTTGCAATCAACTAAAAGATTTGAAGCTGTTAGAGTAGGTGTAAGAGTATGTGTAAGGTTATAGCAGCTATACTTTCTGCTATTATGCCTCAAAACACTGGAAGTGAAAGTTGTTCACTAACACTTATTGAATTGAGTTCTATTAAATCAAACTCCCTTGTTTAAATTTTGCTTTTTTTATTTGGCCAAAGAAAAGCCCAAATTAGTTCTGAACCACAATAGCATGGTTGTTATCATTCATGAATTGGAGAAAGGAATCACTATAGCTTAAATATTGATTGAAAGCTGTAACGCCAATTTGTAAGGAACAAATAGACACTATGAAAAGAAATGCTGCAGATTATCTGTAGAGTGACCCCTTTCCAAATACACATCATCATGCAGTCAAGGATAAGTAACTGAGATTCATCCAAGACAAGTTGTTTTCAATATTTAAAAAAATGCATAGGAAAATCCTTGTGTGTGTGTAGGGATAGGCACATGTATGTGCAAGTGTGCATGGTTAGAGATGAGAAGAAGACACTGGGTGCCTTGCTCCACTACTCCCCTCATTACTACATAGAGGCAGAGTCTGTCACTGAATGTGTGGCTCACTGTGTTTTGGCTAGGCTCTCTGATGGGAAAGTTCCAGTTGATCCTTCCAGCTCCACCCTCTTCCCCTAGCACTGGGTTACAAGAGAGCATGGCAATGATCCGCGTTTTGTAGATCCTGGGATGTCTGAACTCAGGTCCACATACATATGCAGCAAGTGCCTTTACCCATTGCACCACTTCTGCAGCCCAGGGAACCTCTTCTAAAATACGTTTTTAATGGTGATAATGAGAAGAAACATGCGCGTTCCAGGTACAGATTTTTAACCATTCCACTCTACAAGAGAACTTTGTTTCAAGGAAAACTGAACAGCTCTCAAACAATCAAAGCTGCAAAATAAGTAGACAAAAACACAATGGGAGGTCCTTAGACCCCAGCTTTAATAGTCAGGTGCTAAGAGAAACTGGGACAAATATGTAGAATTTTATGAATCATTTCTTAGCTGTCTAGATGAGATTTCTGATTCACAAACTTAGGCTCCTTACCCCTATCTTTGCTTATAAACATAAAGTTATGATCAGGAAGGACTTCTTCTGGGTAATACCTCAAGTCAGCCTTTTCTTAGAAATTAGGGATAATTTTAGTTCTCATTCGATAACCGAGAAAACTACCCCTCTGGTAAGTATGCTTCCATAATGAATTAGTACGTCAGATTATCAATTCCCCAGCTTGTTCTCACTGAGATTCATGATGCTGGTTAGTTTTCACAGTGCTAGAAAGGAGCAGACATGCTACTGAAAGGAAAAGAAGTTGTGGATCCCAGATCTCATCTAGTTGTGAACCCCCCAAACCTACAAGAAGGACTGGCCTCACAAGTCATGCACAGTGATGTTGTAGTGGCACAGATACAAACCACTTTATAATGGAATCGAATTGAATTTCACTAAGGCCTATCTCATGAGATGAAACCAGTTTCTTGAACTGTTAACTGGGCTAAGAACATGTGGCTAGGTAGGTCATAGGCCTCAGAGGAGAACCTATTACTTATTCTGCTAAGTAGACATAGTATTGAAATGACTTCTCATGACTTATTGTTATACCCATAGATCAGTGCATCTTTCACCTTTCATCAGGCAAGCTTCTTCTTACAGTAGATGGCAATGAGTACAGAGAGTCTCATCTGGTCAATGTGCAGAAAATAGAATTCTGTGCCTAGCCCTGAACGGAAAACACATATCACACTCTTCCCATTAATGCTCAGGGGATGTCACAAGAGGGGGTGGAAAGACTGTAAGAACCAAAGATGGAGATTGACTTCAAGAAAATAGTATTCCCAGTATACAATAGGGCAGTTGCACATACAAATTCACGGAGATTGTGGCAGTGTGCATAATACCCCTGAAGAAGGATAGAGTCCCACTCTTAGTTATGGAGAAAAAAGAAAAACATGATATTAAGAGGAAATTGTGACGGTATAGATGAGGAAGAAATTGGAGCAGAAGAATGGTGTGTGGACTTGATCAAAAAATATATTTTATGTATGTACAAAAACCTCAATAAAAAGTAGATCATTATCAATCAAAGTGACAGTTACACAAATTTACCACAATAGATTACATATGGCAAAAAAAAGAGGGATAAAACCCTTAATCATCCCAAAGAATGAACAAAACAATAGAAGCAAGTGAAAACACTGTGAAAACATTCAAAATGTTCATGGAAACGTGGTTGCTGCCATGGTGACTGGTAACCACTTCAGTCTTAGAATCCAATAATCCATGGAATAACCCTTGAGAACATAGTCACAGGGAAAGAAAAGCTATTTGTATTCTAGTCCTGTACTATCTGTAATTGCCAAAGCCTCATATATAGGTGGCTACTTAGGCAACCTCAAGACCACAAAGATATTTGGGAAGGTGGAAGATGGGCAGCTCAGACCTGATGGAGGCACCATCAGTTTTAGCCATCTTGAGCAGGTTTATGTGCCACAGAACTGGCTGCTGACGCATAAGAGGAAAAGAAGAGATATATAATACAGACTATGCCCAAGAGTGTCTAATACCTATTCTATGTCATCTTGCTTCCACATGGCCTCAGACTCCTTTATGTGCTTAGCTAGTTGTTTTACCAAATGAATCAATAAGATGATAGTTAACACAGTATCCAGCTCACAAGCCAGGACTGCAACAGCATGACCTTGCCTTCCTACCTGCCCCACTTAATGCAGAGTTCTGATTCCCTGTTTGGCCTCCTCCAGTTCCCCGCAGGGACCCACAGTAAGATACTCTCACCTCCCTTGGTGAAGAGTACATAAAACTCAGCATTTGTAAGTAGATGAAAGAGAGGCTCACACTCCCAAGCCAAGGAGAACACAGAAAGTCACTGTGTTTGTTCTTTGGAGCAGAGGGTGAGGTTTGATCTTTAAATACAAGCTTTTTTTTATTCAATCAGAAAAATATACAGATAGGATGAAAGCTGGTATTTTTTAGCATGAAGGACTAGATCAAGCCTTAAACATGTATACTTAAAAAAGGAGAAATAAAAGGCTCTCAGGCACTGTGTGGACCTTTGGCACAAGATAAATATATACATTAATTTCAGCTCCTATGTGCTTTTTATTGAGGTGACAAGCTGTAGGTAACAGTCCACAAGGCAAGCTTAGAAGCTTCCTGAGTTGAGTAATAATACCATGTTGTGAGTATAAAAGCCATTTGATTGTCCTCTGTCACACAGCCAGGGGTATCCCCCAGAGAGTCACTGAAAATATAAGCCATAGTTAAGATCACTAGGATACTGGGGACAGTCTTAAGAAGGCTGTTGGTAGAGGTTTCTGTTCCTCCCAGTCCTGCAGTTGTTCAGTCCCAAAGAACACACAGAAGTCTACATTAATTATAAACTGATTGGCCTAGTAGTTCAGGCTTCTTATTAGCTAACTCTTACATCTCAACACATAATTCTTTGTCTGTGTTAGCCATGTGGCTTAATTCCTTTATCAGCGAGGCATTCTCATCTTGCTTCCTCTACATCTGGCTGATGACTACAGACTGAGCCTCTTCCCAGAATTCTCCTCTTCTGGTCACTCTGCCTATACTTCGTGCCTGGATAGTGTGTTTTATTAAACCAGTACAAGTGGCAACTCTTTACAGGACACAAGACCATTGTCCCACAATATTTCCCCCTTTTTATCTTTTCAAAACAAGAACTCTGAATCTAATCTCCTTTGTTTAGCTTTTGTCCTGACCATTATCCATAACAACTTATAACCAACACTAAACAAAGATAAACACCCATAATCCAGCTTTTGGGAATGTGGGTATAGTTTTCTAGGCTACTTCATGTTGATTGGAGCACTGATAATCTTATGGGGACCTAAAGAAAATTTAGGATTATGGTCAAGTCCAGACTGCAATATTCTGTGGGGCTTGATCATCTCAGCCAGCAGTTTTGAGGCTGTTCTGAATGTAGAATTCAGAGGGCACTCCAACAGAGGTCCTCTGAAATGTTGGATCATCTGGGCCATTCACTCCTTTCAGAGATTTTTTTTTAGGGGGGTCTTCCTTGAGCAAACCTGATTTTTCTTAACCCAGATGAATCCACAACCTCCCATGGAAACAAAAGCAAAACCTCTTCTCCAAAGTAACATATCCTTTGGCTTAAAATTTGAAGTCAAGGTATTTTCAGAATATATATGTTGAATTAATCCAGCAGCATTTATAATCAAATGTCTTTTAACAGCTGTTGTTCCTTCCTCAGCTGTCAAACAATTCAAAGACAACACAATAACATACAGTATCTAGATTCTCTGGGTTATTTTCCATCTTTATGTGGTTTTATTTTAAACTCTGTTTCTTTTATTTTTATTTTTAATTTTTGGTTTTGTGAGACAGGGATCTTCTGTGTATCTTTGGCTATTCTGGAACTCACTCTGTAAATCAGGCCATCCTTGCCCATGCTAGGTGCCAAATGATGCAGGATTAATAAAAGCTCAGGTCTAGAAATTTAGGTTCAACCAGAAGATCAAAAGGGCAAAACAGCCAGTCTTTGACTTTTACCTTGGTCTCAGTTTGAAGTGGCAATCCTGCCTCCAGGAATCTCAGAATGAGACTGTGTTTTGAGAGCTGTTTCCTCTCACTTTATAATCCTCTCTTGGGCTGGGATTAAAGGTGTGCATCACTGTGATTAAAGGCATGCACTACTTGGTTTCTATGGCAACTAGTGTGGTTATGGGGATTAAAGGTGGCTACTGGGATTAAAGATGCGTGACATTGTAGCTACTGAGATTAAAGGTGTGTGTTACCATACTTGGTCTGTAAGGCTGACCAGTGGCACTATTTTATTCTCAGATCTTTAGGCAGTCTTTATCTATTAAAATACAATTGAAATGCCACTACAGAAGGCAAGATTTAGACAAGGCCCATTTGTTCATTCAGTTAGGTGCTTCCATCCATAACACTGTGGGCATGATGCTTATGGATGTAGGTGAGAGACTTTTATTCTGCAGTTAGATTAGACCTCTGGAAGAGATATCTTTGGTGGGCCCTCACACCCTTCTGAAAGGCCTGATAGGGTAGGGAAAAATCATTCCTTCCATGTTGAAATTTAGAAAAAAAACAAAACAAAAATCAGACACCTGTAATTTGGCAATTTATAATCTGGTTTGGAGTTTTACCTGTTGAGCAATGCAGACTTTAACATCAGAGAAACTGAAGTCAATTCCATTCTTGTTTTCTTACTACCACACTACAGAACATATTGCTGCCAAGAAAGACAAAACAACATGCTCCCAGACAGTCTCTTTGAACAAGTATGAAGAAATAAGTAGCAAAGTTGAAGAATTAAGAAAGCCTGTTACATATAAGATCCCACACATGCGATCTTACACTTTGTGTGGCAATGCGGGACACAGGGGATGATCTGCACCATAGCTATGGCCAACGTATCTCCCGTGTGTCCTTCTCTGTATTTAGCATGGTCAACCAAAGAGAAAATTTGGAGGCAGTGGAGAGAAGAGTTCTGATTATCAGTAAGACCTTGCTAGGAGAAGGAAAGGCAGAAAATCTGCATTACTCATGGCCCCCACAATGCCACCCTCCCGACCTCTTCCTTTCTTTCTCTGCTCTCCAAGTGCCTTCTCAAGCCACTGATTTCAGAAGGGTCTATGCTCCAAGTTGGCCTTCAAAGGCTGCTCCATCTATGTGGCTCTGAAAATGACCTCCTGTGTTTTGTCATGATTAATTTTTTGTTCATGCATTTAACTCTTTATAATAATACCACACTGTTTTTATTTGCTCATTTTTGTATTAGGTCTTTTATTTTCCAGTTTTAGTGATGTAAGATTGATGATAAAAAATCGACTCTACTTAGGAAATAGACATACTTTGATATATGAATACACTGTGGAATTATTGCCACAATCAAGCTAATTAACATATCCATCATTTCACATGGTTACTTGATTTTTATAATGAGAACACTTGAGACTTACTCTCTTAGCCAACTTCAGGAATATAATACATTATCTACACATAAGCAGCACCAGCAGAAGACACAGAATTTTGCTGGACTTTCAGATTCCCTGGGGTCCTCTTTCTAATGGCATGCCTCTGGTGGCTCAGTCCTAGGGGTGTTTTGTAGACTCAACCTTAGTCAAATCATTTCGTTGCTTCTTCCTTCCCATAATTTATGGCTGCTTTAATAGTTTACTTCAGACAAGCATGCATTACAGACCTACTGAATACCCTAATAGCCGTTAAGCTTGATGATATAACTATGACTAGACACAAGACTGTGGCCCATCGTAGTCACTCACACTCCTTTTCCAAGTCTTACCCACCCAAGTATAAACTCTACCATTTCCCTTCTCCTATTATTCCCCAGATGTAATAAGATCTCAAAATATAATTCATGGATGCATGAATGAATGGATCAAAATGTCAAGACTCTGGAAGAGAAATCCTCTGTGGATTGCTGCCTGTTTTGTTTATTTCATAAATCACATAAAATCCAAACTTCTCCAAGCTCTGAGACATGCCCTGCCTTTAGACTCTGAAAAAAAAAAAAAGTGAGAGGGAATCTCTCTTCTCATTAATTCTACCTCATTAATTACCCGTTTGAGGCATATATGTGGGTGATGTAAGCAGGCAATGGTATCTGGTGCTGGTTGAGGACTGGGTCTCCTGCAAATCTCCCTGTGTCTTCTTTAGAAATCATTGCTCAACTGGACAGCACTGGTGACAGCTCTTTCTTTACTGTCAGTCTTCACTCGGCTCAAGGGTGTAACTGGGAAAATATTTCCTGTAACATTGACCCTTTCAAACACTTTGCCTGGTATCATAAGAAATTCAGGATTTTCAGCTTTTCCAGCATTAATTTGTTTGTTAAATGTGAACGCGGAGCTGGGCAGGAGTGCATGCCTTTAATCTCAGCATCTGGGAGACAGAGCCAGGTGGATCCCTGAGTTTAAGGCTAGCTTGGTTGCAGAGCGAGTTCCAGGATGAACAGGCTACACAAGAGAACCCTGTCTCAAGAAACTGAAAAAACAACAACAAAAATATTCTGAACCTGGGCCCCAGCAATAACGGAGTCCAGTGAGATCTTTATAGAAAGCTTCAAGGCAATTATCTGTGCATCATATTGCACTACTCCTGTTTAATCTTCTATGTTCCTTATGATGCATGTGCAAATGTGTGTGTGTTTGTTTGGTTGTGTGTATGTGTGTGTGTGTGTGTGTGTGTGTGTGTGTGTGTGTGTGTGTGAAAATATGTGCAGGAGTCTGTGGATGCATTAGGTGCGTATGTGTGTGAAAGACAAAGGTTGACCTTGGATGCCATCTTCAGGAGCCACCTGCCTTGGTTTTCAAGCTTGTATTTTACTTGTCGTCTGGCTTACTGATGGGGCTAGGCTGGCTGACAATGAGTCCCAGGGATTCTTTTGTCTCTACCTCCCCAGGGAAAGGGTTACAAGTCTGCACCACCATGCCCAATTTTATTTAATGTGGGTTCTAGGAATCAAACCCAGATTCTCATGGTTGCATAATGAGCACTTTACTAAGCCATCTCCCCACACTGAGTTGATGATCATCTAGAACCCAAAGATGACACCTTGTTGATCTTATATCTACTATTGTTGTTATAGCACCCACCAAAATCCTCAAGTGTTCTAGGTATGTAAACAAAATGGCAATGATACACATCCTATGTGCCCGGAGGGAGAACTCCAGTCTTTTTAAGTTTGGTCATATCACAAAAAATGTTCCAAACTTAAATTGTGAGCATCAGACACTAAACCTCGATGGATGATCCCTTTAAAGTATAAACCAAAGTGTCAATGCTCCTAGTTGGCCATCAGCCTCCTGTTGGTCATTTCTGTCTGTTTCCCTTTCTTCAACATCAATACTTGTTACAACAAGAAAATCAACCAGGAGAAGATCTATAGCTCACCAGGGTGGGCTAAACGGTGCTTTCCACTTTAAGACAAAGAGTGAAAGTAAAGCATTCGATATTGACTCTCCATCGGCTCATCTGTTTCTAACAGGCCATCAGGGTGACAGATACAAAAACAGTTGGCCATGAACAACACCTCCTGCTGCCTGAGAAAGATGCCTCTGTGTGTGTCTTTGTTCAGAAACAGACAGGAGTGTGAGATGAGCACAGTTTTTCACAAGTTCAGTGCAACACAGCCGATCAAGGGGCTTTCAAACAGGCTCAGCACTCACATGTGTTTACTTTGAAGGATAGAAAAAGGCTCAATGCTCCATTAGCTGTAGGGTGTGAGGATGCATTGAAAAAGCCTATGAAAGAAAGTGAAGGCACAAACAGAGCGATAGAAACAGGCTATCAAAATAATGCCAAAAATTAAAGAGATGATGCCAGGCGTGGAGCTGGTGGCATTTTGTTGTAATATGGTTCAAATCATTGGCTTCTATGTTCAGATGTTGTAGGTATCAACACAGAGACAGAAAAGTGACGAGAATTGTCTAAGGCTACATGAAAAGAAACATGGATTAGAACCCAGGAACCCCAATTAGTCTTGGCCTAAAATTACGTCTGGTAGCCACAGTATTCATGAATACTAGTGAATTCTTTCAAGGTCTCCTGGCTTGGACTATCTCCGTCTGAGAACTGAAGCTCATTCTCACTATTCTTCAAGCCATTTTGTTCCAAATTACCCTCCTTCTGTGGATCTAAGTGGTAAAGAAATTTCAGGTCATAGGTGAAATGGAATCAACCTTGTGTGTTCAATTCTGAAAGTAAATGGGAAGAGCAAGGACTGAGGATTGGAACATTTGTATTTGAATTCTGACTTGGCAACCAATATCAGCATAGCCAGCAGTAATTCTAACAGATTCAGTTTCCTATACAGCAATGACCAGAAATATGAGCATGAAGAGTGGTTTATAAGGTTCAACTGGAAGAACTTATCCTAAGGATCTAGTATAGTGCTTGTATATATGTTCTCCCCAACAGTATGTATGTCGTACCCATTCCAGGGATAGGAAAGCAAGGTCTACATCTAAATACAGTATTATGAGATAGATCTTTGGACACTATCAGGATCTTAGTAGTTGCAATTAAAAGTGACTTAAATCTGTGGCACTTGGTGAAGAGTACATTTAGAAAACCCATAAGGAACAGTTAAAAAGTGAATCTAGAAATATCATCCTCTGTTTCCAGCAGTGTGAAATCCATCTGCACTAGGGTCAAAGCAGCTTTGGCTCCTTGTGGAGTTATGTGACTTTGTTGGAAAGGCTCAAATACATTTTATTTGGAGAGTTTATATTTATATTCATGACATGTCCACCTGCATAATTATACTTATGTGTAATAAACAATTATGTCAGTGACAATGATTGCAAAGGGAATTGGCATCCTGATTTGGATTTTAACACTTGATGAAAGGATCATGAGACAATTACCCATAATTCTTTTTTATTTTCATTTTCCCTAAAGGTGAGTGTTGTGATAAACTGAAAATCACAGATCACACTGTGGCTCTTGCCCTGTCAATCAGTGAACTGTGAACTCATTACTCCCACTTGGCTCAGATTCTGTTGGCGAAACAGAGGGGATGACACTATGTCCTCACTCTTCCATGTCAGTCTGAACTTAATGGTTGCATAAAATACCCAAGTGCAGACTTGAAACTGTTATCCAGGGGACCATTCACTCTTCCATAGGCTCTAAGGTATACTTATATATAGGGCTGCCCTATACCTGTGGGACTTACACACTAGTGAATGATCCAGGAACCAGTTGCGATCTGGTCAGAATGTGAGGAGTCCCAGAGAGGAACGTGGTTGAGGAATTCTTTTACAGGCTAGAAGAGGCTCCCTGGAAGGACAGACAGCAAACACTGAGAGCATGAATGGAAGCAAGCTATTGAACAGTTCTGGGTGACAGAAAAAGGACGAGACCCAGGTGGAAAGAGTTTGGTAAACACAGAGGCAAGAAGCAAGACAGTGTGCATTGGTCCAGGGAACCAATTGGTTCAGATGCATTACCATTTGTAAAGTGAGAAACTGCACAAAGATAGGGTCAGCCTCTACCTGCCCTCCTAAGCCATCTCAGCTTAGGATACAGAAATCTTAAACTATTTTAAAGAAATAACAATTATGATTTCCTCATGAATCACATGCCAATTACTCTGATAACTCAGCAGCTGAAGCTCTGTCAGGAGCAATGGGTCTGACAAACTCACCCAAGATCATTATATTTTCCCACCCAAACAGGAACACTTTCAGCTCTTTTTGCCCATGTTGTAATCGTTGTGTGAACCGCTTCAACTACTCTCATGCCTGTGGTGTTAGTCTGCCTTCAAGAGTAAGCATCTGAGGATGGTGTATGGGCATGGGAGTGGGGTGTCAAAGCTGCTATTCAGGAACTAAAAACATCCTTTTGGTAAGAAGTTTTATGACCACCTTTATCGCTTTTTCTTTGATTTCCAGCAGTTGTGTAGAATGCTAGAGGGATGTTTGAGAGCCCACCTCTCTAGCTCTTCATGCCAGCTTAGCAGACCACATTGTCTTTTGTTCTGGCTCAGTTTATTGTGGTCTCTCACACATGAGGATGATTCTACTGGTGTTGGAAAATGCAGAAGATGAGAAAAATCGAGAGTGTGGATTATAATTGTAGCTTTCTGAGTCTCAGTTCTCTGAGTTTTCATCAAGAAAATATGTGGGCCATTTTCCCCAATGAAGCATGACAATATTCTTCCCAGAAGGTTCTATTCCGTAGACATTAAATACCAGGAAGTCCAATCTTCTAGGCCCTCTCCAGGTCTGTGTTTCTCTGTGTTTCTGTGTGTCTCTCTGTGTGTCTCTGTCTCTCTGTCTTTCTCTGTTTCTCTCTGTCTCTCCATCTGGGCAGGAATGACATGATTTTACCATTGACATTATAAGTTGAGGGTTCATGGGGGAAATGATGGCACATCTACCTCAACCTGGTTTCTTGCTCCTCTTTCATCAGTGGGAGGTTTGCTGGGTACCTTGTTCTCTTCCCTACAATACATTTGGCAGTATTTCTTGATCATCCCTGAAGTGATCCATCGGTCCATTCCTTCCTCCCTCTTCTCATTTACTTGAGAAAATTTTTACAATTCTTGCAAAGAACATTATTCCAGATTCTTCAGTTACAGCTGCTTCTGCCATGTCCAGAGTATCTATTCTCATTAAGTGACCCATGACTGCTGGGGTTTGGATATGAGTTGCATGGCCCATTTACCTATAAGTAAGACCTTTACCTATAACAAAAGCTGTTCTTCTTCTGTTCTTCCATTTTTGTAAGAGGTGCTTTTTTATCTTGGTCACTTTAGAATTCAAACTCCAAAAGGTGATATTATTTGTGAAGACCGTTGGCCTCCTGAAAGTTGCTGAAAAGTAAACTACTCTTGTTCCCTAGAGATTCCTCAGTGGAAGACATGTTGGCTGAATCTCAATCCCAGGACTAATATCTGGGGAACCCAGAAATGCGACCTGTTACCCAGGCAGATTAGGCCCAAATGTGCGTGGATATTTGGAATGTTGGAAACTAATGGAAGATTAAGATCACCTGGCCCTGGGGAAGTGTAAATTTACCCAACCAAAGCATTACAAATATGTCCCCAGCCTCCACTCTTGGTGTTACAGTGTGTAGATATGACCTAGAAGTGCTCGGCTGAGCTGAGACAAGCTTCCCAGGCCTTGCAAAGGGCACTCCTGTGGTTCACAGCCTCAGAAGCTGGGGTACTGGGTACTGAGTGTTAGGAAGCTGTTTTAGGGACCTAAGCTCTTTCCAACTTATTCTTGCCCTCTGAGGTATAGGTGTGCTAGTCGGGGTACTGGTTTGGGCCCTAGTGGACAGAATTTGAATGATGGGAATTGTGCCAATCACTCTCCCTGCTCCCAACATTGCTGTTGTGGAGTGAATTAAGAGACTTCCTTAGATAATGAAAAGGAGAATTAGAAGGGGTAATAGAAAATCACATTTCTAAAGCAATACATGTTTGATAATTAAAAGGGGAATTGCCATCAGGGTGACTGCTGTGGGTACCAAGGTATCTACTACAACATTTGGCCTGTGTCCCCAGCACTCTTTCTGGTAACACTTGGTGATGTTTTCTAAAAAAGATTGTCTAACTTAGCACATGATGTGAATAATACCACAATACTCATAAGAAAAGTAAAACCACCCCTTAGTTCCAACAATGAATCAAAATGCCTTCTATTTTCTGTTGTGTTCCTGAACTTAATAAACTATATCTTTTAAAATTTGCTTCTCAAAATAGTGGCAAATACAAGCATTAAAGCCTGCCCCAATTGACTTGAATTGGCCATTTGCTGTATATAAGTATTTCAAAACATTTTATATGCATTATAGCTATATAAAGTTCTTGTTTGTCATTAAAATATCAAAGGGGTAGGCCAGGGTTCTTGTTGTTGTGACAAATGCTTAGCATAAACTCAAGAGAGATGGATTCTGGCTCATGGTTTCCTAGACTCCATGGTTTCTGGGCTATGGAGAGACAGAGGATGGTGAGAGAAGAACACGGGGGCAATGCTCCTCACCCCCATGGGACCGGAAAGCATAGAAGGAAACAGCAGGGGGACAGAGACAAGGTGACCAGCAGAAAGCACACCACAGTGATCTACTTCTTCCAACTGAGTTTCACTCCCTGCAGGCTCCCTCACCTTCCAAAGGCAACAGAACAGGAGTCTGTGTAGGAATCCTACACTCAATTCACAACTGAGCAGATTTCAAAGAAAAAGACTTTTCAAAGTTTGTGATCTAGGGCCAGGCTAGCTGTCCATGGAACATTCCTCCAGGGTAAAGAACTGGAAGCTAATCAAAGGGTAGTCTTACCCACAACCCAGTGGACTGCTAGTGTTAGCCTGGAAGCTGCCTAGTCACTTCGTTCTCCTTCTACAGTGAGTGCAATGTCCTCTCCTTACATCTTAGGTGTGTGTCATTTAGTTTTTCAGTCTCTGGAGAAAAGCCATGTTCAGATCCTTGGAGGAAACCATCATGAGATGGATACAATGCCATTTATAGTTTATTTGGTTTGTTCTTTGCAGGGACAGTAAAATTTGGTGATCAGAAAGACTATATTATATTATAATGTTCAGTAAAAAGTTGTACTCCCTAGATTCATGGGAGAAATGTTCCCCTAATGCAGGAAGCGGAGGAGGCCCTGAGCGAATGTGTATTATTGACAAGGACCAATGCCTTAGACCCAGACGACTGGCAAAGCCTTCCTCTGGTCCTTGTGTAATGTTGACAGAGTACACAGAAAACATTGATCACAGCATTCTCCTCCAGGATGTTTACAGAGACCTCCTATGGAGTCTAGTTAGCTTCTTCCCCTGTGCTTACATAATAAAGCCACCGAGGTTCTAGGCTGTTTTATAAGAGGTGTGCTCCACTCAATCCCAGGTTTTTTGTGCTTGTGTCTGTCATCTTTTCTTCATCCTTTCTTCGTCATAGTCATGTTTCCAGGATCAAGCCTTGATGGACATAGCACTGTATAGGATTGTCCTTGCTTAGTCACATGATGTACTTGGGTCGATGAAATAGGAAGTATTGACATACTCCTGTGTGACACAGGACCTAAGTTGAGAGTCCCTGAAAGTCTCACTGTCCCACCAGCTTTCTTGCCTACCTGCTCTCCACCTAGACGATGCCTCATTTATGAAAATCTCCTTCTCTGATAGTCCTGGGGTGAGGAAAGGAGCCAGGTCACCCTGAATGAACCCATCTTTTAGAATATAGCTCATGCTTAAAATGATGGGGAAAAACAGCAGTTGTTTTAAGTCACAGAAGCATTGAGGGTCCGAGTTACATCATATCTTCAGAAACATTAGAAAACTCAAAGAAATCAGAGGGACCAGTGAGATGGTTTGATGAATCAAAGCGCTGCCTGTGGAAGCGTGACAACCTTAGTTCTGTCCTAGAGTGTGTAGCAGAGAGAAGCAACGGCAGACAGTTGCCTTCCGACCTCCACGTTTAACCTCCCAATTGTGTGCTATGCATACATACATCACACCTTGCCACACATATAAATAAAATAAAAAAAATTAAAGGCAGAAGAAAAGACAGAAAAGTGGGCTGTAATAGTTTTTTTTTTTTTTAGGGCTTCAGTAATCTGAGTTTTTTTTTTTTATTGTGTTTGAGCTAGGTACCACTTACTATTTTTAATATGGCCAATGTATAAAATATTAAATTACCCATTTTCATCATTTTTAAATGTTCAGGTAAGGAGCATTAAATACGTTCTCTGAACTGTGTAAAGATTACCCTTGTCCACAGCATTTTTGCCATTCCAAATGGAAATGCTACACCTAGTAAAAAATTACTGAACTCTTTTTAAAAGAAAAAAGGGCCATTCGCATACTTTTGAGTGCTTAACATTTTATATGTGTGCCAAGGTGGCTGATTAAAATATTTTCATTGATGTTCATTCTGTACTTCCCCTGACCCTGATTCAGACTGTGCAAAGAATTTATTTCTGAGATAAAAACACATCCCCAGCCCTTAATGTCAATCTTTGTCCTTTGTCAAGGTCTAAGCTCACTGGAAAACCTCTCTTGGGAAGACAAGAGAAAAGGGAAGCTACAGGGACAAGGAGAGAAGGCCAGGAAACAAACAGAGGGACAGAAAGGAAGGAACATGACTGACTTGGGTCTGGGAGGAGATGACTACCCACACAGATGAGGATTCAGCATCCCACCTAGCTGTGGACTCATTTAATTGGACTTACAAAAGGTAGAGATGCCTTAGGGACAGGGAGATGCCTGACAAACTGGGCATGGAAGGTGCATCTGTCATTTTAGTGATGCAGGGAGCAGAGACTTGAGGATCAGAGGATTTCCTGCTATTAGTCTACCCGGGGTTCAGTGAGACCCTCTCCTAAGAGAGTAAGATAAAAAGTGATAGAGCAGGACATCTGGACAAGAAATGTCCTCCGGTCCTCCTGGGCTCATGGGCGAGCACCTACCTGTATGTGTATGTGTGAACACACACACACACACTCCACACACCAATAAAGAAAAAAGGAAAGTAGAGTTGTGTGCCTGAGTTTGTTGGTTGAGTGTTTAATATTTAGTCACTGAATCCTTTTGTGAGGATGCTCTATGAACATTGAGAGTTGGGCAATTTCAGTAAGGCAATTCTTTTAGAGGCCAATGCAACTGGTCATGCTACACTCCTTACTTCTCAGAAGAAAATCTGAAAGATTCTTCAGAGCATAGACACCTATTTGAAATGTCTTTTAATTAAGGCTATTATCATAAAGGACAGAAGTCACCAAGGTTTTTGTTAGTTATTATTATTATTGTTATTGTTATTATTATTATCATCTGTTTTAGTTAGGGTTTCAGTTGCTGTGATGAACCATCATGACCAAAGCAACTTGGGAAGGAAAAAATTTATTTGACTTACACGCTGCTGTTCATCACTGAAGTCAGAACAGGAACACAAACAGGGCAGGAACCTTGAGGCAGGAACGGATGCATAGGGCATAAAGGGTTGTTGCTTTCATATAGAACCTAGAACCACCAGGGCAGGGATGGCATCATCAACAGTGGATAGGACCCTTCCACGTCAATGCTAATTAAGAAAATGCCCTACAGGCTTGCCTCTGTACAGCCTAGCCTGATCTTATGGAAGAATTTCCTTTTTTTTTTTTTTTTTTTTTTTTTGGTTTTTCGAGTCAGGGTTTCTCTGTGATTTTGGAGCCTGTCCTGGAACTAGCTCTTGTAGACCAGGCTGTTCTCGAACTCACAGAGATCCGCCTGCCTCTGCCTCCCGAGTGCTGGGATTAAAGGCGTGCGCCACCACCGCCCGGCTTGGAAGAATTTTCTTAATTGAGGCTCCCTCCACTCAGATGACTTTAGCTTGTGTCAAGTCAACCAAAACTATCTAGCACAATATATATGCCACAAATGAAAGACACTTTGCCAGGTTAGACTTTCAGGATTATACTGATGTGGAAGCCTAGTTTTAAATACAGATTCTGCTTTGTCCTGATCATGGAATCTGAAGTGCCTTCCTGAGATGCTCGCTGCTCAGGACCAGTCTCTTTTTTTTTTTTTGCTTCTACTGTAGCAATTATATTTCCTTTGAGTCAATTTTAGGTAGAAATTAGTGCAGAAAATTGATCCTTTTGATTTATTTAAAATAGGCATGATTTATTGTTTCAAGGTTTATTCAAGCACGCTGAAATCATAGGCTATGGTTACATCTTGTGTTGTGTTCATCACTGTAACTCATAAAATATCCTTCTTTAAAGCTAAGTAGCTCGTGGTCTGGTTGGGTGGGCATGAACCAGCCCACAGTTAATCACTTTGTTAGCTAGTTGGCAGATCTCCAAGTTCTTCTTGAAGGCAAAAAGGAAAGAGCTCTTGTTCATATACTCTATTCATTTTAAAATGATAAGGAAAATGTAAGTGGAACATGAACCTTCAAAGTGATGCCGTTCCCATCTTTGAACAAAGGTGGGGGTTTATAAGCTAAACATTGTAGGTATATCAATAGGAACAACTGGCCCAGAAAGTAGGTCTCACAAATTCAATATTTTGTGACATCCATAAAAAGTTTCTTAATGTTTTGAAGGCCTTGAGCCTTTTCAGAATGCCAGTGAAGTCCTTGGACCTTCTGCCTATGGGTGGAAAAGAATGTATACAATGTACCCATATTTTCTTATAGCTATGTAGGTATATGTAAAATCTGCATTGAGTTCTTGGGACAGCCTGGAGCATCCTGATGTATGTCCTTGGAGACCCTGGTCATCAATGTTCCCCTTCTTTAAGCCATTGTGGATACAATTAATTGCACACGGTATTCTTAAAACTAGAAATCAATTTTAGTTCTTAAGATACAGAAATACCATTTCAAACTGTCTAGTTTTTTTTTATGTAGTAGGAATGACTTGGGAGAAATGTTTTTAAAGAGTTTTCACATGACAATCTTGTCTCATCTTCTGAATGGGAGCTGTCCCTTTGTTTATAATGAGACGAAATTGCTCTTATTATTTCCTAAAATCATTATACCCCAGGACTGTCTCCCATAACCTGTTATTTGAAGTTTCTCTGATCTATGTGATCATTTAAATACTTCTAAAATAGCAATATTCTGTTTAGCGACTAAGATTTCCTTTGAATACATGAAATAAGTCTATATTTCATTTTCCAATATATCGAAGGGACTCTGGGTTCTTTTTTCCTTTTGATGGAATCAACTGAATTCTCAAAGAGAAATGAGCAATTTATTGTTCCCATATAATTCTATCTCTCTCTGCAGAGATGTCGTGGCAATTATCCTGATTGGAGATGTGCCAAGAGCGTACTTACATTGCACGTTAGTGGTATTTTGGAATGAGACTTACTTCTATTTTGTAGAATGCATAACAGCATCACAAGATTATTTACTTCTTCAAAACTTTCTCTAGTATTCTGCACCTGTGAGACTGAGTGACTCTCCTGCCCCACTCTGACGGGCTTTAGACAGACTCTGGCATATCTGCTCATGCTCAAAGCTCCTGGAGACTCTGCCCTGCAGACTGGAACCTCTAGGTTCATGATTGTGGAGGGCAGGTGACACCTATAAGGAAGACTGTGTCAACCAGGCAGAGAATAAAAAGTTTCCCTGGATGGAGCATGTAGAAGCGCCATGATAAGGAAGAGGTGGGGTTCCTGGATTATGTAAATAAATGGAGCAGAACACAAGTGGTAAGAAGCTTCATTGGCAGTCAATTCAACAGAACTTTCTGACTTGAACGGTTTGAAGTTAACATTAGCACAACAGTTGCAAGTGTGTGCCTTCAATCAGGAAGGCTCAAGAAGAGGAGGGAATGGAGAGGAAGGAGCAGAGGAAAGAGGAAGGAAAATTGAATATTCCCTTATGAAAAATCACTAAAGAGGAAAGATTGAATCAGAGAAGGAAGAAGTGATAGCATCCCAAATCTTTGTAGGAATTTAAAAATAATTTCTTTCTGACCTTCTTGCAACTGCACAGCCCAACTTTTTGACAGTGGCTATGGAATACTATGGGCGGATGTTTGCATGTATTTAATGTGCATCATATGTGTTGTTCCATCTTGATGCATTGTTCCTCACCTTGGTTGAAGCCATGGAGCCATCTATTCATTAGCGGTAGTTGTTGCAAGACCACCAGCAGAATTGTCAGAACTGTATTGTTGCTAGCTTCTGTCCTTGAACTGAAAGAAAAGCCTTGGTCCTCTATCTGACCTGGGAGCATGAAGTACCTCGGTAAGGGCAAATTGAAGTTTACTTCCTGTTCCACGTCCCAGGAGCTTAGGTGCAGGCTCACCTTGATCTGAAGACAGTATTTTTGCTGCAAGTGTTTGTGGTTAAGTCTCAGTTTCTACCTCCAGCCCTCTCTTCTTTTTGCCTCCCTCACCCTTTGCTGAGTACTGTGATCTACTGTGCACTCCATGGGAGAATCAAGCAGCTCCTGCTCCTGGTGGAGTAATGAATTCTGGGATATTTGACCCAGACAATGGTGACTTTAGAATCTGGTCCACTTGCATGCTACAGTCTGCACGGCACATTCCAAGTTTATCCTAAGCCTCCCCGCCTCTCTAGGACATCCACTGTTCTTAGTGTGAACCTCAAGTCCTTCAAGGCGACGTATGGCTCTTAGGGTCAGGACTTTCTTATTTGAGTGAGAGTAGGCACCAAAGAGTGGACTGGAGAGTGGGAGGGTTTGCAGGGCTGAAGTCCTTGAAATGCATGAGCCCACACTTTTCATCTACAAGAGGTTTCTGATTCCCATTGTCAGAAACCACTGTCCCTTTGTTGTCTGCCCTTTCCTCCATCATGGTGAGTTTGAAGTGTGTGCTGCTGACATTTCTGAAAATTCTGTCTTACTGTCTTTGTTCCCATCACAGTAGGTAGCTGGTCCTCTGGCCAGTCATGGTTTCTTCCTGCAGCTGCAGTAAAATAAAACAGGCCAGGTGAATTTGTTTATCTCTACACTTACATACTTCTCACTGGGAAGGGGGCTTAGTGACACAGCACTTGCTTAGTATACATAAGTCCTTGGGTCCAATCCACACACATTGAACCCCATCCCTAGCCCCCTCCTGCTCCCTGCAAACCAAATAAATAAAATAAAATTGCATATTCTTAATGACAGTCTATATAATCAGTGTCCAAAACTGTCTGAAAGTCTGCTACATGGAGCATAATATAGAAGACATGGGCATCTAGTGAGCCTCTTCGCCTGTCAAATTGAATGCTAAATCTTTTATGAAGAGATTCCTATGTAATCTCACAGTGACCCTTGAAGTGAATAGATTGTTACACTCTCGACAGCAGAAAGAGCTGAGGTTTGAGAAGGGGAATCCTATAAAATTCAGGGTTTGCTCTATGTGGCACCAAATGTAGGCAATACAGATATGAGGATGGAAAACCCCAGGGATTACCAGCTTGGTCCACACAAAGAAAGCTTCCAATTGCTAGAACTGTCTGGGAAAGTAATAAGCTCCCTGCCCCTGGAAATCATTTGTAATCCAAGGCTAGAATATTATTTGAAGGAGTACTATAGAGAAGTTCAAGGACAAGAGTGTTAACGTTTGAAGGACTCCCCTCTAATCCCAGAGTTGCCTCGGTGTTGTACCTCACCGTGCGTGTTTCCATATGCTGATTTACCAACCTGACCACCGCTGTGTTTATAGGCTCTGATCTGCTCACTAACTCTCAGGGGTGTATCAAGTTCTCTGTCTGGGTCAGGTTCACAAGAACACAGGACATTTAGTCATTTTTTGTTTCCAAAAACAAAGCCGAGTTTGTTAGAAATAATAATAAAAAAAATGGTTCCAAAGTAAAAGTTTTTGGGACCCAAGTACAAGTTAGAAGCCTATAAAGAAGCTGCCTTGGAGTTCCCTTTGCAGTTCAACATTTTTGTTTTGATATTTTCTCCTATCTACCTATCTGTATGTCATCTATCTATCTTCTATCTTACAGAAAATATTCTGCCCAGCACCCCTGCCCTCGACAGGCAGACACTCCTAGAAACTACTTTTAAGAGTGTATGGGAGTATTTCTTAACCCTAGAACGAAGAATGGCCAGAGGCCAACACTCATTTGAGGGGCTCTTCCCTCTTCATTCTTTTTGGCTGGTCCATCGCCAGCCCCTGCAAAGGAAGAACCTCCTTAAGAAGCACATTAATGCATGACTTGGTTCATTCAAGAGACTCCTGCGCTGCCCAGCCCTACAGAACAACCCAGGAAGTACTTTGCATTTCACAGAACATGGTGAACTATGCATTCTTCCTGAAAGGAAGTAGGTGTCTCAGTGATTCTGTTTATTTCACAACGCTGAGCCCATTTCAGTGAATGAGCCAGGTCTCCTGCGCAGTGGCTTTTCTTCAGACAACTCTGTCCTAAAGCAAATAAGGTTTTTCTGTGAGGCCCCTTTCACATGACTGACTCCCTCCCATGACTCAAGCTCTTAGTGTAGAACGCGCAGCTCCTGCTTAGCCATAACTGGACTGACTTCCCTCTTTCCTCAGTTGAAGATGCGATAATAGAGTGTTGGCAGAAATCAGACCACTCACTACCACGGTGACGGTACTTAAGCTATATCTCAGTGTACCTTTGTGCTTCTGTCACAGAGTACCTGGAGCTGAGTGACTTATGAATGATGAAAATGCTCTCTTCAGAGTTTTGAGGCAGAACATTCTGATGAAAATGTCAACAGAGGTAAAAAAACCAATATTTCTCCCAAGATGGCATCTTGAAAACAGCATCCTTGAGAAGGAAGGGACATAGTGTTCTCATGTGGCAGAAGGTCAGAAGACAGCGAAGCCACCACAAAAGCCCTAGTAACCTGTTTACAAGGGCAGATCCATCAAGGCCTGAAACGCTTATTGTAGCCTCACTTACCAATGTTTTGTCTTGGGTATGAAGTTTCTCACACACAGATTTAAGAAGTAGCGGAGCCATCAAACCCAGCAACATGTTTTTAGTAATTGACACTTGTTCTAGGGCGCTGTGGATAGGTCCATTAGCCCGCTTAGAAAAGAAACTTAAGATATATGTGGATGGAGTGTCTTTCAAGGCCTCATATAATGATGAGAAGTCAGCGTTTTGTCTATGTTAGACTGCAAATGGTTCTGCGTTGCACCGTCTCCTGTGAGCTGACCCGCTGGCCTGACAGTGCGGCACAGCATGTTAACAGAGCTACTTCCTGTGTTTCCTTTCCTTTTACATTTATTTAGTACCTCTTTGAGAATAGCATACATAGATACTCCTACCTTTGCCCTCCCCCCCCCCCCCCGCCAAATCTGCACATACAATCTTTTGAGTCCATTTGGCATCGTTACTATGTGCACACATCCAGGGCTGACCACTTGAGGCTGGATAACTTACACAGGGGCTTGTCCAGGGAGGAACCTGATTCTCCTTCCCTTAGTCGCCATTGACCACCGGTAGCTCTTCATGGAGGGTCCAACTTTGTACAGTTTCTCCAATCACCCTTGACATAGCAGCTGGTATAGTCATTTTGCAGGACTTGTTCATGCAGCCTGTTATATTGTTGGGATTTCATGGGTGCAGTTTACCTTTCGTGACGGTGCTTGCATGTGGGGCACTGCCCTTATGTGCAGTTCTGTGGAGATGCAATCCAATCCCCGATTTCTGTGTGCTTGACATGGCACTTGGGGGGGCATCTGGCCCTGCGGTGGGAATGATTGTTTCTTTGCAAACATTATTTTTTCTCTTGAAGAAAAAAAAATCTCTGTTGAAATCACACCTGTCAAAACACCTCATATGTTTAAACATGTGGCCCTACACGTACTTTCCTCAATGTCTCTGAGTAAGAATTCCCAGGAGTCTGAGTGTTTGCTACACTGGTTTCTACAGAGTATTGCCCGCAGCCGTGGAGAGTAGAACTAACAACCCACACTTTAAATGGCATCAAAATGATGCTATTTTAATATTATCATTGCCCTACTTTCATTTCTGTTGCTGTGATAAAAATACTGACAATGATTAACTTAGGAGACAATGTATTTTTTTAGCTGTCAGTTCCAGGTATCCTTTAAAGCAAGGGAGTCAAGTGGCAGGAAGTCGAAATAGCTGCTCCCATCAGGTCCAGTCAAGAGCAAAGAAAAATGGATGCATGTATGCTCATTGCTTGGTCGCTCTTAGCTCAAAAGGGCCACTTGTAGAACAATTCAAACCAATTTTTTTGAAGGAATGGTGTTTGCCACAGTGGCCTGGGTCTTCCCACGTAGATTACTTTAACTGAAATAATCCCTCATATCAATGCCCACAGGCAAATTCAACGTAGATAATATTTTATTGCAGTTCTCTTTCAGAGGATAGTAGGTCAGAGGTTCTCAACCTGTAGGTTGCAACCCCTTTGAAGGGTCGACTAACATCATCAGAGAACAGAGATATTTATATTATGATTCATAACAGCAGCAGGTTTGCAGTTATGAAGTAGAATAGAAAATAATTTTATTGCTGGAGTTTGCCACAACATGAAGAACTATATTAAACGGTCACAGCATTAGGAAGGTTGAGACCCACTGCTCTAGGTTGTGTTAGGGTGACAATTAAAGCTTACCATCACATTCATTATTGCTGTGAGTCCTTATGTCTTATTTAGAGTAATACTGCATTCATAGAAAGGTAAGATAAACAGACATCCTAGGAATTAATAAGTAAGAGTATAATAGATTAGAATCACACCAAATATTAATAAGATTTGTGATTTGCCTCGGTAGACATAGAAATTAAACCTTCTAAAAACAATGGCCTCTATCTTACACATCTCTCCTCTAGCTTACTTAGACTTCCGGAGAATGCTCAAGTTCTGCTATCTAGATCCCTACAGTTTCTGTCCTGTCATAGGATGTAGGGAGCAAGGTATGTTGTTATAAGTCTTTCCCACCTACTAAAAAGCACTATGTGAACTTTGATGCGCTCAGCCCATGTCTGTTCTTGAAATTTTCCTTGGTAAGTCTACATTAGCCATAAAGCAACATCCTCCATGGTTCTCTGTACTTCTTGGTTGAAAGTTAGCTCCCTGGCTGGAGGTGACGCTTTGCGGAGCAGCAGGTTTCCTGCCTTCGAGGCAATCAGTTCTTGAACATATGCTCACATGCCCTTAATTATGAATATACCCGGATGTGAAAACACCACAGATCCTTTCCTCCCATAAGTTGCTTTTGGTCATGGTGTTTGTCTCAGCAACAGAATGGACCTAGAATAAAGGTCTTCATCACTTATTTCAAGTTGATCAAAAGAAAGATTGTCATGGGTGGGCCTAACCTTAGTGAGCCACAATCTTTATATGTTTTGTGCTTTAAGGATTCTAGCTTACTACTATTTCCCCTGTTGGTTTTTCTCTTACTGAACTCTGAGTGATTCAATTATTTAATATATATATATATATATATATATATATATATATATATAAAAGATAACTAACCTCTTAGGTTTTTTGCTTATGAGAAAAGCATTTCCAAGGATATGTGAAGCTTATGGGCTTCTTAGCCAAAAAAATAAAAGTTAAAATCATAAAAGCTTAGGGTTAGAAATTCAGGCCAAAGTAAAATATGTTTTTAATTTTTTTCCATCTGCTCAGTGAGATATGCATATTTTTCGTAAGAAAGAGAATGACCCCATAAATTTCATGGATAAACATTTTCTTCTGATGATTAAGAACAAAATGCACTTGCCTTGTCTTTTCCTTCTGCCTTTCCCTCCCCACATCCCTCCTTTCCATTTCTCTTTCCCTTCCTTCCATCATTTTCTCTCTTTTTCCAGGGAAGAAGCCTTAGCAAACACACTTGAGGACTTCTCATAGAACACATAGACTATATTGAACTTCCATGTAGGTAGATAATATTTATTTTTCCTCTTAGAAAATAAGTTCACACCTTTTTTTTATAAAGATGATGTAGCAGAACCAAGAAGAACAGAACAAGGAGCAGAGGGATAGACTCTTGTCCAAAGGCCTTTCTCTGTGTGGCATTGGCCTCGCTATTCAAACACTGGCTGAGCTGAGTCCTAGCTCCTAGAACCTCATAGCCAGACTAGTTCAAAGCACATTGGCTATCAGTATAGTGAAATTATTAATTAGGCATATTCAGCCTGATTTGTTATGTAAAATTTTACATTGTAAAATGCATTTTGAGAAAGAAGACCAAAGTTTAAGAACTGCATGGTGTGATGGTGCAAGCATCAGTTGTAGGTTTAGAGATACTGGGCCTGACATCTGGAAGCCTTGTCTCCTCATCAATGTCTGTAGCTATCTCCTTTAGCTATAGAACTATGAAGTGTTCAAATCTCGACGCTCTGCCTCCTAGTAATGGTAGCCTCTTTAAAGCACAATGCAATTTTAAAATGACATTAAATTTTTAAATAAAATTATGTAATTAGAGTCTATAAAATTATAGCAACTCATATGTTCCTACATTTGCTCATAAAACTATTCCTTTACGCACAAATAGAATAGCCAGAGGGAAGAAGTGTTATGATCCTGGCACGTGTCGTGACTGCATAAGGAAGCTATGCAGGCATGGGGAATATTGGCATCATCATAAAGGAGGCAGGGAGATGGTCAGATGTGAGATGTGCTTTGCACACATAGAATGATGCCTAGAAGTTGGTAGTTTATGATGTCTCCTCGTAAGCCTATTCCTTATCAAATTAATAACTTTAACCATGTGAGTTCAGCACAGAAATATGAAGAAAGAGCTATAGGTTAGGGACTGAGTGTTGGACTCACAATCCAAGTGCTGGGAATGTAGTTCAGTGGAAGAGTGCTTAGAACATATAAGGCCCTACAGTTAACTCCCAAACCCCCACACAAGAACAAAACAAAACAAACAACAACAACAAAAAAAAACCCCAAAACCTCATGAGCCTGTGGAGAACAATTCAGATTTTGAACCATAGCATTCTGCCTTTGCCCAAAAATAACTCATGGCCATCCTCATACAACAAAATGTAGTTAGTAGTTATTCCAACATTGAGAATCATTATGGTCTCCAGAGTCCCAGAGATGTCTTGAAAATCCAAAGTCTCTTTGACAGTTCAAGGCAATTGCTATGTTGTAAACCTCTGTGTACATTCAGAATGGCTGCATACTTGTAATATACAAGGGCACAGAGTGACATCCCAGTCCACAAGGATAGAAAACTATCAATGAAAGAGTGAACCAAAGGAACACTATGAAGTCCAGCAGAGAAGATGTTAAATTTCACAAGTCCAAGTCTGGGAACAGCAATGTTTGATGTTATGGCATAAACTTCAGTGAGCTTCAGCAGACCCTTTCCTTGACCTCTCTGAGTCAGCTCTACTAGTGACTCTGGCATTCCTCAGCAGACTCTCAAACACCTGGTGTTGTGGTTGGAATGTGAAAAGCCCCTCCTAGGCTCCTGTATATGATCACTTTGTCCTTCACTGATGGCTCTGTTGTTTAAGAAGGCAATGAAACCTTTAGAAAATAGAACCTTGTTGGGTGAAACAGATCAGTGAACAGGTCTTAAGGTTTAATAGCCCGAATCCACTTCCTGTTCTCTGCTTCTTGACTACTAAGACAGCTGGACCAGCCATCCTTCTGTTCCTGCCTCCATGCCTTACCTGTTATGGTAGAACGTATCCCTTTCAACTTGAAGATAAAATAAACCCCTCAATCTTTAAATTGCTTTTGTCATGCATTTTCTTGCAACAATGAAGAAAGTGATACAGAAAATTGGTAACAAGAAATGAGGTTGTTGTTGAGCTAAACCTGAATATCTACTTGATACATATAAAAGGCTATAGAAGTTATAAGATAAATAAGTCTGGGGATGCTGTAGTCAAGTGATTCTGGTGGGATTCAGAAGATCAGAATGCAGAACCGTAGACAGCAAAACTCTGCTCACAAGTTTCAGATGGGAACTAGGACTCTACTGGAAATTTTTGCTAAAGTCTGTTTATGGAGGATATTTCATAATCAAATTGTCATATTCATTTAAGTGTTTGTTGAGGAAACTGACGTCAGTTAGAACAGAGTTAGCTCTTGACAGTCCCAATAATTGAAGTTTTCACACACTGCAACAGAAAGGGTAGGAGAAAGTGTATCTTCCAAAGGGAATCCAGTCTGGGCTATTTGCAGGCAGCGATCAGCTTACCAACAACGAGGGCCTCCTGTTCATCCGACTCTTGCACCTGTTTTACACGTGACACCTAAAACAATCAGGTAGGTTTCATGTTACGTATTCTTACCGTACACTGCTTTTCCCTATGGTTTTTGTTGCTGTGATAAACGCCATGACTAAAAGTATCGTGGGGAACACAGGGTTTATTCATCTTACTCTTCCAGGTCATGTTCCACCACTGAGAGAGGTCAGGGCAGACACTAAAGCAGAAACAATGAAAGAACTTTGCTTATTGACTTGTGTTCTGTTAGCCTTTATACACAGCCCACCAGGCCTGCCTGCCCAGGGGTGTCACTGCCCACAGTAGGCTGAGCCCTCATGCTTCAGTTAACAGTCAAGACAATGTTCCACAGACATGCCCACAGGCTAATGTGATTAAGGTTATTTTTCAAATGAGGGTCTCTCTTCCCTTGTGACTAAGTTATGCTGTGTTGGTAACAAAATCTAACCATGACACTGTTTTGATTACTTTTCTCTTGATGTACAAAATAACTCGGACAATGCAATAAACAGAGGAGAGAGGGTTTATTTTGGTGTATAGATCCAGAAGGGCCCAGTCCGTAATGATGAGGAAGAAAGACACAGCAGCAGGCTGGCAAGGCGTAGTGACAGGAGCGGGAGTCTGGCTGGTCATGTTGCTTGCTCAGCCAGGAAGAACACAGTGAATAGTAAATGGATCTGTGTTTCAAACCCTCAAGGCCTGTTCCCAGTGACTCAGTAACCCACTTCCTCTTGTCAGGCTTTCTAAAGAATCCATGACCTTTCCCCGAACACCACCAACCGGGGACCAATTGTTCACACATGAGCCTATGAGATCCATTTCACATTCAAATGCAACACATACAGACACAAAGGATACAGTGAAACTTTTAGAGGTGATAGATAAGTTTATTACTTTGTTGGAGGCAATGATAACATAGATCAATATATCCAGATTCATCAAATTGAATACATTAAAGAGGCACACTTTCATATACTAATTTCACTTCTTAATACTGGAAAATATCAGAACAATAACATCCTGGTTACTATTCACCTAACTGCAAGTGATTATTTTATTCCTCATCCTTAAAATGGAGAGGCCCTGATGGTGAAAGGGTCTAATGGGCACAGATTGGAGTCAGAATGTGCTTTGCTCTCCGACTGCCTGCTCACCTGGATGTGGATTTTGTAGCAGCTGCAACAACTGTAACAGTTGTAAGTGTGTTCACATGACAAAGAGTTTGTCCCGCTGAAGCCCTCGAAGATCACACCATCTGTCTGGGATTAAACTTCAGGTAGAATTGTCTCACAAACAGTTTGTGCTCATTTCCACCCAACTCCCCTATGTGTACCATAACTATGAGAGAGGTAGGATTATCTTCATTTTCAAAAAGAAGAAACCTTGACTGAAAATGGTAATTTTCCCAATAGATTCTGACCTACGCCCTATAAATCCAGCTGTCTAGAAAGTAGAAGGAGCAGATTAGAATAAGGGACAAATACAGTTTTTCAAGACGTTAATAGAGAAATGGAGAGGCTCCTGATTCAAGCCTTCCCTGAACCACCCATAATTTCAATGTTGTCTGTCCAGCTATTTCCTTCACACATATGACCTTATCATATTTTTAAGCTACTTTTAACATGTTCAGTTATTCTTTGTTCTTCTGGGTGAGACCCGGGAATCGTTTCCTTTGATCTGCATTGATTATTGATGGGGGAGAGTCTTCTGGCTTGTGTTAATTTCATTGGTTAAATAAAGAGACTGCCTTGGCCCTTTAATAGGACATAAAATTAGGTAGGTGGAGTAAACAGAACAGAATGCTGGGAGAAAGAAGCTGAGTCAAGGAGTCACCATGATTCTCCCACTCCAGACAGATGCAGGTTAAGATCTTTCCTGGTAAGCCAGCTCATGGAGCTACACAGATTATTAGAAAAGGGTTAGATTGATATGTAAGAGCTAGCCAATAAGAAACTGGAACTAATGGGCCAGGCAGTGTTTAAAAGAATACAGTTTCCATGTAATTATTTCGAGTAAAGCTATCCATGCGGGCGGCCAGGTGCCAGGGACACAGCCCGCTGCTTTTAATACTAGAGAGTGGCGGTTGGGCGCCAAAAATGTAGCGGCGTAAATAAATGCAGGCAGATTGTAAAGAATATATACAGCTTTAATGAAGAAATAAACTTACAGGACCAACGTTCTCACGGAGCACAGGAAGCAGAAGGGGCGTGTGGACTCCCACGTGCCCCATTTATAAGTAAACATTCACCCGAGGCAAGCCCGCCCCCTAAGAGGCTGGCTTAACCCTACAGATTATGCTCATTAGCATCTCACTCTCCACTCAACAGGATTCAGCTAGCTTGAGGCCCCAAAGTTACTACCAAACACCTCTCCACGTAGCTAATCTACGGCTTTAGTATCTGTAATTGTTTTTCTTCTTTATTGTGACACAACAATTAAGTCTCAGACCTGGCTTCTTTAGTTAGGATAGGCAAAATTTTGCCACAAGGAAACAACCCCTTTCTCTTGATTGTTTCATTAACAAGTATTTAATCCTTACTCACCTGTATATTCTTGAGGGAAAGATTTGGGGTTTGGTTCCTATGTATTGCAGTTTGGATATGTTGTGTGCCCCTAAAACCTCTCATAGGTGTAAGCTTGGTCCTAGCTAGTAGAACCAACTACTGAGAGGACATTATACTAATATACTTACAGATTTAGAACTTGATAGCATGGGTTAGAGGATGAAAATTAGGACTGTGCTTTTAAGGGTGAGTCTGGTCCTTTGATACTTTCTCTTGTTTGATGTCAGTTTTCGAACCACCATGAGATGAGCCACAGGGCCCCTCCACACACTACTGCCATGATTGTCTGTTTCCCCCACAGACCTAGAAACAACGAGCTCTGCTGAATCTCAACAATAGACTTTGAAACCATGAGTCAACATTAGTCCCTCTGACCTTTTAGAAGTATTTTTGATATAAATGTGAGTATTTTGTTCACGTATAAGGATCTATGCCAAATGTGCCCTGGTGCCCACAGAGGCTAGAAGAGGGCTTCAGATCCCCTGGAACTGAAGTTATGGCTGGTTTTGAGTCACCATGTGAGCTCTGGAACTCTAACTCAGGTCCTGTGCAAGAGTATCAAGTGCTATGAACCACTGATTCATCTGTCTGCCCTGTCTTCCTTCCTACTTTTAATTGTTTCTGTCAGATATTTGTGACAGAGATAAAAACTAATACACCAAGTCATTCAGTATGTTTAATCTATAGGGTCTTTTCAGCTTATCCTACAGACTAGACCTTGAAGTGAGGAAGTCAAATAAGGCAAATCTCCAGAAAGATACAGAGTCCGCATCAGAGAAGGATTAAAATTATCCATTGAAAGCAGAATTAGACACAGTGCATCTTCCTGATTCTGTTATAATCAGACTCTGTGGGATATATTCTAAACAAGCCAGGGAGTTGCTTAAAAAAAGAAAGTTGAGGACACTGGAGTAGATGATCTGTGGTGGGTTTTTTAAAACAAAGTGTATTCATGTGAATAACTGCATATATGTATGTGCATGAAACACATGCTGATTTTAGAGGAAGCCAGAAGAGGGCATTAGATGCCCTGGAGTTGGAGTGATAGGTGGTTGTACACTGCTATGTGGGTACTGAGAATTATACCTGGGTCCTCTGGAAAACTAGCAAGTGTTCTTAACTACTGAGCATCCTTTTTAGCTTCTGCTGTGCTTTGAAACTTCACTTGGTTAATTGGACTCTTCTGTGTTAATACCTACCCAACAGGGTACCATTGTAGCTTCAAAGTCACCCTCCCTAGAGAGCAATTCCTGGATCCTTTCAGTGTTTGCATTCTTCCTTCTATGATTTGTGAGCTCAAGCACAGGGGAGGAAACTGCAATAAGCCTGGAGCTTATTTATTTTCAATTAGAATCTCATTCCATCCTCTCGGTAGTCATTTCTACAGTTTTTTCTTATCCCTTTCTGTTTTCATCTGAACACAAGTTCATGGCTATCAGAGGCACCAACTGGAGTTTTGAGCCTTAGTCAATACAATTCTCCATGGTAAAATTTCTGTGTCTCTTATCACACTATGTCCCACTCTCAAAATTATGAAACAAAACTGGGTTACCAGCCAATTATGTTCAGAGCCCCTAGATGGGTGGTGAGAGGACAACAGGGATCATTCTTCCATATCCGTGCATGGACTAGGAATTTGGAGATGACTGCAATGGCAAGGGAATAAGACAAAAGAAAGACAGATGGACACACACACACACACACACACACACACACACACACACCCAAACCTGGAATTGCATAGACAGGACTGTCTGCTAGAATAACTGTAATACTCTGGAAGCTCATTATGTACATTATGTAGAATTGAACAGAGAGGCAGAGTTAAGGCATTGAACTGAACAAGGAGGCAGAGTTTATGTATATAACTGGATCAAGGAGATGTTTTTAGCTAATCTCAGCATGAACAGTTTCTGTAGGAGAGAAGTTTCTAGGTCATAAGCATCGAGGGGGAGATAAGCTATGGTAAACATTTTCTGCACACACTGTCATTATCCACATACGGATAGATGTGGGGGAAGGGAGCTTTCCCATTCTTTCATGGATCAAAGGGTCACGACTGTGTCCCTGTCAACAGCATATATTCACCCAGGACTTCACTCAACTCAGGGCTTCCTGTGCTCGATACATTATTGTGCTTTGCAGTCTGGAGGAAGGCTGGATGAAAGTCTGTGACAGCGTGGCTCAGAAGAAGCTATAAAAGTATTCTCTACTATAGCCTCAAATGTGGCCCACCATGATTAGGACAGCACAACTCAGGAAGATGGCTGACGGTGGCAATTCACTGAGTGCTCTTCCATCAACACACTCTTATTTCACTATCTACTCTAAGGACAGTACAGGATAATATGTTCTGTCAAGAGACCTTGAATAGATTAGTGCCCATTACTTGGCATTGGCATGCAGTTTTCTCAGAGTGAATGGAGAGCAAAATGTTGCACAGTCTCCTGTCTCTGGGATTTGTCAGGCTGCCCAACTCTGTGCTGTGCTCAAAGCAATCTAGTCATTCCCTGTGTGATCAGGTTAGTGCCCAGGTTCAAATGTCTGTCATTGACCTCTTTGCTCTCTTGTCCCTATTGCCATCTGTCTTCCACCTCTGTCTGAATTCTTTCCAAGATTTTTCTCCTATGCAGCATTTTCATCCTACTCGTCCTCCCATCTGTCTTTCAGATATGTCTCTCTCTTCCTCCCTATGGCATTTCATGCCACCACCTCTTTGTTTTTTACAAACTTAACATGTTCATTTTCAAGTAGCATGGACAGTCTTCAAAAATAGTTCAGTCTTTTCTGCTCTTAAGGTAAAAGTTTCTATGAGATCAGTGAGGTACCTCAGTGGGTACAGGTAGTTGGTGCACAGCCAAAGAACCAGAGTTCAAGTTTTGTAGATAGAATTTCTCTGTCCCACTACCACACCAAAACTTATTATTAAGTTTATGTTCAGCTGATTGCTTAGGATTGTTATTAGTTAGCTCTTACGTCTTAAATTTACTCACATTTTAAAATCTGCCTTCTACCACATTGGGGTACCTTTTTTTCAGCACAATATGCTCATATTGCTTTTCCCTTCCTCTACTGGTGAATCTGCCCTCCTTCAGTCCAGAGAGTTTTCTTTTCTCTCTGTTTGGCCTAACTCTCAGCCATTCAGTTCTTTATTAAACCAATGAGAGTAACACATCTTTATACTATATTCAAAGACTGTTACACAACAAAACTTCATAAAACATGGGTGCAAGGAGAGAACTAACTCGTGAAAATTGTCCCCTGAATGCCATACATACCATGAAACACACACACACACACACACACACACACACACACACACACAGAGAGAGAGAGAGAGAGAGAGAGAGAGAGAGAGAGAGAGAGAGAGAGAGACACAAATAAGTGTATATGTTTTTTTTTGTGGGGGTGGAAGCATTAAAGTTATCATAAAGTATGGGCTGCAGACAGCTCAGGTGGTAGAGTGCTTGGTTAACATTTATGAAACCCCAGGTTTTATCCTGATCATTGCAAAAGCCAGGCTGAGGATTGCATTTTTGTAATTATAGCATTTGAGAGGTAGAAGCAGGAAAATCTGAAATACAAGATATTTGTCAGCCATAAAGTGTGTTTGACTCCAGCATGTGGAATGTGAGAACTTGTCTAAAGAACAAAAAGAAATCACCATGAAATCTATAAAGCTATCTATATGAATATATGGGTAATAATGATTTATTTTGCATTCATATGAGCAGTTGAAGTAATGGACTATCATAAGGTTGCTCCAGCAGGTTTAAGACTTCTTCCAGCTTTTCTGCTGTAAGGATTTGTGGCCAATCAAGACTGTGAGTGACAGGAGCTCTGGCACATATCAGACTGAATCCTCATGGGAGCTCTCAGGCACATTCTCCTAGCTAAGCAGTCTGTACTCTTCCCCCTCAGAAACTACTGTGTATATTTTTTAAGTCACTACATTTTGTAGTAGCATATACAGTACAATCAATCGGTAACATAAATGCCTAGTACTTAGAGATTAAGGCATGCCAAGCACTCTGCTAATTGCTTTCTCTACCTCATAATGTTTCCATCCTCTGTCTATTTCAGCAAAGTATTTCAAAAGCTATGTCCATTTTCCAGATGTGGATAGCAGAGCTTAAAGATGTTAGGTACTTTATCAAAGGCTCACAGCTTACACATGGAAAGACAAAATTCAAAGTGGCCCCATGGGCTAGGCCATGAACCGATCTCAGATGTTTTGTTAGTGTATCACAAAGGGCCCTATATTGATAGAATATTTTCTCCTAATGTTCCATACATTTCTCTACATTATATTTTAGTTTAAACTGAATATTTTAAAGGCCAAATTCTCTCTTGGCTAATCTATCTTACTTAGTGTTTGGGTTTACAAAGGATTGGATTTGCTTTGCTGAGACTCTCAATATATACATGTCTGTGTGTATGTGTGTGTGTGTGTGTGTGTATGTGTGTGTGCTTGTGTGTGTATGTGTGAGTTTGCATATAAGGCCAGTTTGTAGACTGTCACCAGCTATGATGAGACCTCCAAATGTCTCACAAAACATTTGTAATTTCTCTTTTCCACGTAAGTGGCAATAGAATAAATCCACAGACATTTGGAGATCATTTGAGATTTCTTGCCACAAAGGCAAGAAGACTTAGCCTCCACCAAGCTAATTGAGTCAACAAACAGACAGAGTCTAGAGTTGTGTTCTTTCTCAGACAAAGGATATAGAAAGGATCTAGATACAGCTGGGTTATTTAAGAACGTGGTTTAAGGCTGCATACATGGAGAACATTGCAAATGAGACTAGGAGAGAGGAAAAGCTGGCATATTTATTGAGGTCATTGTTAACACTGAGGAACACTTCATTACTAATAGGAACTACCCTGCAGAACCATCACCCACAGGAATGAAAGTTGGAGTGAAATAAGAACACCTGACTCTTTTTTCCATTGATGAAGAGCTTCAGGATTGAAGGGGGTCACAGAAAGACTATGAGATTTGGCTGACATCATAAGAGGCAAAGGATAAGTGAAGCTATAAATGAAGATCAGCATCAGCTTCTGTGGAGACCCTATGGTTGAAGGTGTTGTAGAGAGAAGCTGAAGCTTGGCATCACATGACCGTGTTGGGATCCCTGAAGAGAGACCAGGAAGGTACTGGTGATTATGCAACCTCAGTTGTAGTGAATACCTTACCCTGTTGGAGATGCCAATAACATGTAATAACCACCAAGGACAGTGGCAGTTATAGAGTAGCTAACCTGAGCCTCTGAGACAATCTATGTGTTCTCTGGATGGCAGAGTCAGAAAAGTGGAGGTGACAGAGCCCTTTGGAGCCCAGTAGATAATGAGTGAGTTAGAGACATTAGAAACTGGGGTGTATCTATGCTGTTGGATTTGGGGGTTGTTTTGATCTAATTATAACTATGTCCTGGTTCCTGTTTCTTGAAGTGAGAAGTTATGTTACTAATTTTTCTGTTTTACAGGAGCCCATAGTTTAATGACTTTGGTTATTTGAAAGATACTTAACTTGAAAGTGTTTGAACTTTTTAAGAGTATGGGACTTTTAACGTTATATGTTTTATAATGTGATTATTGACAAGAACTTGGAGAAAAACAAGAAGAGAAAGGTTATTGTTTAATAATGTTGTATTTGTGTGTCAGATTTACAAAGTCTCAATTGTGCTAGTTAGATGTTTGACAACTGACACAGTTTAGGGTCATTTGGGAGGACCTAAGCCTGTAACCTTGTATATGGAGACTGATCTTTTACTCCTGGCCACTCAGACCTGAATAATTACACATAAACTATATTAAATACAATACTGCTTGGCCCATGACTCAGGCATATTTCTAGCTAGTTCTTACATCTTGAATTAACCATTAGTCTGTGTGTCACCATGAGACTGTGGCTTACTGATAAAGGTTTTGTGTGTCTGTCTCCTTCGGCAGCTACATGGTGTCTCTCTGACTCTGCCTACTTTCTCTGTATATCCCTGTTCAAATTTCCTGCCTGGTTTTACTCTGCTAAGTCATAGGTCAAAACAGCTTTATTCTTGGCTAATGAAAGCAACACACATACAGGAAGATTTCCCACAACATAACCTTGACTCCCGGATGATTCTAGACCTCATCAAGTTGACAATTGTGATTAACCATTATAGTTCCAGATGAGGGCTCTCTGAGAATTTGTGTGACAAATTCAGTGCAAAGCTTTGCAAGACCTTAGAGATACTTCTCAAATATTGGTTCAAAGACTGATAGACATTGTCATCCATCAGTACTAGAGTGGAATTCAGTGGGGGACACTTAGAAGATAGGTGCTAATTTTCCATGACCACAGTTGCTTCTGAGTGAAGAGTGAAGAAGCAGCAAAGTTTCATTATGAACTGAATGTAGACAGAGTGCCCAGGCATATGTTGGGAATACATAATTTCTGTATGGATGTGATTCATAGAAATGCATAACTATGTATGTGTAGATATATGCACACATAACAATATATAACCTTGAATCTGTATTCATACATTTGTATGTATAATTTATTAATTTATTTCCAAGCCCTGCAATAAAAAAATACTTGAACTTTTCTACCTTGGCAGTAATGTATCCTCATCCAACTCTAGAGGCTAGAAATCTGAGCTGTGGAAGAGGATCCCCTCCTTCTAACAGCATTGCATGGCTCTTGGGCTTCCTGGCTTGTAAGGACATCACTCTCACCTTCATATGTTTCTTCTGTGCTCTCTCTTTACTAATGTATCTTCACTTTTCCCTTGTAAGGGCTCCTGACAATTGGATTTTTGTCTTGACCCAGATAACCCAGGAAGATCTTGCTTTGAGAAGCATGTCTCAATCAAATCTTCTAACCTACTTTTTATAAATAGGATCATTGTCATAGGATCTGAGGATGAGAGCACATTTTTTTACTTTGGGCTCACTATTCAGTCTTCACCCATATTTATCCAGATAAACATTGATGTATATATACACATGTATTCATGTATGCACACATATCTTATATACACAGTTTAGGTGTAGTTTCACTTAACTTTCACAAGGTGTTCTGAGATGGCTGAGATGGGTAAGGCAAAATTTCTGACAAAGGAATTGAGTGTGCAGTTTGGTGGCCACTCCTATGGTTGTTAACCCTGTCAGGCAGGTACAGGTATTTAAGAGTAGATCTGTATCACTCAAGTAGAAGAATAAGTGTATTCTACAGTTCAACTACTCTGCTTCCACTTGATGTGACTAGATTTCACAGAGAGACCCAGGTTTGAGCCTGTGTACATTCGTAATGAAATTATTGATGTAAATTTGAATTTATATAAATCATTGTTTCTATTTAAATAAAACCCAATGAATATATTTTTATTCAAGCACTTTTACTTAAAACAGAAGTGTCAGGAGATCAGAGAACTAGGAGCACATTCTTGAAAATCATGCCAAGGATAGAGAGGGTAAAGTTCAGGAATGGGACTTCACTGTGCCTGGCAGCTTCTTCAGAAAACAGGGAAGTTGCATTGCCACCTTCCCAGGAACACTGACCATGAAATCAATGAACTGAATGGGAATTCTGCTCATTATTTTAAGACATTTGATCTGCAACTATATTGCCTTTGATGATGAAAATATTTAATGAAGCATAGATAGCTAGAAATACTAATTAATAACCTGCTAGATTATGCAGTATAAAAGTGCATTGCAAATGCAAAGTATGTAACAAAGATGATCTATTGATGCCTCAATTCTTAAGACCCTTTTCACCCCATAACAGTATATTGCTTCTGTATAAATACATGACATTGAAATTCCCTTCTGGGAAACATGTACATGGAGTCAGAACTTGATTTGGAAAATGGCATTGCTAATGGATATAAATTAGCTTTCACTAATTAAAAAAATACTGATCTGGGACCTCACAGTCCAGGCAGCTTTTCATCAAGCAGATCTTTAGTCAGGATTTTGGGTGATTGAGATTCTGGTTTGTCTAAGATGTTCCTGGCTCATGCCTGTGGCATTAGGGGTTATGTATAAACAAGCTACTCACTCTTCTGGTGTCCTGATTGGTAGCAGAGAGGACTTCAGGATGGTGATACCTCCAGAAGTTCCTTTACTGTACATCATTGTTTTGGTGATCCTGGGTTTTTTGTTTTCCCATATGAAGATGAGTATTATTTTTGTTTGAGGTTTGTTAAGAATTTTGTTGGGATTTTGATGGGCATTGCATTGAATCTGTAGATTGCTTTTGGTAAGATTATCATTTTCACTATGTTAATTCTACCTACCTATGGCAGATCATTACATTTTGTGGTGTCTTCTTCAATTCCTTTCTTCAAAGATTTAAATTTCTTGTCATATAGGTCTTTTACTTGTTTGGTTAAAGTTTCCCCAAGATAATTTATGTTATCTTTGTCTATGTTTCTCTTATTTTTTTTCCTCAGTACATTTATCATGTATATAAAGGAGGGTTACTGACTTTTTGAGTTAATCTTGTATCCTGCTAAATTACTGAATGTGTTTATGAGTTGTAGGAGTTCCCTGGTAGAGAGAGTTTTGAAGGTCATTTATGTATACTATCATATCATTAGTCAATAGTGAAAATTTGACTACTTTTTTTCCAATTTGTATCCCCTTGATTTTCTTTTGTTGTCTTATTTCTCTAGCTAGGATTTCAAATACTTTATTGAAGTGCTTCCTCAGTGGTCTGTGCAGGACTGGGAGCAATCAACTTCCTCCTTCCCTGAATTCTCATGTTCTCTTTGCATCATTTCTACTTCCTGTCTGGTTTTCCCGCCTATACTTCCTGCCTGGCCAATCAGCATTTATTTAAAACATGATTGACAAGATATAGACAATTCTCCCACACCAGTTTGATGTTGACTATTGGTTTGCTATATATTGCCTTTATTATGCTTAGACATGTTTCTATTATCCATCCTGGCTCTCTCCAAGACTTTTATCATAAAGAGGTGTTGAATTTTGATGAACAATTTTTCAGAATCTAATTAGATGATCACATGTTTTTTTCAGTTTACTTATATGATGGATTATGTTGACAGATTTTCCTATATTGAGCCATCTCTGCATCTCTGGGATGAAGCCTACCTGGTCATGGTAGATGATTTTTCTGATATGTTCTTGGATTTGGGTTGCCAATATTTTATTGAATATTTTGAATCAATGTTTATGAGTGAGATTGGTCTGCAATTTTCTTTTTTAGTAGTGTTTTTGTGTGGTTTGGGTAACAGGGTAACTAAAACCTCGTAAAAAGAGTTTGACAATGTTCCTTTTGTTTCTACTGCGCCGAAGAATTTGAGGAGCATTGGTATTATTCCTCTTTGAAAATCCTATAGAATTTTGTGCTAAAACCATCCAGTTTGGGGGCTTATTTTGGTTGGGAGACTTTTGATAACTGTTTCTAGTTCCTTAGCAGTTATAGGTCTATTTAATTTGCTTATGTAGTCTTGATTTAATTTTGGTAAGTGATATTTATCCTTAAATTTATACATTTCCTTTAAGTTTTTCACTTTTGTAGAGTATAGGTTTTTGAAGTATGATCTGAAGAATCTCTGGATTTCTTCTGTGTCTGTTGTAATGTCTCCCTTTTCATTTCTGATTTTGTTAATTTGGATATTCTCTCTTTGCCTTTTGGTTAGTTTGGATAAAGGCTTGTCTATTTTGTTAATTTTCTCAAAGAACCAATTCTTTGTCTCATTGATTGTTTGTATTGTTTTCTTTGTTTCTATTTTGTTGATTTCAACTCTCACTTTGATTATTTCCTGTTGTCTGGTCCTCCTCAGTGAGTATACTTTTTTTTTTGTTCTAGACCTTTTAGGGTGTTCTGTTAACTTGGTAGTGTGGGTTTTTCCAGCTTCTTTATGCAAGCATTTAGTGCTATGAACTTTCTTCTTAACACTGCTTTTTTTGTGTCCCATAAGTTTGGGTATGATATGTGGTCATTTTCATTGAATTTTAGGAAATCTTTAATTTCTTTCTTTATTTCTTCCTTGACCCACTCTTTTTTTTCCCCATTTTTTTTTTATTGAGGAAAGGAAAAAAAAATAAGTTTCTGCCTCCTCCCAGCCTCCCATTTCCCTCCCCCTCCTCCCAGCCTTCTCCCCCTCCCCCTACTCCTCTCCCCCTCCCTCTCCAGTCCAAAGAGCAGTCAGGGTTCCCTGTCCTGTGGAAAGTCCAAGGTCCTCCCCCCTCCGTCCATATCTAGGAAGGTGAACATCCAAACTGGCTAGGCTCCCATAAAGCCAGCACATTAAGTAGGATCAAAACCCCGTGCCATTGTCCTTGGCTTCTCATCAGCCCTCATTTTTTGCCATGTTCAGAGAGTCTGGTTTTTTCCCATGCTTTTTCAGTCACAGTTCAGCTGGCCTTGGTGAGCTCCCAATAGATCAGCTCCACTGTCACTCTTAATTCAGGTGAGCATTATTCAATTTCCATGTGGTTATAGGCTTTCTTAAATGAGTGTTGCTGTTAATCCTAACTTTAAGCCATGGTGATCCACTAAGATACATGGGGTTATTCTATTTTTGTGTGTGTGTCTGTTGGGTTTTGCTTGTTACTGAGTATGTGATCAATTTTTTGGGAAGGTTCCATGAGGCATTGAGAATATGCTATATTCTTTTATATTTGGATAGAATGTTCTATAGATGTCTGTTAGGTCCAGTTGAGTCATAACATCTGCTAGTTCCCTTATTTCTCTGCTAAGTTTCTGTCTGGCAAATCTGTCCAGTGGTGAGAGTAGGGTGTTGAAGTCTCTCTCTATTAATGTGTGGGTTCAATGTGTGATCTAAGCTTTAATAATATTTCTTTTACATATGAGGGTGCCCCTGTATTTGGGAGTAGATGTTCAGAATTGAGAAGAAGGATGGATTCTGTTTTCATATCCAATCTGTGTTAGTCTGTCTTTTTATAGGTGAGTTTAGTTCATTTATATTAAGGGATATTAATGACCAATGACTGCTAGTTCCTGTTACTTTAGTTTTTGTTGGCAGTGATGTTATTGCGTGTGCTTTTCCCTTCTTTGTCATAGGCTGCTGTGAGATCATCTATTTTTTTGTGTTTTTGTGGATATAGCTGACTTCCTTGTATTGGAATTTTCCTTCTAGTACTTTGTATAGGACTAAGTATTGTTTAAATATGGTTCTATCATAGAATATCTTGTTTTCTCTGCCTATGGTGATTGAAAGATTTGTTGGATATAGTATTCTGGGCTGCCATCTGTGGTCTCTTAATGTCTGCAGAATGCCTGACCTGGGACCTTCTGACTTTTTATTGTTTCCATTGAGAAGTCAGGTATAATTCTGATAGGTCTTCCTTTATATATTACTTGGCCCTTTTCCTTTGCAGCTCTTAATATTCTTTTTTAAATTTTGTATGTGTAGCTTTTTGATTATTATGTTGTGAGAAGACTATTTTTATTGGTCCAGTCTATTTGGTGTTCTATAAGATTATTGTATTTTCATAGGCATGTCCTTCTTTAGATTGGGAAAGTTTCTTTTTAAGATTTTGTTGAATATATTTTCTGTGTCTTTGAGTTGGACTTCTTTTCCTTCTATCCCTATTATTCTTAGGTTTGGTCTTTTCATAGTCCCTCCCATCTCCTGGATATTTTGTGTTAAGCTTTTGCTAGACTTAACATTTTCTATGACTGATGAATCTATTTCTTCTATAGTATCTTCAATGACTATCTCTCTTCCATCTCTTGTATTCTGCTGTTTATGCTTACATTTGTGGTTCTTGATTGTTTACCCATATTTTCTCTTTCCAGAATTTCCTCAGTTTGTGTTTTCTTTACTGTCTCTATTTTGGTTTTCAAGTCTATTTTGTTTCTTTCACCTGTTTGATTGCTTTTTCTTGGTTTACTTTAAGAGTTTTGTTGATTTCTTTCAATTTCTTGTTTATTTTCCCCCCACTTCTTTGAGTGGATTTTCACCATTATTAAGGGCTTCAAACATTTTCCTAAAGTTGTTTTTAAGGGTTTTTTTTTTTTTGTGATTCATCTGTGTTGGGGTGTTTAAGTCTTGCTGTTGTAGAATCACTAGTTTTTGGTGGTGTCGTGTTGCTCTTTGTGTGGTTGACTGTGTTGTTACCTTGTTGTCTACCTATCTTTTCCTCCAATTGCTATGTTTCCAGTGCTCACTTCTTCAGGTGCCAGTGGATCAAAGACTTAGATGGTTGCTTCTTGAGGTAGAGTCAGGGTCTCAGTTCAGGTTACTTGGTGATCCTGGTGGTTGCCTGTTGTTCCCAGTGGTCCTTGGCACCTCTGGTGGCTGCTCAGGCCTTCCTGCCTGCTCCCAGAGGTTACTAAGGACCTTCGTACTTGCTTCTAGAGGTTGCTCGAGCCTTGTTTGCCTGCTCCCAGAGGTCCCACTATGTTAATTTTTACACCTTGCTTTTGGAAGGGTTGTGGTTTCCAAGCTCAGGAGTTGCCCAGACTTACCCATATCTATTGTGGAGACAGGATGAGAAGCTGTATTCTGTGCCTGAAGTTCAGAAGAGTTTTTTTGTAGAGGAATGTGATGCACTAGAAATTACATCCCATTTTTGCACGGTCTAGAGGAAGGTATGAAGCGCAGGACCCATCTCAGTGGTGCTATGCTCACTTGTGTGATGGAAATCACCATATCTAATGCCTGGGTTATGATAAAGATGGAGAATGCAGGATGTTCCACTTTATGTCTAGAACTCATGGGTCTAGGAGTGTTGTGGGGGCTGCGGGTTGCATTCCACCACCCAGCTCCCATCACCGGCTAGCTTTACACAAGAAATAACAACACACAAACTGTATTCATTTAAACACTGCATGGCTCATTTCTATTAAAGTGTGTAGCACTGACGTGCACTTCCCGGGAAGATTCTAGCCTATGTCCATCCTGGGTCAGAGCTTCATTGCGTCTGCCAGGGAGAGGGGAGCATGGTGCCTGTCTGAGGTGTCTTACCTCACTTCCCCTTCCTTCCGGCATTCTGTTCTGTTTACTCTACCCACCTATGTTCTAACCTATGAGGGCCAAGCAGTTTCTTTATTTTTTAACCAATGACCTTCCTCCATCATAGGAGAACCTCAGTTGCTTGCCCTCACTATCCCAGGAAATATGGGTACCACAGCTCAGTATCACATCTGTTTACAAAGTCTGGAGTCAAGGTCCATACACTTTGACTATTGACTCTCTGAGAATCTCTGTGTAATGGCACTTTAAAGAGGCATATAATCCTCCAAAGGAAATACCAGTTTTGTTTGCTTTACTGCTGATCCCTGGTTACTGGGTCTGTCCATATTTTCACACAAGAACAACAAAGACAAGGCAAGATGGGGAAAGAAGAGCACATCCCAGTGGCTTATGCAGTCAGAAATCCCAGGTCTTTTATCAAAGCAGATGGACCAAACAGATGACAGACATGATATGAACATGGAAGAATCATTTCTGCCTCCCGCTCTACTCTCACTTACCCTAGGACTGTCTTTATCTTCTTGTTCCCAGAGCTCTGTCATTCAGGTCATGGTAAATTACAGAGCCAGAACAGGGGGAAAAGCTGAACTCTAATTCATTAGGAACACCAGAGTTCCTTCTAGGGGACAGCAGCTTCAGAGTCTGAGCCAATTAGCTGGCAATAAAAACCCAGGCTCTGGCAAAGAGCTATCATTTACCATGTGCCCACAGGTCCTGGATGCATTGAATCACTTTCTGTACAAAATTCCTGTAGGGCAAAGATTCCCATTTCACACTCAAAGAGTGGAGGAAGTCATAGGTGGCCAAGAAACTTGTACAGAACATCAAAGCCTGTGATAGACAGTCTTTGCATTATTTGCATTTTATTTTTCTACTTGGTTTTTCAGGACAGGCTTTCTCTGTCTTACATTTCTGGCTGTCCTGAAACTAACTCTGGAGACCAGGTTGGCCTCAAACTCATTGAGATCTACCTGCCTCTGCCTCCTGAGTGTCAATACCACCCGCTGCATTACAGTCTTGATTTGAGGTTGGGCCTTTTGACTTCACAACTGTATGAAAGTGTACTCATACAACCAGTATGGTTTATTTTTGCTGTTGCTGCTGCTGCTGATTTAGCAAAATATTTGATAAATTACAAAATGTATTCAAAATTTTATTAGAAAATATGCTTTCTATTATTGATATTGACTAGCAATAATTTGATGTAAATGTTCCAGTCATTTTATTAACAAATATTAAGTGCATAGTACAAATTGATGTGTTTCACTGTGATATTTTCATATGACATGGATGGATTGTGTCCTCTCTGCCTCTAGCTCATTCTCCCATTCCTCCCCTATTTTCTGATAGTCTGTCTTCTGCTTTGAGGCCATCATTGGATTTGTTTGTTTGTTTTGTTTTGCACAAAAGCGAAAATATGTGTTGCTTGTCTTTCTGTATCTTGTTGACAATAAGATGACCCTTGGTTTCAGCCATTTTCCTGTAAATATAAGGGTTTCATTTATTGTGGCCTAATAAGCCTCCAAGTGTGAAAATGTATATGGATCATTTTGTTTTTATCCACTTAACTGTTGCCTGACACCTGGGGGTTCTGTGTACCTTGTCATGAGAGTGCTGCACTAAGCATGTAGGTGTTCCTTTTGTATGTGGACTCTGTTTAGTTTTGGCTCCTTTCTAGGAGTGAATAGATGGCACACATGGTCATTCTGATTTTAGGTTTGTGAGGAAGATCTCTGTAGTGCCTGAACTCATTTCCAATTCTGTGAATAGTGTGCAAGATTACCATTTCTCTACACCATCAACAACATTTAGGTTTTGCTTAACAACAGATTATGTAACTTGGTGGAATGAAATATCAATGTAATTTTGATTTGTATTTCCCTGGTGGATGAAAATATTAAATGTTTTAATCATATGGTTTTTATCTTTTGTGACTTTTCCTTTGAAAAGTGCCCACTTGAGTAGTTTGATCCAGTTTTTTTATCATTATTTTTTAAATTGTTTTTATTGAGCTACATAGTTTTCTCTGCTCCCCTCTCTTCCTCTCCCCTCCCCTTCTAACATCTCTCCTGGTCCCCATGATCCAAATTTACTCAGGAGATCTTGTCTTTTACTACTTACCATGTAGATTAGATCCATGAATGTCTCTTTTAGGGTACTCTTTGTTGTCTAGATTTTCTGGGATTGTGAATTGGGTTTTTTTTTTTTTGCTTTATGTCTAAAAGTCACTTATGAGTGAGTACATATGATATTTATCTTTCTGGGTTTGGGTTACCTCACTCAATATGATCCTTCCATTTGCCCACACATTTCAAGATGTCATTTTTTCTCCTGCTGTGTAGTACTCAATTGTGTAAATGTACCACATTTTCCTTATCCACCCTTTGGTCAAGAGCATCTAGGTTGTTTTGAGGTCCTGGCTATGAAAAATGCTGCTATTTTTGAGCACATGTCCTTGTAGTATGATTGATAATCCTTTGCATGTATAACCAAAAGTGGTATTACTGGGTCTTGAGGGAGGTTGTTTCTTAATTTTATGAGAAATCACCATACTGATACTCAAAGGGCCTGTACCAATTTGCACTCCCATCCACAATGCAGAAGTTTTACCTCACATCCTCTTCAGCATAAGTTGTCATCAGTGTTTTTGAACTTGGCCATTTGTAAAGGTGTAAGATGGAATCATGGAGTTGTTTTTATTTGCATTTCTCTGATGGCTAAGGATGATAAGTATTACCTTAAGTGTCTTTCAGCCATTTTAGATTCCTCTGTTGAGAGTTCTCTGTTTAGGTCTGTACCTCATTTTTTATTGGATTATTTGTTCATTTGAGAACAAGTTCTTGAGTTCTTTGTATATTTTGGAGATCAGCCCTCTGTCTGATATGGGGTTGATTTGACCAAGTTTTTATGTTTATCTATTAGTTCTTGGAGAATTTCATACAATGAATTTTTATTGTCATTTCCTCCTCCTACTCCTCCATGATATCTCCTCACTTCTTTCCCCACCCAGGTTTGTGCAGCTGTCTGTCAGCTGAATATTTGGTACATACTACCTACAGTTCTATAGAATAATTATTCATTGTCTAGATCAGTAATTCCTAATGATGCAATCCTTTAATTAAATCCTTCATGTTGTAGTGACCACAACCATACAATTATTTTCTTTGCTATTTTGTCACTATAATTTTACTATTGTTATGAACTGTAACGTAAATATTTTTGGAGACAGAGGTTTGCCAAAGGGTTTCAACACACAGTTTGAGAGCTGTTGCTCTAGAATGTTTTCTTAGCTGTGCATAATCTTTTTAATTTTATTTAATTATATTTGTCAATTTGTGTTGTTTTGTAAACAATTGGGGTTTTCTCTAAGAAATTATTTTTTGTGCCAACATCTTCAACTGTGTATTCTTCTAACATTTTTGATGATCCTTTCATCCATGTCAGGTTGATTTTGTACAGGTTGAAGAATGGGGTCTGTGTCAGTGTTCTTACACAGATATCCACTTTTCCAAGCCCATTTCCTAAATAAGTTGTCTTTCCTCTAGGGCATGCTGTTGGCATCTTAACTGATATTGAGTTGCTCTAAATTCTGGGTTTTCTCTTCTCGTTAATTGGTCAGTGTATCTGTATTTTCACCAGCACAATGCTGTGATGGATTGTGAAATCAAGTAGTTGTGCTGGTTCTGGCACTGTTCTTTAGCCCAGAATTGCTTTGACAGTTTAAGGTCTTCCGTGCCCTTTAATTTCAGTTCTTTGAAGAATGTCATTGATATTATGGTAGAGACTGTCTTGAATCTTTGCATTCCTTTGGGTGCTATCACTATTTTAAGAATGCTGATTTTACCAATCCACAAGCTTCAGAAAGTCTTTCTACATTTCAAGTTCACCAGTTTCTTTATCTGGTATTTGGTATTTTTCATTGCAAAGGCCATTCTTATTTTGGGGAGCTTATTTTTATGTATTTTATTTTTATAGTTTTTATAGTTTGAATTTTCTTTCAATTACTTCTTTAGTTCATTATTGGTGCTTAGGAAAAGTGCTATTTTTAAAAACTCTTTATGTCCCTCTACTTTATTTTTTTTTATCAGCTTTAAAGTCATTTGTTGGAATCCTTAGAGTTTTGAAAACACGAAATTATTTATTTGCTTATTTTTCTAGCTGAAGTAGCATCTCTAAAAACAACTTGTCTTGTTTCTAACCTTAGAGGAATTTTTTTCAGTTTTTTATAATTTAGTATGATACTGTCCATGAGTTTTTCTCAATCAATGCAATAAAAAGTTGTAGTATCAATGACAAATTATATGTAATTTATTTGAGAACCAAATATGAGTAATCATAGCCCAGAAACACAGTTTGAAGTTATCTTTAATGTGCACAGATATAATACCAGATTCATGAATCTATCATAGTAACACAACAAGAAAACAGCAATAAATCAAAAAACTTTTCAAATATATTAGATTTCAAATACATATGGATATGTTAGGCAGGTGCTTTACAGCAAAGTCAAGAAATCTCTTCAACAGGCCACTGATGCTACCTGATGATGAAATTCTTAGCTTTTAAGTTATTAGAAATGGGACACGTTAATCTATTCTAGAAGAATTTATGCAGTAGTCAACATGATGCTATGTCACACAAAGAGGTAAGCAATAAATTGCTTTTTAAGGGCTAAGAGAAACCAAGGTGATTTGACTCTGAACCTACAACATTCTCATTCTCCAAAATCATTAACATCCTATTCAGTCAAGTAGCTTGGGAGAATTTTTAATGTAGTTTGGTTTCGGTGGGGGGAATTTCTGTTAGCCATGCGTTTATTATGTGGAATTATAATCTTTTTACATGTATGTTGAATTTTATCAAAGACATTTCTGAAAATATTTTTAGGAAAGGAAAAGCTAAGTTATGATTTTTTGTAGCTTAATTAAATTAAACACATTTCAATTTAAAATATTCTCACTATTGGAGTGTGTCTGTGGTCTATTTTTGCCCCCACTCTCTAAGTTGCTTTTCAGTTCACGAGTTCCTTGGGGGCTTTGTATTTTGCAAAATAACAACGTGGGAAAATGATGTGTCTGTAGACAATTTCCAACATGCATGAAATAGATACTCTGGGCCTTGGCATTTTTCATGGCACTTCAGTTAACTTTGGAGTAAGTTTCAGTTAGAATATGGTTAGAGCTTTTGGTCTAGGTAGTACTAGGAGCCAGGAAAGATCAGTACAACAATAGAGATAGGATACAACTACTTCCTGTCTCGGGCACTATGGGAAAGGAGCCCACTATGTCAGCAATACAACCTAGCCAGATTCCAGCTTTGCACCCACCAAAAATGACTGGTGGTTTTATGAAAGTTACTTCTCTGTCTAGCGCTTCTTATCAGTCTATATTTCTGACACATATTAGTGAGCAGGGAGGTAGAATTTGAAAATAGCATATGAAAATAACTGCGTGTAATACAGAATGATACTGTGTAAATAAAGATATTGAAGTGAAGGACTGACAAAACTAGAATGCTTGGGTCCACTTATAAATGGTTAGATGGTGTGAAATTTACTCCCTAAGATTCTACAGTTGGAATCCTGACCCAAGCATTCTGTTATATTTTTTAAAAAGGAAAGACAGATAGACCGGTGTTGACTTGGAGAGTTCCCATCATCCATGAGTGCTGAGTACACAAGGTATCTGCACAGTGCAGGTGGGGTTGTATCAGGTTCTCCCAGTGACCACAACTCTGTCATCTGAAACTGTAGGTTTGCTTTCCACGATTCTGAAGGGACACCTCTATCATTCACACTGACCTCATGGTCTCACTGAAGCCCTTGGAGGATAATCTGCCCCTGGCTCTCCAGCTCCTCAGCTTCATGGCAGTTCCTGTTGCTCCTTGGTTGTAGATGTCTCACTGGTATCAACCTTTGTCTTCACATGGTCTTCATACTGAATATGCCCAGATTCCCCCTTTACACTGGAACTGCTTATATTGGACAAGGGGCCCATCCTTTAGTGTGGCTTCATTTTGAAGCATTATGTCAACAATGTCCCTATTTCCAGATAAAGTGATATCTTGAGGTACTCAAGGTCATAATACCATCATGTTTTCTTGGGCGGGGAAGAATGGAGGGTCAACATTCATCAAGGATTAAGAAGGATTATTCTAATAGAAAATTAGGAAATTGAAGCAAGATGCTCTAGAAGAGGACTGTATTATCTGAATCTTGACTCTAATGTTTACTTTGCTGTGTGACCTTGAACCGGTAACCTAACTTCTCTGTGTTTGTTTCTTAATTTGGATAAATGTATGGTGGAGAACAATTCATGGGAGTTTAGTAAAAATTAACATAAAAATAAATTTAAAACAATTTAAAAGATGTTTGGCATAAGGAATGTACCTTCTCTTTACCACATGAGTCTATGAAGACCTGGCCTTTTCCAAGTATGTACTGCTATTAATTGGTGAAACTTCATTTTCAGTTTTGGCTTTCTCCATATAAGGAAAACACATTTACACAACTGCCTCATATGTGTTAAAAAAGTGTTGCAAAGGATAATAGTGAAGAATAAGAAACGGAGGGAGGGAAATACAGAAAGTAAGCAAAGGCAGACAGATGAGAAGGAGGTAGTTTCTTGGGAATGAGAAATGAATTGAAGAAAACAGCTAAAAGTCCACTATCAATGAAATGCAAACTATTATTATTATATATTATTCATTATCAGATTCCAGACATAGGGCAGAAACTCTGCTCTTTAGAAGGGCTGTGTTCATCTATTTTCTTCATTACTAAAACTGTGGTGTTCAGATCAAAGTTTTGTGCTTTAAACTAGCCGTTTTGCCATTGGTTATTTCTTGAAGGCAATAATTAAACCTTTGCAAAAATTCAGTTAAGCTAATTTTTCTAAAGGATGAAGTTGATGGATGATGGAGCACAAATGTTGACAGTGATCCCTGTGCACTGTACTGGGAGACTGGCTATAGATGTGATGTGGTATAGAAGACACTCGCCTCGTGGAGTAACAGTGCTAAGACATCAACCTAATCCAGATGCTGTGACTCTGCAGATGTGATTAAGGTTAACGTCTTTGAAATGGAGAAATTGTCTTAGATCATCTATGTGGGCACAACTTAATCTCAGAAATCTCTATAGAGAAGTAGTTTTCCACCTGAAACCAGAGGAAAAGCGATCATGTACGAGGCTCACATGTTGCTTTGCTGGCTTTGAAAAGAAGAGGGGCAGTAAGGTCTAAGCAATGAAAATGATCTCTGGACATTGGAGGAAGCCTGATAACACCTTAACGTGAGCTCTGTAAATCCCATGGTGCACATGAGGACTTCAGCTACTCCGTGTGGTCATTCATTACTATAACAACAAGGAAGCCAACATTCAAATACTTCTGTGACACTTGGTAGGGCAGAATTCTCACTCTTGTTGGTCATGGTAGCCAGGCAGTTGATCAGGAGATCACTTTAGTCTAAGCTAATCAATAAGGAGCTCCTTTCTCTGATACTAAGTCTAGCATTTGCTTCTAGTTATTTAGCCTGTTTCATTGTAGGCAGAGCTAGGGAGGGGGAGGAGCCATCAGTTGTGCAAATAAAAAATATTTTAAAGAAAAATAGTTGTTATTGTGGTAGAAAAGAGAGTATGCTATACTCCTTTTTAATTTTGTAATTTTAATTACATAGGGAAAGATTACGGAAATTATGAACTGAGAATAGTAATCACCTGAAAGATTCGATACTATATTTTTATAGGTTAGTGCATGTTTGTTTCTTTGCATATTATTATTATTTCAATGGAATCTATTGTTTTGAAAATAAACCATAGGTTGAGAAAGAAGGGGGAGGTGAACTGTCCCCAGATGGCGGAGCAGGCAGTGCAATCAACTCGTCTGACCTCTGAAACACAACTTGAGCTACATTCCAGGCTGTCACCAATTTTTCCCTCTGCCCTGTATGCTGGTGACAATTGCTTTTGATGCAGTTCAGCCAGCCAAGCCTTATTCATTCTTCTGCGGGGCCAGCTCATTTGAAAGTGTGCTGAGCCTACAGAAAAGGCTCTGCTCTAGAGCTGCCTCCTGGGGATGCCTCCATTCTGCAACTAGAGATGGGATCTGCACGGAGCTCATAAATCGCCTACTCCTTAAATCAGCTGTGCCGCAAGGCTGTGCAAACAACACATATTAACGGGTCATGGCACCCATCTCAGGGGGCTGAATGTGATGGAACTGCATGCTCAACCCACAAGGAACCCCTCTTGGTGGTTGTTCATGCCTAGCTTAGTGCTCTTCCTTCTTCACAGACTCCCCACATAGTTTCTTTCAGGAATTATGATGTTCTACCTGTAGATGGAGGTTAGCCTAGTTCGGGGAAATGTGGGATTCAGAGGCAGACATCCGGCAGCAGGATCCCATTCTCCACTCTGTAGATGAAAACCATGAGCATAACCTCAGCAGCTCTTGCATCTGTACAACAGGAGGGTGGTGTTTACCTCCATGCTTATTGCTAACAGTGCCTTTTATGGGTTATTTATTTGGGGAAATTCCTAGAAAATATTACCTACTAATAGATTTGCCTTTCAAGATGGCTCTTTTCCTTGGGAAAAAAAATAATTTCCTTAGTATTTAACTCAATCCTGTGTCAGGATGATATTGAAGTAGGTTATAGAATTACATAGAAAAATTTTAAATGTTCTTAATGAGGAAATTGGGATAAAGGAAATATCAGGATGGGAAAACAGCCTCAGCTACTGGTCCATGCTCAGTGGTTAGTTCTGCAGAGCTAAAGGGATGGTTACCACTCTTCTGGTTTTGTGTACTCACTACTAATTCAACTCTGAATGAATCAATGAACAAAGAAAGATGCGTAGTTAAACAAGTCTTAGAAATAGCACTTAGAATAGTAAACAAGGAGAGAGAGCCATGGATTTCTTTTTACTGGCAGTGGGGCAAGAGAGAAAGGTCCCTCATGTGTGGCCATGCTAAGAATCCAAATGGGAGCAAAGTATTTTTTAACAACCCAACAGGAAGTAAAGTAACCATCACTTTTACTTGTGACATTTTTGGTGATGTTGAAAAAAAATCTATGTACAGGTAGTTTTTAAATTGCTGTTATCCTGATCTCTCGAAAGTCAATTATCTGTGTGTGATACAACTGAGAATATCACAAGAAACAACTTGGTTCTCTACCCTGTGTACCTTTTTTTTTTTTTTTTTTTTGGACCTAAATCCAGTGTTTGAAATCAAACATATTAACATAGTCCAATCTCAGCTATTTGATGGGTTCGTGAGGTGAACAAGTCACTGAGCATTTCTGGTCTTCTTCAATCTCATCTTCAAATGGGAGGCTTGAACACTGTAAGGTACCTCTGTAAGATGCGGTAATCAATGGAGTCTTCTCGGTAGAATACGAAGTGTGCAGCAGTTGTTTAACAACAGCGGATTCCTCAATGCTTCTTGGCCCTCTCATTAAAAATGAAGCCCTGCGGTAACTTCATGCATAAGGCCTGTATAAGATCATGCCAGACAAAATCCCAGCATGGATGGGGGAGGGACTCATTGAGTGCCACCTCTAGATGAGGCAATCTTGTGAATTGTGACTTTTTGAGAGAGAGCATCAGCTTTTTTTCTGAGATGCAGTCCCTGGGAGGCTTCCCATGCTCCATTACGTAGGCCTCTAACCACGTACAAGCAACAGCACTAAGTGACAGGTCTTTGCTTAAAATAACATATTTAGATGATGTTATTTGTTGACAAAAACATTTCCTCTGACTTTTCACTAATTATTTATTTATATAGTAAACATTTGTGCACTACCTAAAACTTTAACAACAACAACAAAAAAAAAAAACAGTGTGCATGAAGTTGAGAGTGAAAAGTGGCAGGAGGGAAGGAGATGGGGATGGGTTTGATCAAAATGCATTATACACATATACGAAATTCTCAAGCAACTATAGCAAAACAGGAAACCCAAGTAACTAAAGTGAACAAAAAAATAGTTCTGAGATTAGGAAGGGTTTTTTTTTTGTTGTTGTTGTTTGTTTGTTTTGTCAACTTGGCAAGAGCTAAAGTCATATTGGAAGAGAGACCCTCAATTGAGAAAATTCCCCTACCAGATTAGTTTGTGGGGAAGCCTATTGAGCCTTTCCTTGATTGGTGATGGATGTGGGAGGGTACAGGTGTGTACATTGTGGCTGCTGCTACCTCTGGGCTGGTGGTCCTTGGTGCTAGGAGAAATCAGGCTGAGGAATCCATGAGGAGCAAGCCAGGCAACAGCACTCCTCCATTCCCTCTGCTCCTGCTTCTGCCTCCAGCTTCCTGCCCTGGACTCCTCAGTGATAGAAGTTATACGGTGAAATGGACCCTTTCCTTTGCAAGTTACTTTTGGTCATGTTGTTTTAGCACAACAACATAAACCTTAACACACCAAAGAAACCATTAAAGTCAAAATGCTGCAAGTTTGGGAAACAGCAAAATCAAACTTTGAGGCCCTTTATTATTACTGTGTGGGTTATTCCTCTGAATCTCATTCATGACTCTCCTTCCCCCTTTTGCCCCATGCATCTTCCTGTCCTTCATCATCTGCTGCATGCATGCCTTCCCTTCTCTATCTGCCCCATGCATGCCTCTGCTCTTTTCCATTTGCTGCATGCATGCCTTCCATTCTGTCTGCCCTATGCATGTGCCTGCTTTCTTCCATCTGCTGCATGCATGTCTCTCCTTCCCCATCTGCATAATAGCTATAATAATAGCAACCGTATTCTAGGCTTGTCACAAGAGTGAATCAGATCACTACTCCGGAGTTGGATGCTACTGCACATAAGGACAGCCTCCTCCACAGGAGAGCACTCACAGCTTTAGGGAGTGCGAAAATAAGCAGATTTCTGACGAGCGAGCCATGGCAGAATTGTGATGGCATCGTACCAGGAGAGAACATACGATCAAAAGTAATAAGATGTCAAAAATGTATGTCATCAGCAAAATGTATGAAGAAATTATCCAGTTTTGAGGCATCATGTTGTTGAACAAGTTGCAATGATGTTTCCTGATTTTAGGTGGTTTTGTGTGTAGGTTAGAGGGAAGTCTTAGCATTTTAGATCACGATATGTTGCAGGGTACCGTGTATCTTCTTATTTTGACTCGAGAAGCTAAGTAGGTCACTGGAATTTTGTCCCTAAGTGAGAAAGACCATTCAGCCCAATGATGAGGTTCCCCCGGACTGTCCCTATCCTCAGCATGGACAGCACACTTCTCTCAAATCAGCGTTTTTCATGTGTGAAAACTGCTGAACACATTCCTTTGGCCTCGTCAGCAAGTCTTTATTGAATACTGGTTATGCACCAGATACTGACGCAAGCCTGAAAGCTGCAGACATAAATAAAGTTACTGTTTGTCTTTGAGGGCTGTGGCTTCTAAGCTGTGTGGTGTGGAAGGTAGAGCCTCTAAGCCCACCCTATCACCATGACTCCTTGTTTTGTTTGAGACTCATGGGTGTCCAAGTGGCTACAGGTGGTTCATTCCATATGGGTTTTGCAATGACATCTCGATAGAATGTAAATTGCACGAGAGAAGGTATTTTGTGTACTTCCATAGCCACCCTACTTAGAAGTACCTTCCCATATTTGTCATGGGAACTTGCATGCTAGCCATGACATGCAGGCAGAGTGTTCTGCAGGGGTGTCTATCATCAGAGCCAAATGTTGTTGAGTGGGAAGCTTTCAAAAGCAATGTCTGGCTTTAAGAGTTCCCAAGACCTTCTACGGATGTGGACCCAGCACTGAACAAAGCCTGTTTTCTTTTTATGCAATTTTCTGCCTCCTCCTTCCAGTGTCTGGTACCCTCATTTCTAAGAAACAAAGTAAAATCAGGAGTTCGGCATGCACCTTAATTCCCTTCCTTCTGATTCCAAGCCAGACAGCAGATGCTGCTGATTCTGTGCCTATGTATATGGCTATCTTTCTGTGTGTTTTCACTTTGTGGTACAAACGTCTATTGTTGTCATAACATTGTATTGACTGCCCTTGTGTTGCGATATCTACATATCTGGCAAAAAAGGCAGGAAGGGTTTATTTTTCTCAAGGTTTCAGAGGGGCTTTTTGTTCACCACAGTGGGGAAAGCATGACTACTTCGTAACTGTAGGATTCTATGACGGGAACTATTCTTTTCATGATGGAAGAGGAAGCAGAGAAAACAGGATGGAAGGCAAGGCAGGCTCAACCATTGAAACCTCACATTCTCAGTGACACTTTCTCCAAGCAAGGCACCACTTCCGAAAACTTTACAACCTTCAAATAGTGCCACAAGCCACTGATGTCATGAAGCTGTGGGAAAGAGTTGCAACTCAAGCTCTAATAGGAACCATCATTGTCAGTTTCCAGCTGTTCTCTTTTAAGTCTTGTTGTTAAAAATTTATTTTTTTACAGACACACAGATGGACACACACACACACACACACACACACAGAATGGACACCTCATTATTCTTTCATTTTGTTTCTTCTCCCACCAAATCCTTCTTAAATCCTCATCCCCCTCCAGCTTTCTTGGCTTTTCTTTTGCTGTGACCTGTGACCCCTTGTGTGTAGTTAAGGTTGCCTGCATGAGTGTGGGTGGATGATTATTTGCTGGAGCTGGGGCAATACAACAGTAGCTACACCACTGGGGAAGATGATCCCCCTCTCAACCCATTCTACAAGCCTGTGTTGAAAATGTATAGTAAACTCTTGCCACCTGGTGCGGGACAATTCTATATTCTGTCAATTATATTTTAAATAGATGCTAATTGGCTGGTAGCAAGGCAGGAAGTATAGATGGGAAAAATAGACAGGAAGTATAGGTGGGGCAATGAGAACAGGAGTGTTCTCGAAAGAAGGAAGCTCTTTCCACAGTCCTGTCCGGACCAAAGAAGCAGGGTGTGACTGCCCTACTGAAAAAGGTACTGAACCATGTGGCTAAAATATACTAGAATAATGGGTTAATATAAGTTACAAGAGTTAAAAAGGCCAGCTGGACTGTGACTGAAAAAGCATGGGACAAAACTGGACTCTCTGAACATGGTGGACAATGAGAGCTGATGAGAAGCCAAGGACAATGGCACTGGGTTTTGATCCTACTTCATGTTCTGGCTTTGTGGGAGCCTAGCCAGTTTGGATGCTCACATTCCTAGACCTGGATGGAGTGGGGAGGACCTTGGACTTTCCACAGGGCAGGGAACCCTGACTGCTCTTTGGACTGGAGAGGGAGGGGGAGAGGAGTGGGGGGAGAGGGAGAGGAGTGGGGGGAGGGGGAGAGGGAGGGAAATGGGAGGCTGGGAGGAGTTGGAAATTTTTTTTCAATAAAAAATATTTTTTTTAATTTATTTATTTATTAAAGATTTCTGTCCCTAAAAAACTAAATAAATAAATAAGTTAATAAGAAGCCTGTGCTAATGGGCCAATCAGTTTATAACTTACGGAAACCTCTGTGTGATTTTCTTTGGGACTTGCTGGCTGTGGGACCTCGAGGGAGGACAGAAACTCCCAACAAGCTGGCCCTCATGTTACAGCCATCTCTTGCTCAGGCCCTTCTGTGGTGCTGGTAATCTTCAATAGCATGGATAAAGTGATTTATCAGAAAATTAGAACTCTCTGTGTTATACCTTGCTGCCCCCTCTCATCCAGGCTTTATTCCTGCTCAGAATGTTCTATTTTAGCATCCCCTGGCCTTGACGCTAGTCCTTAACCAAGTCCTAGGGGCCTATACTACCAAGATTTTATTTTACTTGAAATGTATTTTTCTACCTTTCCACCCAAGGGTTTTTACTCAGTCATACAGATCCAGGGCCAGTCTCTCTGAGCTCCCTGGTTTCACCCACAATAGACTGTCTGCTCTTGTTTTCAAGTAAACAGGAGATGATAATAGGGATGTACTCCACACAGTCCTAAAGAAGACTGCTGGAGTTAGTATGCACAAAGTCTTTGGTGGTGGCTCTTTGTGATTCCTGTATACCCAAGAGTACAAAACTGCCCCCAGGAACAGCATCATGGGGGAGAAGGTTGGAGAAGTGAGCCTCCATGTTCTGCCCAAGGCTGACTAAATCAGGCACTGTGGGCATGGGTCCAAGTCCCCAGATACTGTGGACATGGGTCCGAGTCCCTAAGAGCTGTTTCACTAGCCCTCTGACTGGTTGAGGATTAAAGATCACTGCACTCTGCACACCAGCTTTTATGTGAATTCCTTCATCAGTGTTTGCCCCAACATACCTATTTCACTGCACACCTGTTTTCATAGCTGTGTGTGGGTATACACACACACACACACACACACACATATATATATGATATATATGATATATATGTATATTCACACACACACACACACACACACATATATATATATGTCTTCCAAGTAAATGTTTGTGCAAATATACGTATGTATATACTCATATTCGCATGTATCTATTTTATCCAAATTTAAAAATTTTATTAGGAATTTGTTACTAATATACCTTAGCAGTTATACATTCTGTTTATAATTTTAGTCATTTCCATACTGCTAGATTGTTTTGATCATTCTAATTTTTCATTACAAATATTTTAAATTGCACTGTCTCACTATAGCTAATCTTATAAGAAACTTATCTTAATTGCTGCCAAGGATTTTTCAGAGCACCAGAATTAGTTTTGGTGAGTTTCTAGGTCTTATGTTGTGCTGTTCTTATGAAATAGTTTTTATTTCCTTCAATCAACTCTTTAGTTACATCATCATTTCTAATTTTGAAAGTGTAATTTCATCAATTTTATACACCTATACATATTAATAGAACCTTTCAAGACTTTCTATTTCCTCTTGAGAAATGATTTAGAAATATTCTGCATGAACATTTTGTCTCTATTCTAGGTATTTTCATTTTCTCATCTTATTTAATGCACATTGTTGAAGTATGTGTATGAGTGTACATGTATATGAGCGTGTGAGTGTGTATAAGTGTGTGTGCGTGCATGTGTGTGAATGTGTTGTGTCTTGTCAATGCCATTGAGTGGCAATTGCTCCATGGCCAGAAGCAGACTTCCTGCCTTTGAATCCTTGTATCTGCTGCTCTTCTGCCACATTGCCCTGGGCTGATTTCCTCAGTTCTTTGACTTGGGCATCAGTGTCATTTTCCGCAGAAGAGAGCTGATTTTCAGCCTACTGAGTGATATGCCACAGTTCCAGTTTGACCTGCTGGTCCAGTAAATACCATGACCAAAAGCAGCTGAGAGGAGGAAAGGGTTTATTTCATCTTATCCTTCAAGGTCACAGGCTATTATTGAAGGCAGCTGGCATAGGAACCGATGCCAAAGCTGTGGAGGAGTGCTGCTTGTTGGCTTTATCCTCTTGCTCATGCTCAGTTGACCCAATTGTGTGGGGATGGTGCCATCCACAGTAGCCTGGACCTTACCATGTAAACCATCCATCAAGACAATTTCACCAGATCACAGGCTAATATGGGGAAAGCAATGGTTGAACTGAGGTTTCCTTTTCCTAGTTTCTCTAGGTTGCATTAAGTTGACAATAACTAACCAGTACAATCACCACTTGGTGTTGAAGACATATATGGCACCTTATATGATCTGTATGATTGCTAGCATCATGTACTGTGACATCCAACGTGTGTTCCTTCCTTTCAGTTTCTGATTTAATAACAGAATTTTTGTTGCTGTTAATATTTGAGAGAAGCTTATGACTGGTGGTAGTACTTTTCTTTCGCAGACAAAGAAACAAAGAATAAGAGGTCAAGTAGTTCTCCTATGACCTCCCAGCAATTGAAACCAGAACCAGGATTTGAATTCAGAAAGTTAAACTCTCCCCTTTATGCTGATACCAATTATTCTAAGGTTTGCAGCTGAGGCAGAGCAAAGCAAATGTGTTCAGCCCTTTTATCTTTCCTCTATAGTATGTTGAACAAATAGCCTGAACTGCTAAAAAAAATTCAATAACTGTATTTAGTCAATCATTGAATTATATGATACCATTAGAAACATTTCATAGAAAGTTAAAATACTAGGAAATTTAAAAATTTGTAAGAGGAGTCATGGTATATTGGGTTTTTAATGAATGGCATGAATTTTGCTAAGAACTTAACTTTTTAAGTTTCAAATTCTTTATCCACAAATTGTAAATAGACTAAAATTTTCATTGAGTAATGAATTTGCTTTATTATTGTTATTATTTCATGTATGTGAGTATTTTGCCTACATATATGCATTGCATGCACATGTGTGCCCACAGTAATCAGAAGACACTGTCCGATCCTTTGGAACTGCAGTTACAGTTAGTTGTAAAGCACCATGTGGATGCTGGGAACTGATCCTGTGTTCACTGCAAAATCAAGTGCTCTCGACCATCCAACCATCTCTATCATGAAATTAGGAATTTTTATAAAAGTACAAAAATATGATGTAATTTTGTACTGTAAAATAATAGTAGGAAGCCAGAAAGCTAATATTCAATGAAAAGGCTCTAATTCCAAATTTCATTTTACTGATCACCACACTGTATTGTAGAGTAGCACCACTTAGCAATTTTACGAAGTAGGAAATAAAAAAACGAAGGTTTTTTATTTTATTTTTTGTTCACATACAGTGTAATACTTGGATTAGAAATTGGCCAAACATTTGGGAGTGTCACTTTTTTTCATGTTACCAGAGACTCTCAAGAATGGGGCAAAAGTGTTGAGGTGGGAGATCTTCAAAATAAGAATTGTTGGAAGGAAAGGCAATATAATCCATACAATGGGAGGCAGGTCAGGATCCTTACAATTTGAACTTTCCAATACTAAATGAAGTAGGTACTGCTATGCTCCCTCTAAATCCTAATCCCAGCAATAATGGTACTGCAAGGTGGTACCTTTGGGTAGCTGTTGTGATGATGGCTCTTCTCTTCAGGGCAGGACTAGTACTAAGTGTTTCATTTAAAAAAGAGAGAGAGAAAACCTACAGGGATGGATACAGTGACATATGCCTTTAATACAGTACTCAGGGGACAGAAGCAGATAGACCCCTGTTAGTTCAAAGCCAGACTGTTCTTTATAGAAAGTTCTAAGGTGGAAGAAATTATAAAACAAAACCTTGACTTAAAAAAAATCAAAATATCAGAGAAACAAACAAAAGCCAGTGAGATACCCCAGACTGTCAACTTCTCCACTGTATGAAGAGACAGGAGAAGGTGCTACCTCTGAATTAGAACTCAAATATGCTCAAATTCTGATATTTGACTTCTGGTCCTCGGAATATTGAAAAATGAATGTTTGTAATTGTAATAACCCAGTGCATTCAACGTATCAATACAGAAAGTCTTTCAAAATGCTACTTGAGACCCCCACTCCTGATTTTAGTTCTCATATGTTTCCTTCTCCTGCACGTGGGAAAGATACAGTAATCCATTCATAATAAGATTTATCAAAAGCAGTAAATGCAACACCAATGATCAAGTTAAAAACAGTGTTTGTTGTCTCGGTACTCTTAGTTTTGTGGGGTTTTTGACACTTCTCACTGAGTTTCTTAATCTTTATTTATGAAATGAGTTTTACTGTTGTTAAACGTTCTTTTCAGGGTTGTGGCAAAAACTGAGAGAGGCCTTTGGCCAACGGGTGCTATAGCATTATATCCTCCAGCAAACACCTGGATAAACTTAGAAGCGGTTTCTTCCACACACTTTCACACTTAGATGTGACCATACTCTTCTTTATTTTGTTATGAGTTTTTTTTTTTGTCTGTTTGGTTTTGGTTTTGAGACAGGGTTTATCTGTGTGATACTCCTGGCTGTCCTGTAACTAGAACTAGCTCTTGTAGACCAGGCTGATCTCAGACTCACTGCGATCTGCCTGTCCCTGCCTCCAGAGTGCTGGGATTAAAGGCGTGTGCCACCACTACCCAGAACGACCATACTCTTCTTCTGTACCTCCTGTTTACAGCTTCCTTTTATTTTTTTTCAAGTAACATTTTTTCTTTAAAGTAATATATTTTTATTTTTTATTGATTTTTATTGAGCTCTACATTTTTTTCTGCTCCCATCTCGGCCTCTTCCCTCCCCCCTTCAACCCTCCTCCAAGATCCCCATGCTCAGAATTTACTCAGGAGCTCTTGTCTTTTTCTACTTCCCTTGTAGGTTAGATCTATGTAAGTCTCTCTTAGTGTTCGCATTGTTGTCTAGGTTCTCTGGGACTGTGGTAACATTTGTTTAACATCATAAGTAAAGTTTAGAAAAGCAAGCACCTATTGTTAAACACAATTAACAAAACATAAAACAAAATGGGAAAACAACATAGCTGGGCTCGAGCATCTTGGAAACATGGCAAACAGAAATATCTCAGTAGTTGATACTTTCATGGCCACATATGATATTACGATATTAGTCACCAACACTCCTTGATACAAGTATACTGGGCAATAAGAATTAATTAGATGTGTGCCCAAATGAAAATAACTGGGAGATTTCTTAAATTTGGAAAAACTATCTTCTAAGATGAAATTCTACTCATTGTATCCTGGAGAAGACAATACCAAGCTGCCCTCTGATGGGTCTCATATCATTGTACAACAGCAAGTGTATAGACAGGGACAGAAATCCCATGCTGTGTTGTTTCATTTCTGTCCTGCATTTAGGTCAAAGGTCCTTCTGAGTTCTCAGGCTGCATGCAGCCTGAGATAAGGCCCCACCTTTATTCCTGTCTCATAGACAGAAACCTCTCTCAAAAAACCACTATTTGAGTAGGTTATTCATTTTTCTTGAATTGTCTCTTTACAGTTTCTTAATAGGGCGTGAAGCAAAAGACCTAGCAAAGTCCTGAAAAATCTGGGAGCTGATAATCTGCATTGTCTGACTTCACTGAAGATAACTGGCAGCTACGGGTGGCAAGGAATTATCGCAATGGAGGTCTCTGTACGTCTTCCCCACATTGGTTGTTTAAGATGCTAGGAAGGGGCATAGAGCAGTCTAGTAATAGATTTTTTTATTGCTGGATCTGAAGACATTGAACTCCCAAAGTTGACAACCATCGCACTACTAGTGAGAAGTATCTCACTTGGGCAAGTCTGTTGTGCAAGAGCCTTGCATTCCTTCCCTCTGCTCTTCACAGGTCAAGTTCATGGGCTTTGATGTCTCAACTTTGTTGTTTACCCAGGGTACAGTGTAGGCAATGCTTCTCTGAGTTATTAAACCAGCTCAGCTCCACGTATTATCTGACATGCAACATCTTGGCAACATGAATTCACTTCTAACCATACTTAATGTGGCACCTGGATGAATATAAGTTGACACATCTGTGAAAGTTTTATGTTATGCCAAGCAAGAGTTGCTCTACAAGATCCTCCCACTAATTCAGGGAGGCCATCCCTGAGCCACTTGACTCGCATCCCAAGACTCACCTGCCTAATGCAGTAGAGACAGCATCTCCCTATGAATACAATTTGGCTCTCGGTGTCCCACAGTCATGCTTTCAAGTTTAACTTAGCCTTCTTATACTTCGTGCAGGCATTTATATGTTGAGAATGATGAGACCTGAAAACGTTAAAGACACACTCTCCACTTTCCTCCTGGGCCGTTAACTCATATATCAGTTTTAGTTGCCCTATTTCTTGACCCAATTTATAACCACATGTTAGTGCAAAGTTGCACTGAGTCTTCCTGACAGACTTCATTTGAAATAAATAGAACAGATGTTAAATAATATATATTGCTCATTATCATTATCGCTAATAGAGATTATTTACTAAATTTTTATTGCTTCATGTGATATTGCTGAGATTGTTAAAGTATAATGTCTCATGATTATCTCTGTTTTACTAAGGGGGAGATGGAGAAAGAATGGTTTTGATTGAATGTAGGGCATGTGTCTAATTTGATATGTCATGAAGACTTCAGTCAGGAGTTCAGTCCAGTGCTCTGTGTCTCAGAGAAAACGGAATGAAAAAAAGAGATACTTTCACCAATGATTAATAATATTCCCCTAATTTTCTTTTAATTAAATTGTATTTTAGATGACTTTTTTTAGATTTTACTAAAAAGAAAGTCTTCATAAAAAAAAAATTAGCCTCTTCTTTCTAATAGCCCCTTAATGGTACCTGTTGATTACAAAAATACACTCTTCAGCTCCAGACCTAGTACTTCTTTGTGTTCAAGTGGCACGACCATGTTGAATTCATGTCTTTGGTGAGTCAGATCTTTGCTGAGGTAGTTGAGACTTAGAAGATCAAATCTGCAATTAAAATACTGACTACTGCTAATTGAATCACTCACTAACTCTCTTAGGCTTCAAGGTGTAGTGTTATAAACATGACCAACAAGGAGAGCAGACTGTCTTAGCAGTGAATGTGACAACTGTGTGCCTGACAGACAGGGAAGGCCAACTTGCTTAGAATTTGGGTGTGTTCATAACATCCTGGACATATCTCCATCTTAACCATCTTCCAGGCTCTTGCCTTTTATGGCTTCTGCCCACATCACTTACCTTGTCTGAACTTCTCTAAGTTGTCAATAATGCCTGGCATGTGGCCTTTTTCTTAAGGTCTCAGAAGTTGCTTTGGGGGGCCAGACCCTGAGCTATTTATACCATGCCCTAATCATTTGTCGTTACCATGGAAGCCAGATGAGAGCCAGGCTAATAGGTCAGGAGGATAGTCGACATTCCTAAAGATTAAAACCATTCTTTGTGTGTTGTAAGACATCTCAAATCATCTTGCTATCAGAATTGGTTTAGGAAAAGTCAAAGATTGGTTCAGATTTTCTGTCTCCAAGTCCACTGCCTTTTCTTATTTTCTAAGGAAAGCTTACCATGTTATGACTTCACTGAGAAAAAGAAAATGAGGGATAAATGAGAAGAATCAATATTCATATAATGCCCCACTGAGTCTCTTGAACTCTGTAGCTTAAAACAAAACTTATGCTATCCCTGTGAAATCTCTGACATATCACTTAATGTAGGCTAGATTTGGGACTCTAGGAGGTCATGGGATTCAATGAAGGTCAAACAAAAAGTATCAAAGTCAGAATTGCACAGACATTTTGACTTAAAAAATCGATATTTTTATCCTACAATTGCATGCTTTTTCCAAACACAGCTTAAAATTGGCCTTTCATTCCTGTATGCAATTGAGTAAAAAAGATCTTCCATAACCAAAAATAAACAGCAAAAATAAACCCCGTGTGAGTTATTTGACTCACATTACAGGATGAGTCACCCCAGAATAAAAAGACAAAGCAGAAAGAGACTGGCCTGAACCTTTGATTTGCTCCTGAGCTGAGGGCCCTGGTGGAAGTCCCCTTTGGAGTCCAGACTTTTGCAAGTTGTCCCATCACATGGAGGACACCTGTCTCTGAAGCGTTTCTTTCTGTTTTGTTTTTAAGCTCTTGTTGCATGCTTCAGTTATTTCAAGTTTGTTGATGGCTTTGGGACCAAAATAGGCTTTTCAGAACGGCACAGTGAGAAGAGTAGCTAACTGGGACTAGAGCAGACACTGAGATCTGATGTGCCATGGGGTCTGAAAGTCACCTTCAGAACTCCAGCTCTTAAGCAAAGTTTGAAGTACAGGTGCTTTTCCTTTTCCAAACTGTGTATAAAGTGCCTTTATTAAGAATAAAACAAATAGTAAATGATAATATGTTAATTTGATATGGAGGAAACAGTTGTTCTTATATATACAAGTACATGATCTGGTACAGGTAATTTAGAATCTCCATGCCTTAATGTCTTACCTTTGAGTTAACATGATAGTAAGCCAAAGACTGTTCTGGGCACAAGGATCCTGCATCCCACACAGCACATGGTCCTTTGCGTCTTATATTATCCTATGGATGCATTCCAGTGGTATATTTAAATAATCCTACAAAACACTTTGTATTGTCGATTTTTATATTAAAAAAAGACACAGAAATGGCCAGTGTTGCCCTCCGTTTACCTGTTTGAACTAACTTGTCTTATTTGGTGGCAATCAGCTTACTGATCAACGAAAGTTAATGGAAATGAAATTCTACTCTTAATTGAGTCATGATATTGAAGCAAAGGAAAGTCAAAGCGCTACTCTGTCTTTTCTCTAGATGTGTGGTTCCATAGATGTAATGGTGATAAAGCTAATCACATTCTTGCTAGGGATTATGGTAATAGGTAATAAAATGGGATAGAAAACAAACACTATTATCAATAACTTGAGAAATAATCTTGAGGGTTACCTATTTCAGGTATAAGAGATGGCACCTTTTAGTATTTATCATGGTATCTTTGGCAGGAAAGACCAACTCTAGCAAAAAGCAGCTGTGAATAGCCCCTCTTCGGATTCTTAAGATGCCTGGTGTCACCTGCACTCATGAAGTAATAATGATGGTAACCATGACAATAGCAACAACACTGAAACTAGCCGCTGTCAAAAGTATGCACAGGGCACTGAGTTTGTGGTCTTATATAACCTGCAATATTTCATATTCACAGGTTAGCATCATATGGTATACTCTATAGTGTTCTGGGAAGAGATCATGGCTGGCTGTAAGATGCTTTCATTATAGACAGCAAGGAACCACATCACCTATCAGATAATTTTTTTTTTTGTTGGTGGTGTTATTTGAGCATGAAGTGTCTTCCTGAGGCTTATGGATCTGAACACAAGGACCCCATCTAGTTTGAAAGATAGAGGAAATAGACTGTTGCTGGAAAAAGTTGTTTATTCACTGGGGGGGGGGGTCAGAAAGGGAGGTTTTGATCATGACTACACATGAGACTTGTCTTCTGTTCCTTCAGTCATACCCTTTGCACCATGACGGATGGTGAACTGCAAACCAAAATACACCATTCTTTCCTTGAGTTGCATCTTATCAAGTCTTTGATTTCAGCAGCAGAAAAGTCACTAATACATTGGGCTATGTTTCTGTGTTTGAATGTTCCCTGTGGGCACTAGGCATGGGGTCACAGAAGCATGTTTCCTTGAAATCCAAGTGCCCCTTCCCGTCATTGTTCAGGAAAAGGCTTACTTTCCTATGAAGATTTCGGTCAATTACCAAAGTTGGGGAGCCCTTTGCCTACTGCCCACATGAGGGAAGATTCCAAAGCATGTAGGATACAATCACAACCATAGATCTAGAGGCATTCTAATTGCCATTCTTGGCTGTGGCAAGAAGGAGTGTCTGAAAGCAAGTCATTGAGAGTCATGGCAAAAGAGAATATTCCTCACCTTACTTTTGCATTCCTAGACCTGAAAGATTTGCCTATTATGGGCAGAGTTACCGTGCTTAAGTCCTAATTCTATGCATCTACCACACTGAGGAGGAATGCACCCCAGTCTGTGAGGCCTTGTCCTCCAGTGGAGTTTTCTCTTAGTCTTTATAGATCTCTCCCATGTCCCATAAAGTGCCTGACCTTTAGATGATGACATAGTAGGAGGAGTGGATCCCTTCCGTGTGTATGTAATTATCACTCTCTTTGTTGACAAATGCCTCTGTGGATGACTCAATATGATGAAGAAATTTGTGTTGTTTACTGATGTGTATCGTCACCTTTGAAAATAGCCCAGTGGAGATACTGAAACTGGGAAAGGAAAGCGCGTAAGAATCAACTTCTACACACACAACACCTCTCTGTGGTCATTCAGATCCCATGTAAACAAACTGCAAAAGAGCAGAATAGGCTGTTTGAGGGTGGAGCCTCGCATCTCTGCTATGGAGAATCCGGATATCTTACAACAAAACTGGAGTTACACTGGGAAAGATTACTGCTTACAGTTGTCATGACTTCCTGAGCTCTGAGCTTGCTGTCCATGCCTGAGGCAACCAAGGACACCAAGGCTGTTTGTCTTTGTCATTGGGTATGATAGTTACCTAGAATCACTTGGAAAGAGAGTCTCTATGAGATATTTTTTTAGATCAGATCATCGTGTGGGCATGTCTGGTGGGGGGTTATCTTAAGTTAATTGATTTTGGAAGACCCAGCTCAGTGCATGTGACACCACTCTCTTGTCTGGGGATGAGGGATGGACCTGAGCTGTGTAAGGGTGGAGAAATTGAACAAGAAAATAGCACAAAGGCATTTTATTTGTGCTCTTGACTGTAGATATGATGTGACTTAGTTATTTCAGGTTCCTGCCTTGACCTCTCCAAAATCAGGAACAGTAACCTAGAATCATAAGTCAAATAAACTCCCCTCAGTAGCTTTTTGTAAAGGTATATTATCTCAGAAGTAGACATGAAACCAGGACAGCTGACCTACCTATCATTCAGTGCTCCTTCTAGGATGAGTGTTTTCAGGCGAGTATCTGCATGATATAAAAAGATCATGGTTCCTTTTCAGTATACCTATCTGTACGACTTTCTAGAATGTCTCATAGCTGAATTTTACTTTTCTCTTCCAGTCCATTTTATACTAGCTTACCCATTTGTCCACTATGTGGCTGAACTGTTTCTCTGAAGCCACGTCAAAGTCCTATAGTTTGGTTGTGGCTGTTGTGGGTTTGGGTGAACCAGTCAGCTAGAAATGCCAGAATTTCACACTGAATTTACCATTTTGAAGAGGCACTTGCTATGCAGATCTCAAACAATAGCAACAGATTTAGAGGCACCTCTGGCAATGTTCTAACCAGCCTGACCCAGCATGTTCCTGCTGCTAGGGCCCTTACATTCCTGCCTGTTCTCCAAAGCTCATTCCCCATTAGCTCTTGTATCTCTTGTAGTGAGTATCCTTCTAATAACTTATACTTCTCTGCATGCTGGAGACTTGTTTTGTTTTAATTTCAGCAAAACACTTTCTAAAACACTGCACGGTCACAATTCTATTCACACACACATATAGAACTACCTAATTAGGAGAAAAAAAGAAGAGGTGAAAAAGTTATATAAATTAATGTGATTTTGTAACTATACCCAAATCAGGATGTAGTTAGTAATAAAGACAATAAAATATTCATAGTACTGATTTTTATTAGCGTATAGCTCTAAAATGCTTAAGCTACTCAAGGCAAAATGTCTAAATCTTGCTCTTCACATTTTTAATTCCCTAGCATGTTGGCAAATGTTTAACAAGAAGGGCTTCAGAAAGGAAGCAGGCATTTCGTTGTAGTATCTTGTCAGCCTCCATGGTGCAAATCATGCCTTAACAGCGAATTTCAAGGTGAATGGGAGGTCAAGAGCTGACGATGCCCAGAGTCATCTTTTGTGGACTGAAACGGGTCACCTCCAATGCACCCACTGCTATTGACTTGGAATAATTTTTTCAGATTCTGCTATCTATGTCATCCACACCAAATTTATTTAGGTTATCTTTAGGACTCACCTGGGGAAGATAATATGATTTTACGTGTGAATTCAAAGTTGTACAAAAGGTAAATTATACATATCGCCATCATGTTGATCAAAATATTTAGCCAAATGTGTGAATTCATTTTGAATGGAGTCAACTGAAAACACTTCTGAATGGATACATCATCACAAGAACTGTACTATGATCAAATTTCCATTTTTAAACGGAAAAAAAATGAAATATGTTTGCACTTCAGAAAATTCTATTGCCAGCTTGCTGGAAGTTTGTAGACACAGTGCTTCAACTGACAACATACACCAGTGTGGCGGGCAAGCTACCAGAAGGGAGGACTGCAAATATGAGATGTTCCACACAGGAAAAGAGATACACGCAAGTGAGACCCGGAGCTGAACTCAGATGACTTCAGAGGGCTCGTCTCCCACGCCAGTAAATGTGTAGAGCCCTACAGAAATTATCTAGGGGAACCGAAACAAATTCCTTACAACTTTGGAACACATGCTCTCAGCCTGTTTAAAGCAGCCTGCTGGAGCCTGCACAGTGGCTCTTCCTGTGTTCCATTGTGACACAACTCAACTATTGATGACAGGTGTGTTGTTTGGGAGGGTAGAAAAGAAGCTTTCGTGGACCCCGCAGTTGAGGGAGGAAGGGTTTGGAGGGAAGTAAGTTCTGATTGGTTTAAGCTAGCTTTGGTAGTTGCCATTCCCATTACTCTCCATCGGTTTAGGAAGGGCTGCTGAAACTGGCCAAGAGGACATAAAGAGTATCTGGTGAAAAGAAGATGGCCGCTGGCAGACTGCCCAAGTCCCAGTGGAAGTCCTCCAAGTCCATGTGCATAAAAGCAGTGCTACTGGACTTAGTGAGCTAAAAATTAATGAAATTTTACATTAATTAGACAAAATTTATAAAAGTAGGACAGAAAGTTTTGACAGAGCTGTGACTGGGAGTCCTGAGAGGAGTTGGGGGTGGCATCAAAACTCGTTTGTCCTTTTTCTAAGTTACTCTGTTTAGGTGCCATCACATACGCTCGCACATGTGCGCGCACGCACACACACACACACACACACACACACACACACACACACACAGAGCCTACTTTTAAATAATTATTACAATTATCATGGCCTGTCATCTAACAAGTATTAGTGGAATTCCTGGGCACCATTCTAGAACCCCCATTTCTAGGTTTGAAATACGGTGCACATGATGAGAGGGGAGCTATCGTTTCAGAAAAATTATGTTTCACTGACTAGCAAGTGTTTTTTTAATTAACCTTTTTTATTTTACATCTCTGCCTCAGTTCCCCCTCCATTCTCTCCACCCACAACTTCCCCCGACATTCCCTTCTCTGCCCAATCCACTCCTCCTCTGTTTCTGTTCAGAAAGGGGCAAGCCTCCCATGGGTATCAACAAAGCATGATATGTCAAGTAGCAGTAGGACCAAGCGCCTTCCCTTGTATTCGGGCTGGACTAGGCAACCCAGTGTAAAGAACAGGTCCCCCAAATCTGGCCAAGGTGTTAGGGACAGTCCCTGCTTCCATTGTTAGGAGTCTCATGAATAGATCAAGTTATACTTAGTCTGTAACCTATATGTGTAGAGGATAAGTCGGTTCTGTGCAGGCTCCCTGGTGGTCGGTTCAGACTTTGTGAGTTATTACATGCCCAAGTTAGTTGTTTCTTGTGATGTTGTGTTTTCCTACAATCCTTTTTGCTTCTCTTTCGCAGGATTCCCTGAGCTTGACCTAAGGTTTGACTGTGGGTCTCTGCATCTGTTTCCATCAGTTTTTGGGTCAAGGCTCTCTGATGACATCTGGGCTAGATATCAGTCTATGAGTATAACAGAATATAGTCAGGTATCATTACATTGACTTTTTCCCAATTGTGTTTGGATCTATCCTAGGTCTCTGGGCCATCCAGCCTCTGGGTCCTGACACTCCAGGCAGTGTTAGGGGTAGGCTCACCCTCATGACACGGATATGAGTCTGGATCAGTCATTGTTTGGCCATTCCCACAATCTCTGTACCAACCTTATACCCTGCACATTCCATACATAAGACAGACTGTCGGTCAAATGTTGTATGGCTGGATTGGTGTCCCAATCCCTCCACTGAAAGTCTTTCCTGGTCACAAGAGGTGACCAGTTCAGCCTGTGTATTCAGTACTGGTAGGAGTCCTAGCTAGGGACATCCGTATAGATTCCTGGGAGTTTTCCTTGTACCAGGTTTCCACCTGACCCCCAAGTGCCCCATTTTCCAGTCAATTCTCCCAGTGCTCTCTCCCTCTAGCCAACCCCCAACCTAGTCCCTAATGTTTGCATCTGTACCTTCCCCCAGTGTACCCAAAAAATCTCTTCTACTTCCCCTTCTCAGGGAGATCCATGCATCCCACCTTGGATCTGCCTTGTCTCTCTGGGTCTGTGGATTGTAGCTTGGTTATCTTTTATAGTTATTATCCTCTTATAGGTTAATAAATACCATGTTTGTCTTTCTGGGTCTGGGATAACTGACTCAGGATGATTGTTTTTCCAGTTTCATCTATTGGCTTTCAAATTTTTTGCTGTCACTGTTTTTAACAGCTGAGTAATACTTCATTGTGTAAATGTACCACTTTTCTTTATCTGTTCTTTGGTGAGTGGCATCTAAATGGTTTACAGGTTCTAGCTATTACAAATGACACTGCTATGGACTTAGTTGAGCAAGTGTCCTTGTGGTATGATTGAGAATTCTTTGGATATATGCCCAAGAGTGGTATAGCTGGGTCTTGAGGTAGATCAATCCCCAATTTTCTGAGAAACCACCATATTGATTTCCAACGTGGCTGTACAAATTTGCACTCCCACCATCAATGGAGGAGTGCTCCTTGCTCTACATCCTTTCCATCATAAGCTGTCATTTGTGTTTTTGATCTTAGCCATTCTAGCAAGAGATTCTTTAATATCCCATTAAACACCTCAGTAAGTGGAGTCCAGCACACTGATGCAACTTGGTAGGGTAGAGATAACTTAGTGACAGGGCACTTGATTGATGTGGCTGAGAATATTCTTCTCAAGAATTCTGGTATGGTGCAGCTTCTCAGAAATGCGACTCATCTTGTAGGTTGCTTGCAGAAGCATTTCATATGGGTAAAAAGATGAAAGTAGATCTAAAAGGGTTTAGAATGTGAATAAATGGTACATGCAAATAGAAAGAAAGGGCAACCTAGTAAGTATGAAACATATGGAATACATATGTATTCATGTCTGACCAAAAAGTAAGTTCCAGAAGCAGCACTTTGTAGGACTCTGTGGAGCAAACAATTGAGAGAATGAATCCATTGTCTTCCCTATTTCTTTGAAACAGACAAAGAATCTCTAAGACTGTCCCAGGTGGGTTTCTGAGAGTTTCCAGGACCCAACTGAGAGTTCAGGTAGATGAAAAGCTTTAAACACTGACAAAATGGAATTCTTGAAAGTGGGATGGAAAAGAGTAACGCTGAGTGAATTGAATTTAGGCATCAAAATCTCATAAAGAGAGGAATCTGAAGAAGAATAAAATGATCTTACAAGGGGCATTCTGACGCATTCTGAAGGTAATTCAAGCAAGCCTGAATAATTAGGGAGGAGTAGCTTATCTGGCTAAAACTACTTGCCCATGTCATTCATTAAAATACTCAAAACAATTTTCTGTGTATGGGTGTTTTGCCTGTGTGAGTGTATTCACCATAGGTATGCCTGGCCCATTAGAGGTACAAAGGGACACAGGATATTCTGTAACTAGAATCACAGATGGTTATGAGTCACCATGTGGATAGTGGAAACCAAACTCAGGTCCTGTGCAAGAGTTGCAAATGTTCTTAACTGCTGAGCCATCTTCCTAGTCTCCTTCATAGTATTAAGAAGATGCTTCAAAAGTTGTTCAATGAGTTCTGTGTAATTTCTGTCAGGATTCAAAGTAAACTTCTTACTTTTTTCACATGATGACAAGCTGATACAAGCTGACAAACTTATGCAGAAGTATAAATAATCTACAAAAACAAAACAACTTTGAAAAGTCGCAAACTTGGAAGACAAATACTAAATATTCATAGCTCATTTAATTCTTGCTGTAAACCTAGGATAACAAAAGCCCTATAGAGAGTCAACAGAAACTGATAAGTAGGTTGTCAGAACAGAAGTGTGAGACACACATTCACATACATGTACTTTACAGGGTTTCAAAAGCAAGTTCTTGGGGAAGGAAAGTCTTTAACAAATGGAAAAATGGATATGCATATAAAAATAATCTTTAACCAATTCCTTATAACATACACACAAATAAAAACAAGTTTGGCATGCTCCTAAATGTCAGATATATGATCAGAAAACTTCCAAATGATAAGCCAAATCCTTTGTAACTTTAACTTATGTAAAATTTCATTTAATGGAAAATCTGCTCTTGAATGTCAATAATACAAGCTACTAACTAGGATAAAAAATATATCTGGTGCACATCTCATTGTGACTTTCCACGTGCTGACACCTGGGCTGATAAGGAGACTGGTAGAGCTGGAGAGACCCAGGAAATAGCACCGGGACCTGATTATGGCTGACTTGCTGCAAAGCCCATTCAAGTTCTGCAGCACAGAACAGCCTATCCCAGTGGGAAGGTGCTCGCCTTCCAGAGGGAGAGATGAGACCATCTCCAAAGAGCTAAAACAGGAAATACAGCCCGTTCACTGCCATCCAAAGTGTTGTGACAGCTCAGTGGGTCAAAGAAAAGTCTTCTCACTAAGGGAGACTAGATGAAAAAGGGCACAAGTTGGCAGAGCCTGTCATCCTTTCCTGGGCCTTCTGGGAGGGGTAGGACAAGAGCAGATTCAAATGGAAGGAAAGAGCCTTCTCACTGGAGGAAACTGGGCACAAACACCCTTAGAAATAGAAAACAAATAGAAAGCTCTTGGAAAACGCTGCTGTGTAAGTTCTTTTGAGAAGAGCCATCTGATTTTGTTACTACCACAAAATACCAAAGGCTGGGTAAGATATAAAGAAAAGAGTTTTATCGGCTCTTAATTCTGCTGCTGGAAAGTCAAAGCAGCATGGCATTAGTGCCTGATAATGTTTTCCTGGCTGCATCTTAGCAGGGCAGCTAAGTGGGCAGGCTTTGAAGCCACCCATGAGAGCATAGATGCAACCTGAGACAGCCAAACTGACTCCATCTTTACCCTCAGCTGTAGAAATTAATGCAGTCCTGAAGACCTACCTGATTCACGCCTTCTAGAGGGCATTAATCCCTTCTAGAATTAGGCCTGCTGTGGCCTGATCACTTTCCACTAGCCATGCCCCTTAATGATGCTCCATCCAAAAATCCCCTGGAGATTACCACTGGGGTCCAAGCTTCTAAGCACATCAACAGCTGGCGGGTAGAGCATGTCCAACATGTCCAAACACAGCAGACATCTGTGGAAATCATAAAGAGCAAAACAGACTTTAAATTTTCAGCAGGGGTTGCATGATAGTGTATACTATGAAGCCCCAAGAAAATGTATGTTTCCTGGATGGTCAGCAAACTTGCAATGAATAAGTAGTAAGGATGATGTGTTCTGAGTTCTGGGATTTGGATAACATCAGTCTTTTAAATACCCTTTGTGTATTGAGAATTCATCCTGAAGAGTTAAAAAGTACCAGAAACGTTTAATATAGGTGTAGTGCATCCACGGAGGTTTGCTGATGAAGACCTCCCTATAACGCATCCCACATTTCCTCAAAAGGTTCCCACGTCCTCCCTTTTCTGTGCTGCCAGCCACTTCCAGCTCTGAATCGTGTCTTCACTTTGACTGCACTACACACTACACCATTTTCTAACAAGGTGCTAAAGATAGGAACACTCAGAGGAGGTGATTTTATCACAGCAAACAACACTTTGCAGGAAGCAGATTCCTATCTGTAGCTCTGGGCAGCAGTCAAAAAGCAGCCCCCCTCCCCCCGGATTACTGCAAACGAGAAGATCTTAGCACAAGGAGAAATCTTCAGTCTGGAAACTGCAAGCTTGATGCCTGTCTGTGTCTTGAAATCCAAGGGGGTAGGCTTCTATGCAAGCGATTACATCCCAGAGGTCATTTTGCAAGTCTGTTCAGGGATTGAACACCTGTTGAGTACTCGGTGTGTGTCACACATGATGCTTATGTAATTGGAATGAGCAATTGCCGTTTTGCCTGTTGAGGATGCATTCTCTACCTCCTTTTGGTCATACTCAATGTTCTTTCTTATCCCTACCCTGGACAACCCTGGACTCACACAGCCATCTCCCCGCCCATATTCATCTATCCTCCAAACTCAGCAGATGTTCCAGATGTGGGCTTGGGACCTGATCCTAGCTATCCAGAGGCTTCTGCTGAAGATAAATGTTTTTTTCTTCTTACTAATCTTTTATCATGTGTTTTGCATGTGCATTTATGTTGGGGTATATTCAGGTAAGTGTAATTATCCATCGTGTTCAGAAAAGGTTGCCAGTTTCCCGTGGCTGGTGTTATGAATGGATGTGAGTCACCCAACAAGGTGCTAGAAACCAAGCTTGGGCTTTCCAGAGGAGCAATAAGTGCTCTTAAGCACTGAGCCATCCATCCAGCCTAAACAGTCTCCCATCTTTAATTATAAAGCACCAGTAAATAATCTCAAGACTGCCAGGAGAATACAAAAGTCCATTGCAATTGTGACTGAATAAAACTAGCTCTTGGTGAGGAGTAGAATCAGAACTGAGAAGTCAAGACCTGAAAATGGGAATCTGTATGCAACCTCAGAGCAGAGCCAGCCCAGTGTTCTCACTCTGTTTGAGATGTTCAAAGTAGGTTGGAGCCTCTTGCTATGAAGAGGGAGTGCTCTGATTAATTCAGGACAGGTGAGACGCAGTGGTACCCACCGATATCCGAGCCCTGACCTGGAGAAGAACCTATGGAGATACGGAGATATGTATGTATGTATGTATGCTGTTCTGTAGTCCCTCTTCCAACGCTGAGGCTTATGGTTCACTGGACGTCTTGTGTCACTTCTCTGTGCCTTGTAGTCAGTTCCAAGGAGGCACCAGAGCTCTGAGTCCTCACTGTGTGAACCTCACATCCTGACCAGCTTTAGCATTTTCCTGCTTACAGGATGGCAAAGCTGAGCAGTCCCAGGCATCTTGGATGGACACCTCTGTGTCCATCAAATCTGTAAAATATACTTTTTATTGCCAATGATATCCATTGATCTTAATAATCTCAAATCATGATTTTCTTATTCTACTATTTCTGTTATCTCACGACAATCTTCCCAGATAAACATTTCTCTCATGGAGCCAGGCAGATGTGACGTTCATCCCAACAACCTTTCTTCTGTCTAGAAGCAAACGCTTCTACAAGATGCATGGGACCTCTCAACTTTGCTGCTGGAGATTCATAAGACTAAAACTGCTGAAGAGATGGAGCTGTTTCCTCTTGCTCCGAATTCCAGCACTCCAGAGCTCACTACATGTTGATGGTCAGTGTATATTTACCAAACAAAACTGCTGGGTGTGCCTTGTTCCCATGACATGAATACCCAGAGTGAAAACCGAACACCTTCAATTCTCTGGAAGTCTGATGTACTAGTTTGTCATTAATTATCCAGCAATCGGAGCGTTTGGGCTTAATATTTTAAGAAGCAGAATTTTAATGAGAAATGAAGTGTAAATATTTATGCCTCAAAACAACATACCAGCAATTAATAGGAGCTTCTGCCTTAAGTGTGAGGGTTTCTGAGCACCCTGTTCCCTAATTATATTCCCAGCCTGTATCTAAAGGCATGGGCTATTTTGACTCTCCCTTTTGCCTGGCCTCATTTTTCTAAGTACAAAAGTTCAGGGATAAATATAGTGCCCAAATCGGTCTCCAAGAACTAACCCAGAATAAGCATGGTGAATCTATATAAGAAATCTGATTATATTATCTTGTGGAAAAAAAATTGTTTTTTTTTTATGTCAACCTGCTATAAATTTCTATAATTGTCTAAACAGGTATTCGTCTTCTCCAACATCTGCTAACTCTGGCAGGCCCCAAAATAAACTTCCACATTAGCAACTTGCACTGAAAAAAAAAAGAAACCATTTATCCAGAAACATCTGGTGAGCTATTTTCTGTTTTCTTCCCTCCCCTTCTCAGGTCTGTGGAAGCAGGAAGAGGTGAGTGATGCAGCCCAAGATTTCAATCTCAAGGAGCAAGACTCACAAGGAAAACCGCTACTTGAGAAGGGAAAACAAGAGTGAGAAACATTTCGGGAGAAAGAGATGGAGTAGATGATGGGCGACAGCTGTGGGGTGTGAACACAGCCCTGGAAGCCCAACGTGCGATGATAAATTCAATTATGTACTCAAATCTTCTGGGAAGATTTAGGCAAGCATCTTTCCCTCCGAGCCAACCTTGTAAATAATTGTAATTTCAGTCTTAGAAACATCTCATGATCCTTACACTGAAGGACACGCATGGATATGTTCAGCATACAGCAACATTGGATATGAATGAATTGAATCGACTGTAAACAGACAGGCTAGTGTTGCAGAAGACACCGTCTGTGAGAGTATGAATGGGGATATCCCCATCACTCTGACACAAGGTGCTTAGATATTCAATTTTTTTCCTGGATCATTGGCATATCAGTTACTCTGTTTTCAGTCCACTGTGATGTGATCAATTCCTAAGAAAATTGGAATTACTTATTTTGGCTTTGAGGTTCAGATGCCTCAGTCTATGGTCAACTGATTCCCTTGTTTATGAGCCTGTGGCAGAGCAGAAACCTAATGGTAGAACACCATGGTGGAAGAACAGAGGAAATGGAGAACAGAATTTTATGGGAGAATGCTGGGTGGAACAGGAGTAGGAGGAAAAAAGAAAAGTGTCAAAGAGTATAAGACATGACACACCTCCAAAGGTATCCCTGTCACCCTGTGACCCACTTCTTCCCCTCATGGCATCTGGCATCCCTGTGGGAACCGGAGGACAAACTTTCGGAATCACTTTTCTCTCTCTACTATGAAGGTTTGGGGATGGGGGCTAGCTCAGGTCTTCAGACCCGGCAGTAAGTGCATTTATCTTCTCAGCCATCTCTCTGGTTCCTTCACATTCGAATAATAACTCATTAGATATTCCATGAAGGTGAGAGTACTTCCATGAACTTGAACTAGCACCTCATTCAAGGCTAAGTCCATTCTTACTTTCTTTTCTTTGAAAACTCCTTCAGAGAATCAAACATGCCTAAATTTCAATTGTTTACGTCCCATTGGATTTCACACAGTCCTGAGTAACCACAGGTAACTAGGAAAAGATTGTAGGGGCAGTGTTGGAAGCAAAGGTGATGGCACCATTGTGCTTCTGGCCTTGGCCTTTCTAGTGTATGCACAGTGGTTGTCCTGGGAAATCCTCAGTGCTTGCCTCCTTAAAAAACTATGCAGCTTCACACACAGGTTCCTTTGCAAACGCAGTTAGCTGGGGGAGAGATTCTCAACATGGGTTTAATGGCTCTCTTAAGCTGGTGCGTTGCCTCCATTTGAAGATCTTAGTCATGATCTATCTTTCACTTTCTACACCTATGTGTATTAATTATGTTGTTATAATAGATGCATTTTGAAAGCCCAGTGCTGTTTCATAAGATGTGTTTCTTCCTCACCTGATGAAGACATTGGATATGAAGAGAGAGATTGTACTCCACACAGCCATCCAGGGATGGGGACGCTATAGACAATATGTTGTCAGTCTGTGTCTTCACAGCCATTCCCATCTTCAGGCAGATGGAAAAACAGATCATGAGCAAGCATGGTGATATTTTTGAAAGATGGATATAGGTGTCCCTCTGTCCTGAGCAGCATATCCCAGAGAAGTGAGGATGTGTGCTCTCTGGATGGGTGTCCATATCTTGAGCACAAGGCTACACAGGTTCTGCTTGCTTCTTCAGAATGGCAGAACATTGGGGTCTCAGGAGAGTGGCTCTTGGAACCTGATTATGTGGCTTGACCTCCCATCCAGGTATCAGTTTTAATCATTAATGGTTTGTTTACCTGTGAAACAGTCATGATAATACGTATTAGAATAAACAATAAGACTTCACATGTTTAAAAGGCACAACAGCATCTATAATATTATATGATTACTATTTGTTATTCATTTATTTAGCGGCATTGTGGATAAAACCCAAGGTCTTGTTCCAGTACTCCACCATGGATCTAAACCCCCATGTCTCATACTAGTTTTACAATTCCTAGTTGGTAGATGCAACAGATGAGTGATGTCTAGCCTAATAGAAGGGTTACCAGCATCCCAGCAGAAACACTGACATCTCAGTTGCCTTCACTTTTGGGGGTATCATTTCATATATCTGATTCCTTCCATTTTTACTTTATTTAACCTGGATTGATCATTGTCGCCTGTCACCAAAACTCCTTTTCTTGTACTCCAGTCACCTTGTCTTTATTTACGAATTTGTTGATGTGAACTAGGAAGATTCCGAGGCCTAGTACTGCAATTCCAACAACTCAGCTCTCTGTTGCCTATTTAATTCTTTAAAAGCAATTGACATCTTAGACACATATATAAAGATATTATTGCACTTATAACAAGTAATTTATACATGCAGGATATTACATCCTGACAAGACAGATGGCTACTGTTATTTTATTCTATCTTCTCTATTTTATGCTAAAGGCTACTTCATACTCCATGTTTACAAATGCAGGCTGTATGCAAATGTTATGTTCTTTTTTATTTTTATAATCACATTTCTAAGATTAATACTTTAAATACAGCAATCAATTTAACAGCAACTGGCACCCATGTGAGATGTTTTTCATTATTACACTTATATTAATGTGTGTGTGTGTGTGTGTGTGTGTGTAGATTCTCATGTCACAGCATGCATATGGTGGTCAGAGGACAAGTTGCCAGATCTAGACTACATGGGTCCCAAGAATGAAACTTAGCTTATAAAATCGGTGGCAAGTCTCCTTACCCCTTCAGCCACCTCTTTGGAAGACAGGGTTTTTGGTGTTGTTGTGTTGTTTTGCTTTGCTTTTTTGTATGTTTTTCGAAAGAGGTTTCTCTGTAGCTTTGGATCATGTCCTAGAACTCACTCTGCAACCAGGCTGGCCTCGATCTCACAGAGATCCACCTGTTTCTGCCTCCCAAGTGATGGGATTAAAGGTGTGCGCCACCACTGTCTAACAGAAGATGGGGTTTTGTGTACGCCCTTGAGAGGGTGCCTAGGTCACTCAGACAGGTTCATTCACTTCGGTCTATAAGTCATTCTAGTCTTTTGCAACATATCACATCTGTTACGAGTTTTATTTAAATTCTGCAGACTGAATGAGATTGTTCTTTGACATCTGGCCTCAGTCATGTGCTGTCTGCACAGGTTCTTCCTACCCACAGCAGTTCAGCTGAAGCACACTGCTTTTCCAGCCTGGGTTTAGAATCTTGAATCTTGGTTCAGTTTTGTTTGTAGGACATTTTTTTTTGTTGTTGTTGTTGTTTTTTTATTTTATTTATTTATTTATTTATTTATTTATTTATTTTTTGCTTTTTTGCCAGTTGGCATAAGTTTTCTTAGAAATAACACATTTCGGAGAATTTTAGGTGTCAACATAAACCTATCTCATTATTTAGAGCCACCTGGCGTTCTATGTGATGTTCAAGAGTATTACCTATTCCATTTTAAAGTGATATCCATCCCAGTTTCTTGTTTTTAAGCAGGAATACAATGAGAATCTGTACTCTTCTTTCTCTGTGTTTAGGATAAGTGTTTCTTCAGGAAGGATAGCAAGAGCCATGAGTACTGCCAGCGTGCCTTCTGGGTGGGTTCTGGAGTAGTCACTCCTGCTCAACCTTTGTTTAAGTGATATCGGTTTTTCCATTTTCACCTAATCACAGGGTGACAAAGAGCCCCCTGGTGATTAAATTTGCATCTCACCATTCAGGAGCCGCCCTTCATGCAGGTATTACTCTCTTGTACCCCCTTTCTGGCTGTCTCATGTTCAAATCTTTACTGGCCTATGAGTCTTCATCCACTTCTCAAAACATTTATGTATTTCGAATACAGCCACTTGGTTGCTACATACACCAAAGCTTCTCTCATTATGGACTTTTACTTCTGTTCCTCTATCCCTTCTAATTTGCTTAGGACTGCAGGTGTTTGGTTCTCCTGAACTCACTTTTGACCCCATTTATTGACATATTTGTGAAGACAACTGTGTCTCTTTCAGATATGCCCTGTAATGGCAGTGGTCTTACATCCATTTTGAACTTTTGAATGACTTGTTGAATCTAAATGGTGACTTCCTGAATTTAAGGGTTTGCTTTCTCGAAGACTGTTCTATGCATTCTTGAAAGGTTATGGGGTACATTTATGGCCATTTCCCCCTTGAAGTTGGGTCTTCTCTCAGATCTGTGGGAGAAGACTATGAGAAAATCGTAATTAAACTATATCCAGATATTATGAGGATATAATTGCTAAAGCTGACACAATTCAGCATTGCTTCTTGTTCTACATAAACACATTGATGTATTGATTGAAAGAAGACAAACTAAGAGCATGATATGACTGTGACTATCTCCTGTTCCTTTCACAGCTAAAACACATCCATAGAAACCTTTGCTGGTCCTAACACCCGCTTTCTAGAACCTTAGCTGTAAAGGGATGGAAAGGACACTAAATATTAAGGAAAGAACCCAGGATAAGCAGACAACAGCGAGATGGGGGGGGGGGGGGAATGGAAGCGCTCAGGATGAGGTTTCCCTATTTGGAAGAAGAAATAGTCTGTGGGTCAGAGCAAGTACCTTTCATCAAACTCCTCCCATTCCAAAGAACCTGAGAAACAAGGAAACACTACAGTCAGTAGAGAAATATGCTTTGTTCCCGAAGGATGCCCTGTCTTATTACTAAGGAGGGATAATAGAGGAACCAGAGTTTTGGGAGACACCTGATTAATAACTGGGGGTGTATTTAATGGGAAACAAGGATAGAATGCAAGATAAATGTGTGTGTGCATGTGTGTGTGTGTGTGTGTGTGTGTGTGTGTGAATCTGTGTGTGCTTGTTGTGTGTGTGTTCAGTGTTAGAATTAACCCTGGGTTTTCTCACTTATCCTACATTTTCAAGAGCAAAGAAAATAATTATTTTTAATTTAAAAATTGTTTTAGGTGGGCTTATGTTATTTGGACTCACTGTTACCATTCAGTAATATATATATATATATATATATATATATATATATATATATATATATATATATATAATCATGGTAACTTAACAGCAGCAGTGAGTCCATGAGTGGAGGTAATTCTAGTTCATTTGGCTCAGGTCAGATAGTGATGTTTCCCTCTGGGCAACTTAAAAATTACATTTTTTTCCCAGATAAAATTGATTGAAGCAGAAGTCAGGTCTTATTGTCGATTTTCCCTAATGTTCTTTGAACTCTGAAGTTTGCTACTTAAGGTCTGGTCTTGATTAGACTACGCTAGCATATTTTCATAAGCACAGAAGTACTAGTTGTCCTCCCTCCTCATTTCTTACAACTTAACCCGGCACAACAACCCTGCTTCTGGGTCTGAAGTCTGTGCATACTCGCATGCTCATAGACATGCCTTTTACTTAAGTTTCAACATCATGGAAGCTTCTTCTTTTGTCTAAGCATAATATCACAAACCTGGAGATAATTACAACTTAACTTCTTAGTCACAGGGTGTTAAGATGTTACAAGTGAGTGTTGTGGGTATAATGATTATGAGATGTAATTATTATTGATGTGACTATTATAATTACGCTTCCGGGCTAGACAAGGCATGCACCCAGATATAAAAATAGACTTCACGAAGCACACTCGACATTGCTCCAGTGGCGCATCCACCAAGGCATTTTCTCCAAGCATCTGATGGGACTGTCGAACCAATCCATTTCAAGCTGCTCTTTAACTCATGAAAGCTGGCCAAGGAAAATGACTGACACCTGTGGAGTGATGTCCTCATGCCATTAGAAGCTAAATTAGCCTTTTATCACCCACGGCCCTGTCACAGCATGTCCTGCCCTGAGTCAGAACCGTCCCTTCCAGCCTCCCTTTAGGTCACTCTCAGCCACCCTTGCTCCCTGGCTGCCTACATACATGCTCTCCAACAGCTTTATTGCAATCATTCCTTCTCTAGTAAACGTCTTTCTTTCCCTCACCTTCCTGCAATAAAAGACGTGGACTGCTGTGCCCTGGCTTGCAAAATGCTTTCCCAACCAGTCTGAATGGCAGGATACTGAAACAGATCCTGCTGCTTCATCCATCCAGGAAACAGCACATGTGACTTCTGTTTGCGTACACTGTCCTTTCCCCCATTTTACCCAATTAACTCCTATCCTTTGCTGACCTAGATCTTCACTCACATTCTGCAGGATGTCTCTTGTGACCTCTTACCCTTGAAAGAAATAACCTTTTCTTCCACTTAGCTAATTGTGTGCCTTGCCTGTGACTGTCACTGAATGCCTCCCAGCCAGTCTTGCCTCTCTGGGGGAGAATGCGGGCTTTAAATGCTTGGGGTCCACGAGAAATGTATTTTGAAACGTAAACTAGTGCCCATCAACAGGCTAATTTCTGCTGCATTCATTTCCATTTGTTCGAATGTCATTGGGAAGCTATTTCACTTTCAACTGAACGAGCATTTATTTTGCCTGTGCTGCATGACATCAGGGAGGAGACCCAGAAGATCAGCTGTGAAGAAGGCAGGCCGACCTCTGCCTTGGTAGAACTTCTATCTCAACATACAGGCAGGCATTTCAACACACAAGTTCCATCTTCAACTCAATCAAAATCTCCACAAGAGGAGGACTCTTACCCAAATTGCTCTCTATGTATGGACACTGGCTGCCTTCAATACATATTGAATAAATGATTGGGCTGGACACTCACACCCCATCTACAACAAATTAGGTTCATGATTTGCAGTTTTGTCTACTGGCATTTTAAAATCTCGAATCCATGTTGAGCTTTGGATCACACCAGAGCGTCTGGCCCTAATTTTAGGAGACAGAATGTTACAGGGCTAACAGCCATCTGTTTCCTTTGAGTAACTCTGTAACTGTGAAGTGTGAATGCAGATTTTTATAGCATTTATTGAATTTTTAAATTATATCAGTTTTGATTTATTGAAAGAAATTTAGAAAAAGCAAGAATAAGTTAAAATTACCTAGCTCTAATTTTTGTAAACTGTGACTAAGTTTGTGTTTTCCCCTTTACCTTTTATGTGTACCCACAAAATATATGTGCTATACATACATTTATACAAGGGGTAAATAAGTCTTGAATATAGGCTATGTATAATAACACTGGTTAATTTATAGTGTATTGTAATACTTCAAACAAGATTATCCATACTGCCAAAAGCTACAGTATATGTGCTAATGGACATATGCTTAATGTATATATATGTGGATTATTCAAGTATCTGTAGCTTAGTTTCTCTTTAATTTTGTTTGTAAATATTTCCTTAATCAAAAATTGACAGAATTATGTAAGTCAGCAACAGTAAAAATGCAAATTAAAAATGAATCTCACTCTTGTTTCTAGAACTCAGCGAACTCCCACAGAAAATCCATCTCCACAGCACCCAGACTTACAGGCGTGAGAAGGAGGCCATAGAAAGATTGGTCACCAGGAATCCCAGCTTGAAGGTAGTGATGGGTGGAACCCTCACAAGGCAGGCAGATTTACGGCCATGTTCGCCTGGACCTTAGATGCTGCATGAATGACATTGGGGGCTAAGTGGTCAAGCCTGAAGCAGAATGGGAGATCCTGTAGGTATCCTTAATCATTTCGGTGTTCCTCCCCTCACCCAGAACATTAATTCCTACCAACTGTAATAGTTAATGAACACATTCCCCAGCGTATACTTTAGTGATGATATTTTAAGTGTTATGTATCCAGAATAAATGGGGTGATTTTCATTACGCTTACTTTAAATTCTAGGAAAAAACCCTAGAATTTAATTAAATTTTACCCATAAGTATTAAATTTTAGAAACATTGCTGTTTATACACAAGTATTTTTAATTGAATTTGCCAAATGAACAATAATAACAATTAATAAATATCCTTGGGTTAACGTGCATGTATGTGTGAAATACATACATATATTTGAGGTATGACTACCTGACTGCAGGCTATAAGTGGTCATACCATATTGATAAGCACAATTGTTCCTTCATTTGTCTGCCTTAGAGTATTAAATATTAAACCAACATGCTTTTCAGAAATTGCATTATACAGTCTATATAATTATCTGTTTCTACATATTGCTTTTTCAATAAGTTAAAATATTTTGAACACTGTCTTCTTGTCATAAATATTCTTTAAATACAGCTGAAACTGTTCCCTGAAGCTTGTTTTCCTCAGACATTGTGCTCATCTGTTCAAATAGGAAAATGACAGCCAGTTATTGTTTTCTGTGTGTCAAAAGAAGTGCTAAGAATTTCCAAACATATTTTCATTCCTCATACGTGAAGCTCAAAGTATTAAAGTTAAGTTTCTAACTTCATTTGTGATGTTGTTAAATGTTTTCAGATACAAGACAATCCTATTATACTTAGCTGACTTAGAGCGCTTTTGAAAATTGTAAACAGCAAACGTTGGCTACTCTCTTTTAGGCAGTACGTAATTCCGTTGAAGAAAGCTAACTTCCAGAAAATGTGCTTTCTTATCTAGCCAAGCTTGGGAAAGCCTTCTTACAAGCACACACCCTCTAATCAGCTATTGGGGTGGTCTTAAACATTTCCAAGCTCTGATAGCCAGTTGTCTACCTGACTGAAACTCTCTTTGGAAATAAGGGTTCCATAGGAATGGCAGTCATACTACCTTACAATAATATAAATTCCTTTGTCTTCTTGTTCTGGAGGGACAGAGTTTGAAATGGCTACCTACTGAGTCAAGCCCACTTGATTTCCAAAAAGAACATCTGGAATCTCTTGGCACCCAATATTCTCTGTGTTATGACATCATGACAGTACTCTGGCCTCCATCTTTTGTGACCACTCACTCTTTTGTGACCATTTCTCTGTTATTTCCTTTCTCTTTTGTAAGGATACCCCAATGGAATTAGTTCTGCTTCTACCCAAGATGCTGTTCTTGCTCAACTTCTATACCACAGCACAACTTGAAGAGACCTCTCGTCCATAAACCCATTATATACCATGGTCCTGAATGAGACACTCTTTTGACAGCTAGTATCCAACCCATTGCATAGAATCCCAATTTCTGCCTTCTGGAAAATTCTACAAATTGCATGTTCTGGTTTTTGAGTGTATAAGATGGAGCAAAGAAATGAATGCCCTACCGTCATTATTATAATCTCAATTTTGCTAGGTTATTTTCTGTAGAATCACAGTGGCCTCCCATCTCCACCTCTTTGAACAGTGCTTTGAGTATAGAGACCTTTATCACTCCTGCTTCCCTTTCCCCTCACCTACTATGAGAGTTTAGACAACTGATTTAACCACTATGGAATTCGGGTATGGCTTGTATAAGACAGAAAAAAAAAATGAACCTGGATGTACACGGTTGCTGTGATGTTTTAAGAAATATCATGTGTGCAAACTACTGAGTCTCCTGGAATATGATGTACTCTTAGTATGTGTACAGAGTTTGTACTTTGGCCTTTTTCTGACTTACAGTTCCAATTTGAGTTTCTCTCACAGGTAGGACAGCAAAAAATCATAGCTACTGAGTGTAGGCTTGGCAGTAACTCTGTGAGAGCAACTATCACCTGCATTTTAAATTCATGTGAGGCAGCTCACCCTTATGCTAATGTTCTGACAAGATGTGTGAGGCTAAATCTGTCATTCTTGCAGTTTCTTTCCACCACTCAAAAGCCATTGTCTTAGCCTGATCAGGATTTATTCAATTCCTCTCCCATGACTTCTTATTTGAGACAGCCAAGATGGCAGACTGTCCTGCTAGCCCCAGCATGCGTGTGAAACAAGTGGGCCTGGAACATACTGCCAAAGGCCTCTCATTTTTAATAACTGGAAGGCATTCATTCTTCATGTCTATTTATTCTTTTCCCTCCTCAGGATAAAAAACACCTTTTCTTCTTTAATTTGTGAGATGACGTTTCCAATCTGAACCAGTATCATTCCTTTTTCTTAAGCATGTGGCATGTGTCTCCACAACAGAATAAATCCCAGTGATCCCATATGGCGGGGCTCAGATGTAATCAGAGACTGCATGTTCATTTTGCAGCCACCCAGACACAAATAATCACACAGAATCTATATTAATTTCAACACTGTTTGGCCAATGGTTTAAGCGTATTCCTAGCCAGCTCTTACATCTTAAATTAACCCCGTTCTATTATTTTATATTTTACCTCAAGGCTCATGGCTTACCTAAAATGTTCTGGCATCATTCTCCTTTGGTAGCTACATGGCATCAGCCTGACTAGGCCTTCTTTCTCCCTTCATTCAGTTTAGTTTTCCAGCCTACCTATATTCTGTCCTTCCATAGGCCCAAGTGACTTCTTTGTTAACCAATAGTAATAAAACATATTCACAGCATACTGAGGGGAATCCCACATCATTCAGCACTGGGTACAAAGCTATTTTTCTGTATTTGCTCTGTACATTGAGAGGATGTTTGGAAAGCTCTACTGAAATGTTCTGCTTTAACAATACCCCAAGACTATGAGTTATATTTGGGAATTCTTTTTTTGTAGTAAGTGGTTAAGAGAGAGAGCATCAATGGAGATCTTAAAATCATCAAGAATGTGCCTTGGAGGTTAACCTTCCCTAAATGCTTTGGGAGTGGGTTGATTGTGTTGAACAGGCTATGCTCACAAAGCCCTATCCAGGCAATCTGCCTTTGGATGGAGGTACCATCCATCTCCTTGGCTCTTTTACTTATGGGAAATGACAGCTCCCTAGATTTGCCAACATTCAGACGCAACTCAAACCTTGTCACAGTCCTTAACCTTGACCACTGTAATGTGATGAATCTCTTTCTTATCACTTCTCAAATGTTTCAGCCTGAGCATGCTGTCACTTAACTGCTTGCTCTGTTAAAACACAGTGAAATCCTTCTGCGGGGACACTGGAGTCAGGGTATTCACATATTAAGAAACACAGTGGATAGGATAGAAATGCCTGGGTCCTATAGATAATTTTGATTTGGCAGCATAAGAACTACAAGTACAATGAAAAGAGAGAGAGGGACAAAGATAGAAACACAAGGCATGTGCAATGGTAGTGTATTAATGATTAATGTGGGAATATCCGGCTCACTGAGGGTAATAGCAGCCCTAGCATGTGGTATCCTGGGTTCTATAAGAAAGCAGGCTGAACAAGCCAGCAAACATTGTTCCTCCATGGCCTCTGAATCAACTCCTGCCTCCAGGTTCCTGTCTTGAGCTATTGTCTTAAGTTTTCTCTTTGATGGAACATAACATGAAACAAACCCTTTTCTCCCCAAGTTGCTTTTCGTATTTGTGTTTTGTCAAGTGATAGAAACCCTAGCTAAGATGGTATGAATCTGTAACTCCTTGTTTCTTTCCGTGGATGCTTACTTCTTTGGATATGAACTAAATTGGGTTTTATAGTGTAAAACATGCATGCATACACACATGGACACACAAACACCACACACAAGTACCACGTGACTGCATGCATACATTTACAGAAGAACTAGAGAGGGGGTAAAGGAAGGGAAGGAGAGGAAGAGAGGGAGAGAGAAAGTGAGGGAGGGAGAGAGAGGGGGCAGAAAAGGAGGGAGAGGGAGAGGTGTATAGAAAGGAACAGAGGTTTAGGCAAACAGACAGTTATGAGGACCTCCCCACATCTGTCATCTTTCTGCCTCACACACCTGCTTATATTAGCTAGTGTAAGTTTCCCCGGCAAATTCGATCAATTGAGCCTTCACTCAAATCCTTTCGAGGGTCCCCGTGTCCCTGTGATAACTAAGAAGTGGAGAGATCAGAATTAAAACTATTCATTTCTGTTTGCAACCTCCAGAAACAGGTCTGGGTGACTTCTTGCCCTCCATGTGGACTGACTCATCTCTGATGTGGTGTGTCAAACATTTAAACTCTAGACTGAGCTCCGTAGCTTCCTTCTCCCTGTAAACGTTATTGCTATCTTTGAAGGACCACCGCAAGTGCTTAAGATCCTTTGATGAAAGGCTCCTAATTGAATCTTTTGAATAAATGAGTAATTATTATCCTTTCATCTGGAATACACTGGGCAGGCACTCATAATAAGAATTGACAAGATCAGAGAGAAGTCTAAAGTTAGGTCTTGCAAGCCATCATTGCTCATAATTAGTAGAGATGTGTTCATTAGCTAGCTTTGTCCCCAACTTAGAAGTAGAGCACAAGCTGGAGTCCCTAAGAAAATTGAGTTGTTGAGTACAGAGGAACTGGGCCATCCAAGGACAATCAGAAACAGTTATGAAGAAGAAGAACACCCTTGGAGCATGATGTCCTCATACACATCTCAGAATGACCTGTGACCTTGGGTACCATAAGTTATCACTGAGACTCAGTTTTTCTCTCTGTACCTGGGGAATGAGTTGGATTTTGATCAAGCATATGCAACTTTTGTGTCCTTAACCTACACTGAGTGAAAATGTTCATATTTATCAGCACTGGGGTTGGCATCTGATTGTCCTGTGTACTCATAAGGTTCTAGTTTCTGTTTTATTCTTTTTTCTTTGTCATTGTGTTTTGATACTGGCTTCTTACATCCTAATTCCAACTACATTTTTTATGTGATAAACAGTGGAAAAGCAATTTCCCATCATTTTCCTTCTCTTTCTCTCTCTACTTTTTCAAAGTTCTTTTTCCTTTCTATCTTGCTTCCTCTTCTTTTCCTCCCTTTCTTTTTTCTTTCCTGATTTTTAAAAATTTCCTTGCTGGAATGGCCCTAATATTTGTCAGCATTTTACAAATATCAACCATCACTTTTGTTCATTTTAAAAATGTGTCTATGTTCATGAACAAGTGAATACAAAGGTTAGCATCATGTATCCTTCCTCAAGAGTAGTTCACATTATTTTTGAGACAGAGTGTCTCACTGGGACCTGAGATACACTGATTAGTCGGGGCAAGCTGGCCAGTGAGGTGCAGTATCTCCTTGCACTGAAATTGCAAGTATGGATCTCTGTCCCTGCCTGAAATACATGAGTTTTGGGAACCAAACTTTGACCAGCATGCTTATATGTTACAAATGGAGCTATTTCCTCAAGACTCAGTTCACTTCTGTTCCAGTAAACCTGTACAACATATGACCTTTAACTGAATGATATAACTTATAATAATATAATTAATTTCCAGTTTGCTTGCGTTTGCATTGAGTTTTGCTAAACCCACATAGAGTTAGCTCCAACTTAATGGTTTATTTCACTTGTCTTTTATTCTATTCCATGATGAAAGGCAGATATGTAAGAGGGAAAACCTTATAATATGGGTTATAATGTGGGTTTTCTGTAGTTCCTCAAATAGTATTTAGCATCATTAATTACAGCAAGTCATGAGGTTAAGCTCACAGTCAGGGGGCAGAATGACACGTCTTGCCTCATGGTTGTTGATATCATTCTGTTCAGATTTCTGGCCTGACTTTACTCTAGTAAATCATTGGCCCAAATAGCTTTATTCATCAACCAATAAAAGCAACACATATACAGAAGGGCCTCCCACATCAACATCCTAACCGAAGTTCCCCTCCCTCCCCTCTTCTAAGTGCTCCTGACTCCCCCTGCCCCCATCCACTTCTCCTATACTGTTTCTCTTCAGATACAGGTAGGCATCCCTTAAATATCAACTAACCATGATTTATCAAGCTTTATTTAGACCAGGCACCCTCTACTCTCCCAAAATTGAATGAGGCAATTCATCTGGAGGAAAGGGTTTGAAAAGAAGGCAACAGAGTCAGAGGCATCCCTGACTCTCACTGCTAGATGTACCATACAAAGACCAAGCTACACAACTGTAACATATGCAGAGGTCCTAGGTCAATCCCATGTAGGCTTCCTGGTTGTTGGTTTAGTCTCTGTGAACCCCTATGAGCCCTGGTTAGTTGATTCTGTGGGTTTTCTTCTAGTGTCCTTGACATCACTGGGTCCTACAATCCTTCTTCCCCTTCTTCCTCAGGATTCCCTGAGTTCTGCCTAATATTTGGATGTGGGTCTCTGCATCTGTTTTGGTGTGAAGCCTCTCAGATGACAGTTTGACTAGCCACCAATCTATGAATATAGAAGAATATCTTTAGGACTCATTCCATTGACCTTTTTTTCCCATTTGTGTTTGGCTTTATCTTAGGTCTCTGGAGTATCTTACCTTTGGATAGAAATCCAGTAAATTCTATTTTGTATTCCTTTGATAGCTTCTGAGAAATTTTACAGTATGATTTTTTTTATCATTTATTATATCGCTCTGACTTTTACGTCCCAGAAGTTTTTGTGGGGTGTCTTCTTACTAAATTATCAGAGAACTTTGTATAATGAGAACATTCATTTTGTAGGTTAGGACATCAGTAGCTTTCTGCTTTTTAATCGCAAGTAATGTTTAGAAAGAAGGCAAGGCTTGATGGTATTTGGTTTGTGAGTTCTACCTCAGGCCATGGTTAGAATCTCTTTTTATGATGAGACTATTTATGTTTCTTCTTGTCTCATTTGTTTTTTATGCTTTTATTTCTCATGTTTTTACCAATATATTTTTATTTTATATAGGTTTGAAACAATGTTATTATTTATCTTCAAATAAGTTTTCCTATTTATTGCTTAAGATAAAACTTAAGAGAGAAATTCATCGTGGAGACAGGGAGGCTGTTTGGGGTCTAAGAGAGTGGATGATCATGGACAAAATCACCAAGGGCCCATAGGGCACCAAGGAAGTGTTTGCCAGCAAAGCCTTTATAGGGAGTTTTCAATTCTCCCTGCACCAGGTAATTAGGAACAGGAAAGAAGTAAGGAAAGTCAGGAGCCAGATAACATTGAACTCCAGGCCTAGAGTTCAACTGAGAGACAGCAAGCCCTCTCTTCTGGTAGCATCACTTGTACAACTGACAGTAAATGACTTCTTGAAGGACTCCTCCAATAGGAAGCATGTGAGATGCAATACCAAGACAAGCTGTTCTCAACAGTCAACTTCTCCATTCCTGTGGTGAGAGAAAGAAGGCTTCCACTCTCTCAGCGGCCATATAACATACCACAGTCTCTACTATAAGGAAGCAGGTTACTAGAGATAGGGGCATCCAGGGCTAAGAAGGGAAGTGTTTCATTGGCTGCCCTAAGACATGAGAGACTAAGATTGAGAGAAAGAGACTGATATTAACGTGTCTATCTCCACTAAGCAATAAGTACAGACTTCCATGAGACCCTGATTCATTCTCATGATAAATATGAAATAGTAATAATAATTATAATTACCATGTGGGGCTCTATAGATTGAAGATCACAGTTTAAAATGCAAATATGAGTTTCCTTATTCAAAACCAAGAAAAACACAACCTTAAAGTCACTAAAATTAAAGATTTTTCTTTTGTTTGATAAGCTCTTTCTCCCAACTTTTTCTTTTTCTATTTAATGTCAGTCTCAATATGGAAAAGTTAGATGTCTAAATGGGTAACATGACTTTTTCTAGTTATTCTCCTGTGTGAAGGCCGTTGTTGGCTGTGGATACATAAACACATTTCTATGTATAAATGTACTCATGCTCATGATTTTCCTGGCTCCGTCTCTCCAGACCTGAGATTACAGACCTATGCCACCATCCTTGTTTCAAGCATCTCTTTTGCCCAACTTACTGAGAGGTAAGGGTGTGGAGGAAAAGACACAGTGAGGACCCAGTCTTGGTCTTTCTTTTTTTTTTCCATATAACCATGTCTGACTTGAGCAATCGGCTAGTGTGAGAAACTAACCAGTGTAGGAAAGACAATGTCAGGGCTTCTTGGCTTCTGTGCTCTTCTTATTTCTTTGTTTGAAGCAAGTTCTATTTGGGAAGGAAGCCATGACCTCCCTGAGATGTTAATCTTGTTGCTAAAAGAGGAGCAAGTACCTGTGCTGTCTGGGTCTCACTAAACAACCCATGAAGTCAATCTCCTGGAATCCTTTGCCTAGGGAGGTTTACAATGCTCAGTGCTACTGTGTGACAGGGAAGATGGACATACATATGGCATACATCTTCACCGTGACTGTGCTTGTATTGTCACATTGGATGTCAATTCCAAGATGCAATTTCAAAGATAAAATTAAGTGATTCAAGGAGAATAGACAGCAGTGTGCTAAGCTAAGCAAGTCAGGCTTTGTGAACTCATTCCTAAAGCTTGTTGGAACACCAGATACTACTCTTTGAATAAGTGCTTAGACTTGTACTTGCAAGTGCTGTTTAGATAAAAATATTACTTAACCACAGAACATTTCAGAAACCTGGTAATAATCACCATCTATGGCGAGGAGAGCTGGAAATTAGGAGCGTGTTTGTCTTAAGCAGAATCTCACAGCTGTCCCAGGTCAGGGCTGAGTATGTGAGCCCAGAACCCAAACCCTGAACCTCTACCTCAACTCTTCCTGTCCATAGAACAGGTAGCCCAAATCATAAAACTCTCAGGGCAGGGAGTATGGGAGTTTTGAGTTTGATACTGTGTGTGCTCCTTCTAAGTCCAAGGCAGAGGGCTTCACAGAATTCTCAACCACCACAAAGGTTTGAGTCAGAGGAGCATTCAATTGTTTCTTGGAACACAGTGTAACTTTTCTCTCTAATACTTTCTAGTATTCTTAGAAACATGTCTTTGACCCATAAGATAGAATCCCATTCCTTGACTTTCAGAGGTAACACTATAGAGTGCAAAGTCACCAAGTCACTAAAGAAGAAGTCAGTTAAGGATCCCAGTGCATGTACTATATAGAACAAGCACTGCATACATATTGACTAATGGCTTTGCACTTCTTTTCATAACAATCCAGCTGCCCATGCCAAACCAATCAAAGCCCATCTATAAACTGTTTCTGAAACTTTGCATAAGTTTTCTCTCTCTAGGTTTATAAACTATGACAATCAAGTAAGCCTTGAACTTTAGAACTGCTGGCAGATCATCTTGTCTTTGCACGAACACAGTTTATTTAAGAACTAGGGCAAGCACAGAAGAGGGAGTTTTGGAGGGAGGAAGGGAGAGGAACACACAGAGAGAAGGAATTGAAGTCTTGATTGTAGCCATACTTAAAATCCTCTGAGATTTCCCGGTAAATTCTTTTTTCTCCCTTACCTTGGTTTGAACTATAATGTTGATGTTTAATGGATATAATAATTCTTATTAATGCTGGTAGATTATTTTTAAAGTATTCTAGTGTTCATTCAAGCAAAATTACAGAGCTATAAATATTGGCTCATTCATTCATCTAACAGTGAATGTGTTTCTGCTGGCTTTGCCTCTGTGCATGTTAAGTGCTATGCACACATAATTCTTGGGAAAGTCTAACATATAGTGGGGTGGCCTGGTCTGGGCTTGAGAAAGCCAAGTGCTCCAGTGAGCAAGAATAGTGCTGGTTTGGGCGCTGCCTCCGGAGCCTGAGGGTCTTGGGCCCCAGAAGGTGGGGTAAATGCCTATTTTCTTACTGTCGCTGAGCTTTCAGCATCACCTTCTTGACATCCAAGGCCTTTGATTTGACTTTTGGAGAGCAGGAATTTCCTTCTTTGCTTTCCGTGCCATCTTTAAGAAAAGGGCTTCGAGCAAATAACTCCCTCAGTTATCCATTACCACCCCCTGTTGCATTTGTTTCCTGCACTGAGACCATCACATCCATTTTCCTTGTGGAATATAAATATTTCCATCTCGTGGACGAGGAAGCAGAATAGTGATAGGTGAAGCCCGACTCACACAAATCATTTGGCACTTTCGCTTCCAGAAAGAAGACACGTTCCTTCCTCCCATAATAGCCCGCCGTTTGATGGACATTGATTTATGCAAACGCTTGAAAAGCCCAAGTTCAGTTTACACTTTTGAATGATTTCTTCACTCTTTAAAGGAAGTGTCACTGCAAGATGCACGGCCCAAAGGCCAATATTCATCTTTCAGATTTCAGTTTCACTCAGCAGAGAGAAAAGTTGCTGCCTCTAAATCAATGTCTCTCCTGAGCGCTGTCGTAGGGTCTTGAAGCTTCATGGCAGCAAATAGGCTGCTCTCTCTCCCCCATCCCTATCTAGCTTTCTGCAGTTTCTTGGAAAAGATGAAACAGGACTACCCTGGATAACAACTCATCATCATCTAGGAAGTCACTTTACCTCAGTTTATTTCTCTATCTGAGACTCTCCCCACGCTTGGATGTGAGATGCAGATGTCAAATGCAATTGGTGGGCCTGAGATTCGTTTGTTTTGTTGTTGCTATTATTTGATGTTCTTCCCAAGGGAGCAAAGTGACCAAAGAGTAAGTATTTGCCATGTTAACTCTGGCCCTGAAGATTCTAACTATAAAGGCAAAATGATCATGAAAAGGAAAGCTAAAGGAGGGGAGGTTTTCTTTTTCAGTGTAAAGGGGAAGGTGAAACTCGAGTAGTCACAGCCAACAGAGAACTGGAATATGACCTTTTAGGCTTAGCATCAGTGATCTGAGGGAATAGGGAATGCCAAGACCATTAACTCACCAGTGAGGGAGGGAAGCCAGCAGTTGAAGAGACCAGCAACAGCGTATAAACATCCAACCTGAAATCAGTTCATAAACTGTGGAATGTGGAACTATTCTGTCACAATAATCACCATGGTGACATGACTACGACGTGGTGTAGAAAGGCGACAGGCTCAGAACTATCCAGCCTGGGACCAGGGTGATTCCTCCTTCAAAGGCAGAGGATGTGGCCCACTCTCACAAGGAAAAGGAAAAGGCCCTTGAAGGAGTTCGATAGGAATATAGAAAAAAAATCACAGTGATTGTGAAGTATGGAACTTGGAAGAAAAAGGTCAGCTTCCCAGAGAGGTTTTGGGGCTCACTCCAGACTTTCAGGGGTGTTCCCAAATGGGTTTCTTGGAAGGGCTGCTGTGTTACAGTCTTGCTTCTGCCTGTAGGTGACTCGCAGTCCCCCAATAGGTGACACCTCTATTTTCATGTCATCCCCACCTCTCAATGTCTTTCATTTATAGCTTTCACTCTGGATTATTTCTCTGCCTGATGTTTGCTTGGTGTTCTTCTGGACTCCACCTGGCTTCTCTTCCTCCTTTAACTACTGTACTAGAGTCAGAATCTATGAAGCTCAAGGTCACCTCTGTTGCTTTTATTGTTCACCTCATCTGTTACAGTGTGTGAAATAATAATTGGGAGAGAGTGATAATTGGAGCAATATTCAGTGTTTGGTGAATGAGTATCCATTTGGTAATATTGTTATTATTATTTAAAAATGTGTTTATTTATTAGTATTAGTTTTTATAACCTTGCTCAAGTAAAAAAAAAGATTCATTTTAGTCAAGAGAGGGCAACTGGGGGAGTATATATGATGAAAATACATTATGTACATACATAAAAAATGTCTCAATAAAACCTGTAAAATAAAATTAGCATATACTAATGAAAACACCGAATTTATCTCTTCTGCTTCTCCTTAATTCTGACCAAAGTGACGTTCATTTCTACAATTAGAAATCTCTATCATTGGTTATAGCTGAGAACTGAGGCAAGTATACAGCAAGGAATCCTCCAAATAAGTTAAACAGGAGGATCAAGATAGAAGTGCAGGTTACCAGGGTGCTATAAATCTCTCCAGATTCACTAAAGACCCAACACCAATAGTAGGAAGACGATGTTGGTGAATGCTCAATGAATCCTGCTCTAGAGAAAGGGGAGAATGAACAGGCAATGCCCACACAAACCAGTTTATCAGTGAGCAAAGTTCTACCAGCCATGTGACAGAGTCCAGCTGAAAGAGAATGACTGTGACTTTCACTAGCCTGTGATCATGGTCTCTTCCACCCTTCCAGCTCTGGGTGACCAGGGACCTTTGCTGTCATTCGAAAACTCAGCTCGTTTTTGGGAGCTGTTACTGTAAAGTATGTTAACTGGACACAGATTTTCCAGGTGCTTTTCCAGTTCAAGTGGCTAATTCCAGAACTGTGAGGATGCTCATGGATGTTTGGAAATGTTCTCTCCTAACCACACCTAACAACCAATTCACCACACAGGAAAGACTGGACACTGCCAATCTGAGCCCATCACTTCTTCCTTGCAAATCCCATCTGGCTCACCATCAGTTCATCTTCAGCACAAACTCTTAGTGAAAGTGTCCTCAGATACTCTTCCCGCATGAGTATGTCTGCTGTTGTGCCTGTCTTTGATGACATGCTAGTCATCTGGCTTTCTTCCTTATGCTTTGAAAATGTCAAGTCTGCTTGTCTCTAGAAACATTGCACCTGCTGTTTTCCTCATCAGGGATGATTCTGCATCAATTCTCAGCATGAATAGGCCACCGTTCTACAGGTCACAGCTCGAGCGTCACCTCTCTGTGGAGACTTTCTGACACCCTATCAATGGGATCACCTCCCATCCATCTCTGTGTCACATCCCAGCATGTTGTTTTTTATTGTCTCCTTGCAGCTATCACTCAGCCAGGGCTTACAAGATAATTTGCTGTCACTGGAAAATATAAGCACCAAAACCCTGGGACTCTTCATATTTGCCCTCGTCCTGGCTCCACCATTTAAAAGAAGACTTAGCATGGAGCCAATAGAAGAACATTGGTTAGCCTGATGGAAGAGAGAAGACTCTGTCATGTATAGCAATAACTACACCCCAAAGCAAAAGTCCCTAAAACCAACAGGAGCCTGAAAGCAAAGTAGTACAGACATTCAAATTGGGGTCTTGAAATTCAAATACCATCTGCCTCTTTCTTGCCTTAGTACTAACCCTATACAATTGACCAGTTTAGAGGCTTTTTATAGCACCAAAGGAAGCCTAAGCTCTGCCTGGTTTCATTTCTTACAGCTCTAGCTGCTGAAATTCCAATGGCTCTAGGAAGCACTCAGCTCTTCCCCTTCACAATCTTTGTTAATGCCCACCACATCTAGCTTGCGTTATCTTCCTCTCCTTGATGTCTTTTACTACCCTCTCTACTGTTCTTAAATATTGTCATAATGCCTGGCATAGAAGCACTTTGTATATTTCTGAACATAAAGGAAGGAGAAAAGACAAACTGAGAGCAAAAATAAACCACTAAGAAGTTTCCTAGGGTTGCCACAACCCTGGGCCTCAAACTGAGCACCTTGCAACAAGAGAAATATGCTTGTATGATTATCAAGACTAAAGATTAAAAATACAGAATCCTTTAGCACCAAGTGCCTGTGTCTCCAAGGCTTATGGAATGGGTTAGCCATTCTTTGTTCTCTTAGCTTGGAGCTGAAGAAGCCAAGGCCTGTCTTCACAAAGTGTTTCTCCTCAGGTTTGTGGTTTCCCATATATTCCCAAGTCTTTTGAGGCCATCGGTTTTGTTGAATTAGTGAGGCATGTACTCCACCACATCATCTTACTTATATCCACTGTGAATCCATTGCAAGAACTTTAGAAAGTTGTTTAAGAAGTAGCCAGTTAAACGGACACCCCCATCTAGATTGTACCCTGTAAATCACATCTCTCAGGCTAACCACTTTGTCTGATTCTTCCATCTATAACTGAATTGCACAAACTCCTTAATTCACAAATATGAGAAGACTGTAGCCTGAATATGAGATTTTCCAGCTATCCAACTACCAAATGACACAAAGCCTTGTAGGGAGAACATAGTTGCCTCATCTTCTATGCCTCTGTGCACCTCTTCCAAGATAAACTTCCCGTAGTTAAACATGTGCTCTGTGCAAGTGTCGGCATGTGATGTTCAAAGAGGACTGTCTCCTGTTATGCCCCTGAGTGACCACATTAATGGGAGTCTCATGATGCTAAGGGGAAGCCACGCCTGCAGAATTTTCCTAGAACTAAAAGTAGATGGCCCTCAGTCCCCTATCTTTACCATTTTTGTTTTACTATGAGCAAAACCATTTAGAACTCTGCGTGTAAGTTATGCTTCCCATAACTAAAGATGTATCTTCTGCTATTAGCAGACTGTAGTAGAAAGCATCACTCTTTTGTTGCAAAGTTATTGAATGAAACCTATTGTAGTGAATAGAGACTAATCAGCTTTACCTCATTTTAAAGCCCAATATCTCTTTTCCATTTTTGAAGCGTTTCAAATGGCTCTTCAATATTTAAAGTGATGTCTAATCATCTGTGAAATCAGCCATGGACTCTCAGGACTGCATAAGCAAAAGAAAATGCTGGAACTAGTCATCATTTCAAGTACATATATTTCATAATTTCTTTCAGGAAGTAACATTATTTCTCTATTATTCATTTTTGCTATCAGAATGTAGGTTGGCTTTAACCATAACCCTGCCATAAATGCAAAAGTTTATTATGGTAGTGTATTTTATTTTTAGTTTGATTTAATATCTGTCTATCTTATTGCAGCTAGTATTTTAAGTTAGTAGCAGTTTCTTTCTGAGATCACAGTTTGCTTTTTTGTTTTACTTATGAATATATCCCTCTGCAAAATTGTAGCAAAAATAAAACACTTGCAGCTAATTCTCTGATTTTGTCCAAGTAAGAGATGAGGGGAAAAATAGAAAAACCCAATGGATTTGCTGCATTTCCAGAATTTTAGACCTGAAAGGAGCTCCAGAGTTCTTTTGTTTGAAACTCCTGTTTTGTTGTTGAGCTTAAAGGCATAGTTAGATTTGTTCAGTAAGATTGTGTGTGTGTGTGTGTTATGTGGCTTTCTAGTAGCTATATGGTTATCAAAAGCATAGGTTCCTTTAGAGAAAGTAGATTGCAAATAAGCCTGTTTTTCCAGAATGTCACATGCCACTAGAACTGCCTCCACCTTCCTGATATTGCTAGTCAGGTTTTCCCAAGATAGTTGACCCTAAAAGTTGAAGATCTCTCTTACCATGCCCTGATATTCTGTAAGCCACACCTGCTGTAATTTTTGTCCTCTAGACAAGCATAGAGAAAGTCACATTCATGAATCAACAGACACTATTTTCATACTAAAGGAGAGATTCCACATCCCACATATTCCAGAGAACTGTTTCATTACCACTTTTGTGATTATTTTATAGAAATTATCTACAACCATCATGGCTTCTCTGCCTAACCTAGAGCCCACTGGCCAAAACTTCTGTGATATTCAAAATGGTGTGAATATAGAAGAGAATCTCAGTCATACCAACCTTGCATTCTTTTTGAATGTACTTGACTTAAAACCCCACATGCTCCAATCTTTTCTCAGTCAGCCCTGGCACTTGGAAAAAATTAATCTCACATCTCCATCACTTGAAAACTGTTTTCTTAGACCCTCTATTGCAATGAGGTAGGGAAGGGTGACTTTAAAAGTCAATATCAAAAAGCCTGGTAATACATTTTCAATCAACAGGTATGGGACAATTCTGAATTCTGTCAATTATATTTTAAATAAATGCTGATTGGCCAGTAGTAGGCAGGAAGTATAGGCAGGACAACCAGACAGGAAGTAGAGGTGGGACAATGAGAACAGGAGAATTCTGGGAAGAGGGAAGCCTCTCTGCAGTCCTGTACAGACACAGAAGAAGCAAGATGTGACTACGTCACTGAAAAAGGTATTGAGCCATGTGACTAACACAGATAAGAATAATGGGCTAATGTAAATTATAAGAGTTGATAAGAAGCCTGAGCTTCACCTTACTAGACCTGGATGGAGGTGTGTGGTCCTTGGACTTCCCACAGGGCAGAGAACCCTGATTGATGTTTGGGCTGACAAGGGAGGGAGACTTGATTGGGGAGGGGGAGGGAAATGGGAGGCGGTGGTGGGGAGGAGGCAGAAATCTTTAATAAATAAATAGATAGATAAATAAAAGAAGCCTGAGCTATTGGGCCAATCACTTTAAGATTAATGTAGACTTCTGTGTGATTTCTTTGGGACTTAACAATTGTGGGAACTGGGCAGGACAGAAAACTCAGTCAACAAATGGTGCCCAATGTGTGGACAACTGCATCTACATAAAGCCTGAAAGAGCTCAGAAAGTAATTCTAGACATAAAATAATAGAGTTAAGTGTGATTTATTGATAGCAGCATTTTCTTTGGTGGGCTCTGCTTGCTAGAGGCGAGCACTCTTATTTAAGAGAGGCTTCCTCAGCTTTAGCTGTAAAACTTTACAGCTTTTTAAAGAGGTCCTGCCACAAAACACTTAAATGATGTTGATGAAAAGCTGACCACATGCTTTTTGGTTTTCAGATGTAGCAGGAAAAAAGCCATGCTGTTTTAAAATGCTGGCTTTCTGGGCCATCCTGCCAGGGCAAATTCTGACTCTTTCAGGCATGTGGTTCATCTATGGAGCATTTGACTGTGGTTTGTGAGCAGACTGCTGCAGCTTGCTTGCTGGCAGAGACCTTGCAAGACCATAGAATTGTGGCAATAAACATGGCTCTGGCCAGTACCTCTGCCATGAGCCTAGAATCTCAGAAAGCTGAGAAATGGGATGGATCCAGCCGCCAAAGTCACCGCTTTAATCATCTCCATATTGCTTAGAAAATTAAAGACTCATGTGGTTAGAAAAAGATACACAATAAAAAGAGATTCAAAGATGAAGAAAACCTCTAAACATTTTACAGTGTGTTAAAAATATATACAGGGTTGGGAGAGAAAAGAAAAAGGCTAAAGTCCTTAAAAAAAGAGAGTAGTTGGATATGGTGGTACACACCTTTAATCTCAATGCCAATGTTACTACCAAGAAGCAATATTTAACTCTGTTCTTTTGTGTCTAGAATTCCTTCCCAAGTTTTATGGTTTTATGTGGATGTAGTTGCTCCACGTTGGACATTATTTGTAACTGGAGATGGCTCATTTGTTTCCCAGCTGCCAAGACCCAAATAATCATACAGAAACTATATTAATTATACTACTATTCGTCCAATATCTTAGGCTTATTCCTAGCTAGCTCTTACATTTTAAATTAACTCATTTCTAGTAGTCTGTGTATTACCACGAGGCTGTAGACTATTGGTAAGGTTCTGTTGGCATCTTTCTCCTTCAGCAACTAAATGACATCACTTTGACTCTGCCTACTCTCTCTATGGTGTGGGCCTGTTGACAGTGTAGAACTTAGGTAGGCAAGAAAGATGGAACTAAATTCTGAGTGGAAAAAAGCAGAGTCAGAGAGAAGCCATGGATCTGCAGGAGATAGACGCTGGGAATTTTATCGGGGCTAAGTATCCAGGCAGCTGGGAACAAACAAGTGGCCTTCCTATTACAAATTGTGCCTCTGAGCCACATGCACTGCCCCACTTCCAGGCACACAGCAAGTCCACATTGCCATCAAGCAAGCTGCAGCACTCTGTTCATAAACCCAATTCAAATGCTTTGTAGCCAGACCTCCTGTCTGAGTCAGAGGCTTGGAAGAAAGAAGAAAAAAGAATATAGAGAGTCATAAGTTACTGCTTTATAAAAAGGGTAAAGTCTTTAAAGAGACAGAGTACAGATAGTCATAGATTAAAAGGAATAAAGAAAAATAAGACATGAAAAAATGGAAAATTCACAGAGAGTCTAGATTATATGTATTATTGTGTTTTCTTTTAATTTTTTGACTGTGAAGGAGCTAAGTACAAAGAAACATTGCCTTGTATGGGCTGCTAAGATAAACCAGCATGTATATTATAAAGGTATCTGGACTTCAAAATCTGTGTCTAAGGATATATTGCTTTGGAAAAGAAGTTTTTTTTTTTGTTTCTACAGAAGATGATATCTGTGGATTCCTTCCATACAAATGTGGTTTGATGGACCTTGTCCCCATAAAATGTTGCCTTTAACACCCTCAAAAAATTACTTTGCCCAACTGCTGACTAAGAGGAACCTAGCACACAGGATATACCATAAAAACCTGATTAACCGTACCCCCAAACAGCAGGAAGCAGTATGGACAAAACTATGCCCATATTCCCAAATTTGTTTATAAATGTGCTTTTACATTTAAAGGGAGATATGACATAGATATAAATTATCTGAATTTGTATGGATCTTGGTTTATTGATACAAATTTAAGGTTAATTTTGTTATATGTTTATTTCTGCTCTTGATTAAGGTATTGTGATTGTGTGATTCATTTAAAAATGTAATGTATAATTAAAAAATATAAATTAATAGATAATCATTTATAATAGTCAAATTTGTAGTCATGTTAGTTAGTATTTCTAGATGTACAAAAAAGTATTTCAGATGGATAGGGATTCTTCAAATCTTTCAGAAACCTTCAGAATATGGCATATAAAATGTACTTTTCATGACAATGAGACATATCTGCTCCTGGCAGCACCAGTCTACTTCAAGAGGATGATGCACATCAAAGAGGCTCTTCATGGAGTTGGTTAGCCATTTAGACAAGGAACTGCTCTTGTCTGGACTGTTATATAAACTGGACATGCAGGGCCCACAGAGCAATGACTGCTAAACTTGACTAAAGATGAGACGTTCCTTCAGGGTTCCTGCTTCATAAAAGAGTCTATGAGACATTCTGCAGGATACTAAAGAAAGTGTCTAAAAACTGCCAATATAGGTGAAATGCTATTTAAATTTTCCTGCTTCATGGAAAAGTCTGCTGTGGGTTAATGTCAGGGTCTTCTTTTTGATTCCATTGATCGACATCTCTGTTTTTATGCCAATACCATGCTGTTTTCAATACTGTAGCTCTGTAATAGAGTTTGAAGTCAGGGATGGTAATACCTCCAGACGATCTTTTGTTGTATAAGATTGTTTTGGCTATCCTGGGTTTTTTGTTTTTCCATATAAAGTTGATTATTGTCTTCTCCAGATCTGTGAAGAATTTTGATGGGATTTTCATGGGGATTGCATTGAATCTATAGATTGCTTTTGGTAGAATTGCCATTTTTACTATGTTGATCCTCCCAATCCAGGAATAAGGGAGATCCTTCCATTTTCTGGTGTCCTCTTCAATTTCTTTCTTCAAAGACTTAAAGTTCTTGTCAAATAGATCTTTCACATCCGTGGTCAGAGTTACCCCAAGATATTTTATGCTATTTGTGGCTATTGTGAAAGGTGATGCTTCTCTAATTTCCCTCTCTGTTTCCTCATCCTTAGTGTATAGGAAGGCCACTGATTTTTTTGGAGTTGATCTTGTATCCTGCCACATTACTAAAGGTGTGTATCTGCTGTAGGAGTTCTTTGGTAGAGTTTTTGGGGTCGCTTATGTATACTATCATATCATCTGCAAATAACGAGAGCTTAACTTCTTCCTTTCCAATACAAATCCCCTTGATCCCCTTATGTTGTCTTATTGCTATTGCTAGAACTTCAAGCACTATATTGAAGAGGTATGGAGAGAGTGGACAGTCTTGTCATCTTCCTGATTTTAGTGGGATGGCTTTGAGTTTTTCTCCATTTAATTTAATGTTAGCTGTCGGCTTGCTGTAAATAGCTTTTATTATATTTAGGTATGACCATTGTATCCCTAATCTCTCTAAGACTTTTATCACAAAGGGGTGTTGAATTTTGTCAAATGCTTTTTCAGCATCTAATGAAATGATCATATGGTTTTTTTTCTTTCAGTTTATTTATATGGTGGATTACATTGATTGATTTGTGTATGTTGAACCAGCCCTGCATCTCTGGGATGAAGCCTACTTGATCATGATAGATAATTTTTCTAATGTGTTCTTGGATTCAGTTTGCCAGTATTTTATTGAGAATTTTTGCATTGAGGTTCATGAGTGAGATAGACCTGTAATTCTCTTTCTCGGTTGGGTCTTTGTGTGGTTTTGGTATCAGGGTAACTGTAGCTTCATAAAAGGAATTTGGCAATGACTCTTCTGTTTCTATATTGTGAAATACATTAAGGAGTATAGGTATTAGCTCTTCTTGGAAGTTCTGGTAGAATTCTGCATTGAAACCATCTGGTCCTGGGCTTTTTTGGTAGAGAGGTTTTTGATAACAGTTTCTAGTTCTTTGCGACTAACAGGTCTATTTAGATCATTCACCTGGTCTTGGTTTAGCTTTGGTATATGGTACTTATCTAAAAAAATGTATATTTCTTTTGCATTTTCTAGTTTTGTGGCATATAGGCTTTTGTAGTAAGATCTAATGAGTCTCTGAATTTCCTCTGTGTCTGTGGTTATGTCCCCCTTTTCATTTCTGATCTTATTTATTTGTATGTTCTCTCTCTGTCGTTTAATTAGTTTGGATAGGGGTTTGTCGATCTTGTTGATTATCTCCAAGAACCAACTTTTTGTTTCATTGATTCTTTGGACTGTTTTCTGTGTTTCTATTTTGTTGATTTCTGCCCTCAGTTTGATTATTTCCAGTCTTCTACTCATCCTGGGCGTGTCTGCTTCTTTTTTTCTAAAGCTTTCACATGTGCTGTTAAGTCTCCGATGTATGCTTTCTCTGTTTTCTTATGGGGGCACTTAGTGCTATGAACTTTCCTCTTATCACTGCTTTCATAGTGTCCCATAGGTTTGAGTATGTTGTCCCTTTATTTTCATTAAATTCAAGGAAGACTTTAATTTCTTTCTTGATTTCTTCCTTGACCCAGGTGTGGTTCAGTAGTTGACTGTTCAGTTTCCATGAGGTTGTTGGCTTTCTGGAGGTAGGATTGTTGTTGAATTCTAACTTTAATCCGTGGTGATCTGATAAGACACAGGTGGACACTGATATTTTTTTTTATCTGAGGAGGTGTCCTTTGTTTCTGAGTATGTGGTCAATTTTTGAGAAGGTTCCATGAGCCTCAGAGAAGAAGGTTTATTCTTTCCTATTTGGGTGGAATGTTCTATAGATGTCTGTTAAGTCCATTTGCTTCATTACTTCCAGTAGTTCTCTTACTTCTCTATTAGGTTTCTGTCTGATTGACCTGTCCATTGCTGAGAGGGGTGTATTGAAGTCTCCGACTACTAGTGTGTGTGGTTTGATGTCTGCCTTGAGTTTTAGTAATATTTCTTTTACATAAGTGTGTGCTTTTATATTAGGGTCATATATATTCAGGATTGAGACGTCATCCTGATGAATTGTTCCTGTTATGAGTATAAAGTGTCCATCTCGATCTCTTCTGATTGATTTTAGTTTGAAGTCAGTTTTGTTGGAAATTAATATGGCCACACCTGCTTTTTTCTTAGGACCATTTGCTTTAAAGACCTTTTCCCAACCCTTTACTCTGATTAGATGCCTGTCTTTGTGGTTGAGATGTGTTTCTTGCAAACAGCAGAATGTTGGATCCTGTTTTCGTATCCAATCTCTTAGCCTGTGCCTTTTTATAGGTGAATTGAGACCATTAATATTAAGTGATATTAATGACCAGTTGTTGTTTACTCCGGATATTCTTATTGTTTTTGGAAGTAGAATTTGTGTGTCTCCCTTCTTTGAGTTGTGCTAGTGAAGGGTCGCTAGATGCCTCAGTTATTGTAGGCAGTGTTGGCAATTTTGGATTCCTTGGGTTGCGATTTTCCTTCTATTACTTTCTGTAGGTCTGGATTCGTGCTGCTTTCATTGGTTAATTAATAAAACTGCTTTGGGCCTATTAATAGGGTAGAACTTAGGTAGGCAGGGAAGACAAAACTGAATTCTGGGAGAAAGAATGCAGAGTCAGAGAGATGCCATGGATCCACAGGAAACAGATGCTGGGAATTTTACCTGGGCTATGCAGCCAGGTGGCCAAGAACAAACAAGCAGCCTTCCTGTTACATCTCTATACACCTCTTTTCAGATTTCCCACCTGGCTTTACCCTGTTAAGCCATGGGCTAGGGTAGTTTTATTCATTATCCAATAAAATCAAAACATATACAGAAGGACATCACTGTACCCCTATTTTTTATTGGACTATTTATTCATTTGATGAGCATTTTCTTGCATTCCTTATATATTTTGGAGTTCAGCACTCTGTCTGATGTATGTCTGGTAAAACTCTTTTCCCATTCTGTAGTCTGTTGTTTTATTGACCATGTCCCTTGCTTTACAGAGGTTTCTCAGTTTCAGGAGGTCCCGTTTACTAATTATTGCTCTCAGTGTCAGTGCTGCTAGAGTTATATTTAGGAAGTGGTCTCCTGTACCAATGTGTTCAAGTGTACTTCCCACTTTCTTTTCAATGAGGTTCAGTGTGGTTGGTTTTGTGTTGAGGTCTTCAATCTATTTGGACTTGAGCTTCATGTATGGCAATAAATATGGATCTATTTTCATTCTTCTACATGTTGATATCCAGTTATGCCAACACAGTTTGTTAAATATACTAAGGTGATAAATTGAGATAAACAAAAGTAAGCATTCATTCATTTTCCTTTGCTCTTGATTGTGAATGTTATATAACTGGCTGAGTCGCTACCTTGAAGTTTCTGCTATGATGGACAATAACCTGGAATTGTAGGATGAATAACCTCTTCCTCCCACAAGTTGCTTTTTATCAGGATATTTTTATCACAGCAACAGAAATGATTGTGAAAAGATCTGGAGATTATAAATGAGGAATCATGGAAAATTTGTTTAATTTCCCGGTTCCCAGGAATCCTCCACAGTAAGGGCATAGGATTTCTGTGTCTATGGAATAATCTAAGTATGCAGATTAATAATAGCTACACAATGTATTATACCAACAAACGTGAGCTGAATGCAAAACAAAACATGTTTCTGCTTCTCTCACAGAAAGCCACTGTCCTCTCTTTATTTCTTCTCTCAATTCCCAAAGATCTATTATGCATCCATTGATGTACTGAGGGAATTGTAAGTTACACATACAAACTTTGGCAAAGAATAAACATTCAGTTTAGAAATGTTTAATGAAGTTGTCAAAGGGCTAATGAGATGTTTCAGAGGTTAAAGACAGTTGCTGCCAAATATTATGACCGGAATTTAGATCACATGATGAGAAGAGACCAACTCCACTAAGTTTAATTCTTATCCAAACAAGTATGTTTTGGTAAATAAACACACACACACACACACACACACAGAGAGAGAGAGAGAGAGAGAGAGAGAGAGAGAGAGAATTTTTTAAGCTTTTAAAGAAGTAAACACTTGTAAAGAAGAATGCTAGGAGTTTTGCATATGAGCAGAGGGTTTGTAGTAAATGAAGGGTTTATGCAATGTCCTGTGACCTTCTAGCAACATGACAATGAAAGGTGATTATATAAAACTGAAGCACAGAGTATAAGCAGAGAGCAGCTGTTTGACATGAAGCAAGGTTTTGCATGCTGATCATTTCCCTGGTCTGCCATACAGTCTATGCAGGTATCACACTTCTCGACAGTCCTGCCCCAAAGAAAGGAATTTGTTCTAATAGAACTACACACACACATATATATGTATGCATGCATATATGTATTTATACACACCCATTTGCACACATATAGACATATTCATATATATACATACACATACACACATGTACACATACAGATACACACATGTATTCACATGCTTATTCATTTATGAGTATATAATTTTTTGCTGTAACATCTTTTGAAGTCAATGGCACAAATAATAGTTTTGAAAATCAAAGTTTTATCTCTAAGTAATTTTTGTTCACTTTGGGTTTTCAGTAATACTAGGAGACTCAGAACGTGAAATACACACTACAGCTAATCGTGTTTGAAGAGGACTTGTGGAAAATGAGCTACGTTTATCACTTTGAGTTTGAACTCTTACAGGCATTGAAGAGGGACAGAGAAGAGGGATTGAGGAGATAAGCATAGTGGCAAAATTTTGAATATGCAGAATGATTAAATGAGACCGAGGCCTGAACTTTTTTTTTTCCCTGAGGTCTATAGAATGTAGAAATCCAAAGATATGATGTGATGAGGATCTTTCCCACCAGGTCACCTGAGTTGACACAGCTAACCTGGATAGCTAAACAGGAGCCCCTTCTTCTCTAACCACTTTATATGTGTCTGCTCTGAAGCTACCTGCTACATAGAAGAGGACCATTTTCAGTCAATGAAACACTAGCAGCTGTGCTCCCTGCTAGACCCTCCAAACACACTCTCGAGGATGAAGGAGCATGATTGAGGCTTTCATGTCAGAGACCATAAGAATCATCATCATGGCTACCTCATAGGTGGTGGGTTTCTGCCAAGCCAGCAAATCCCCTTGTAGAGCCTGGCAGGGGTGTAGCTGGTGATATGGAGGGGCGTGTGGAGAAAATCGACATCTGAACTAAGCTCCTAATCTTCTCTGGCTGCCGAGAGTATTCGAATGGGAACATTAAAGCATGCCTCACATCCTTGAAAAAGGGTAGGCATTAGTTGAGAAAACAAATTGGCTGCATGCCTGAAAGACAGCGGCGGGGGGGGGGGGGAGGGTTGAGAAAACCACTGAGAAGCACTAAATAAAACGAAAGAAACACAGACAAAATCAGTAGAAGCTAGAGTGTCTAGAAGTCAATGACCAAGGACGATTGGCCCCTGGGATACCATGACTTGCACAGGTCAGTGCCTTTAAGCTTGAAGTGAAATCAAACCCAGAGATACAATTAAGGACAGGCAGAGATCCTTGACAGAAAGTTCTAAAGATGTGGAGGTAATTTTAATTAGGAAGGTTAAGTTATTCATGCCAAGAGAGAAAGAAATAGGACCACAAAACAGAAATTATAGTTGCTTATTGAAAATAACTATATTTTGGTCACTATTTTCCGTACCATCAGGGAATATGCAGCAGCATGTAAGAGGAGCATCTAAGGTGATTATTAAAAGGAAAAGATGAATAAAGATAAGATTTGGAAGAAGGAAGGAAAGAAAGAAGGAAGGAAGGAAGAAAGAAAGGAAAGAAGGAAGGAAGAAAGGAAGATAGGCAGAAGGAAAGTGAGGGAGGGAAGGGAGAACGGAATAAATGAAGAAAGAAAGGGAGGCAGGAAAAGGAAGGAAGGTTAGATGAACTGTCGGAGGGGATGGATAAATGAAAACTCAGTAAAGGAATGTGTTTAAAGTTTGATGATACAATTTTCTCTGCAGTTTCCTGAGCCCTTACACAAACATACCTGGTATGTATGGGAATTTCTTGCCTGACACTACATGTTAATTGCATATAACTAAACTTTGCCATCCTTCTTGGTAGAGCCGATGCTTCCGAGGAAGGGATGCATTCTCATCTTCCTCCTTGGACATTTTCCTTTGCCTTTTGTCTTTCTGCCTATACCTCTGGTTTGGGTGAGTGGTCACCATGGCCATTTCAGAACAGCAAATGTGCAGCATCTTTATAACCCATCATGTGTAACTAGGCGCATCCCATCTTAAAGACGTTAAGCTGTCTAGATTATGATCATATCAAGGACAATTATCCCTCTAACTTCATTTTATTGCCTCCAGACCTTTAGATTAGCAATAACAGCAGCCTCCACACAGAACACCTGAACAGGGAGCAGGGAGACAGGTAATCCCATGCCAGCATCTGGACTGTGAGTGAGTGGGAAATGGAGCTGTGCAGTATTGCCAGATGGTAGCTGTGAAGCATGTTTCATTAGAGAGGGTTCGGACATAGAACAGCGCAGAAACAGCACTGCAGGCCAGACCCAGTGTCAGCTATAGACAAACTCTTGCCTGTGGATACCTTTTGAATTGCAACTCCGTTCATGAAATGTGGCTCCTGCAAGAAGAATGTTTTCCTGGCCTCATCCTCTTGTTCCTCATTCATTTTGATCCCAACCTACTTGCCATCATCAGCATCCTGCCTTTCATCTACTGAATGTCCTGCCTTTAGTGTAATTCTTTAACCTATCTCAGGCTCTCTTTTGAATAATCATATGCCACATCAAAACTTTTCTGATAAAATAAACAAACCCAAAATATGAACATAAAACAAGATAGACCTGCCTGTTAAACTTGGGGAGGGGGATTCTGTGGGATAGGATAAACCAAGTGCTGAGACTAAGTAATCTTGAAAGTTGAATAAATACACAAAGGTAGAAAGGCAAGTCATCTTTTCGGCTGGGAAAGCTGCTCTTCCCCTATGTAAAAAGCAGGGAGCTTGCCTACAGCTCTTGGAAGGCATCATGTGCCATCTATTGCATAATACCATTATCCAAATAGCTAAGATGCAGGAACAATCTGAAAAGATGGAGTTTTCAAATATTGAAAAGGAAACACGTTCTCTGCTTATCTAATATTTAAAGGGCTCTTAGAATAGGGTGCTATTGCTGACAGAACAGGTTTTAGTTCCCTTCGGATCTGCTTTGCTTTTATAAAATACAACAAAAACGAAAGGATCCTGTGGTCCTATGGTTGACTATCATGGCATTCCTACTTACTTTGTCTAAATGACTTTAGACATAAACACATAAACCTGTCTCTATGTGTTCTATTGTTCTTTCTTCACTTACTGACTAGAGTCACAGGGACTGGCACATGTACAGGGAACTCCTCGGCTGGCACCTGCTTCTGGATCTACATTCTCTATTGCTGAGGAAAGCAGAGGTCACTCCCTACCTCCCAACATTCACAGTGAGCACAAGGTGAGCTTTCTCTAGCTGTGAAGACTGATCTGACAGATGGATTCTTCCCATTTGACAGATCAAGATATCAATGTGAGCAAGATTGAATCTTACAGAAGTTAACAACAGCTAAGTGTCCCTTGTCCAGCCCTGACTGTGCTGAGGTGCTTAAGTTGTAAGGGTTCAGTGTTGAGTGATGCTTCATGGACTAGTGATAGCAAGAGGATGCTCTGCATAATGCTGCTTGCTTCCTTTCCTCCCTGACCATCAGAGCATTTAAGAAAATGGCACAGGCAAGGATCTGAGAAGCTCTTGAGAGAAGATTTGAATGCTGCTCCCCAGATAATCAGGAAAGAACTAGTCCTATCTTCTGGCAATTTCCCTAGTCCCACAAGAGTGCAATTAGGATGTTCAGATTAGGGCCTGCTTTGTAGAGAATCTTGTCTTGGAACTTAAGCTGTGGGGTCAGCGTTGTCATGGTGGCAACATCAAGTGAGCCCTTGTGGGGATGCTACATTTTCCTCCATCCTGGGTGGTAAGGAAAAACTACAATCATTGCATGAGGCAGAAATAGAATGTGTCCCTACAGTGAATAGGTCTATTCAGTTTTCTAGGCAACTCATGCACTGGACCTGATTTGAAGGGATGGTGATGGTGGTAGGAGATACATTATGAAGACTCTGGCAAGGCATAGTGAGAGATAAAGATGCTGACTTAAGGGTGTTCAGACAATGGCATTCTACCCCCAACAAATAATTATTATGCAGTCACTTCCTGGGCCTGGACCACTTTTCTGATGCAGAGCATGGAAGTTTGAGAGGAAGGACACAGCAGTTCTATGGCAAAAATGTAGTCACAATAAGCACAGAGCCCTAATCACAAATCATCAAGTAATCATATGACCAGACGGCCTTTATAAATGCATATGCTGGGCCTGCTGGGTGCATATGACAGGCAGCTCCACAACATGGCATCTGACATCAAATGTAAGATCAAAATCAGACACCCAGAATAAATACTAAAGGAAAACAGAGGCATGAGTAGTCCCAGACTCCCTGCACTATGAAAGAGATAGAGTCAGTAACATCGACACTAAGTCATCATGTACTGAACTCCTGCTGCCACAACCTGGAATGCACCAGGTGTCTGATTGTTTTGCTTATTTACTTGTCGTTCGTAGCAACAGATTGAGGAGTTAAAAATGGCTTAAGTAACCCTGCATTTGGAAATTATTTCTGACATCCTGCTACATGAGGAGCCATGTTGTCATCTTTGATGCTCATATGCAGTGCGATGCTATCCCACCACAACCTCCAAAGAATTGTAGGCAAATATTTCTTCATTTTATAAAAGGGACTGTGTGAATTTTTAAGGTTTCAGGCTTGATCCAGGGAAAAATCATAAGCTGGAGTAACATAGCCACTGGGAGCTATGGTTCTACAGAGTTCATGGGCAAGTCTTTCATAGAAAGAGACAGGGATGGGTTCTATGGTAATATTTAAGATAATCAACAGTCTGACTACAGGGCAAAGCCAGTTCAGGAACCCTCTATTATATTGCTTAGGGTCTTAGCTGGAGTCACCCTTGTGATGGAAACAGAGGCAGAGACTCGCATTGGAGTATTGGACTGAGCTCCCAAAATCCAGTTGAAGAGTGGGAGGAGAGAGAATATGAACAAAGAGGTCCAGACCGTAATGGAGACACCCACTGAAACAGTACACCTGAGCTAATAGGAGCTCACCAACGCCAGCTGGTGAAACGCCAACTGGGAAAGAACAATCATAGGATGAAACTAGTCCCTCTGAATGTGGTTGAAAGTTGCATGGCTGGGCAGACTGAGGGACCACTGGCAGTGACACCAGAATTTATCCCTATGACTTGCTCCGGCTTTTTGGGAACCTATTCTCTTTAGATGGATATCTTGCTCAGTCTAGATATAGTAGGGAGGGCCTTGGACCTTCCCCAAAGCAATATGCCTTACCCTTTCTGAGGACTGAATGGAGGTGGGAGGCAAGTGGAGGGAATGGGAGGAGGGAAGGGAGTGGGAATTTGGATTGCTATGCATAATAAAAAAGATAGTTTATTTTCTTTTTAAAAAATAAGTAAAAGAAAGAAAGAGACAGGGATATGGACCAAGAGTGACAGACAAGAGAGGAAATCTTAGAGGGTTCTCACTCCACCAAGTATGGTACCCTATGTCTCTGTGTATGGGGTGGGGAGTTGTGAGCTGGAGAGTTCCTATGGGGCCACAGTGGCTGCTTAGAATCCTCTAGTCAGCAGGTGTGCAGCAGCTTTGCAGAATGTGAAAAGCAGAGTCTAAGTGTTTGAAGTACATTACCCTAGACGATGCTTGAAGTTGGATGTATACAAATTTTGATTTGATTTCCACAGGTCGTTGGCAGCTGGTTCTGGCTTACTGGGAAGATGAGGCTAGTTTGTTGTTAATGCATCAGGACCATGACTGGCCCTTTACATAATAGAATTAGTTTCTTTCCCTGGATTGCACACCTTGGAAAATTTGAAACTGAAGCTGAATTGAGATTAAGATTCCGCATTCCACTTGACAAGCATTACCTATGTCATTCAAGAGTAGCTTTCCCTGGTCACAAATACTGGATATCAAGGACAAAAGGGAATTTGTCTCCAAAGTACCATTGATGAGGATAGTGAGGCTGATTTTCAGAAAACTGTGCTTTCCTTTCTCTCTGAAATCTTACTGTCAGAACGTACAGATGGGGAGGGAGCAAAGAAGTAAGAAGGAAAAATAGAGAGGACATGAAGAGGGAGAAGGGTGATGGGAGGCATGAAGGAAAGCAGACAGAAAGGGGTGCAATGTCTACAGGTCAGAAAATGATGAGCCACTGAAAATCTGTTTTAAAAGAACTGTTTTCAATGACTTCCTTGGAGCTTTGAACTCTCACCACACAAAAGAAGCTCATTTTGTCTCTCTACATTCACTTCCCTCTTTAATGGTGTCCCTGGCCTTGGCCTTTATTTAAATGGGGAGGGATTACAAACAAGCAAAGCCTGTTTTGCTTCCACTGTTGAAAAGTACAGAGAGTGTGAAATTTACCTCAGGAGTGACTTACAAAGGAAGAGGGCAAGCAACCTGATAGGGCTGAGTGGGAAAGAATTGGTAAACTGCAACTGGTGCTGAGCTCTTGAAGTTGACCTGGGAAGCAGCTGTATCTACCATGCATGTCCTATTTTCTTCTTTTGAATATTTAACCCCTTTTTTTCCCATTCTAAATCTCCCTACCTTGCAGGACCCCACAGGCATCAACTTGGATGCAAGATACTCACTTGTCAAAGCATGTGGCATTTCTGAGACAAACAAAACACATTAACTGTGAATCTTTACATGCTTGAGGGGACACTGTAGATAAAGGAAATCTTAGACAATCTCATTGAAATCCAAGTCAATAGGAAGGGTGTATCTGTCTCCTCTCTAATTCTGTGACCTCCTCTAATAGATGTTATTGCTTTTCTGGGATCTAGTATTTCACTATAAACATTGGAAGGGAAAAATAAGTTGTATTAATGGGTGAAGAACACAGACAGAAAGAGTTGTCCCCAATGTTGGAAAAAAATTCTTGATTAAGAGAATAGAATCTTGGCCTGTGAGGAGACCCGGCATTCCAGTTAGACTGGGTTGTTAATTTGAGCAATTGACCACCTGGAAGATGACTCACCTCAAGCCATGCTAAAGAGTGGGAGAAATAATTAGTCCTTTCATAAGATACTAGATGCTTCCTGCCCAGAATCCCAGCCCCTAGTGCAATAGGTTTTAAGTCTCTCTACTTTTCTGAAAACTCTACATTTTCTTTCTTCTATTTCTTCTACATGTATGTGTAGTAATAAGGGCGGCGGGGCTGCGTCCCCAGCACCCCAGCCGCCCGCACGGCTAGCTTATGCCCCGAAATAATTACACGGACACTGTATTCTTTTAAACACTGCTTGGCCCATTCTCTTCTAGGCTAATTCTCACATATTAATTTAGCCCATTTCTAATCATCTGTGTGTAGCACCCCAAGGTGCGCTTACCGGGGAGATTCTATCCTATGTCCATCCTGGGTTGGAGCTTCATCCTGGGAGTGGGGCATGGCGTCTCTCTCAGGCGTCTGCTCCAGAGAGGAGAGCTGTCGAGACTCTGAGCTCACTTCCTCTTCCTCCCAGCGTTCTGTTCTGTTTACTCCACCTACCTATGTCCTAACCAATAAAATGGGCCAAGGCAGTCCCTTTATTAGCCAATGACCTTCCTCCATCATGTATGTTTCCTTAACACTGTTTCCCCCCTAACATTTTGGGCTTCCATTCCCTTTTCCTAAAGCTTCTCTCACCATCATGTAGCTGCTTGCCTACCATGTGTCTTTTCTCTATGCCAGCTTAAAATGACATGGCTTCTTTTATTACTCTCTTTCATTCTCCTTCTTCAGATAGCTCCTGACATTTTACAACTGGACTATCCTAAGTTTGTTGCATTTTAATTCTAGTGAAGTTGTCTTTGAACTTCTGTTTGTGTCTATTCAAATTTGTTGTCTAAATTTCTTTATTAGTAAGACTATGAACCTCCACAGGGAACTCCGATATTTGATGTATAGCCAACCATGTAGCATCAAGGAAGGGAGTGAAGTATGAATTACACTTTGTTTCTACCTGACCCCAAAGTTCACAGACATACCATTCAACATACTGCCTGCCCTAGCCCATGCTCAACAAGGGAAGTAGCTTTGTGGGCATCTCAAACCTCATAGAAGTCTAGCTTTCTCCCCTTCAATACCCACATCAAGTTTGCCGATCCTGCATTTGACTTCACCCCTACTTAACCTAAGCTTGGAAGATGTTTTCTTCCACTTCTCCCTCCCCCATTTACCATCTCACTCCCACCATTAACTGTCAGCTGATTCTTGAGACTATAATTTCCCAGCACAGCTTAGACTTCCATCCTACCCTAGTCAGCATTGCTATCATCTTGAAAAAAAATAAGAAATTCTGGGGGGGGGGGGTGTAACTTGGTAAAGGTGGTTGTTCCTTGAGTATATATTATGGATATATTGTTATTGTTTATTAAAGGAGAACATGGTCCCAAGTAGGATGTAAAATTTCTCTAATCACAAAGGAAATTATGGAAACCACTTTGTCAGTTCACAGCACCATCTTGCCTTAAATCTTTGTCTTACACATCTTAAGGCCACTTCTTCCTTGAAACTTTTTGTTGGTTCTCCTCATCATTAGACTTGGTCTTCCTTTTTAAACCTATACTTAAAATTCAACTTAAAGTTCCCTTCTGGTAGGCAGTGACCAGCCAGCACAATAGATATATTCATAGCTTCAAGTAATCTTTGTTTAACTTTAGAAGTAATATATTTACTATTGACTATTTTACTTTCTTGCCAAGCTCATCAGATAGGGGAGAATGCTTCTATTTTTAGAATGCCAAAAATAGATTATATATTCTAACTTATTAATGAATGACTAGTGAATTGAATAAAATACTTATTTTCCAGTCTTTAAAATACCCCAATTAGTGTTTTAGCAACAGGCCAAACTTGCATTTCTTCAGTGAACTCAAAATTTTTATATATTTTTTTCTGTTTTATATGTATAGAGAGTGAGTGTGTTTGTGTGTGTGTGTGTGTGTGTGTAAACATGCTCCGGTGTGACGGAAGCCAGATGCTGACACTGAGATGTCTTTTATCAATTTCTTCTCCACCTTATTTTTTTCTGAGACAGTGCTTTTCTGTGAACTATAGCTCTTTGTTTTAGGGAGCTTGCACTCCTAGCAGGACTCTGAACTCAGGTTACAGGTGCACACTGCCATGTTTGGCATTTATTTGAGTTCTGGAGATCCAAACTGAGGCCTTCATTATCAACCACTAAACCATTCCCCACCCTGAGTTCTACTGCCTTTCAAACTATTTTCATCAATACGATTGACTTTGTGGTTTCACTATTAAACCTATTAATATGAAACTAGTAAAGAAATTTATCATTTCGTTTTCTAAAAGAGTTTATGCACTTTGAGTGGGCTTGTTTTCCTTGTGTTTGAGGAACTGCACCTATGGGGTCAAACACTAAATTTCTTAACTTATTTTATTAACTAACATTTTATCTTGAAGAAATTTCAGACATCCAGAAAAAAAATTGTAACAATAGGAAAGTGAGTTTCATTGTATTTCTCTATCCCTCTCTGTCCCTGTCTCTGTTTCTCTCTCTCTAATCTGTAGGTTTTAAATAGCTGCAGTGGCTAATCCTGCCTGTCAACACGATGTTACTGGGATGAGATTCTCAAATGAGACATTGCTTCCATTAGATTGTTCTGTGAGAAAGTCTGTGGGTCATTTTCTTAATTGTTAATTGATGCGGGAAGGCCATGCCCACTGTGGGTGGTACCATTCCTAGGCAGGAATTCCTATGTAGGCCCTGAGCTGTATAAGAAAGGCAGATGAGCAAGTTAGAAGGAACAAACAATTAAGGAGAGCCCCCCCCCCACACACACACACTGTGGATTCTGTGGCAGGCTCCTCCCTTAGCTTCCCTTGATGATGGAGTGTAACCTGTCAACCAAAAAATCCCTTTCTTTCGCAGGTTAATATACTTGGTGTTTATAACAGCAACAGACTACTAAAGTAGGATAATAACATGAAAAGGAAAATTATAGAAGTTATGCTCTGTTGTGCAGAATAAAATGTTTGCTTCTTATCAACAAGAGCATTCTGGACTGTAAAGGTGACTCAGTGGTTAAGAGTATGTCCTGATTTTCCAGAGGACGTAAATTCAACTCTCGATACCCATATCAGGCAGCTTGCAAATGCCTGTAACTCAGTTCCAAAGGGAACTGACACTGTTGCACTATATGAGCACCTTTTATATACACTTATACACATGTACATAAATTAGCAATAAAAATGTATATTTTAGGGAACACCGGACAGCGGAGGTGGCCAGAGGACGCCCTCCGCAGCTGGTGGGGACCCACTGGGACCGGCTGGGACTGGAGCGGCAGCAGAGGACACAGGCCGTAGGCGGCAGGAACCTTCGTGGCAGCAGAAGCAGGCTGCAGGGACCACGCGCAACACTGAGAGCAGATCGCCCCCACTACAATTAAATCCTTTGGTTGGGGAGGTCCCTGGCAAAGGAGGAGCCGGGCCCTATTCCTGAAGACCCTTCTGAGGGGTGAGAGGTATCTTGGCCCCCAGAAGGAACCAGGAAACAGAACAAGGGCATTTTGTAAGAGGAGCCCCTGGCCAGCAGGGAAACCGGAACCAGTTTTAACAAACCCCTTAGATAGCATCGATAGGAGGAGATGGGCAGGCGCCAAGGAAAGAATTCACCCAATAATCTGAAAAACAACATGAAAACACCAGAACCCAATGATCTTACAACAGAAGGTCTCCAACACCCTAACACAGAAGAAGTGGAAAAAAATTGACTTTATGAAAGCAGTACAATCCCTTAAACAACATGTGAAAAATGCCCTTATAGAAATGGATGAGAAGTATAACCAAAAATTTGAAGAAATGAGTAAATACGTACATAATACCCTGGGAAAACAAGAAAGAAAGATCAAACAGGTAATGGAAACAGCTCAAGAATTGAAAACTGAAATGGAAGCAAGGAAGAAAACACAAACTGAGGACCAGCTGGATATGGAAAATCTAGGTCAACGAGCAGAGTCTACAGAAACAAGCATAATCAATAGAATACAAGAAATAGAAGAAAGAATCTCAGATTCTGAGGACACCATAGAGAAAATAAACGCTCTGATCAAAGAAAACTGCAAAGCCAACAAATTCTCATCACAAAACATTCAGGAACTATGGGACACAATAAAAAGACCAAACCTAAGAATAATAGGAATAGAAGAAGGAGAAGAGTCACAGCTCAAAGGCCCAGAAAATATTTTGAACAAAATTATGGAAGAAAACTTTCCCAACATAAAGAAAGATATTCCTTTGAATATTCAAGAAGCATACAGAACACCAAACAGACTGGATCAAAGGAAAACATCCCCTCGCCATATAATAATCAAAACACAAAATATACAAGTTAAAGAAAGAATAATAAGAGTTGAAAAGGAAAAAGGCCAAGTAACTTATAAAGGTAAACCGATCAGACTTACACCTGACTTCTCTATGGAAACAATGAAAGCCAGAAGGTCCTGGATAGAAGTACTGCAGAAGCTAAGAGACCATGGATGCAAGCCCAGGCTACTATACCCAGCCAAGCTTTCATTCACTATAAATGGAGAAAACAAGACATTCCAGGTTAAGAAAAAATTTAAACAATACGTAGCCACAAATCCAGCCCTACAGAAAATAATAGAAGGAAAATCGCAACCCAAGGAATCCAACATTGCCAACACTGCCTACAAATACTGAGGCATCTAGCAACCCTTCACTAGCACAACTCAAAGAAGGGAGACACACAAATTCTACTTCCAAAAACAATAAGAATATCCGGAGTAAACAACCACTGATCATTAATATCACTTAATATTAATGGTCTCAATTCACCTATAAAAAAGCACAGGCTAAGAGATTGGATACGAAAACAGGATCCAACATTCTGCTGTTTGCAATAAACACATCTCAACCACAAAGACATGCATCTACTCAGAGTAAAGGATTGGGAAAAGGTCTTTCAAGCAAATGGTCCTAAGAAAAAAGCAGGTGTGGCCATATTAATTTCTAACAAAACTGACTTCAAACTAAAATCAGTCAGAAGAGATCGAGATGGACACTTTATACTCATAACAGGAACAATTCATCAGGATGACGTCTCAATCCTGAATATTTATACCCCTAATATAAAAGCACACACTTATGTAAAAGAAATATTACTAAAACTCAAGGCTCTTGTTATTTGCAGATGATATGATAGTATACTTAAGCGACCCCAAAAACTCTACCAAAGAACTCCTACAGCTGATAAACACCTTTAGTAATGTGGCAGGATACAAGATCAACTCCAAAAAATCAGTGGCCTTCCTATACACTAAGTATAAGGAAACAGAGAGGGAAAATAGAGAAGCATCACCTTTCACAATAGCCACAAATAGCATAAAATATCTTGGGGTAACTCTTACCACGGATGTGAAAGATCTATTTGACAATAACTTTAAGTCTTTGAAGAAAGAAATTGAAGAGGACACCAGAAAATGGAAGGATCTCCCTTGATCCTGGATTGGGAGGATCAACATAGTAAAAATGGCAATTCTACCAAAAGCAATCTATAGATGCAATGCAATCCCCATGAAAATCCCATCAAAATTCTTCACAGATCTGGAGAAGACAATAATCAACTTTATATGGAAAAATAAAAAAACCCAGGATAGCCAAAACAATCTTATACAACAAAGGATCATCTGGAGGCATTACCATCCCTGACTTCAAACTCTACTACAGAGCTACAGTATTGAAAACAGCTTGGTATTAGCATAAAAACAGAGAAGTCGACCAATGGAATCGAATAGAAGACCCTGACATTAACCCACAAACCTATAAACACCTGATTTTCGATAAAGGAGCTAAAAGCATACAATGGAAAAATGAGAGCATCTTCAACAAATTGTGCTGGCAGAACTGGTTATCAACCTGTAGAAGAATGAAAATAGATCCATATCTATCACCATGCACAAAACTCAAGTCCAAATGGATTAAAGACCTCAATATCAGTCCGAACACACTGAACCAGATAGAAGAGAAAGTGGGAAGTACTCTACAACACATGGGCACAGGAGACCACTTTCTACGTATAACCCCAGCAGCACAGACATTAAGGACCTCATTGAATAAATGGGACCTCCTGAGACTAAGAAGCTTCTGTAAAGCAAAGGACACTGTCGCTAATACACAAAGGCAACCCACTGAGTGGGAGAAGATCTTCACCAACCCTGCAACTGCCAAAGGTCTGATCTCCAAAATATATAAAAATCTCAAGAAAATAGACCGTAAAAGGCTAATCAACCCAATTATAAAATGGGGCACAGAGCTGAACAGAGAATCCTCAACAGAAGAACTTCAAATGGCCAAAAGACACTTAAGGTCATGCTCAACTTCCTTAGCGATCAGGGAAATGCAAATCAAGACAACTTTAAGATACCATCTTACACCTGTCAGAATGGCTAAAATAAAAAACACCAATGGTAGCCTTTGTTGGAGAGGTAGTGGAGAAAGGGGTACACTCATCCATTGTTGGTGGGAAAGCAGTGTGGCGGTTTCTCAGGAAATTCGGGATCAACTTACCCCTGGACCCAGCAATACCACTCTTGGGAATATACCCAAGAGAGGCCTTATCATACAACAAAAGTATATGCTCTACAATGTTCATAGCAGCATTGTTTGTGATAGCCAGAACCTGGAAACAACCTAGATGCCCTTCAATGGAAGAATGGATGAAGAAAGTATGGAATATATACATATTAGAGTACTCATCAGCAGTAAAAAACAAGGGCTTCTTGAATTTTGCATGCAAATGGATGGAAATAGAAAACACTATCCTGAGTGTGGTAAGCCAGACCCAAAAAGAGGAACATGGAATGTACTCACTCATATTTGGTTTCTAGCCATAAACCAAGGACATTGAGCCTATGATTCGTAATCCTAGAGAAGCTAAATAAGGAGAACCCAAATAAAAACATATAGGCATCCTCCTGAATATTAACCTTCAGCAGGCAATGAAAGGAGACAGAGACAGAGACCCACATTGGAGCACCGGACATAAATCTCAAGGTCCAAATCAGCAGCAGAAGGAGAGAGAGCACGAGCAAGGAACTCAGGACCGCAAGGGGTGCACCAACACACTGAGACAATGGGGATGTTCTACTGGGAACTCACCAAGGCCAGCTGGCCTGGGTCTGGAAAAGCCTGCGATAAAACCAGACTCTCTGAACATAGCGGACAATGAGGACTACTGAGAAATCAAGAACAATGGCAATGGGTTTCTGATCCTACTGCACACACTGGCTTTGTGGGAGCCTAGGCAGTTTGGATGCTCAACTTACTAGACCTGGATGGAGGTGGGGGTTCCTTCGACTTCCCACAGGACAGGGAACCCTGACTGCTTTTCTGGCTGAGGTGGGGGGGACTTAGTTGGGGGATGGGGAGGGAAATGGGAGGCAGTGGCGGGGAAGAGACCGAAATCTTTAATAAATCAATAAATTAAAAAAAATATATCTTCTAAAAAGGATATTTTCTTATATGACTAGAATATAGTTGTCAAAATTAAGAAGCTGGTCTTACTCTACATCATCTCCAGCATAAGTTGTCATCAGTGTTTTTGGTCTTAGCCCTTCTCATAGATATTAGATGGTACCTCAGAATTATTGTAATATCCATTTCCCCAATTACTAAGGATGTTGAGCAATTACTTAAACACATTGTCACAGGAGATCACTTCTTACATAGAACTCTAGTAGCGCAGACTCTGAGGGCAACAATAAACAAATGGGACCTCCTGAAGCTGAGAAGCTTCTGTAAGGCAAAGAATATATTCAATAAGACAAAATGGCAGCCTAGGGAATGGGGAAAGATTTTCACCACCCCAACATCTGATAGAGATGTATAAAGAACTCAAGAAACTAAACATGAAAATACCAAATCATTGAATTAAAAAACGGGGTACAGAGCCAGGTGGTGGTGTCACATCCCTTTAATCCCAGCACTTGGGTGGCAGAGGCAGGTGGATCTCTGTGAGTTCGAGGCAGGTGGACCTCTATGAGTTCAAGGCCAGCCTGTCTATGAGAATTAGTTCCAGGACAGGCTCTAAAAGCTGTAGAGAAACCCTGTCTCAAAAAAACAAAAACAAAAACAACAACAACAACAAAAAGACAGGGTGAGGGGACATTTCTAAACAGAGAATTCCCAAGAGAAAAAAAAAACACAAATGGCTATTGGGAGTGCAAACTTGTACAGCCACTTTGGAAGATTAGTATGGTAGTTTCTCAGAACCCTAGGAATCAATTTACCTCAAGACCCAGCCGTACCATCTTGCAACATTGGTTTTACACTTGGGATCACTTCTATTATCTTTGACATAAGACCATTAAAATGCTATTATTGACACAACTGTTAGTTAGAAAATGTCCTTATTTTACCTATATGAAAGAAGCAAAGATGGGAAATTCTCAAGATAGAACATGAAATTGACAGTTGTGTTCCTTGGGTGTTTTGCTGCTGACTTTTGCTGCTTCTAGGGTATTAGGGTAGGACTTTTTGGAGGTTTCATTTATTTTGTCTGTGAAACATTTAACATATTCTTGTGTTACCTAGTGCTTTAGTGACTCTTTCTGGTTTCTCTGAGCATGATTTTTTTTTTCTTTTCTTAGCTTGGGGGCCATGAGATCAGACATTTTCATCTTTCTAACATACTTGGTTGTTTTGTTAGCTTTAATTATATTTAAAACAATTTCACATTTCTTGTTCCTAATATATATGTCTTTTGACTAAAATCAGATCTTCATACTTTTCTCTGTCACCTATTCTTTTCCTTGCCTTCCTGTGCTGGATTCTGGAAGAGAGCTCTGCTAAAGCCATTTTCCATTTCTCTATGTCTAAAGCTCTTACTAATGTTTTTGCCTAGCATGTCTCTTTTTGTTCCTAAATTTTAATTGCTGCTATCATGATTAATTTTTTATTTAGATACTTTTTTCTTTTTTTAATTTATTTATTTTTTATTGAGAAAAGGAAAAAAAGTTTCTGCCTCCTCCCAGCCTCCCATTTCCCTCCCCCTCCTCCCAGCCTTCTCTCCCTCCCCCCACTCCTCTCCCCCTCCCTCTCCAGTCCAAAGAGCAGTCAGGGTTCCCTGCCCTGTGGAAAGTCCAAGGTCCTCCCTCCTCCGTCCGTGTCTAGGAAGGTGAACATCCAAAGTGGCTAGGCTCCCACAAAGCCAGCACATTACGTAGGTTCAAAACCCCGTGCCATTGTCCTTGGTTTCTCTTCAGCCCTCATTTTTTGCCATGTTCAGAGAGTCCGGTTTTATCCCATGCTTTTTCAGTCTCAGTCCTGCTGGCCTTGGTGAGCTCCCAATAGATCAGGCCCACTGTCTCAGTGGGTGGGTGCACCCTTCATGGTCTTGACTTCCTTGCTCATCTCCCTCCTTCCACTCCTCATTGGGACCTTGAGATCAGTTTTATCATGTTTAGAGTCTCCTGTTTTTACTTCTTTATTTCTTAATAAAATGTTTTTAAGTTCCATCTTTCTGAAACCTGAGGTCTTTGCATGTTTCATTCTGAGTCTTTCTCATGAAGTTCCATCATGATTTTTCTTTTAGATTAATTTTAAATTTTTATGGAGTGTAAAGAGATGAGAAGAAAAGAGACAGAGTACACATGATATACATAAGATTCCCAGAACTTAGTAAATTTTTGACAGGATCTCCTATAGCCCAGGCTGGGCTCCAACTCTTTACATTGGTATGCCCAGTTCATGGAGTAAGTGCCCCCCAAACTGACTAGGAGACTGAGCCCTGTATGTAAAAGCAAAGATCCTTTATTTTTACACAAGTTTGCAAACTCAGACTTTCTATGTGTCCATGGTATTGATCATAGAGCCCCAAGCTCAGTTGGGGTTGACTTTTTTATAGTAGCAAAGGTAGGAATGAAGGATTTCTAAGGTTCAGGACCCCTGATTGGCTGACATTTGTCTAGGGTGTCCTGGTGAAAAGCTATGGGTGTGTGCTGGTAGGTGATCCTATCTACACTGGTTGGAATGTTAGGAATTCCTTTGGGTGGTCTGTTCCTGGGTGGTGCCTGGGTAATCTATTTGTGGTCTTTCTTAGAACCAGGGAAAACTCCCGAGACTCAGGCCTCTATTGAGCTTGACAGAGCTGAGTCCAACAGGGTTGGCCAAGGGTGACCTTGAACCAGAACTTCCTCCTGCCTCTACTTTCTGAAGGCTGAGATTACATTTAAGCATGACCACCAAACAAGAAGTAAATGTAATGGTCTGTCCCAACCCTTTAAGAGACAAGCCCTGCCCACTGTCTTCCCCCATCTGCTGAGGCAAGCAGATCTTTCTTCAACTTCCAGATAAAGAACCTTCTTCCTTTTTGTCTCTCTCCCAGAGAGGCAGCTTCTGCCTCTCTCCCTTCTTGCCACTTCTCCCCTCCTCTCTCTCTCTCTCTCTCTCTCTCTCTCTCTCTCTTTCTCTCTCTCTTTCTCCTCTTCTCCTTTCTCCCCTTCCCCTTTCCCATTCCCCTCCATAACCCACTAAATAAATACCCACTTTCTCTGCATGGTGTGCCTAATAGGTCTCTGTCTCTCACATGCCACAGGGCTCACTGCCTGGGACCAGCTGCCTTCATGGCCTGTTGTGATCTCATGGCCCACAACCCACTGCTGCCACTCAGGAATCTGCAGCATTTTACTGTAACAGTAAAGTATGATGGTATTCAGTGTGAGGGAGTGTGTAAAATGTGTGAGTAGAAAGTTGTGAATCTGAGGCTGGTGGTAAGTCAAATGGAGGAATGAACACAGATGTAGGTGTGTGTGTGTGTGTGTGTGTGTGTGTGTGTGTGTGTGTGTGAATCTGAGGGCAGTGGTGAGTAACATTGATGAATGAACACAGATGTAGTTTTGTGTGTGTGTGTGTATGTGCGAGGCAGGGATGGGGAAGGGAGAAACATCCAATCTAAGGATAATCCCACCCAAAAGCTCACTAGCTTAATCAGGTAAGTGTTTTTAGAACCAGTGATAAAAAGTACACATTGTTTTCTCACAGGGGTGAGAAAAATTAGAATTCACTGAAGAAATTACACCCCCAACATACACATACTCAGCACAACTTATCTGACTCTGTTTCCCAAGAGTCAGTTTCTGTGTTGGTGAGGTGGAGTTAGAAAAATATTTTAGAGAACTCAGTTGATCTGCAGACACTGCTTAGGTGTGAACTGAAGTACTGTTCCAGATACTCTTTTTGTTTGAACCAAGATTAAGTTAGAAGAGGGTTGCCCTGTCTAAACCCACAATGACACTAGGGAAGGACAGGAAATCAGGATTAGAACATGATTCCTGCCACCTGAAACAGTATTCCAGGTGGCAGAAATCACATCCAAACTGTAGAGTCTCCGCTTCCTGTAGCTCTGTTCATTAGATCAAATCTTTGCTTTATACACACTGTCTTGCTTCATTGACAAAGAATAAGAAAAAGTAGTTGAAAGATTTTTTTCACTTCTTGTGCTACAATAAAAAATATATAGGAAAGGGGATTTAATTCTCTGGCCTCCTAAACAGATGCTGTCCATCCTCCACCCTAGAGAAAAAGTAATTTCCATTTAAAAGGTGTCCTGGCTTTGATTAGTTGAGAGTAACGTCCCATGTAACTCAAGTGCCTGAAAATAAAGTCATAGCTAATGGCTCTTCCTGGAGTCAGGCAAAGAAACAGGGCATGCAGCTGAAGTAGCATCTGTCTTTTCATATGTATGAATGGTTCTGTTATAAATCCTACAGGATTCTGCAGCTTCATTATGAAGGAGACTCTGTATGATCATTTTAAAGACCATCTGCTCTGGGTTTGGGATCATCTCCCAGCTAGGCTTCCTGGACCGCGGGATCCTGAAGGCAGAAAACATGCTGTGCAAAGCCCTGCTCACCTCACCCTGCCCTGATGAATAATGCAGAGTGAGGACATCATTTCCCTCCCCTTGAACTTGTGGCTCCGGAAGAGTCAAAGTTTGTGCACTCCATTTGGCTATTTTTCACCTCTTTGAGGTAATGCTATCTCAGAGCTGAGAACCACTTTTGGAGTTCTAAAGCTCAGGCTATCAGCACTGGGAAATTTATTTTTATCAGCTTTTTTTCCCTCCCCATTTGATACCTTATTGGGCTCTTAAAAATATCAGTTGAGTACCGCGCAAAGGAATATTTGTCGAGCTGTCAGCACCTTGTGATTAACACAAATGTGGCTTGCAAAGAAAAAAAAAAACAGCACTGGGAACGGAGTTGGTATTATTTGAGTTTGAGACCAGAAAGACATCAAAAACTTGCTTGATGTTGCTACAAAATTTTACCAAAGCAATTACATTTTACACCCTGTCTAAGCCATAGCATCAGTGTAGAACTCTGTCATGAGACAGGAAGATGCCACTGGAGAAACTCAGTAGCAGAAATTCAGAAATTGTATTTTCCCTGCCATCCTAATCAAGATGTGGCCATCCACTGACTTTCTAAAGCTACAGACTCTATTCTCCTGCCAAGTTCCTGTGGCATGGGAACACTACTTTCTAGGTAAGAAGCACGGATTCTTCCCAGGGTTCAGAGGCAGGTATGCACAAGGCACTTGTTTCCCGTGCACTCACTCCCTTTCTGGTTTTCTTCAGTGAGTCAAAGTCTCAATTCCTCCAGATGTAAGTTCGGAGACAGGAGGACAAAGTAAAACATAGCCATACATGAATCATCAGCACGAGGTCTAGGTAGTTATTTACAAGGGGAAAATGAAGTCTTCTACTTATCAGTGTGAAATTGTAAGTAAATTGGGCTTCTCTTCTGACCTTATTTCCAAATATGATATAGAAGTAATAACATAGTCATGGATTCTCAATGAACACCAAGGGGTATCCTCAATAGGGGTTATAATGTTCTGTTGAACACCTATTTGAATAATCATTATTTATGCTGCCTTATATTTCTCTGATATAGCTTTTCCCCCCTCTCTCTCAAACAACCTTTTTAAAAGATCCTCTGGGCAAAAGATCAAGTTTATTTGTTCTTTGTGTTTTATTGGAAGCCATTTGAGCTAGAAGCATACAAGTTGGTCAATTAGCATTGATTGGTTGTAAAGTGTACTTAATTGATTACATAGCTGGTATAGGAACACTCACTTTCTTGATTTAGTTTCCAGTTATATATTAATTTGGGATTGGAGACTTCAGTGTTGACCACATATACTACTACTACTGCTACAATAATAATGGTAATAATAAAATAATAATAAAACTAAAGATAAAAATAATAACCAAAATCAAGCACTGCTAAACCTGCATAGAGCCTCTTGCTCAATGTGAAGCATTCCTGCAGTTCAGTGACATCATCAGCTGTGATGTCACAGAGAACACAGACTTCAGGCAGGGCTGGCCTTAGTTACCAAACTGGGGGGATACATGCTAACTTTATCTATAAATTTGTCTGATCATTATCCTTCATATGAGCATGAAATGTATATTTTTTCAAATCCCATCAAAACTTCATCTTCTGCTTATCCCATAGATGGGTTAAGAAGTAAATATTTGTCAACAGAAGAAGTAAAACCTGATGCCCGAGTAAAGAGCCCAGTCTTGGGTGTTGCACAGGCCTTCCTGTGGAGGCCGCTCAGTTCCTCCATCCTTGAACACAGGAGGCTTCTCTGTCCAATTATTGAAAGTCAAGGCTGTACAGGCTCTAGTCTAGTCTAGATCGAAGCCCACTTTGTTTTGAATTGTTATTTCTTCCTAATTCAAAGACACTGGGAATAAGAAGGAACTTTGTCCTCCATATCCTCAGAAAATAGGTTTCTACAAGAAGAAATCTGGCACACTCTTAGAATTTAGAAACCTCAGGAGAGCTTCCAACTTTCTAATTCATAGTCACATCTTGTGCTGTTCTTTGTAGTCTCTGAGTTTCCTCATCGACGGACAACAGTGATGGATAACACTGCCTGCCATGTGACAATAGGACAGAATCACTCTCATAGTCTCATCATTCGAGGAAACGTCAGAGAGAGGCTCTGTAATGGTTACAGCTCAGATGGAAGATATCCTGCTGTTTGGACTAAGGAATACTGCAAAGTCTCATCTCACAACAGACCTCACATAAGAGATTTATTGAGCCTGTTTCTGCTCAAGTGAGAAACAGCAGTGAACTGAGCAGAGGCAGGGTTTATATAGTTTCTTCAGAGGGGGATGGAATCTTATTACAGATGCAAAGATTGGACTTTTTTTTCTGTAGGGCAGGAGCAGGGTCCAGCCTTTAGGGAAGTTGGAGTGTTCTGTGGGTAGAACCTGGCAGTTGGAGCTACTGGTCGGGGGAGGGCTCAGGCCTCTCATGTGGTTTGAGGGTTTTACAGGCTTACAATAGAATGTTGAAATAGTTGAAAAGGAAATTCAAGGCAGCCATTTTATATTCTAATATTTTGCTCAGCTGATTTTGGATCCTGCACTGATCACTCATGACTGGATGTGGTATTAGTACCCTATTACACCCAGTAAGTCTGAGTCCATCAAAAATATGGTATGTATCATACAGCAATGGTCATCTCTATTAAGCCACGCATGAGGGAGATATATTAGATAATAAATCTGCTTCAGTGGACATAGGTGTTAAATAACTATGGGGAAATGCTTATGGCCTAACGATGATTAAAATATATTAGGGTTACCCAAACACCATTTCATAAAACAATCTTAATGATGGTTACCTCTAGGAGAGAAGAAGTACATGGTGGTTGAATAAACTTACTGTTCCTCCAAAACAACTGGTACATGTTACATTTTGACTTGAATTTTGATAATACAGCTATCTACTTTGATTTTTATCTTTCTGTGTTTGTGTATATTTTCAAACACACGTTTTACAATAAATTCAATCATTACTCAAAATAGATGAGAGATGATGGTATTTTTCAGGGTGTCTCTGTGTGAGTGTGTGAGTTTTGCTGTGTTTGAGTGTGGTTCATAGGAATGTGTAGGTGTACAAGCCTGTACGTGCATGTGTGAAGGACAGAGCTGGGCACCAGGCAGGATGTCTTCTGCCATTGTTCTCCCCTTTTTGTCTTGAGACAAGATTTCTCAGTGGACTGGAAGCTAAGCACTTGTGCTAGCCTAGCTTGTCTGGAAGCTCTCAAGATCCAGCTTTCTCTGCTCTCCAGGGCTGGAGTCACAGGTAAATGCAGCCACGCCAGGCATTTTATATGAAAGCTAGTGATTTGAACCCAGACTTCATGCTTGTAGGATAAGAGTTCTTGCCTACAGAACCATCTCTCCAGTCCCAAATAATATCCAGATCTACTATCAAAGGCAAGTTTGAAGGAAAACATTATCTAATGAGAACTATGTTCTAACTCCAAACTATCCCAGGATGTATTCTGGCTGAGCTAGTATATGAGGCTGCCTAAAACAAGATTGATAGCTCCAGACTGGCTTAAATTGGTTATCACATTTATATCAACAGATACAGTTGAATGAAACCTGGGTGACTTGGGTAACTATGACATGAAAGGTCCCAAATTGCTACACAATAACTGCTAATGTGAGAATCCCAGAATTTGTCAAATGGCACTGTTCTTTTTATAGCAGCACGCTTTAGCATTGACGCTTCAGTCATAGATAGATTTTGAGATTTCTGAATTCCCTGCTGATAGTAGGCTGTCTGGCCAAATTTCCTTCACAGAGACATTAGCTAATGTCCAAACGGACAATGGCCCAGCCGTGTGTAACCACAGAGCTGAGATGTATAATCCTTGTAGCATCAAGCACGGGAGGCAAAGCATAAGTCTCTGCCAAGAAGGTAAGGATATGGCCAGTGACTGGAGTTTTCCTGACGCAGGACCAACCAGACAATGTGTCATTACTCTCCCTGCCTGTGAACCTGTGTCAAATGCAAGAGGTAGTAGTGACTGCTCCACGCAACAAATCTGAATAAGTCACCTCTGGTGGTTCCCATTTGTGATGGCTTTGCTTGCTTCACCAGCTGTCGCTTTCTCGGCCTTCTGTAAAAACCGTGTCATGAAGGACAATTGTATTTGTAAGCTTTTCTCTCTGCCCCCATTTCATTCCTAGTTGAAAAAAGCTGTGTCGATGAGAAATTGGGTTCTGTGGCATTCCGTCTCTTTACTTGACTACTGAGCAAGCATTACCAGGATATTTCTGCATACTGTGTTGCACGAGGGTACATTTTATGGAATTCAGTATAAAGATCTCAGTGTGGGAAGTACAAGGAACTATGCAAACGCACATGCTGGTAAAAGTGAACAACCTTCAAAGAATCACAACGAGTAAATAACAGCAGGTTTTCTTGGGGGCTGATGTGTATGACTCTCTGTATGCTTGCCGTGATATTCTTTGTGAAATTATTTTGGAAAAGCAAGAAGCAGCTCTTGAACGAAAGTGTCCCGCAGGCCATTAAGGTCTTCTGATAAAAGCCTTCGCTGCTCCACATCTTTCTGAATTGTGATGTTTACATAATCCTCCAGATACATCACTCTGTATAGACTTATGCCAATGCTGAAGATTGCAATCACTTCTTTTCTTTTTTCTTAGCACTGTGTCCTGATGCCTTAAGCAAAGGAAGACTTATTTGAATCATGCTTCAGCGCATATAGTCCATCACAGTGGTAGAAGGTCCTAGCATGTTCATGATAGCAAACACATGAACCTGGGCAGCTCAGACTCCTCTCACTGAAGGCAGAGAAGCAGACTTAGTGAGTCACTTCCTCCAACTAGGTCCTCCTGAAAGTTCCAGGACTTTCCAAAATAGTGGCACTGGCTTAGGGCCAGATGGTAGGAGGGATACCTCACATTCAAATCTTAACATTCTACAGGTAGTTTAGCCTGTCATGTCTAAAATGTGTGCAGGCTAAGGTCCTCAGATTTTGGAAGATGTGGAGGGTCTGTGCTCTGATCTGATTTTCCTACTGGCAAAGATGGTCCACACAGGAGCAATGCTATAAAACGAGCTTTGTGGCCATGCGCTCTGATGACATTGACACAGGGAATCATAAAAAACTATACACAAAGTTGGCAAAGCACCATGATTTCAGTGTATCCCATCATTGTAAAGACAATGAAGTGGCCGGAGAATGGGCAGACCTGACTTGCTTGAAGAAGGCTCTTCCAGGGGAGGGAGAGTCCTTTAGTTAACTTTCTCCTTTTATGTTTTGTCTTGTCCAGTAGCAACTGTTAGGTTTTATGCATCACTACCAGGAGGCAACATTGGAGCAGATATTCTCTCCACCACTAGCACTGGATACAGTGTGGATGGCAGATAAGTTCTATCTGAATGTCTATCAGAACACTATTAATCCGCTCTTGTGCTTCTGTCTTGGTAGAAGGAAGGAATCATGGAATCAGAAAAGAAATCTAAAGAAGTTAGGAGCTGAGAAACAAAAAGAAAGCTAATTTGCCTGTTACGGTTGGTTTCGCATATAGAGGGAGTTAAGATGGGAAAAGTATATCTCAGAAGGTAATTGCATATTGTCTGCGATCAATAGAACACCCTGGGAAGAGAAAAACTCCTCATCTTGTGCGCAGAACGGGGTTTTACTTGCATCTTAAATTAGTGTCTCTCATAGCATCGGGAGCAACAGGAAGTCATAGATGTCTCCCAAGTTTGTGAATCAAATTCCACTGCCTTGACACCTCTTTCAGGGAAAGCATTTGTTTTCAACAACTAGTAAAACCATACAAAATACTATGGTCAGTCATGATGTGTGATGGGCATGTTTCTATACTAATAATTAGTTAACTGAGAGTTTCAGGAAACTTAACTTTCTACATGCTTTCCTAACACATCCCTTTTCCATTATCATATGTGTGATGTATGTGTATGTTTGCATATGTGTGGTTACCTGAGGGTGTAGGTGTATTGGTGTGTGGAGGTGTGTGTTTTATGTCTATTTCAGAACTCTGGCTTTTCAGAGGCTGGAATGCTCAAGAATGCTTCGAAAGAAATAAACACAGTAGTAGTGTAGACTCTCATGTCAGTTTCTGATGCTCTTGGGTTTGAGGATTCTAACAGTAGCAAGCTTTGATTCTCTAGTAGAAGCTTCCATCTCTAGGAATTTCTTTCCATTGACTTCATCTAAGCCTTCTGTACTATAGTCAGAGAACATGACCAGTGACACTTCTGGAATATATTTTACATGCAAAAATGCTGATTACAATCTCAGAAATCACATGACAGTCTCCAGAGGCTGTGCCTGGGTGTATACATTGCTTCCCATCCTCAACAAGATGGAATTTATCTACCTAAATTCTATTCCTGCCCCACACCTGTCATTAGAAGCCTTAGTATCTGAAAGATGATGAACAAGAGGACAGCAATCAGCATTACCTTGTTCCTTCTGCCTGGGTGCCAGGGAACTGACAAGCCATGTGGATTTTCCATACTAATTACTCCTGCACTATTTCCTTCTTAATGCTCACCTGCCATTGCTTCTGTTCAGATCTTCCTCACCATGGTACCTGGTTGGTTTTCATGGCTTCTTGTATGGTTTTCCATTTATTTTCAAGTCATCTTCTATAAACTCAACATTTTTTTCTGAGAAATTCCAAGATGTCCCTTTTATGTGACCTACTAACTTGTAAGTTGTTTTCCAGAGTCAAAATCGTTCTTGAAGCTTCATATTTTTGCACATACTGTTCAGTACCTTTGTCCCTTGTTCATTTGTGAAGTCTCCCATATATATTGACAAAGATGGCTGCAGAACTATGTTCCATTCCATAGGGTCCTCTAGGACCTTACCAATTTGACATAAACAGCTCTCTCCAAATTTATAGGCTACTTACCCACTCCTAAGCAATACAATAAGGGAACAAGCTGCAGTAAAATTTCCAAGTATCGGAAATAAAATGTGATACAGCTTTTGCCAAAGGTGTTGGGGTACACACCTTTGCAGATCTGAGCTGCCAAAATAGGACGTTCAAGTGCCTGGGGACTGTCATCCTGTGAAGAAGCCCGAGATTCAAAGGAAGATCATATATACCTGTAGGTATTCTAGCGGACACACAGCACCAACTGCCTTTCAGTGCAAAGAAAAATGCCCAGTGCCAGCCTCAACATTGTAGCATTCAAGCCTTGTCAGCTGAGGCCAATACATGCTCAAACACAGAGGCAAACATCCTTCCTTGAGGTAATCAATTCCTTATGCATAAAATCTGAAAATACTCAAATGATAGTTAAAAGTGCTGTATTTGAAGATTGCTATGTAACAGTAATATCTGGTTTATTTATTACATTATCAATCTTGTAAACTTTTTTTACAATTCAAAATTCCATTTAATTAGTTCATACAATTAAAAAAATTTATGGTTGTATAGGATCCTACACTCTGCTGTGAATTCTGTGAGGACAGATACCAAGTTTCATTCATGTTTGTTGTTCAATCAGTGCATTACAAGGAAGTATTCATTTGTTCACTGGATGAATGAATGAATGAACAATGAACAGGAGAGACTCCTTCCTACACATTGGTTTAGATATTGATCTGAAGCTTTAATGAATAGAAGAAATATGAAAATCTAAGGACAATAAAAATTATCGTTGACATCATATAAAACACTACTCTCTGGATTATCTCTAGATTATCGTCTAAAAAATATTTGGGCTCAGACTCTTGGAAACTGGAGAAGTAAACATGTAAGGAAAGTAGTACTTTAATAGGGAAGAAATAAAAGAATACTAATTCAAGACATGAGCCTTATAACTAAGGGAATGAAATTGAGGACAGGACCAATACTAAGTAATTGGCTTCACAGTTGAGAACAGAAAAATCTTATCCTACAAGTCTATAATGTCTCCAGTACCCAACTCCTGATGACTCCTTTCTCAGACCCAGAACTTTAGCCAGTTTCACATATCCTAATGATGTTCCAGCTGGGCTTAGTTACTAAAAAGAAGGCACATTGGTCACTGGCTTACACTCTCCTCTCCAATCGCATTTAGATTACTTTCTCCTTGTTGGTTCATTGTTCTAGAAAATGGCAAAGTTCATTTTCATATGAATACCTCCCATTGTTTACTTCTGCACCCAGAAAACATTTAGAAGAGAAATAGGGTCTTAAGGATGAAATCAGCTTACTTTGTCATAATAATTTGATAATGACTTTTCTAGGACTCAATCCAAGATGCAAAGATGAGGGCTTCATCATCAAAGTTGTCAAGGATCATCAATCAAAGTACAGTTGTCCTGCATCACATTCCCTGAAGAGTGATAATAATTATTTAAATTAATTTGGAAACCCACCATTTTGGTTTCCCTGATGATCAGCAGTCAATCTGCCCATCCCTTGAAGCTCAGATATCCATGCCTGAAAGAAACATTTCAGATTCCATTCAGATGAATGGGGTCCCTGCTCCCCTCTTACTACAGCCCACACCACATTCTTTCCTTCACAATGTATTCCATCTTCCCTTCTTGTTTCACCCAAGTTGCACTTGGATAAATATTTTACCTTTCAAAATTTAGGGTCTGACCCTCCTAGAAGATTACTTTCAGTGAACTATGAAGAATGTTAATTGCAGTCCGCTGCTATACTTGACAATTCACTGTAGTTGTATCTTAAATACTTTGTTCTAGCAACTTCCCAATGGCCCAGTGAGGGAGGACTTACATATCCACAGTAGTGTACACTTACGATGAGGTATAGATGATTGCACCTGTGTTTATATTCATTCAGCTGGAAGCACCACAAATACTGTTCAATTCAAGTAGAACAACCCACTTAATCCCTCAGAAGCATCTTGTGGGATTGACTATCAGAGCCATGGCTAAAGCCTGGGGAATTTGAGTGACAAGCAAAGTACAAATTCTTCTGCCTCCAAGTCACCCCACACTCTCTGAGAAATAAAAGGGAGCAAAGATTAATGGAGTCATTGCTTTGGTTTTCAGGAACAGGTTGAATTTCCCACTCCAGCTTTTTTATAACTAACTACTGTTGACAAGCCTTGAATAGTGGTTTGATTCACACACAGACATCTTTAGTATTCTGAACTGCTTTTCATAACACCAATAGACCATCTTGTGTACACATCTAAGGCAAGAAACCCTGGATTTAAGGGCACAGATGACATCCAAACATATCAATTAAAAGGCTAGTGGTTATTAAGGAAATTTAATCCATCTGGCTCAGCAGGAAAAGCAGCAGATAAGGGGGTACGAGTTCCAGGTCTGTTCTGGGGCCTGGGTATGAGTTTACGATGTAAACAGAGGAAGGATTGGAGCACCAAGCACAAGGAGCCTGTAACAAAGTTGTCTGGTTTCAATTCTAGTCTGCCTGTCATTATCTCAGTTCTGGTTGCTGAAGGTACTTCCAGGAAATGATGGCTGCCATCACTTGGGGGAGGCAATCTGGCCCACATGAGATGTCACTGCTATTACAGGTGGCAGCCACGCCATCAAAGATGCTTGCCCTCATCTGAAGGGTGATGTGGTCTGTGGTGATCACTACTGCTTGGGGGAAGTTTCTGTCTCTTAGAAGGTTGCTTATAGATTGATTGAGTCCTTCCTGGACTCCACAGTTACTCAGGTGTGGGTGCCTGTGGGGAGTCTGGACCAGGACATTGTAAAAACTCATACTAAGATGCCTACAGGAGATGGATACAAAGTGAAGGCAGCAGTGCCAGGCTTTTATCCTATTTTTAGCTGTCTTGGAAGCCCAAGTGTACAGTCAATGCTTTTTAGGAAAAGCAGCTTCTAAGTATATATTAAATCTGGCAACACACATCTAAGGCACTGAATTTAAAAAAAAAAAAGTCTACCAAGATGGTCACTGTCTTCTGTCTATAGAAACCACCTCTTGTTTACGATGCATCTGACTTGAGGTTTTAAAAAATTACTGACATGGGCAATTTTGCAATTTTTTGCATGGTAAACATCTTGACTGAACCATCCCCATCATCCTCATCTCTAATTTACCTACTTCTCAGTAAAATAAAGTTGTGCCCCAGAAACTGGGCTAAGGACAATATAATCATTGCATGATTTGGATCATTTGGGTAGGCATTTCTATAATGAAGAATTCGATTTTAAAAAATTCTTTGTAGTATTCTATAGAAGTCAGTCAGTCTCCGGGGGTCATTCCCAAGGAGTCAGCTTCCTTAATTTGCCTTCAGTTTGAGGATGTTATTACAACTCGATATATTTTAAACTTCTGCTTGCTTCATTTTATCACCCAGTGAGTTCTCCTTTCAGTTATTGAATTGCACATAGCAAATAGATTTAAAAAAAAAAGACTCAGGCAGAGACAGTCCTTGAGGCCAACGAGGTTTGGGAGTCTGAGTCACCACTTGACAGTACAGCTCTAACCAGCAGCAGGAGCATGCAAACACAGCACTTCTCAACCTGTGGCTTGGGATCCCTTTAGGGATGTTGAACGGCCCTTTCACGGGGTCGCCTAAGACCATTGGAAAACACAGATATATTCATTACCATTCACAACAGTAGCAAGAGTAGAGCTATGAAGTAGCCACTAAAATAATTTTATTAATGGGGCTACCACAATGTGAGGGACTTTATCAAAGGGTCGCAGCATTAAGACGATTGAGAACCACTGCCCTAGTGGGTTCCCTATGCAGATACTTCAACATCCCCCAATGGAGTCCATTGTTCACTGCTTTGAGGATAATAAAAGCAACTTCATTATGAAATGAAATAAGGGTAAAGAATGCAAGCTGAAGTCTCAGAAAAGCCCAACCTGTGGTATGCTAGCTGACTCTGTCCAGGTTCAGGAACTTTTCCACCAAAAGTAGATTTCTGGGACTGAGTCAGCCTCCTTACACCCGCTGTACAAAGCCGTGAGCACAGCAGTTACCCTGTGAATCACCTACTTAATGGGAAGGTAGTGGGCATTTGACTGACCTGTTAAATCATAAACATCTAAAAATGTAAAATGAGGGATGGTGCAAGGCTGTGTTTTATGTGAATAAGAATTATGTGAGCAACTGTGTCTTTAATCATTGTAAAGTGCAGGGTGGGATTAAAGAGCTCTAATTATGTAGCAGTTTCTAAAAGTGGTTATATATGTGTGTGTATGCATATATATATATATATATATATATATGTTTGAATTGTAAGATGTGTTCAGTCATAAATGTGTGGTGTATATATATAAGCTTATTTCAGAACTGCAAATGTCAAAATTAGATGATGTTTTCCAAAAGAAAAATTATCTAGAAAGAATTATTTCTCATGAATTAGTGGTTCCATTTTAAGCCTCAGGGAGAATAAAGTGTTGGTGGCTCTGTTGCCTGACTCAGTGAAATTAGTGAATTAAGACGGGGTTATAAAAGGTATGAGCAACACATTTCTCTTTGTGAAGATTATCTCACTTTAATACCGATCCATAAGAGTATCATCCTACTTGTACATGAAAGGCTTCACATTCACAGAGCCTGAGCTCACAGTGATCACGGGTGACAGCGAAGTCACTATCATCTCAGGCTCTCAGTTTGGTAATCACGTGATCTGTTTTTAGAGGAGAGTGGGTTCGTTTCAACTCATAATTAAGGTTACAGTTCATTACAGGAAAGAAGTAAAGACAAAATCGAAGCATCCAGCTACATCCACAGTGGAGAGTGGAGAGAATGCATTCCCACCTGCTTCTGCTCAGCCGCCTCTACCCTTCCACAGTTCTGAGTCTCTGCCTAGGAAGCTCTGACAACAGAACACAGAGTGTTGGAGGGCTGCAGGCCAAACACTTCCCATATATTTAATGTCTACCAGAGTCAGCTGCTTCTGAAAAGCTGGGGTATTGAATCTTGTCTGATCTCCGCCTCCCTATCTTCCATGGAAGAATCCCTAAGACCCAGGATGTAACATGGTACACAGTGTTATTCAAAAACCACTGAGTGTTCTGAAATCTGAAACTATTTGTTCAAGATCACTTAGTATTTGGTCAACATCTAGGACCTATTGGGCTTCAGCTTCTAGAACGGGAATTTTCTGATCCAGTTTTCAGCAGAGGCACTGAAGCAGAAATACACCCTCTGAGCAGGTTTCACTCTGTAGATATGTCTTGTAGGCAACCTTTACTAATTCTATCCCCCTATCCTGTAGGTTCTGGTCATGTTAGCTCTCTTTTCTAAGCAACGTTATGGGCTTATGTATGACACTGTGCATGAAAATATCTGAATTGCAATTTAGATGGATCTCAGTCTAAATCCAGCATGGCTATGAAAAGCAGTTATCTGTTTTTCATAGGTCTGGGGAGATCAAAGTCCTCTCTAAGAAGATTATTAATTAGGACAGAAATGTAGAACATTTATGTCACTATTCCCTGCTTTCCCCGAAAAGATTTTAAGTCTGCATACTGGAACTGATTACACAGCTTGTGATAACAGAAGTTTCAAGGAGTAACTGATAAGGACAGAACAAAGAGGTACAAAACCACCTCCAAATATCAAACTCATATACAGAAATGCTGAATATAGGGTTAGGACGACTAATGCAACTATTACCTCCGCTGCTTCCATACAAAGATTCATTGTCTAAAGGAAAAGAAGAACTTAGACTCAAGCCCTGGTTATGCTTCTAGGAGGTGGTATAACTTTAAATAAATTACAGAGACTCCATGAGACATGATTTTCTAATGTATAAGCTAAGAATAGTATACCCGCTTTATGATAAGTGTTGGGTATAGATGGACTGACAGCTAGAAGGGTCTAGTTGTGCATATTTCACTTTTGTGACTGTGATAGATTAAATGGGGGCAGGCTACTTTATAAACAAGTTAGGCTCTACCTCGCTCACAGCTTTGGAGACCAACATTGGCTTGCTTTATTGGTTCACCCCCTGGTGAGAACCTAATAACAGAAGATATATGGTGGGAACATGAGTCACAGGAAACAATTCCTTGGCCAGACAGCAGAGCAACAGAGAGGTCCTATCTCACCTTCTAGGTGATGCTCTCTTTGACATAAGAGTCTCCCATCACACCAAGCTTCACTTCTTAAAGGTCTTGTGACTCTCATAGGAACACTTGTGGAACGTATTTGGGTCACACACAAACCCTGGCGAAGGGGACTCCATGCTTATCAACCACTGTTCTTGGGTAGATTAATAACCAGGCCAACACACAGTAAGAAGTTCAGGATCAATGGTCTGGTGCTTTTTCTCTGGTGTCTTGTACCCTGACACCTTGTACATGTCTGATGCTAACTGGGAAAATATTCAGGGTTGACATTTTGCAGCTCACCAGTCTGGTTCATTTAATCTTCGCCCAATATTTCTGCTGCCTTAGTCAGATGTTGGGAGACTCTCCACTCATTTGGACTGTGTTTCTGATGCTCTCTACTGCCCTGGTTACATCCCCAAGAGAACAGCACAGCATTCATCCGATCTTCACACAGAGCTACCTCAGGTCTCTTGGCATCATCAACTACTCTGGCTGGGAAATCTGAGGTAGTCAAGGCAGATTCTAAAGAAATCTTCAGTTTGTGTTTGTTCCACAATGGGTTCCGCTGCACACATCACAGCAAGCCAAACTCTGAAGCTCATTTGGTGATGTTGCATCCTTGTTGATTTCTTGACTGGATTATCAAATATTTTTACTTGATGTCTTTTTGAGACATTTTGTTCTTTGAAATGAGTAACTCAAAATAAAAATTTAAGCACCTGAAAAATATTCAGAAATATACCAAGTTATTTGATTCATACTTCTGTACTTTTTTGATACATGCTATTTGAAAATTATAAAACCACTCAAAGTAATCCATATTTTCATGTGTGTACACTTAATGGAAACAGTCAATATCCCGAGAAGCAACTTCTAGGAATAGGACATGAGATGATAGGGGAGGCTTTCAGCCATGTTTTGAGAATGAGAGTTTCAGGACATCAGATGGTTCTGCCATGAGAAATTCTGCTGGGGAGGGCAGAATTCCTGTTTTTATTTATTGCTTCTCAGTTTCAACAAGGGTCTTGTGAAAATCCTTCCTGTTTTGGTGCCCAGCTAGACTGGCTGATGTCAGAGCTGCTCAAGGGAAGATCTACTGAGAAGTGCTTGAATCTCACCATCACCACTTCCACATAACAAGAGGCAGACAGCCTCATAATCTCATCTAAGGGGATGCTGTCTTTGATATAAGGACAACCCATCACACCAGACTTCACTCCTTAAAGTCATCAGGAGGCTCATTGGATACAAGACACAGACACCAGCCCACTGTCAATGTTTATGAAGCAAGGATGGTTTTCAGGAGTTCACTTACAAGCTCCTCCCAACTCCTTCCTTAAGGTTCCAACCAGGAGACAGGCAGGACCCTAAAATGATGGATTTGCCTGAACTTCCCACACCACCAGCAATTGGTGATGTGCTGAAAGTATAGAGATAGGTCTTGAATATATTATTAAAAGACTTCTTTTAAAAAGTCCTGGAGGATATTGGATCATCTCTCTTTCCTCATGGGACTTTCTGTAATAAATGGTTCCTGAAGAGTAAGAAGAAAGATTGGCAGTTAGCTAATTATGCCTGCTTTCCCCGTGAAGTTCATTACTGCCTCGTTTTCCCACAAAAGCAAGCCAGCCCCACATAGCAGTCTGGCATCAGAAGTAAAAGGACCAAGAAAACAAAACAAAACAAAACAAGATAAAACAAAACAAAAGAACAGATCTTGTACCTTCTTACCACCCACATTGCATCCAGTAAAGAAACCCATTTCTGTTTGTTTTACCTCTTACTTTCTATTCAATGTAGGACAGCTCCAAAAGAGGGAAATTATATCAATGACTTATAGATGGAGACCTTGGAATGCTGACATGTTTATCAGTTTCCTACAGTGAGCAGATAAAAGAAGGAGAAAATGTTATTGGGGATTTGGGTGGCGAAAAACAAGGCTCCTATTTCTCTCACTTGTGTCCTTACCATTAAGGATGCGGGTGAAGTCGCTGAAGGAAAGAGAGATAGGTTCTGCTGTTCCCTGGCCATCTGCTCAGTGGCAAGAGTTGAACTAGTCAGAGTCACGGACCTTTATTGTGGCGTACTTGCCTGCAGGGGGACACAGATGACAGCGGCGCTCCTTGAAGAGGAAGAGCAAGATTACTTGAAGCTTTTATTTTGGAAATGCTTAGGCCAGAACCCAGAGCCTTATGCATATTGGGTTCAAGACCGTTGAGTTGAATCACCAGCCCTTGATTCTTTCCTGAATCCATGTGCTTGTTAAACACCAGAACTGTATTATGACCATTTATGACATTAGCAGGTTATGAAAGAAGACGGAGGATAGGAAATCTTCCTTGGCCCATCAAGACCAAGACCCCAGACAAAAGAAAAGAGGATAGGGAGTGGGAAAGAGGGAGCATGGTAGAACTCACCAACAAATGCAGGGGACTCTGGACCTAAGCATGCTCTTTCTGTTCTGGCTGGTCTATTTTCCTTTTATTGTTTATGTGTGTCTGTGTGTGTGTGTGTGTGTGTGTGTGTGTGTACATACACATATTTTTTCTAGACAGGGTTTCTCTGTAGCCTTGAAGTCTATCTTGGAACTAGCTGTTGTAGATCAGGCTGGCCTGAAACTCACAGAGATCTGCCTGCCTCTGCCTCCCCAGTGCTGGCATTAAGGCATGTGCAATTAATGCTCAGCTTATGTTGATATATATATTTTCAACACACACACATATATATGTATATATATATACATATGATTTTTGCTTTTCCTTTTCTTCCCTCTAACCCCTTTCCATGTTTCCTTCCTTATTCCCTTTCAGAATCATGGCCTCGTTTACTTTAGTTGTAATTGTTGTACATGCACATCCATGCATATGTGTGTGCCCCATATATAAACATAACCTGTTCAGTCCATTTAGTTTTGTTATATGTATATGGTTTAAGAGTGTGCCCAATCTTGCAACCCTACCATCCCCTGCATGAAGATCCACAGTGAAGAATTTTAAGTCATTTTATAATGTAAATTCCCATTTATTGTCCTTTTTTAGTTATTAAAAGCATGGTGGGCTTTGGTTGTATTAGCATCATTGGCTGTGTATAGAAAAGGAGTAGTCCCATTAAATGATGCTCCTGTCAGAATGGCATAGTCAGTGCAAAACCAAAACATCCATTGGGTGTTTCTTACACCACACTCATTCCTCCTCTAAGTTAGGTGTTTATTGAAAACTCAGTAACTGACATTGCATCACACATGTTAAGTGGTTCACAAAGGGACATACTTTGTTACTTTACAGAGAATCGTTCTGCCTCTGTATAGTGCTACTTTCCTCCCCTTCTTGGAGACATATCGATGACAGCATGCTAAGCTTCCCCTCTGAGCAGAACTTTGCTTGTTTTCATCTGAAAGTAGCACAGCAGTGATTTTTATATTATCTTTACTTTTTTTCCCTCCTGATAGTGGGAAAATCCTCCTGTGAAATGCCCTGGAAAAATAGGAATTGGATCTCTGATTAGCAGCAGGCTGAACTTATTTCGTGGTGGTGTAAATTAATCTCTCCATGTCTGGAAAGTCCTGTCCCCACAGGATCTCAGTTTCTATGTACTTCAAAGTGTGTCCCCTGTGTCTGGGAGCTGTGAAGATTCTGACTTAAACACTAAAATGTAATGGCTTTGCTTACGCACAAGCAAAGGCAGGTTCTGAGGTCAAATTGGCTTTTTGTTGTTGTTGTTTTATTTAGAATCAAAGGGATTTTCAATAGCAAGCACTCTTTGGGACTTCAGCATTATTCAGGATTGCTTCTGAAGATCCAGGACTTCTGTCTTCTTCCCTTTCTAAAGGATGACGCTTTCACTCATTCATAATATTCTTTAGAGGGTCTTCCCTTCCCTCTGGGGAAGAACCTCGACTCTTGTGTGCACATTCTACCACTCAACAGTCAATTATCATTGGGTGTGTCTTCTCCACTTTTGGTGCTTCTGTGGGGTCTCTGCAGGTGTCATATTATCTGTCATTGCACTGCTTTGAAACATGCACTTCACTGTCTCTTGGTGGGCTGTGCACTTTCTGAGAGTAGATATTGGAATCGCCATCATTTAGAAGAATTAACAGAGTACTCATTAGCTATTAAGTTTTCAGAGATATTGATTGAATGGATAATAGAATAAATAATGACATGGACAACCTATCTTTATCTTCACAGCAACTCATCATGAAAGGTAACGTCCTTAAAATTTTGAGATAGAAAACCTAAGGATCATGGTGCTTTTAACTCTTTTTTTTTTTTTTTTTTTTTTTTTTTTTTGGTTTTTCGAGGCAGGGTTTCTATGTGGTTTTGGAGCCTGTCCTGGAAGTAGCTCTTGTAGACCAGGCTAGTCTCGAACTCACAGAGATCCGCCTGCCTCTGCCTCCCAAGTGCTGGGATTAAAGGCGTGCGCCACCACAGCCCGGCTGCTTTTAACTCTTAAAAATGTATGCATGAAAACAAACCATGGGAGTAAGACTAAATTCCTAGGTTTAAAGAGCAATCAAGGTTCCCTGACCTGTGGGATGTCCAAGGACTGCCCACCTCCATCCAGGTTTAGTAAGGTGAGCATCCAAACTGCCTAGGCTCCCCCAAAGCCAGTACATGCAGTAGGATCAAAAACCCCTTGCCATTGTTCTTGAGTTCTCAGTGGTCCTCATTGTCCGCTATGTTCAGCAAGTCCGGTTTTATCCCATGCTTTTTCAGACCCAGGCCAGCTGGCCTTGGTGAGTTCCCCATGAGGGAGGGGGACTTGGTCAGGGAAGGGGGAGGGAAATGGGAGGCGGTGGCGGGGAGGAGGCAGAAATCCTTAATAAATAAATAAAATTAAAAAAATATCATCACGATTTATATTTAAAATAAACTATGGCAAAGCTTTCAAAAAAATTCCTAGGTTTAGTATTTCAAGCTTTTATTTTCTTAAACTGATGCTTGTAGACACATATACTTATGATTACTTTCGCCTCTTAAAAATTTGTTTGTTTGTTTATTTATTTATTGAGTGTGTATGTTTATGTATGTATGCATGCATTTATATATACCACAGTGCGCTATGGAGGTCAGAGGGAACCTTGCAGAAGTCAGTTCTCAGTTCAGTGTTGGTTCAGGGAACTAAACTCAGGTCATCAGTCTTGGCAATAGGTTGGTAAAAAGAAATTGAGCCATCTCAGTTGCCCTGATTATTCTTAAAACACCTATTGCAAGTGGCAAGTGTAGGTTAGTATACATTCTTTGTTTAAAAATTAGTAGTACATGTTGGACAGCTAAAGGATGCTAGGAGATATGTATTAAGAAGAACACTTGTCTGGAAAGCCAGGAAAGACTCTGTCACTCTAGGATGCCAAGAACCAAAGAAAACAAAGGGACATAATTCAGTGCTAAAAAGCAGTAAGAAAAAGGTCATGGATGATGACAGCCAAGGACTTACAGATACAGACTGACTGGTTCACAAAGGGGTGATATAGGTGTGCGGGATTCTCCTGAGATTTGGCAAGACTCTGGTGCAGGGAATGAAGGCATTTAATTGATAACCATCACATTTACCTATGTGTTAGTCCAGAATCTTACTCATTCTACCCCTAGAGACAGCATTTGAAGGTCAGCAAATCCTCCTCCACTGGCATTTCACTGAAAAGTTTGAGAATGGCTGCAAAATTTAAAGTAGAAATGAATATAGGCCAGGTAATCTAGCAAATTGCATGCATTTCAAGGTGACCATACACCAGATTTTATTAGATGAAGAACGGTCATAGTTTCATCTTGTGTATTAGAAACTTTAGAGTAGCAGAGGAGTCTGAACTGTGCTCTGAGAACACTTGGGGTTCAAGATCTGTTCAGGTCTTTATTAGCCCTGTGACCTAGGGCATTTGTCTGTTTCTCTGATCCTCAGATTCTTAACATGGGAGTCATTGAGCCTTCCTTTCACCAGAATTGGACTCTGTGAGACAATATGCAATGAAATACCAATGTGATTTGTTCTAGGACTCCAATGGGGTGGGGCTGTTTCCAGCCTCCCATCTCAGCTTCTTTGACACTAGCTGCTTGACTTCTGAAAATTCTGCCATTGATCTAACTCTGGTTAGTTTTCACCTGGGAAACAGAAAAAAAAAATGAAAATGATCTCATAAGGCTGTTGAGAAAAGTGAAGGAACTCAGATTGCCTAACACAGTAGGTGTTCTGACAGCATCCTTTCCTTTGTTAGGGTCCTTCTTCTGTGCAAGTTCCTTCTATAAAACAGATTCATAGTACCTATCGGCAAAGGGGCTATTAACAGCTGGAACTCTGTCCCAATCGTGTTTTAAAACCTCACAAAAGTTCAGTTGCTAGTATCATGAGGCAATGTCTTGTGGCATGTCTCTGTCAGTCAAGTCTCTCTATATAATGTGTTTTTCTTAAAGTAAGGATAGCAAATAGGGTTCACATCTAGTAGCTTCAGAGTTGGGCTTTTGTCTATACTCTCTGACAAGACACCCCATAAGAAGGAGAACTGTGCTTGTATTTTGAATGTACGGATTGAAAGACCAGGCCTCTTATCCATGCTCACTGGAGCGTGTTGTACTACTTCACTCACAGGCGAACCTGCACTCAGAAATGGGTAAGCGAGCCTCACAAAAGCTGACAGCATTTTCCATGCTTCTCAAAACCTTTGTGTAAAAAAGATAAAAAAAAATATGACAGCAATGTAAACAGGTCAGAGACGATTAATAAATTCAGGAGTAATGGCTGAGATCTAAGTTGGCTATGGGGGACTATATGGCTTTCATTTATGACTTTGCCATCATCTAGATGAATTCTCTCTGGGAAAAGCAATAACTAGTGTGTTTGAAAAATACATTGCATGAAACACAAAAACTTGGTTTTCATCTTTGTCTAAAGAAATGACGTTTGCATTATGGAGACTAACCATGTGAACTTCTAGACCTCTTTACCTCCCTTAGCAGACAAATGCAGACTGTTTACTGGATGCTGTATATGATTATGGGGCACTGCTCTGCAGATTCTGCCGTGCTTCACATGTTATTGTTATATGATTATTATGCCCACAAGGCTGATAGCTCTTTTGTGAGGTATTAAGGAAGCAAACTCAAGTAAATGTGTTCATACGTTCAAGAAACTAGCATCTTGCCTTGGAGAAAGATGAGATTCTCATGTTCGATTGGAAGAAGAAGAAACTCATCTCCATTTTAACTCATCTCAGAATGGTTTTAGAGTCTTTTGTCTGCAAAACACAGTGAGAAAAAGGTCTCATTTTGCATGTTCATGTTCACCTGGATATCCAGCAGTACTCAATAGCATGAGACAGCTCAAGCATGTTTTTCAGCATGATTTCTAGACCAGCTTTGGACATTATAAAAGTCACATTTAGTTGGGACTGTGTGTGTGTGTGTGTGTGTGTGTGTGTGTGTGTGTATCACTCTCCAACTCAGATTTTGAGTCAGAGTCTCTCAGTGACCCTGGAGCTTATTGATTTGAATAGACTGACTTGCCATTGTGTCCTGGTATAGAATACACAGTACAAAAACGGCCAATTGCACGCACTCCTAGTTAACCTGTATATGAATCCTTCCTTGCTTTGTATACTACCATCCGCACTTAGCAACATGACACTGATCTTCTTTTCCCCTTGTTTTTATTTTTTATTATGTGGGAAGAGTAACTCTTATTTTCAATTGATAAACAAATGAGCAATGAATTAGAGTGAATAGGGTAGGGTTTTTGTAAACCAGAGCTTAGCAAGCCATAAAACTCTTGCAGTGTGGGTGTTAGGTTCTCTGCCAACAACTACAATGCCTGACACATGCTTGAAGTTTCATCAGCGTCTATCAAATGAATGCTCTTTTGGGATGTGCATTGCATTTGGCTCTGGTGTATTTGCTGAGCTTCGCTAGCCCTTCCTCAGCCAGCACCAGGGGACTCTAGAAACAGCAGAAGGATATGCACTTGCTTGCTCATTCTATGTTAGTTCTTTTTGTACTTTTTATGTAAAGAGTAATTTTCCTTTAACGATTTCTAGTAATGCAGAGAATGAAATTACAATTGTTTGTTATTAACTAAGTTTAACTTGGATATTATTAATAAAGAAAGGATTTCTAAGCAACTTGCTTAATTATAATAAATATCAATATGTTATCAATGTTTTTATTTTAAAGAAAGGAATTTTTGCTACCCTGTGTCATATTTATAATTCTTGCCTTCACTAACAAAACACTACATATTATAATGAAATAACACATGGTTTTATTTTATTTTAACATCGTTCTTAGCTCAATCCTGTCAACTTTGTTTATGGCATGAAGGCAGGTCATCTGAGGGCAAGTTTTGGGTCTGAATTATTCATTCTTTGTGAAACATGTAAATAAATGAGTCGAGCGTACACATACTCAAGTTTGCAGGAGCCTCTTGTGATGTTGCAGAAATAAATCCATTAGATCACCTTCTAGCAAGCAGGTTCACTGGAACCTGCAATGACTGAATGTTAAAGCATCTTACTGCCACAAGACCTTGATGCCATAACTATCAACAAAAACTAAACGTTATCCCATAGCTGTGAGATTTGTCTTAACTAACCATTTTAGCAATCCCCCTAGCCAGCGAAAAAACTATTCCCCTTATGTATCGTTTTCTTGTGAAACAAATAGACTTTACTTCCATGAAGCTCTGGGGCCTAGAAGCCTAAGATCAAAGGAACAAGATGGATATATCTTGGTGAGAATTGTTTTCTCTGGCTTGAAGTCAGTGGCCTTCTTGCTGTGTCCTCTCAATGAACAGGCACAGAAAAAAATGAAAGAGAGGGAGAGGATTGGGCAGTGGCAGCACATGTTTTTAATCCCAGCTCTTTGGAGGCAGAAGCAGGTGGAGAGGCCAGCCTGATCTACAATTCTAGTGAGTTCTAAGACAGGCACAGTGGTTATACAGAGAAACTCTGTCTCAAGAAACAAACCAAAAATAAAAAAAGAAAGAAGGAAAGAAAGAGGAACAAGTATAGAAAAAGGAGTAGAAAGAAGAAAAGAGGATGAAGGAGAAGAAAAAATGGGAGGGCTGAGGGAGGACATGGTGTTTTACTCCACGGACATAAATCCCATCACAAGGATCTCAACCTGTGATCTCAATTTCTATTCTCCATCAAAATGGCTCCATTTCAAATACCTATCACTTTGTACTTAAGGTTTCCTTGAAGTGACAAGGTCTATCTACACTACCTCATTCTCCTTTAAGGGCATTATACCACATGGATAGCAAGAGGCTTGCTCCAAGGGTTTGATCAAGCGCAGACAGGTGTGGAGATAAAACTGGAACTCTTCAAACCATTCTACAGTCTCCCAAGGAAGGCAAACTCTATAATCCTTTGTATTTGACTCTAGGTAATTCCTTAACCAATCCTTCCTGATTTTGCATCAAGTAGTTTAGAGGAGTCAGTTTCAACCAGGAGATATTTTTCTGAACATGAATAATGGGAAAGGCTATTATTGGTTAGCTGATAGAAACTAGGGTTGCTGTTTAACTTGTGAGAATATTCACCTTAGCTGATTCCTGGAAGAATGATGTTGCCTAGGGAATCTACAGTGCCAGGGTTGAAAACCCCAGACAGTGGGGAGTGAAGACACTGGGTATCTTATTTTGGCCTGTGAGGCTTCTTTACTGTCTTATAAGGTTACTAACCACCTTCAGTGGTTGTAATTCTCGGCCACCACTTAGTATTCAGAAGTGATGCATATCTGGCTTTTGATTTTAGTTCTAATATTTCCTGATGTAACCTAATGCAAAATTCTCTGTTCTCCCGAATCTGGACTAGTAGTGTAAGTTTTAGGCACAGCTTCCTCCAATCCAGGAGAATCAATGAAGAAAGAGAAAGGAGAAAAAAACTGTATAGAAAGGCATGCCACACAATGGAAAAGGGGAATAAGAGGTAGAGGAAGGGGAAGAATGGCAGAAGAAAGGGGGAGAAGGGAAGAAGGAGGAAGAGAAAGGTGAGAAAGAAGAGGAGGGAGAGGAAGAAGAGGAGAAGAAGAATAAGAAGCAAACTGAGAAGGCAGAGAATGATGATTTGTGATCTAGAACTTATAAATATCACCCACAATGGCACAATTACGGGAAAATTTAGTCTTTCTGAACCCCAGTTTTCTTGTTTGGAAAGTAATAATAATTCTATATATCTTATGATATTGATTATTTGTATATGATTATCTCTGTATGGCAAGGTGCCAAATGATGCTAGAAGCAATTGTTAATGAAAAACAGTCATTAATCACAAGCAATAATACACCATATTTATAGTAGTTAGAGTTAATGTTTGCTCTTCATAGGTACACATTCATTTTAAACACACATTGTTTTACAAATATTTTGTTTAGCATTATGCACTACATAGCAGTCAGTTGAAAGTAGCATTAACAGTGGAACCAGGTCACATTTCTATCCCATCATATATGGGTAAACTCCATTTCAGCCTGTGAGTCAGATGTTTCAAAATGTGCAGTAGTCTACTCAAATAACAAGGCCAGAAAAGTTCAGCCCTGGGATTCAAAGTTAAGTCTAATGGCTTGTGAGCTCTCTCTCTCTCTCTCTCTCTCTTAGTAATACTGCATTCATTAATGCAAGACTTTAGAAATGGCACATGCATAAGGCAATAAGGCAAGAGTGGACTGTGTGGAAAGTCAAGGTAGAGAAGAGAAAGAGTTGCTCATGCCCCTGAGAGGTCATTGAGATTGTGACCATGTGGTGCCTGCTGTTTCCTGGGGCCTGGGAGAAGGTGGGTGACCTGCTTGCTCAAAGGGAGCAAATGATACCAAAACTGTTCAAAAGAACTTGATTGACTGTCCTACTGGATTAAACAGCCTCTGCCACAAAGGTCCACGGCAGTGGAAAAGCACACTGCAGTACTGCAGAAATGCTAAAGCAGCCGTCTCCCATTAGACCTCCTACGTGACCCCCACTGCGCAGGGGCTCCATAGCTTCCCCCATTGCTTGCATTCAACCAGCGCTGCTCTCTCATCTTCAGAGCATGCTCTGGGAGTAGAGCTCCCGGGTCTCTGGTTAATTAGGCATCTAAGGGATGCAACTCCTAACAGGGCGTCACATTCTCTTTCAACTCCAAGGCCATTGTTCCCTCCCCACCAGGTACAGCTGACCTAGAAAGAAGCTGCATTGTGCCGATTCGGGGACTATTTATTAGACAACCTATTTTCTGCTCCGGGTCAGCCAACAATGGAAGAGGCAGCATAGAGTGACGCCTGCATAAAGAGGTGAGTTCAGATACCAGGGGGGCAGTCATGACAAAAAGGAGAGAAGAGGAGGAAGCTGTGTGCAATTGATGACATTCAAATTCAGGGGTACTGTGTGCCTGGCGGGGACACATGGTAATACTGCCCTGCCCCCACCCCACGACATACACACTGAATTCCAGTGAGGTGTCTCTCTGTCTTGATTCTTCTGTCTGCTGGTTGTGCTCTGCTGCCCAGGTCATAGTCCACACCCAAAAATTGATAGTGATAGTAGAATTATAAGCCTTGGCTCCTCTGAATGGAATGGCAAGCTATCCACTTTGTCCTTTTCAGGCACCCACTTACTGCCCAGCTCTCTTTTTTTTCCTATGGTCCATCTCCATGTGGTTGATGCCCGACTTCAGATTATTGGACAAAGAATCTGCATTAATAATTCTTTTCCTCTGCCAGACTTTACTTCTTTCTTGTGGTCTTTGACTCATTGTCCCCAATTCTCCTCACCTATACTTACTATCTCCTTATAGCAGACATGAAGTGCAATCTTGGGCCAGGCAGGGATTAAGACAGTTGCAATAGGAGCTCAGCATTTTCACTGATTGCTAATTTAATAATGACAAAAGAAGTTGGGTTATCATTGTTGCTGCAGTGTTGAAGTGTTCCATATGTTGGAAGACACCTTAGTTGTTTGTAATGTTTCCAATTGATGCCAAATGATGACATAGCTGAGAAGTCATCAAGGAGATGCCTGGCCTAAAATGGAACATTTCCAAAGACCAGAGAAAAAGCAAACAGAAAACATTTTTCCTTGAGTGTCTCACAAATGACGTCAGTGACCTTCCAAGACTGCAGGGCTTCAGTCTTTTTCATCATAGGATAGTGAGTGCAGAAGATAAAAGGATGCTGAACTGTTTGCAGTAGGGACACAAACCTGCTGGGGGAACTGTGGGAGCCTGTGAAGTACAAACACACAAGCATTACAAACCAGGGATGGGATGCTAGAGAGGTAAGACCCTGTTTTATCCATCTGCGAAATGGATGAGGGCAGATGTCATCGGGTTGCCACATCCTTGCTTCTTTGATCAACTCAGCCAAAGGCAGCAAAACAATCTGTCATAAGGAGAGGCAAGCACCCAGGCAAGCGTATGCAAGTGTCAGCAGCTGGATGCTGGGCAAATGTGTGCTGGAATGGCCAAAGCCAGAGATGCAGGTGACACTGGCCACAAATCCTCAAGGTGCTTCATATGCAGAAAGAGAAAGAATCAACTTTGATGAAATCCTGGCTAGACAACAGTTTCTTGTGCTTTCTTTTCTGTCTCATGTGATTTAACCTCTGCAGTAAATTCTTAGAGTGTTATAAATAAAAGGTATTATGGGGATTTACAGTTTTGTTTTACGGAACAGAGACCTGGTAACCACAAAGGTCATTCCACACTTATATTTGCCGTAGACCCAGGTTTCCCTCTCAGAGACCCTGTGCCTCTGCTCTGTTCAAAGTGTGCCTGGAAGAATTCAAGCATGAATTTATTCTCCTACCAATAGAGAAATTGTTGTTGATTGAAAAATGACTGGGCAAATATGAACAGGGAGATGGAAAGAAAAGCAGGAGGGGCCAATGGGAGGAACCTATATGTCCTGTTGAACCTCAGCTACCAGGGGAAGAAACTGTTCTTTAATGCGATGTATGGGTGGCATTTGGAAGATGCGGTAATCATTCACTCCCAGTCTGTGCAGAGCAACATCCAACAACTTATTCCCATTCGGTCCATTTAAAACTCAGACAAGAGGCTACAAAAAGGCAGCTAGCTCAGATCTGGAGCAAATTAACCACACACCTCAGCCAGAAGGAGTTCGAGAAGAGCAAAGCAGATATGCATTTGACATCAGCTTCGAAACTTTGCACGTTCAAAAAAAGCTGGAGCTATTTCCAGCAGCAGGATAATTGTGGTGACATTTGATCAATGTGAGAGGAAGGGATAGACCCTTCTTTCAAAGAGCCTGGGGAGACCACACCCTGATGTGGAGCCTTGTTTCCCAACCCTTAAATGCTAAGAGAATGTGAGTCTGAGCAAATAGTCAAGACCCCACTGAGAAACTGCACGACTGCACTATTGCAGAGAGTGGCAACTAACAGAGACCCACAGCTGCATTCTGCCCAGCTGTGGGTGTAGTATTTGGGGGGCGGCGGGGCTGCGTCCCCAACACCCCAGCCGCCTGCTCGGCTAGCTTATGCCCCGAAATAATTACACGGACACTGTATTCTTTTAAACACTGCTTGGCCCTTCTGCCCTAACCCTTACTGGCTAATTCTGATATCCCGATCAACCCATCTCTAATAATCTGTGAGCACCAGTCTTACCGGGAAGATTCTAGCCTAGTCCATCCTGGGTCGAGCTTCATAGCGTGCGTCTGCCCAGGAGCCAGGAGCAGGGCATGGCGTCTCTCTCAGGCGTCTGCTCCTGAGAGGAGAGCTTTCGAGTCTCTGAGCTCACTTCCTCTTCCTCCCAGCATTTTGTTCTGTTTACTCCTCCCACCTATCCTCTAACCAATAAAATTGTTCAGGGCAGTTCCTTTATTAGCCAATGACCTTCCTCCATCATGTGGGTCTCTGTTAGTTGCCATCAACTGCAAGAAGAAGCATCTCTGATGAGAGATGAGATATGGATTTAAGTAGAGACTGTGGATTCATTTCTGAGACTACCCAGACACAAATCATCACATAGAAACTATAATAATTACAAAACTGCTTGGTCAATGGTTGCAGCATATTTGTAACTAGCTCTTACATCTTAAATTAATGCATTTCTGTTAATCTATGATTGCCACGAGGGTGTTTCTCTCTTTCGGCAGCTACATGATGTCTCCCTGACTCTGCCTTCTTTCTTCCTCTGTCTCTGCTTGGATTTCATGCCTTGTTGTATTCTGCCCCGCCATAGGCCAAAACAATTTTTTTATTAATCAGTGGTAATAAAACATATCACAGTGTACAGAGGGGAATCCCACATCATCTCCTCTTTTCTGTCTAAATAAAAAGGAAGGCTTTCACTTTAACTCAGTAAAAGTACATATACAAAACAGGTATCAAGCCAGAATTTCAGTTACAATATTTTTTGTGAGTCTAAGATTCATATATAATTTATCTTTTATCATAATTAAGTAAACATGTAACTATAGCTATCTGTCTTCAACTCCATCAAAGAGCCCAGAAGGATATAATATTACCTAAGTAAACAAAAAGTGCATTCTAAGCAACTGGCCGACATCTCTCTGCATAGACAGTCACATAAAGTTCTTTTGTAACATTGGGAACCTAGAATGAGAAAGTATCACCACACTCTATGTCTTTAAAACATTTTCTTAATTAGTGATTGATAGTCGATGTCCCACTCCATTATGGGTAGTGCCATCCCTGGACTGCTGGTCCTGGGATCTATAAGAAAACAGGCTGAGCAAGCCATGAGAAGCAAGCTAAAAAGTAGTATTCCTCAGTGGTCATTAGCTTCTACCTCCAGGTTCTTGTTTTTGAGTTCCTTTCTTGACTTTCTTCTATGATGAATAACAATATTTAAATATAAGCCAAATAAACCCTTTCCTCTCCAAGCAGCATTTTGATCATGTGTTTCTTCATAGTAATGGTAACCATAACTAAGATATCTTGCCTAGCCTTTGATGGCTGGGTATCTCATTCTATGGTAAATGTTGTTCCAGTCTTGGTCCTAGCTATGGAGTACTTGAGTATCATCCAAATGGCTTTGGGTCCCTGGTAGAAAGTGGTTCTCTGCATCAGTGGGGAGACACAGAAGAATGAAGGTTGGCTAGAAAGAAAGGATGAAAAATGTTGACAGGGAAGAACGAAAGGAATGCTGGGTCCACATCATGAGGAGGCCAACTTCTAAGGTAGTGGGGGTGCCATGTCTGGAAGGAAGTGTTCAAGTGAGCTGGCATCATCTGATCTGAGAGTTGCCTGAGAAGGCTAGGATAGAAGAGAGGAACAAGTCGCCTGCAATCTAGCTGAGATCTAGCCAAATGTGTGTGGATCCCTGGCAGAGAGATTCTTAAAATGTTTCTTGATTTTTATGAGTTTTTTCTTTGACTCTTCCAAATACATGATGAAAATGTGGTTTTCATAGTAAAGGAAATCAGGATTTTATTAAATTAATACCCATAATCACAAATATTGGTAATTTTGTTCTCCTAAGTTTTCATAAGATTTTGTGCATTTCCTTGCTTAACACTGTAACAAATAGTTTAATATTTTAATTTAATTTTATATTGTAACCATAATTCAATTTAAAATTTTTAATTAAGTTTTTAATTTAATATCAAATTATAATTACTTTTGCAAGAACCCAATCTAAGATACTTTTTGTTGAAAATACATAATAGAAAGAAAAAGCAAATGCTTCTGTTTTAGGCAAAGTTACTAAAATTATAAATCAATGATCTAATGCAGCAAATATTTTGAAAGTTCAAGTTTCAAAGAGAAATGTGGAATGCTCACCCACAAATGAGGTCAATGTGTGATTTGACTATATCTTCTTTTGTTGCTGTATTTCATTTCAATGTGCACCTGACTGGTAAATGACCCATGAATAAAGAACTTGTGGGTATCTAACAGGGTCACCTGAGAAACCGGAAGAACTCCAGAAATGAGTGTTAAGCTGCTCTAACTAGTGTCTGCAGTTACACCATTGGATATTCTCTCATTGGCTTTTTTGTCTTTCAGTGTTCAGTATATCATCCACTAACAACACGTTTGAGGGCTGGAGACATGACTCCATGATTAGGAGTATCTTATTCCCCTGTCCTTTTCCACACACTGGATGGATCAACTTTCTTGAGTTTCCATATTTGTGCATATTTTTCCCATCCCTTGGCTTCCTTCTGACAGCCTATAAGATTCCTGTGCAGATTTTTGGGCACATCCTAACTCACTCTGCTGTCCTCTTCCTGCCTGTATGTACCTTTTATTGTATTTAGTTGGAATGCTAAGTATCTGTTGATGATTTGTAAACTACTTCACAAAATGGAAGACTGAAGAGTGCTTTTTATTTGGGAGACCCAGTGCTTATCACGTGCCTAGATGTTGAGTAATTTGTTGGGACAAGTCCTGAGCATCCACCAGGAACTCTGCCTCCTTGTCTAGACAGCTGATCTGCTTGCTTTTGCCACCCTAGTGCTGTCTTGGTTCCAGGCTGTGTCATTAGGACCCTGTGAAGCTGTGTGAGCACTTGCATCTGACTTCAAGTATCAGAGCCACAATAATGGAAGCCAGAAAAGCCTTATTCTGTTGCTATAAAATATCAAATAAAATTTAAGTGAAACTACACTTATTTATCCACTCATTTATTCACTCATTCACTGATTAATTTATCTAACGTTAAGTAGAAAGTAAAGTTTTATGGCAGGAAGAATATAATCCTAGTCACTTCATTTCTTACATTTTATTGTGACCTTGTTATAATGAGGCCACAGTGGGCTTAGGATAATTATAGGAAAATCTTACCCTGCACCTGCTTTTTCTGTAGGATTTCCCATACCCATATAGCATAAATTGACAGAGTTCAATTGAACTATCTTATATGAGGGTAAAGAATTTTAATGTTTTTGATCTGTCACTCAAGTTCACTGAGAGAGATTCACAGAACACTTTCTCTAAACAGAGGTAAGCATAATGTCTATTTATGTGGGATCCATTTGATTAGTGACCAAAGAAATAAAACAAAATTCCCAAACCATGCTCTAACACAGTGCTTCCAGGGAAGAACTGAGACAAAAACATAAGGCTCTGACAATCACTGTAGGAAATGGAGATTGAGTTGCAATGACTTAGGGAATTTTGTTTGTCCCCACATCTGGAGAAGAGTGGCTCTGGAGTCTCACAGAAGCACAGCACCCAATGACAATGTTAGTGCTGAGCATTTGCTATGAGGCATGGCCATTCAATTGTTTTGTGGGATTTCCCATTTAATCCCATTATTGTGAAGAATCGTTCTCCTCCCTCCCTCTCATATGATGAAACAGGGGTGCCGAGTGGTTTCTTTGCTGGATAATGGCTGATGAGTCTCAGAATCTTAACCAAACCCAGCCCCTTGTCACTCAAAGTTATGTGTTCCTCAGTTACAAGGTCTCTGGGTGCACAGGAGTCTGGGAAATGTAAGGAAAGATAGAGTTCAAAACCCAGAATGTTTCAAGAGCAGTTACTATGGAAGAATTTCTACAAAGAAAACCTGGAAAGAATTGGCCATGCTGGCAATGTTTTGATTGACTATTTTGTGGAAAAAGATCATAATGACAAACACATTTTTGTGCAAATGATCCACTTGTTATCAAGGAATAAAAGAACATTTTTTGCATTATCTCCCTAAGCCAAGAAAATGTGTGTGTGGTCGTGTTCTAGATGGATGTCTCCTGTATGCAAATTGACTTGCTCTCCTGTGGATCCCAAGAACATGCAGATTATTCTATCTAATATGGAAGCATGTGTGATTATCTGCAAAGTGTTCCCAAGTGCGCAGTAAGCGTGGTTTATAAGGCACCGTGTGTGCAAAGCCTGGCTGTGAGAAATGGTGAACGTCTGTCTCACGAGTTAACAAGGCTGCATGGAGTCATCTTCGTGGACAGACCATTTGCCTTCCTGTTATTCTCCCTTTATTATTAGAGCTACAATAATAGCATGAGGCATTTTGAAATTTGGCCCCAAGACACTGAGATCGCTTGGAATTATGTGCAACATTTTGTTTAGTGCAGATTGTTCTTGTCTCGGCATGAAGCTCTCAAAGAAGATTCCTGTTGGAGAGGCTTATGAAGCAAGACATAGGTTACCCAAGTCCCAGGAAGATGCGCCTGCGGGAGAGCCCAGTAAACAAGTCAAAGGGCCCCACAAAGCATCGGGAAGTGTCCACAAGTGTCTACCACCTCCTCTAACTTCTCTCCCCACCCATAAACACACACACACACACACACACACACACACACACACACACGGGTGGTGACTTTTCCTTCAAAGCTTCTCCTGGGTGTTTACCTGAGCATTACGCACAGTGAGCCAGAATGGGAAAGTCTCCCGAGCCTGATCATTTTCATTCCAGTATCAGGCATATGGGCACCATCTGTGACTTGCAGAAAGCAATCAAAACTCTTGTGTCTCACTTGTGCCGCCTGGGAAATGGGAAAAAGAAAGAACTGTCGATTGCTAGTAGGACCAAAAAACTTTACTAAAGGTGATACATATTAGCTTGGAATCTAATACGCAAACATGTTTCTGGGAGCAACCATTATATTGTCCCCGAGTCATGGCAAGCAGAGTGCACTTTGCAAAGTGCCTAGAGTAATGGTTTTCATTGTCAGGGAGCATTAGGTATAGTTATAAGCTAAACGGTGTCCTCTGGATTCATAAGACCAAATCCACACCCCCAAGTTGTTTTGAAAGATGAGTTGATTCGGGTGAAATGAGGACCTTAAGTTGGACCCAAAGCCAAGACAACTCCTATCTCCTAAGAATAGGTAAAAGAGACTCCAGGTACTCATACACCGAGGAAATGCCACCTGCAACTCAGGAGATGAGAAGCAGTGCTGACCTGCAGTCCCACATTCTCACCATTTGGAGCAAACTAGTATATTATTTAATGACCGACTGTCTGTGGTCTCCTGGGGAAGGGCACCGAAGAAGGCATCAAGATTTACAAAATAGTTTTTAATTATTTTGCTGAAAAAATTTTGCTCAGGTAGAGAAGCATAAAGCAAGCATCGAGATCATTAAAACACATGCAGCGATCTCCAGAGTCACCTTCGGAATGAGTGTGCTGCTTATTTTTGTCTTCTTAAGTTAAAAAAAATGAATATATAAATATATATGTATCATAAATATATATATATATCATAAAGAGACTAATAGCATGCATCATCTTTAAATTGTGTTTCTTTTCTTACATTCTTGGAAGCTCCACCCTTTGATACATAGGCCTGTGTTTCATGTAGTATTTGGTCATATATGGAATATGCTACAAACTTAGTGTGTTCATTCATTCATCTGCTAATAGACATTTCGGCTCACATCTGTTGTATATGTATTGATAATGAATGCCCTCCGGCAGACCTTTTAATACCCCATCTCAAGCTCCTCAATTCTTTAGTGAGTATACCTAAAAGTGGGTTTGGAAAATCACTAGAGAAAACTAAGAATTTTCCTAAGAGATTATTCAAATGCATTCCTTTTTTTGTTAGGTTCTTTTTTAAGTTGATTTTTATTGAGCTCTACATTTTCCCCTGCTCTTAAGTGGGAGAAACTGTATGTGCCAACAAGACCGTGACTTGTTCTTTTTTATGCATTGTGTTAGGTATGTACTCATATGTTTTTCTAGTTTAAATTTTGATTTTTCTAAGTGATAATGAGATTAAACATATTTTCATTTCCATACACGCAGGCATTTGAAATTTCCCTTTAATCAGACATCTTCAAATTTCTATTGTACTGTTTATGTTTATTGGTGGGCGAGAGACATTGATAGATTCTTGAAACACGTTCTTCAGTAGTTATTCTATGGAGTTTGTTCTCCTTTTGTGGATCTTTAATTTCTTCTAACTAGTGGGGTCTCTTAATGGTAGGGATACTTAATTTTTAGCACATTGTGTTTTATCAGTCTTGCTTTTTTCTGCATTAAATGAATGGTCCTCTGTTCTGGAGACATTAAAATATTCTCAAAAATCATATCCTACCTCCAGTGGTGGGTTGTTTGTCTTGCGTCCTTCACATTGTATTGTTGGAGTAACTGGAGTTCCACCCTGCCCACTTTCATGAATGCAGCAGCATCTGTCCCTTTGTAGCCTTGACATTTTTATTCCTTAGCTCTTCTTCATGAACATGCTTGGAGAAGCAGGTGCCTGAAGGAGACAAAGCTGGAGATGACCCACACCTTGAGGCTAAATATAGTGCCCCTAGCCAGTGGCACAGTCATCCCTGCAGGACAAATAAAAAATGTATCATCATAATATGGCCCCAAATTTCAAGGTAATCTTTGATACATCATCATGGACATAGCCAGGGGACAGGTCACCTGAACTCAGCACTATGTAAACAGTAACCTTCAAAATTGTCCCAGACTTCAACATTACTAAAAGCTGCACCATGTTTTAGAAGTCATTTCTTCCAGGGTAGAAATATGGCCTCAAATTGAAGTATGCACAGATTGGGTTGCAGAACTTTTCCTGAGTCTGTCTTGGTCAGTTTTTACTACCTTGCTCAATATGTGATAGTGGAGATAACATTTTAAAGATCCATTTTACTTTTGAAGGGGTTTATATCAGCACAAGGTTAGTAGAGAGGACGGCCTTCCATCCCTTTCCTCTACGTGTGCATGCCACCCACTGTCGGTATTCCTGGCCAGAGTGGTCCATTTGTTACGAATGATGGATGGATCTATGTGGGTACATCATTTTTCACCCAAAGGCCATAGTTCCCTTTAGGATCCCTGGGGTTAGAAGAATGTTCAGGGCTCATGCCGTTGAGCCTCATGCAGACAAGTTCCAGAGCATTAACTGTGTATAGGTTTCACCTCTCCACTCCTCAAGTGCCTGAGCATCTGGCAATCATTCGTCTTTCTCCAGTCTCTATATTTCTGATATTTATTAATTGTTCTGCTATTGTAAACATATACTGCATAGCTTTATCAGATTACTTAGCTTTTCAGATTTCTCACTTAACTATCCACATTTAAATTTCTTCCACATCTTTTCATAGCTTGATAGTTCATTTTCTTTTTTTTTGCACCATAGACTATTTCTACCCCCATTTCTTATAATTTTTTCTTATGCATTCTTTATTCACCCAAACTATTGCTTCTACTGTCTTTTTTATTTCCAGGGCACCATGATATCAGATCTCCATGTATTTATGATGAGTCTACCTGGAATTACTTCTTGCTGTTTTCTACTGGGCAAGCATCAACATTTAGTTTAAATGCTATGTCTCCATCAGGGATCCCACAGCACCCATAGGTAGGATATCTTTCTATTTTTATACACTTTTCATTTTGAACATCTTTTTATGTAAGTGAAATTTTATTTTGATTGTTATGGTTTATAGCTATTTCCCTATAAAACCTATGCTTTATTTTTTATTTAGTTATGCCTCTTAGAATGGAGACAATTTCCTCAGAGATGTTCAATATATACTCATGGAATGAATATAGAGGGAAAATCAAATAATTTTCCTTGTTATCATATTTTAAAAAGAATGTATTTTAAAATTATTAATAGGTTTAATACATCAATTTCTTATATTCTTTGTATTTTATTGTACAAAAAATCCTGAATTGTTTTGTTATAATATTGTTCAATATAATATTAACAATTTTTATTTCTTTCATTTCCCAAGTAATGCTATGTTGGTTACCTGGAAAACTTAGGGAAAAAATGTCACAGACTCTTAAACCAAAATTCTCATGGTGGCTTACTACATGGGCCCAGTACTGGAAAGCAAAATGGATTTCACAGAGAAATCAATGCATTGATTTCGGGGTTCAGGACCTGGCTGGGGTAAAGGAACATAAGAACTGATATACTCACAGCCTTGGAGGGACACACAGCAAGAGGAGTCTAGGGGTGCACTCACATAGTGGAAGTGGGTCTCCTGAGCTCCTTTGCGATGGTGAGCTGAGTTTATATGGTGTCACATTGCTGAATGAAGGTGAAAAAATAAAATGAGAAGGGAGATGGGACCAAAAGCACCCAGGTTTCTCCCTATGTCTCACTCTCTGCTCTGAAGAAAGTGAGCTTGCCTGAAACACAGATGGAGGCCTTAGGATATGGAAAGTAGGCAAATTCCTTTGCTCCCCAGAGAGGAGTGAGGGAGACCCAAGCGCGTTCTTTAGCCCCATTTGATGCCCAGTTTTCCAGGAACTTTGCCTTTCATATTGGTGACTAAATTCACGTCACATCTCCTGCTAGAGACCATGTCTGTCTTCCGTTGCCTAAACCTAGCATCTCAAGTTAGGTGTGGAATTAATTCTCCAGTGCCTCTGGGCCTGAACGGAGCCACATTCCTCTAGTTGGCCACATTCCATTCTCTGGCACCTTAGCTCCCAGTGTCTTGGAACTGTTTATAAGAAATAACCTATGCTTTAAGACCAGCAGAGTAATGGCCCTCCTTCAGTCACTCTAACTCCCAACCTCTTGGGGACTCATACAGAACTTATTCATCAGTATCTCATGTCCTGGACAGAAACCAAGACCCAGGTTCAAATCCCATCTCCTTTCCCCAGTACTTTAACCACATATGCTTCAGGATCCATATGGAATCTGTTCCCCAGAGCCTCAGTGGAGTTTGTTCTCTGGGTTACAGGTTCGATCTTCAGCCCTCTGTCACCCTTACACTCCGTGTCACAGGGCCTCACTTCCCAGGTTGGAGGCCACACCCATACCTACCTCTGGAAGTCTAACATCCCCATTACACAAACCATGAAGAATGTCTTTGTGTTGGCAGAGTCTGCTCGTTCATTCCCAGCTGCCCAGACTCCCAAAATAGTCACACAGAAACTAGATTATTTGAATCACTGCTTGGCCAATAGCTTAAGCATATTGCTACCTAGCTCTTACATCTAGAATCAACCCATTTCTATTATTTTGTATTTTACCACCAATCTTGTGGCCTACCAGCAAGATTCTACCTGGTAGCTCACGTCTTTCCCCTCTGCCGGCTACATGCCATCTCCAGACTCTGCCTACTCTTTCTCTCTATCTCTTTCAGCCTGGCTTTACTCTGTTAAGCCATTGGCCAAAAGCAGCTTCTTTATTAAGGACTTCCCACACCACCCCAGGTCAGAGGCCACACTCTATTGCCCTTTGTCATTCTACTTTTACTGCCTTAGTCCAAGTATAACACATCTCTCTCCTTAGATCTGGTTCATCAGACCCCCTGCAGCTGAACTTCTAATTCAGTACATGCTTGATGTTTCTGCTTGCTTCTCAAGTCACAGACCACACATCTGACAATACTGACATCCTACCCTTCTCTCTACCAACTATACAGAGTGCTGATTCAGAGGCCACATCTTTCTTTCTCTGAACTGGGGCCACTTCTGCCATCACACCTAAGAGTCAGAATCCCGTAACCCCAAGATTTAATTTCAAATATCTCCCAGCTGCCCAAAAACCAACCATGTGGGATTAATAGCAAACATGGACTCAAGTGGCTACATCGCACATCACAGGTGTGTAGTTGGGTTTTCTTTTACTCTAGCCCCACATTGGAATGCCAAAATGTTGTCATTTGTTTTACTTTTTTATTTTTACTCTGTTCTTTGGGGATCTGCCAAACACTCGGCCTTAGTTTGGCTTGTTGATTGGCAGCTTTCCTTAACTGAAGTGATTCCATCTACCTTTTGCCTCTAGGCTTTTACCTTTCTCTTGTTTCTGTATATCTTACTTTCACTCTTACCCCACAGCTGGTTATGTGGCTGGTGGCTGACCCCTAGCATCCTCCTTTCCTTGTTCTCTTGCTCCTTCTTCTCTTCCAGATTTCTCCTTCTATTTATACTCTCTGCCTGCCAGTCCTTCTTATACTTTCTCCTGCCTTACTATTGGATGTTTAGCTCTTTGTTAGATCATCAGGTGTTTTGGACAGGCAAAGAAAAACAGCCTCACAGAGTTAAACAAATACAGCATAAACAAAAGCAACACATCTTAAAATAATATTCTACACCACAGGTGGACCAGTGTTACTCCACGTGCCACAACCAATGAAAGATATGCAAGTCCCATTGCTAAAACATACGCAACACTTCATGCCCAAACAATATATTTCATTCGACTGTCACAAATCCCAAGCCAATTTCTAAATATCCATGTACCCATTGGCAATTTATACTCTCTGCTGTATTCAGTGAAGCGTCTCATTTCAGTGTATGGTGAAAAATGAAGAGACTCATAGCTGCTCAAAATGCTGAGAATAACTCATTATTAAATATACTAGTCCCTTCCCCTCCAAGACTCAGGGAACACTGTGGAAGGATGTAAGAACAGAAAGATGCATAAGACTGAAATGCTATCTCCTAAGCATGACATGGCCACTGCAACCATGAACTCACAGCAGCTTCACTAGGCATACATATGACTGGTCCTATCAATAATTGTTCATGTATGAGTTAGGGCTCCACAGGGCTCCACCCTCCCTCACTACTGACTGTTGTTGGATGCTAGAAAAGGAGGTTGGATGGATATGGGAAGGAGATAAGAGTGAATGGGACTGATAGTCATTAGAATGCATTACCTGCAGGCAGGAAATTGCCAAAGGACAAATTTAATTAATAAAAACCAAAGACACATTAAGCATGAACACTGGTCAATGTTACATGTTGATACCAGCTGTGAACAAAGAGTAGAACATTTTATTTTCTCAGAAAGCCTCTGATGAGAGTTAAAGTCCCTAGGGTTCAAGACTTTTCTGAGATCTATTTCTGCAAATTATTTTTGTTTATTGTAAAATAAACAAATAGTTTATTGTACATAAAGAGTCTTAAATGATATATTTTATTTTCCCATCCTTGGCTCTGCATCACAGTTTTTGAGATCACTTAAGCTGTCACTCATGTCAGAAATGCTTCCTTACTCTTATGTAATTTTATCATTTCCTCATATGGATCTAAGACTACTCCTTCACCGTCCTCCTCATAGCAAGTTACATTGACACTAGTTTTTATGTCACACAAATGAGTCTACTAGGAATACATTTGCACATCTATTTTGTGACAATGTTGGGTTAAGATTTCTAGAAGCTACTGCTGAGCTGGATTTGGACTTGTATAAAGCATACTAGCAAGAGGGGTGAAATAAAGAAAGAAAGCAAAAACAGACTGGGAAGGTGGATGGGTTACACCTCAAAAATTTGACAGAATTCACCAATAAGGTCACTGAGACATCAGGGCCTCTTCATGAAAACTTCATGATTAAAAGTTAATTTTTCTGGGTATTGGCTATATGGCTCAGCAGAAAAAAGAAAGATGTTTGTTACCAAGAAAGTTGTCCTCTAATCTTCATAGCTGTGCTGATGCATGTGTGTAGTGTGTGTGTGTGTGCAACACGCACACTACTGAATTTCCTAATCAGTAGATACAATGATACTAGTATTTACTACTCCTACCCTCCTTTTGAAAAGTAGGATTTTCAAACAATTGTCCACTTGTCTCTCAGTATTCACACTTTCCATACATGTGTGCATAGTTTGGTTTTGTCACAGTTTTAGATGCAGTAGAATGTGTGAGCTACTCCTCTTTCCCCTGAATTTCATAACTTGTGTTTCCTCTCTTTTTCAGTTTTTGAGAAGGCATATCTATTTTATGCAACTCTTTAAAGAATTTGCCATGAATGGTTAGTCAAACAAAGCAGAAAACTTTAAAGATGCTAATATGATTTAGAAATATGAGTTATTCATAAGAAAAACTGCTAAAATATTAAAAGGAATTAGAGTGAAGGAGGTACAAGATTGCTTTTTATTCTTGGTAAACAACTATGCTGCTTTATCTTTTTGAAGTATGTGTTTGTATTATTTTGAAAATAAAAATAAAATTCAATTAAGAGATGGATCTGAGTAGTACCTTATAGGTTGTTGTAAAAATGCAATAAGATACATCATGAGCAAGCGGGTAGCATAATATACGAATTCAATAAATGCCATTTTATCTGCTATTTTTTACAGAACATCATTATAAAAACATTAATGCATTTCTAAATATAATGAGAACATTTCAAACTCCCAAACACATTATATGCTGTTCATTTATCTTTGTTGTTTTATTCTGCTACACACATAATTTTATATAGCAGAAAAAAACAACGTGTGGGTGTGTTATGCTTATAAGCATTGGATCAACTAAAGGCCTCACGTTTCTCTAATTATGATAACTAATGCTTTATACTCTACTTGATCAGGGTCACACCTTTTTGAAAATTTAATAGTTTTAATTAATATGTAATAATTAGGCAAGTTTACCGAGCAGTATGACATTGAAATACATATATCCAGTGTATGATGATAACTGGTCCAGGGGAATTGCTTATAGATATCTTCTCAGCCATACATCACTTCTTTATGTCAGGAACATTATAAAACCACACCATTTTCCATTTTGAATATTCAATTAATTGTTATCAGCCATCATTTTCATACTGGCAGTGGTGCAATTGTTATGTTTTTATTGTTAGTATTCTAAATGGAATTTCAATGGCATCTTTAAACATATAGTGATTTGGTACTTGGATACTTTTCTTAACTTAAATTCACAGAAATGGGATTCCTGTAGGACTGTGTATATTTTTCTCAACCCACTCCCATATTTCTTACCAAAGTTGCTTTGACACTTTACATTACACATAATTTCTGAGTGTATTGATCTCAGCAAAGGCTATAGCAGCATGCTCCTTTGTTACCATTTTAATTTCATGGTAAGTTCAGGAATCTGATAAAGATAATATGCTATTTTCAACCCAGAAAACAGAATAACATAGCTCAATGACCAATATTATTTATTACTGCTATTATTTAGACCTAGACTTCTCTTGGAAATTATCTAAAAATGCATGTACATGTTGCTGTCACTTTTTGCTAGAACTATAGATTCTAGCTGTAGTTCCCTTCTCTCGCTGAGAATTCTGACTTTCACAGTGGTACCAAGCCCCAATTTACCTGAAGGAAGTCTATGTACGTTATTCTTCTTCTCCCCTTTGTTTTCCGTAAGCTCTGGTTTGGGTTGAATGTGAGTCTTTGTCCTGCTTGACTTCCAGCAGGCCTTTATATTACATTATATCATATTCTTCCTACATCATATTATCTTATCAACTGACTTATCACTATTTTTTGATAATTTCTGCATTTAGAGGAAAACTTCTGTCAGTCATACCGGAGAAAGAGCCAATTCTTGTAGAAATTGCTTTGACAAAAGAGAAGGTAAAAGAAAAATTAATTATTTAAGTCATTTTATAAGGTCAATAAAATCTTGATATCAAAATTGGATGGGGACATTATAGGAAATAAAAATTACACAACAATCTCTTATCAACATAAATGCAAAATTGCAAAGAAATTATCAGGCATTTTGGCCACACAGAAACATGACATAACAATGAGGCCTCATTGAAATGTATAAACAACCAGTGCATAAGTAAAAATATAAAATCAATTGTATAGAGATCCAAACTGTTAACAAACACAAGCAACGCAAAACATACAGCAGTAATGCTTTTATCTTAATAGAGATTAGCAATGTGTTTAATAAGCTTCATATACATTCGTAGCTAATAGACAAAGGGGGCATTTCCATATAATTTACAATACCCTTAAATAAATAAGTATATATCAAACATATTTAACATACTCAGTGGTGATTTTTAGAAGTTTCCCCCTGAAATCAGGAATGTAATAAGATGCTATGCATTTCTTCTTAAAATCTGCTAAATATTTTTGGGAAAATTTCTATTCAGTAAGAAAATATTCATAAATATATTGTTTAATGTTACTAATTATGAAATAAACTATCAGTCTGTACCAAAGTTATATGAATACATATTATACAGAATAAATTATTAATTAGTAAATACATTCAACAAACTCTGCATGGAACATGACAAAAGAAACAAAATTAAAATTAAAAGCCATCATAAATAGTAATATCTAAACCATATACACAGCATGTTAGGTTTTGCTGCTCTCAGCTATAGATCCATTCATTTTAATAATGTATTTTGTCTATTTGAATTAGAATTTTGATTTTCCTTTTGATTTCTTTAATCATTAATGTAATTGATAATTTTTAAAGTCTTCATTGCCAGCTTGTGTGGATTTAGAATTACCTAAAAGACAGTTCTGGATATTTCTCTGGAGGTGTTTGAGTGAGGTTTAGCTGAGAAAGGGGAGACCCACCCTGAATGTCATTGGTGGTAACCAAGGAGCTGGAGTCGTCTGGGACTTGGAAAATGAAGATGAGAGTAGAAAGTCAGGACTTGATTGTTTACCACTTCAGCTGCTTGTTGGTCCACTGAGCTGTTACCAAGTTGGTACACCACACTCCTGCTACCAAGCCAAACAATCCACCCATAACTAAGCTTTTGCCACCATGGTGGACTGTGCCACCTCAAACCATGAGCCAAAATAAACGTCCCCTTCCTTCATTTGCTTTTTCTCAGGTACGTTTTGTCTCATCGAGGAGAGCATTATCTAGCATAAGTCCTGGTGTATGCCATCATCTAGGCAGTATGGCTTTGTTCTGTTTAGATATATTCTTTCTAAGGGATTCATTTCTGTTTCCACTATTCTCAGTACTTTCTCAACTTGATGATTATACCCAAACACATGACAAGATGCAGCTGAAAGAAAGGTTTATTTCAGCTCACCAAAGACATGGAGTGGACTACGATGGGAAAGCACAGAGGAATAAGTGTGAAATGCCTGTTCACACTGCAGAAGATTAGGAAGCACACCATGAACCTGAAGTTCTGCAAGGCTATGGCCATCAGTGCCAGCCCTGCGGTGACCCACCTCCTCCAGCTTTGCTCCACGTCCTGGAGGTTCTGCAGTCTACCAAAACATCTCCAGCTGAGGGTTTACACACATAGGCTCTTGACCGGCAATTCCTATTAAGATAATAACACTGGTCACAGTCCATAGAAGGCCTCTGCCTTCCCAGGATCCAGGTCTCTCCCCAGTTGATGTACTAGCTTCCCTTCACTTACAGTGTTCCTCTCTATTCCACCATTCATCTTGTAGATGCTAGAAGAGAGGATACATTTTCTGTAGGGAGTTTTTTTTTTATGATTGGAGGCTAAATGAGACACTTCCACTTTAGTTGCAGTGCCCAAAACTTAGTGATCTGCCCACGCAGACAGTGATTTTATGGTAAGCAGGTGTACTGACCAGATGATTAACAGACACTTGCAGTGAACATCCCAGTAAGCTCAAACACAACTCTCTTCCCTTCACTGCCCACTTTTGAGTCTATAGGAATGCTTTCTAATGGTAATGAAAGAACCACAGAACAGGCCTGGAATATTTATATTCTATCATTTTAGTTAGGATACAGATATTACCTTACTTGATACACAAAGAGACTTGAATATTTCCAAACATTAACTATTGTCATTTCCTTGGTGAATGAATGGCATTAGTACATTTTTCCCTTCTATTATGTGGTTGAAGAATCTGAATGAGAACTTCTATACTTTTTTTGACCCTCCCCACTTGATGAGAGGTGAAAGTGAATTTATACCCAAGAAGTTTTACCTCAGAGCAGACTTGCAACCCTAATGGGTCATTGAAGCTGCTAGACTATTTCTAATGTGATACATGATACTGCATGCAGTTCAGAGTCCCTGGACATCAGCACAGACTTCCACTTATTTGATCACAGTTAATCCAATACATCCTGGAATCCCTACTTTCCACACACTATGCTCTAGGCTCTGGAGCAATAACAGTCATGAAATTAACTTTATCTCTGACATGATGGAGCCACAATTTAGTATTCTTCTCTCATAAGCTTTTAGGTTTTCCAGGTAAAGAAATATTCACTGATGGGGCACACATGTGTTCAGGGAAAGACTCTTGTATGATAGTTTGTGCTATCTCATTAAGGATCCTAATAAGCCTTAACTGGGCTTCTTTTTTTCTGTATGGGTCATCCTTCATGGAGATTTAGTCTCCAGACACTTATTTAACATCTTTCCCAAGCTCTGGCTGCTGCAAACTTCTGGGTCATGTATCTGAACACTGCTCACCTACAGAATAGCTCCAGTATTGTCAGAGCTCCTCAACCAGCTCCCAAATACACCAGTCAGTTCTGCTACCTTAGTTATTCCTGATTCCTGTCCCAAAGGATATATAATACCCAAATTCACTGAACACACACTGCTACTGTCAATTCAATATGTGGCCAGCCCTGGTTTCTTCTTTCTAGGTCATTCTAATCTTTGAACTTATAATATGGGAAGTCTTTCTGTATACATTTTGTCTTTATTGATTAACGAATAAAGAAACTGTTTTGGCCTATAGAGGGAAGAACAGAGCGAGGTGTGAAAAACTAAACTGAATGCTGGGAGAAAGAAGGCAGAGTCAGTGAGAAGCACACACGAGACAGATGTCAGGTGAAATTTTACCCTCTAAGCCACAGCCAAAGGCAACACACAAATGAATGGAGATGGGTTAGTTTAGGATATAAGGGTTATCCAGACATATGCTTAAGTTATTGGCCAAACAATATTGCAATTAATACAGGTTTCTGTGTGATTATTTCAGGAGTGGGGGCAGCCGGGAATGAACAAGCAGCCTCCAACATTATATTTACCTTATTGTATTTGATACCCATCCTTTTGTCAATTGCTACAGAATTTAAGTCCTCAGTACCATGACATTTTAATGTGCAATGTTCTCACAACATAAATTGACCTCTTAGTCCCACCTCCTTTTTTTCATTTTTTTATTGTTTTTATTGAGCTATATATTTTTCTCTACTTACCTCTCTTCCTCTCCCCTCCCCTTCTACCTTATCCCATGGTCCCTATGCTCTCAATTTACTCAGGATATCTTGCCTTTTTCTGCTTCCCATGCAGGTTAGATGCATGTATGTTTCTCTTAAGAGCCTCATTATTGTCCAGGTCCTCTGAGATTATGATTTGTAGACTTGTTTTCTTTACTTTATGTCTAAAAGCCACTTAAGAGTGAATAAATATGATATTTGTCTTTTGGGGCCTAGGTTACCTCACTCAATATGATGTTTTCTAAATACATTCATTTGCCCATAAATTTCAAGATATCATTGCCCATTGTGTAAATGTACCACATTTTCCTCATCCGTTCTTTGGTCGAGGGGCATTTAGGTTGTTTCCAGGTTCTGGCTATGACAAACAATGCTGCTGTGAACATAGTTGAACACATGTCCTTGTCATACAATTGAGCATCCTTTGGGTAAATACCCAAAAGTGGTATTGCTGGATTTTGAGGTAGGTTGTTTCTGAATTTTCTGAGAAATCACCACATTAATATCCAAAGGGGCTGTACCAGTTTGCACTCCAACAAGCAATGTATGAGTGTTACCTTTAACCCACATCCTCTCTAGCATAAGTTGTCATCAGTGTTTTTGATCTTGGCCATTCTTACAGGTGTAAGATGGAATAACAGAGTTTTGATTTGCATTTCTCTGATGGCTAAGGATGTTGAGCATTTCCTTAAGTATCTTTCAGTCATTTTAGATTTCTTTGTTGAGAATTTTCTATTTAGGTCTCTATCCTTTTTTTAATTGAATTATTTGTTCTTTTGATGACCAATTTCTTGACTTCCTTATATATTTTGGAGATAAGCCTTCTGTTCAATGTGAGGTTGGTAAAGATCTTTTTCCATTCTGTAGGCTGCCATTTTGTCTTGTTGACCATGTCCTTTGTTTTACAGAAGATTCTCAGTTTCAGGGGTCCGATTTATTATTTCTCTCAGTGTCTGTGCTACACAGATGATAAATGAGCTGAGAAAGAAATCAGAGAAACATCACCCTTCACAATAGCCAAAAAATAGCATAAAATACCTCAGAGTAACTTTAACCAAACAAGTGGAAGACTTGTATGAAATGAACCTTAAATCTTCGAAGAAAGAAATTGAACAAGAAACCATAAAAGGGAAAGATCTCCCATGCTCTTCAGTATGTAGAATTAAGATACAAAAAATGACAATCTTACCAAAAGCAATTGGTACAGATTCAATGCAATGCCCATGAAAATCCCAGCAAAATTCTTTGCAGATCCTGAAAGAATAATACTCAATTTCATTTGGAAAAGCAAATAAGCCAGAATAACCAAAACAATCCTGTACATTAAAGGAACTTCTGGAGGCATCACAATTTCTGACTTCAAACTCTTATATAGAGCTACAGTACTCAAAACAGCCTGGTATTGGCATAAAAACAGAGAGGAGGACGAACAGAACCAACTTGACCTTTTGAAAGTGCTCAGAAATGCAGTCGTCCTGTTGCTGCAGATACGACTGTGCTCCAGTCCTCTAGTTCATAAAGATTTTCTAATTCATCTTCCTACTGGTCCCTGAGTCTTGGGGAGGAGATGTTACAGAAGTCCCATCTGTGGCTGACTACTTTGTTCTTACTTTTCTCTGCATTTTGACCACTTATAAGTCTCTGTGCCCATCACCATCTCCTGCACAATGAAACTTCTCCAATGAGGTCTGAAACCTGCATTCATTTATAGGCAGGGAGATGTGAATTTAGAGGACATTTGATATTTGATATCATGCCCAATTAGCAAAATAATAATATAAGATTCATACCTGCAGCCTGTGAGCTCTCATCTATGGGAAGCTGACTGGATTTGTAGTGCAAGGCATGTTTCTTCCTGTGGAGCAGGCCTCCAGTTGAGCCAGAAAGCAGCTGGCTATCCTCATAGCATTCATGTCTCTATTTTATACCCATGAACATATCCTGCCATGTCAGTCATTATTTCAGTCCACAGTTGGTTAAGGCTACTGATGATGCTTTTTTTTTTTCTATTCTCACAGCAAATTGCTTATAATCTTCTAGTGCCATGAGAGCCAGTCAGTAGGCAGGAGGCTTCCCTATCAGTACTAACTTGATTTCTCCATGTCCTGTGCGACCCATGTGTGTGGTGCCTTCAGCAATGGGGTTCTGATGGATAATCAAGAGCAATGGCAGTAGTCTGCATTGCTTTGGGGCTCTCCATGACAACTCTGCCCTGCATGAACAATTACTCAAAAGGAAGTAGGTATCCTACACCTGAAACTGTTCTTTCTTTTTCCTTCTTTCCTTCTTTCCTTCTTTCCTTCTTTCCTTCCTTCCTTCCTCCCTCCTTCCCTCTATTCCTCCATCCCTCCTTCCCTCTTTCTTTCTTTCTTTCTTTCTTTCTTTCTTTCTTTCTTTCTTGTTTTTGTTGTCTTATGTTTTCTGCGATGAGGATAGGCCCCTGTGTGCTGTGAGAGCACATTCTGCTCTTTCAGCCAATAACATTTAAGATAGCAGCCTACTTGGATGTGGTCTTTTTTCTTTTGTTTTAGTTTTTATTATTATTAAAAATTTCCACCTCCTCCCATTTCCCTCCACCTCCCCCTGCTCCCCGCTCCCTCTCCAGTCCAAAGAGCAGTCAGGGTTCTCTGCCCTGTGGGAAGTCCAAGGTCCTCCCCCCTCCATCCAAGTCTAGGCAAGAGAGCATCCAAAGAGATTAGGCTCCCACAAAGCCAGTACATGCAGTAGAATCAAAACCCAGTGCCATTGTCCTTGACTTCTCAGTCAGCCCTTATTGTCTGCCATGTTCAGAGAGTCTGGTTTTATCACACGTTCCCTTGGTCCAAGTTCAGTTGGCCTTGGTGAATGTGGTCTTTTATACTGTAAATGCAGCTGTAAAGCTTACATTCTCTCTCTTGCTCCTGGCTCTTGCTCCCAGCTGTTAGACTCTCTTCTTGTTTGTGTAGAGGACTGTTACCTAGGACAGTGATCTGTAAATTTTCCCTAAATAAGTAACTCTTTATTATTCATAATTCTGAACTGGTGTTGTATTATTTCGTCACTTCCACCTTCATATGGCAACCTAATAATAGTGGGTAACGGAGTGAATACTTGTGAGCTATTATTTATGGATAATTTACATTGATATAGTTTTTGTATATTGATACAAGTGCAAATTATATTTACTATTTCTGTTTATAATATTCATATACCTATGCAAAGTTATCCTGTCAGATTGTATATATGCATGCTTCTACCTCTGTTTAGGACAATTTATATATTGATACAACTTTTAGGATATATTTTTATATTGCATTATATATCATTCCTATCTCTGATCAAGATACGTATACATTGTTTACATTTTGAGGTCATTGTCCTCATTTGCTGAACATTCGTTTACAGATTATTTAATAGTCTGACATGAAGTTTTAATCTTTAAGTTAAGTATAGGTCAATACTTGTTCATGTTTGTTGTACATGCAGTCAGATCAATTAGGTTCTTTAGATACACAGAGACTGTATTCTGTCTAGATAGATAATCTCATCCACTTCAAGGATCTGTAGAACATGGCATTTAAATAACTTAGGGTTCTGTTGACATGAGACATGATTGCTCCTGACAGCACCAATTTCTTCCCAAGAGAATGTTGAGCACTGAAGACACTCCACTCAGAGTTTGTTTTTTTCTTGGCACAATTGGCCTTTGGGCGAGAAACTGCCCATAGCTCAAGTACTGACAAAGTACATGGTATCTGGATATGGATAAGCAGGACACAAGGAAAAAGCCTGTCAAATCTTGCCAAGACAGGGTAAGACAGTTCTGAAAAGTTTCCTGCCTCCAACAATGGTCTGTCAGTTAAGCAAGGCCTTAGCTAGAGTTGGTTGCTTCAATGTTGCAAATGAGACTTTGGGTGATTGCTCAGGTCTTCAACATATATTCGACATATATTGCTCACTTTGGAAGCTGCTTAATTGTACTTCCTGCCTGCACAATATTATCTTTCTTCTCAGGCCTTCAATGGGGTAGAAGATTAGATAGTCATAGTTACTACCCTCTTATGATCTAGCCAAGCCATTCCCAATGTAAGACTTAGATTCCTTAAGATAAAATGTTTATTAAAACATTTAGCATATGTTTATGCTGGTTGTAATTCTAATCTTATACTTGATATCTGTCCCTAGTGTATATAGTTTTGTATTGGATTTGAACTCTCTTATTTAAACAAAAGGGGGAGGCGCCATGGGAACACATTCCACTCCTTCAGCCAATAGCATTTAAAATACCAGCCCACTTGGGTGTGGTCTCTTATGCTGTAAATATAACTGTAAAGCTTGTGCTCTCTGTCTTGCTCCAGGCTCTTGCTTCCAGCTGCTAGACTCTGTTTCTGTTCATGCAGAAGACTGTTATCTAGGACAGTGATCTGTATGTTTCTTCTAAATAAATAACCCTTTATTATTCATAATTCTGAACTTGTGTGGAATTATTTTGTGACTTCCACCTTCACCTGTGTAGGGCATCCAATTAAACTCTTTCATGTAACTATAAACATGAATCTCATACAGACTTCCATGAGAATTTTTAAAAATCATTAGAATTACTTATCCTTCTGCCAACTCCTCTGCCCTACCCTCCCATTGATGTTTTTGCCATTAGCAAAGTTGCTGCAAAGAGAACTTTCTAGCCCTTTTATTTCAATCCCTTTCAGTGAGGGATTGCAAAAAGCATATTTCAATTCAACATGTGCCAGCACTCTGTGGATCTAATTTTGATTGTCCCAAAATTTTAAACCTTATATATCAAACTTTTTTTTCTGATGTGGCTGTTCCTTTAGTGTTCCTATACTTTAGTTACAGCCTGGAATTATGTATGGTTTAAATTTATTCATGACTTTGTTGTGTGAGTGGCTGTGCTGAGACGCTCCTAGGAGAGAAAAACCCAGTGAGTATTATATGAATGGGAATTTGAGCTGACTTCATACTCTCTGGCTTTCTGTATCCAAGGGAAAAACTGTATTCTCCCAGCAGAAGCCCATGCTTCCCAGTTTCTGCAGGCAAGGCATATTTCTGGCTGCTTCATGAGGACCAAGATGGAGCAATGAGAAGAACTTTTTCTGACTAGGAAGAAAGAAAGCCAAGAAGGCCTTTTCACATTCCAAATTCAAATGTAAATGTCGCTCATGGAAACTCTCAGCCACCTTAGGACCCAGGCCCAGAGCTGCCACCAGCGAAATGTAATGGAATTTGCAGGAAGCTCAAATCCCTTATAAATAAATTGTTGGTTCGGGATCACAGGTGCCTTTTAGACTTAAAAGTCTTACCATTCTGAAGTTTGCATGTTGTAAGCGTATTTATATAAAGGTGTGTGGAAGGTACCTAGCATGATACAGGGAATAGCTATGAGAGCATATTCCTAGGATTAATATTTGGCTCCTGACTCTGAGACTCATAAGCTATGGGCCTTGAGCCAGCCACATTCAATTGTTATTAAAGCCAGAGAATAGCTGAATATCTCTTGGCCATCTCTTGGGTCACACTTAGAGAGAAAGGAGAGGATTCTGTTTGTAAGCCTTTCTCTCTGTGCTCACAATGACATACCTGGCCCCTCAACCTAAAACTATCAGCCCTGATTGATCCTGGGCTGGAGAGCAGGGATGTTTCTGGTTTTGGCTCTTTGCACAGCATCTGTGTGGCAGCCAGGACAGCTGGGCCCTTAATAAATGCTTTGGTTGATGTTTCCCTTTCTATGCCAACAGCTCAAATGGGCAATGTACAAGCATGGGGGGCTTCCATATCACTTGGCAGCTATTGGGAAAATCCACCCACCCCCTCTCGTTTCAGGACCCAGGACATTTTTATAGCAGTTGCTGGCAGGGTGGCAATATTGGAAATAATGAAGTATGCAGCATCTCATTTCTCAAAAAGCCACTTTGCTGTCACACCCTGTAATCCCTGCAATGTGTGGGCCGTGAAATCAGCTGTGACTTTATGTTTCTGTGAAACTGGGAGCCAGGAGAAGCCATCTCATGTTGTGTTTAGTGTTTGCTTTCCTTTGTCAACACACACAAAAGCCAGATTAAGATTAAAGCTGGCCAAGCTAGTCTCAAGCAATATAAATACAATACTTGTAAATATATTAAATGAGTCTTTTCTTCCAGGTAGAAGCGGCCTTTGAAGCCGATGCCATTGCCACAAACTCCTAGTTAGTTGATCTTGCTACATACACACCCTGTACCACTGGAACCATTGTGGAGCACAGGTGTGCAATTATTAGGACATTTGAGAAAGAGCACACTTTGCTTGGCCATAACAGTGGAATAAAGTGGACTTTAAATTTTTTTTGGCATTTTCTAATTTTTTTTTAAATTTTTTCTTTGGGGGATTTCAAACATGTATACAAGGAAACTTATTCATGACCACCTCTAATTTCACCCCCCTCCAACTCCCAAAGGCCATTTCAGCACATTTCCGTCTCAACTTCATGTTCTTCTCTCTCTCTCTCTTTTAAAATAACACACTTAGTTCAGTTAATGCTGTGCATATGTGCATAGGTCTGGGGCATCCACTAGAGCATGGGAAACTGTGGAGATTTGAATGAGAATGCCCCCTTTAAGCTCTCATATTTGCAAGGCCAGTACCAGGTTGTCTTTAAATGGTTACTGAGTCTAAGTTTATAATTCTACTAAAGCAAAATGGACCAAGGTGTTCTGACTGAGGAGGATAAAATACATGGATTTCCAGAATGACAGCTTAATGCATAAGAGGAGGGGCTCGATGATGAGAAAGACTTTTAGGCTAAATAAATATAGAAATGCATTTGAAGATGCTGCGATAAAAATTCTACATGAATTCTTGAGGAATTAATCATTTCTAATAAAACAGTTTCCACTTTTGGCAGAGCTAATGGATGCTGAAGATGAGGGACATGTGGAGAGGGAAAGTATTTTTGAATTCAACAAGGCATTTGGAAAACTTGAAGTAGTTTTTGACAATTATGTGAAAGAAATTGAAAAATAAATGGGGTGTGTACACTTGGTCAATAACAGAAAAAGAAAGAAAATAACAAACTTTAGTGCAGTCTTGCTGGGTAGCAGGCAGTGTTTTGAGAGTTTGCATTATCTCACTAAATTCTCCCTGTAGGGAGGATCCCCTTTATACCAAATGAGAATGAAACATACAAAGGATTACTCTAGGAAATGAGGCTGATTTCACTTCTGGCTGAGCTAGCACATCCAATTCTATCATTTGTGTATGAATCCATAACAGCTTGGGTCTCTCATATCATTCTTCCGTTACTGGATTCTGATGCCAACTGGATCATGGATCAGTGAACTCCTTACAGGGTGAGTTTTGCCAAGTGTCTCCCCAAATTAAACTGTTAAATCTAACTGCTGATGCCCTAACCCAAGTATACCAGGATATGACCTTGTTGAGAGATAAAGTTTTACAGAGATAATCATGTTAAAGTGGGATGATTAGGAAAGAGCCTAGTCTAACCTAACTGATGTACTGATAGGACGGTTGATTCTTGGACACAGAGACTCACACACAGGGAGAACACTCTGAGCCATGAGGCAGAGATGAGTGACACATCAACAAGCCAGGTACAATGGTTAAGCTTGACGGACTTGAGAATCACTTGGGAGATCAGCAGGCAAGCTTTTGACTTAGGACTCAAAAGTTCTTGATCCAGTCAAACCAGAAGAAAAGTGATGAACCCATGACCCTAAATAAATCTCCCTTTAGGTTGTATTCTTAGGCGTTTTGTCACAGAGATGAAAGGTCTGAATGGTACAGCCAGGAGTGCTCAAGTCTTCACGAGCATTCCAAAGCCTACTGAGAAGCTGAAACAGGCTCTTCCATCAACTTGCCTGCCAATACCAGGATTTGAAACTTTTAGACGTTAGACCTGCTTAGCAAGTAGTTTCTGGCTTGTTTATTTGTTTTTAAGCAAAGATGTCTCTACTTTGTTACCGTAGAATTAGGAACTAGTTCATATGTGCCTAATGGAACTTGACATTCTTTCCTCATCCATCTTCCCATAAATCTGCTAAAGGACACATAAAGTATGAAGTTTATGTATAGCAGTGTTATGAAATGGAGTGAGGTTGGCAAGACAAAGCAGACGCAGGACTAACTCAACAGTAGTGTGAGACCTCGTAACACGGACATTCGACTGTTGTAGGACGCTGCTTGTTTATTCCTGGCTGCCCAGAACTGAAATAACCACAAAGAAACTGTATTAATCAAGTCACTGCTTGGCCTATTAGCTCTACCTTCTTACTGGCTAGTTCTTACGTCTTAATTTAACCCATTTCTATTAATCTATGTATCACCACATGGCTGTGGCTTACCGGAAAGGTCCTATCCAGCATCTATCTCTGGCAGGGCTGCTTGGCTTCCTTCTCCTTGATGCTGCCTTGTTTCTCCTAACATTCAGTTTAGTTTTCTCCACCTACCTCTATTCTGCTCTGCCAGGCCCAAGACAGATTCTTTGTTAACCAATGGTATCCACAGCATACAGAGGAGAATCCCACATCATTAGACATATGCAAAAATTTTCTCTGTGAGTCAGCATAAATGGGCTGAAGGAACATCAGTGGCCTGAAAGGTACTACACACTTTGGTTTCAGTCACAGAAGTCTAACTTCAGCCGAAGAAGGTACCAATCCCAGCAAGACTGTGTCTACAGACATTATTCCCTTCTGATGACACTTTCTAAGATAGATATGAGAAATATATGAGAGATGGTAACTGAATAAAATGAAGATAGACATAGTCTTTCATTCACTTATCCATTCACCCACTCAAGTTGTTTGATCTGCCCACTCCTCAAGAGAGTAGTGAATATGCTCAGCCTAATCTGGACCAAATGACCCTACCCAAATTACTAAAATGGGATCCTGACTCCAATTAAAAGGATGGAACAGGAGGGTAACATTCTAGCATCATATTTTGTTCTCTCTCTCTCTCTCTCTCTCTCTCTCTCTCTCTCTCTCCCCACCTCTCTCCCATGTGTGTTGTAGTGCATGCCCATGAGTTGTACAGGCATGTGTGCATGTGTGTGTGCAGGTAGAACCATATTAGACTGTCAGGTTTCTTCTTCTTTTGTTCTACATCTTATTATTTGAGACAGAGCATCTTACTGAACTGGAAGCTTGATTTTCCACTAGGCTAAGTGACCAGTGAATTTTCAAGATATACTTGAAATTCTAGGGTTACAGGTACATGCAAACATTCTTGGTTTGTTGCATGGATGATAGGGAATCAAACTCAAGTGTTCATAACTGCTGACCATATGCTTTAACCACTGATCCATCTTCCCAATCTCTGCTTTATCCTTTGGATATGGATGTGATACTTTGAATGATAGGCCCACAGTTCAATAATTAGGTAAAGATAAATTCAAAAGTCAATGAAAACACAATCCATGACCCTTGCCTGGGCAGCACAATAGAGTCTACACTGTTGGCCGAGGTGTAAGTGAGCCAATCCAGAAGTTATGAATGTGGGAAAGCTGTCCCCATTACTCATCTGTCATGTGGTGGCATGGGTGGGGGAGAGATGCTCCCCATTCCTGTACCCATCAACCCTTAAGGCAGGTAGAAGACCTGGCCCTGAGATTATATGAGTGGGCAAACTGTCCCTGTCCCTCATCAGCTGCAGCACTTGGGAGAGTGGTCCCTGCACCTTGCTTGGAGAACACAGTAGAGCTGTGTGTAGGTGTGGGAGAACCTATCCTGAGGGCCTGAAAGTGGAAGAAATGGCCCCACCCTTTGCTCATGGCTGCGAGGGGTGAACTAGCCATGGCAATGCTAGAGAACTCACTCTGGTGGTGAAGACAGGGGAGAGCTGACAGGCTGACCAACCCTGCCACCACCCAGACCCAGAACCAGGGTTATGTGTTGACCCACCCCAAAATCCACCCCATCTGTGAGCAGCCACTGGAGTATGGGGTGGGGGTGGAGGTGGGGCTGGTCCTGTGGACCCAGGGCTGCAGGATCTCCATGTCACAGGCCAACAACAGGGTATCCAGGGAGTGTCCCAGGGAGGGCCTAGCATCGATGGTGTAGGAGAGACCAGGGGCCTTGAACCAGACCAATGTTTCTTTGGGATGAAAGACTGCATGCAAAGATGTGTTGACAAAGGGGTTTGCTATGTGACTCACTGTGTCACACTGTAGCTACCATGATGAGATTTTTACTTTCTTCCCCGTTCGTTGCCCCCCCCCCATTTTTCTCTTAGATATTGTTTGGTTTTATTCTGTGAGGGAAGAACATGGGTGGGATCATGAGCATGATGTGAAAGACACAAAAAATAAATAAATAGAAAGTTAAAAAAACTGAATGAAACCAAACCACAAGTGGGGGGGGAGGGGGGAGGTCATGGAGTTTACATGAACATGAGTGCTTGATGGCATCTAACCCGGAATACCTCCAAGACATTCAAGGAAATGGACACACAGTTCAGAGAGATTCTCTTCAAACTTTCTGTTACTCTTCAGAAGAAATATTTCACACTCTGCTTGCAGACTATATCTGCCAGGTTCTGATAGATATTAGAAGAAGAGAGATGCTGGGTCCACTTTCAGGATCGTGTGGCATTGGAAATGAGGCCAGGCTCTGAGCTTGTCCAGGAAAGATAATAAGAGTCTAGTTGAAGATACTAAGGATGTTTACATTGAACTTGTGGAAACTCACGTATACTCCAAGAGCCTCTCTTATGGGAGGTCTTTCACAGTGGCATCTGATTCAGTCTCAGGGAATAACCTTGTATGGGTGAGAGGATGGATGGATGGATGGATGGATGGATGGATGGATGGATGAATGGATGGATGGATGGATGAGTGGGTGGGTGGGTGGATGGGTGGATGGATGGATAGATGGGTGGGTGGGTGGGTGGGTGGGTGGATGGGTGGGTGGGTGGATGGATGGGTGGGTGGGTGGATTGGTGGTTGGATGGATGGATGGATGGGTAGGCGGATGGATGGATGGGTGGGTGGGTGGATGGATGGATGGATGGATGGATGGGTGGGTGGGTGGATGGATGGATGGGTGGGTGGATGGGTGAATAATTGTATTATGGAAGGATAGGTGAATGCGGAGGTAGGTATATGAATGGAGGAATGGATGGATGTGTAGTAAAAAGAACAAAACTAAGTGCCTGGTACTAAAATCTTCATGCTGAGCTTGCCATGTGTAGCGTGCTGGGGATACTACAGAAGTGATCTAAGAGCCGAATGATGATTTCATTACATTTCTATTAGACAATGCTTCACAGTAAGGCTGAAAGATTTGGACTTTGACAGTTAAAAAACTCCTTATTTCTACAAAGACACTCATTTTATTTCATTAGGTGCACAATTTGTACCCACTAGAGTCACATTTTTAGGGAGGAAAGCTTTAAATAAAAAGCACTTCATGCTCAGGCATGGAGACAGCAAACTCTCGTGCTTCTAGGTAGTTCAGACGTCAGCAATGCATTCCAATGCCTCCAGACACAACCGTGTGCTTACGGGGGTGGGAGGTGGTGTAGGCTGGTAGGTTTGATGTGAAATATAATTTTTATAAAGCTTTTAAATGGTTTCATTTAGTCTAATGGAAACACTGGGCTCAAATGTATTTCTTTGATATTGATTACTCACCTTCTGAAGGTTTATCACACAGACTGTTTATATCAAGAGCTGAGAAGTGATAGACATACAGAACTATTGAGGGGGGGGGGGGGGGCATGGGTGTAAAAACATCTCCAGACATCAGTGGAGCTGTTTTCCTCTGGAACATTTCTACTCCAGATTTCTGTCTGTGTCATTGCTTAGATGATGCTTTGGACTGCTGTAATTTTATTCCAGGATCAGAAGGAGAGGCAGCCGTACTTTGCACAGACACACCTGGCCACTAGAAACTGCCTTCTAATCATGTGGAAACATGCACAGGGAACCTTTATAATGGCCACAGTGCTCGAAAACAGAGCCTGTCACCCTCTTGCTGTTTATGTATAAATGACACATACATCATATCTGTGCAGCAGTGAATTTCCTGGAGTTTAGCACTCATGGAACACTTTTGACACATGAATAAACTACTTTGATCAGCTCGAAATACTTAGCTGGTGAAGAAGGAAAATAAGGAGAAGATGAAGAGATGCAAAGGAAAGAGAGGGGCTGTCTCACCCTGGTTATTGGCCCTTCCTACTTGGTGAGTGTCTCCCACACAGCTGAGCCTCTACAGAGCAGATAGAACACCTATGCCTCCCAGGGAGGGTGGCAGGAGCTTCCGGAAGCTGTACAGGGGGAGGAGATATGTGTAGAGGTCTTCCACCCAGACACTCGTTCCAAACCTGCCTCCTAGGTGAGTGTCAGCTCTCTCTGGCTCACAGCTGTCGTCAGCCTTTGGGAGAGGACGTGGCTCACATCAAACTCTTTATGCGTCCATAAACAAGAAGAAATAGCCCATTATCCTGCGAATACCCAGAGAACAAAGAATGCTTCATTGAGTTTACCTTGTTCTCAAATCATTATGTTTTCTTTCTGCAATGGCCACTGAGCTGTGTAACGGCTGGTGGTTATAGAGCACGTAATAAAGCTTATTAGTGTAATAGCCTGCGAGGAACAACAGGAGAGAAAGGTCGACACTAAACGCTCCATCAGGGACCTGAGGATTTGGATTTCAAAATTAGGCCATCGAAGGGAAGATCAGGCTCTGTTTTGTTTACGCTGGTACAACATTAGGACTCGGCTGAGGAGAAATGTTTAGGTTCTGTGTGTCAAATGAAAGATGCTGGGAGGACTGAGGGGACAAACATCAAACCGGTGCTCTGAGATTCTAGGGTCCTACCTGAGAGCCAGGGGCTGACTTAGTCCCACCAGGTGGCAGGAGTCTATATCATTCGAGTGGATAGGACATGCCAGGCTTGCCAGTGCACTGAGGCTGGGGAAATAAAATTCATGCCAGCCATTATGTATGGTTTGATCATCACACCAAGACAAGGACAGCAGGGGCAGGACCTCTGAAGCCTGGTACCCTAAGGGTTCCATGGAACAGCCTCACATGGATGTGTTTATGGCCGTTAGGAGTTCTGTCCTTTCTTAGGATTTGAATAGGGACTGAGGTCATGTGCTGACATTTTATCCCCAGTGTGAGAATTCAGAGGGGGTGTTTTCAGGTATTTTCAATTCTGCCAGGCGATACCTAGAACGTGACTCATTTTCTTGGGAGGACAAAGGTTAAAACAAATTGCTGTTAACAAATTCTTGGCTGCTGAAGTCATGTCAGCTACATCCTCACCTAATTGCCCATTGTTCTGTTGCTATGGGTGTCTAAAAGCGAATGCCTTTCTTCCATGGATCACGACTGAAATGGGCTTCATAGTGGCTAGCTATCCTGAGGATATGTGGCTTGGGACAGATAGCACAACCCCCGATCTGCAGGACCTTCTATTTGTTCACATCTGGAAACAAGCAAAATGATGTCTTCACTTCTGAGAAGTATGTGTGTGTGCGTGCACGTGTGTGCGTGTGTGCATGTGTGATAATGGACGTCATGGTTTGGAGGGTTTGTCCACAAAGTTTCGTGTGCTGGAAGTGCAGCACCATTCTACTGCTTGTGAAACACAGAGGGACTTCTAAGGGTCACTGCTCAGTAGGAGGTGATTAGGCCGTTCAGAGGAGTTGATATGTTTCTGTCAGAAGTGTTTCCTGGATCCTGTTTTTAGAGAAAATCTCAAGTCTGGAAGAAGAGGGTGATGGTATGTGTACCTGGCCCCTCTGAAGCCTGGTGTCTCCTCTGTCTGTGGTGGTCATAACTCTTCCCTGCAACACTGCAACACAACCAGCGCTGCATCCCAGAACCCCAGCACCAAGCTGCTTGGCATCCCAGTTACCAATAAATCAATCAATTTATCTATCATGTGCTCAGGAGTCAGAAAAGGGCCCTGGGAGCCTGGGAGAGCTAAGGTGCTAACCAAGAGTGTATTGTAAAATAATTTGGAAGGTCCTTCTTAGGGCCATAGCTTTTGTGGCGAGCTGTGCTCCTGAGGATAGGGATGTGAAGGGCAGTGGCCTGCCTACCACCTGACTTTGTGTTCTGGTAGTGAGTCCCTAGGTCAGTTGTTTTGACCTCTGGAGTTGATTTGGCCTCTGTGCTACCACATGTCCCCCAGCATGGTGTTGTTAGTCTTGATTCCTAATCTCTAGTGCTATGGTGACCATCCAACAGCGTCAGCTCGGGAAGTCCTCAGAAGAGCACCTAAGGGAGTGTTCAACAACTTCGCGTCTGTGGTTATAATTATGATTATGGCTGTTACTCTTACTAACTGGCGCCTGCTTGGCTTCCGGCTCGCACTCCCCACACTGTGTGAAGTGAAGCATACATTCTGAACAACTACAAATTGCTTTTGCTCTTTCAAGCCATTTCACACATGTTCACAGCTTTTACTCTGCTTTAGACTCCAAGCCTCTTATTTTCCCAATGTTCAGTGTTTCCCTTTGGTGACCGGAAAGCAGATCTCGGCAGTCTGGAAGATTCAGGAAAACTGAGAAATGCTGGGATCTCATCTCACCACACTCCCAAGTTCCTGTTCTGTTTTCTCTGTTCTTCTAACCAGGAAGGAGCTGGCACGCTGAGAGACAGGAGGGAGCTGAGCTGTGCTCTGTCATCCTGGGGAGATGAATAGGTTTCTCTCCGCGTTTTCGATGCTGCAGCCCGCTTCCTCTTAGATGGGCTCCATGGGTTCAGAGCTGGTGAGTCACGTGTTAAGAGTCATGCAGAGTCGCTGATGTGAAAACCTGAGTTCTGTAGCCCTGCAGGAGGAATTCGGCATGGAAGCCCCGCAGAGTCCTCTGGGGAGAAGACAACACCCAGCTGAGCTCAGCTGGGAGTTTGGGAAGCAGCTGATTATCCTCACCCGCTGTGGCTGTGGATGCCGGTGGCGGGCACAGCCTTGGGTTCTGAATGAACACAACAGTCCAGAGCAGCTTCTAGGAGGTCGGTGAGAACCAATACCCCTTTCCACCGTTTCAACAGCAGTCAGATTTCTGAAGGTCATGAGGTCAACACTTCACAGGAATTTTATATTTTACTTGCTAAGGTAGAGGGTACTTGTGATGGTCAGGTTTGCTTGTCATCCTGATTGGATTAAGGCATGCCTGTCAGCACAGGCATTTCTGGATAGTATTAGCTAGGGACAGGCATGACTCTGATGTGGGTGGTACCACTCCAGGGGCTCTGGGCTGGTGCTCTGAACCATAACAAAGGGAAAAAGGGAAAGTCATCTGAGAGCCAGTATTCTCCTCTCCCTCGATTTACGCAGATGTGAACAAGTTCCTACCCCATCTAAAAGCAGGTCCTGTTACTATGGTTTCCCCTGAATCATGAGCTAGAATAAACATTTCCTTTCTTACACTGCTCCTTGTCACGTACTTGGTCACCGCAAATGAGGGATGTAACTGATGCAGAAGTGCTTCAGCCGAGGGCTGGCTTGCACAGAGGTCATTTCTAAGTGGAAGCCACTGAATAGGAGAATGGAATGACAAAGGATCATATACAGCCATGTCGAAACTAAAACACCTTCTCCTATCCGTAGAGAGAATTATGACTAAATTCACCACTACAGTGACCATTAAATGTGAATTACAAGCACATTCCCAAGGGACAATGCACCCATGTGGTATGTGAGATAATAAAGGTCCAAGGTGGGGTGGCTGAGTTCCATAGTCAATTCCTCCCTTAATAATATGACCATCCTGGGTTTTCTATATTGCAATGTCCTTCTCTTGTAGGACAGGGGCTTCTGTGCACTTTCTCTCACGAGGTCGACTTGAGCCCTAGCTTGGAAATGTATGTAAGCTAATCAAAGCATGTTTACCCTTCAGGTATGATATGGACTACAGCTACCCTAGATAGATTGTCCAGTCGTTCAATTTGATGCTTAAAAATCTGTCAGTGAGAGAGGGAAGTGGTCCTCAACTTGAGACTCCCATGTTGTCACCCTCTACTTCTGCCAGATTTTCTTGGTGATCTTTAGTGCTAAACAAAACCATGTTTTCATCATGAAATAGATTTGTTTTCATAATGTTTGTGAAAAAAATACAAAATGTTTATGGGTTGTCTTTGCCAGGGTGAGTTTTGATGCACAATCTGAATTATTGAAAATTTTCTCTTTGCTAAATGCTCTTCAGACCCTTCCTATTTTTACACATTGACGTGATTCCTCCTTCTTTATGTTTATTTATGTGGGTGATTTTTATTTGGCTTGATGTGCAGAATAATCTAGAACTGAAGTCTTTTGCTCATTACGGTGAAAATTTTTAAAAAATGGGAATCAGTTAACCTAATACAAGCATCCTCAGTTCTACCACATTCCACCTACAATGGTAAACACTCTACTTTCTGGAATGTGTGAAGTCCAGAAGTTGGCTCCCTCATTTCAGCACACCTCCTGTGTACACATCTGCACACTTCACTCAAAATGTATCAGAGACTGTGCACATATTTTCCGGAGTGCAGCAACCCCCACATATTAAACTCTACATCTTTCATATTCTATTTGATATATAAAGTGTATGTTAATGAATTGATGGCTGAGTGACTGACTGCAAGCTCCATTTGTCTGAGTGCTGAGAGAATCAGCGAGAGTTCAAGGAAAGAAAGCAGACAAAGCAGAAGTGCAAGCAATAGGGTTTATTGAAGGAATAAGTAAAGGATGAGGAGGGACAAGGACGAGTGGAGACAGCCTCCAAACAACAACGATGTCCACACCTGTGAAAGCAGGACAGGATGCGTAAGCTAGAACAGCCTCAGTCACGGCACAGTGATCTAGCAAACATAAAGTACTGTGGATACTTCTGGGCTACCAGTGCTATGTGAGGGGCTACAGACAAGGACAGACCACAACCAACCTCCTCATTACACTGAACCTGTGTACATGGAGCTAACTGGATACAACTGGAATTGAGTGGATGAGCATGCTATACTCCCACCAGCTGAGTATTCTGGAAGCAGATTTGACATGTCCCTAACTCCATCTCAGAGTCACACAGCCACACTTCCCACGAAGTCCAGAAGCACCCACTCTCAATAGTGATGTTCTGATCTTGTGCTCAACAGTTCTTGAATTATCTGGCTGAAGTCCTGTCACCCTGGCCTCCCTGGGAATGCTCAGGTCCATTGTGAAGGATTGGAGAAAGTATCACATTATATTCTTGCCTCCCTGTGAGAGAATCTTTGATCCCGTGGACTCTCTCTCCTCTTCAGACAATGGAATCTAGACCTGATTTGGACTCCTGGATCAGGACAAAAGAGTGGATGCCCTTTTATTTTTTAATTAATTAATTAATTTCACATCCTGGTTGCAGTTTCCCATTCCTCCTCTCCTCCCAGCCCCTCCCCACATTCCCCTCTGTTCCCACCATGCAACCCACTCCTCCTTGGCTTCTTTTTAGGAAAAGGGCAGGTTTCCCTTGAGTGTCAACAAAACATGACATATCAACTTGCAGTAAGACTAAGCAACTCCCCTATATTAAGGCTGGAAAAGGCAACCCACTATGAGGAGTAGGGTCCTAAAAGCCTGTTAAAGAGTCAGAAGCAGCTATTGTTCCCACTGTTAGGAGTCCCACAAGAGGATCAAGTTGTACAGCTGTAACATATATGCAGAGGGCTTAGGTAGTCCCATGCAGGTTCCCTGGTTGTTGTTTCAGTCTTTGTGAGCCCCTATGAGTCAGGTTAGTTGATTTTGTGAGTGTTCCAGCTTCTACAATTCTTCCTCTCCCTCTCCTGCAGAATTCCCAAAACTCTGCCTAATGTTTGACTATGGCTCTGCATCTGTTTCTATCAGTTACTAAAGAAGACTTTCTAATGACAATTGAGCTAGGCATCGATCTGGTCACAGGAGATGGCCAGTCCAGGCTACAGATCTGCTATTGCTAGGAGTCTAAGCTGGGATCTTTCTTGTAGATTCCTGGGAGATTCCCTTGTGCTAGGTTTTTACCTGACCTGAGAACACCCCCACCCCTTTCCAGTAGTCTCTTTCAATACTCTCCCCCTCTATCCTTCCAACCTGATAGCTTGTGTTCCATTTTCCACCCACCCTCAGTCCACTTACAACATTTCTTCTATTTACCCTTCCTTAGGAGATCTGTATGTGACCCTCATGAATCCTCCTTGCTACCTAGTCTATCTGGTCTTTGAATTGTATCATAGTTATTATTTGTGTAATAGCTAGTATCCACTTATGAGTGAGTACATACAGTGTTTGTCTCTCTTGGGTTGGGTTACCTCATTAAGAATGAATTTTTTTTCTAGTTGCATCCATTTGCCTTCAATTTTCCTGGTGCTCTTGTTTTTAGCAGCAGAGTAATACTCCATTGTGTAAATCTATGACATTTTCTTTAGCCATTCCTTGGTTGAGGGATATCTAGATTGTTTCTGACTATTACAAATAAAGCTGTTATGAACATAGGTAAGCAAGCATCTATATAAATGATTGGGCATCCTTTGGCTATATGCCAAAGAGTGGTATATCTATGTCTTGTGGTAAGTTGATTCCAAATTTTCTGAGAAATCACAACATTGACTTCCAAAGTGACTGTACAAGTTTGCAATCCCACCAGTAATGGAGGAGCGTTCCCCTTGCTTCACATCCTCTTCAGCATGAGCTGTCACTTTTTTTTTTTTTGATCCTAGCCATTCGGACAGGTGTAAGATGGAATCTCAGAGTCATTTTGATTTGCATTTCCCTGATGGCAAAGGATGTTGAACATCTCCTTATTTGGCCATTTGAGGTTCCTTTGTTGAGAATTCTCTGTTTAGATCTGTACCCCATTTTTAATTGGATTATTTGGTTTATTAATATCTAGTTTCTTCAGTTCTTAATATATTTTGGTAATAAGCCCTCTGTCAGATGTGGTGTTATAGAAGCTCCCATTCTATAGGCTGCCATTTTGTCCTATTGATAGTATCCCTTGCTTTACAGAAACTTTTCAATTTCATGAGGTTCCATTTATTAATTATCTATATTAGAGCCTTGCTATTGGTGATCTGTTCAGGAAGTTGCTTCTTGTGCCAATACATCTGAGATTATTTTGTAGTTTCTCTTTTATCAGGTTCAGTATATATGATTTATGTTGAGGTCTTAATTCACTTGGACTTGAGATTTCTGCAGGGTGATAGGCATGGATCAATATGCATTTTTCTACATGCTGACATCCAGTTACATCAGCACCATTTGTTGAAGAGATGCTATCTTTTTCTATTTCATAATTTTGACATCTTTGTAGAAACTCAAGTGTCCAACGGGGTGTGGATTTGCGTCTGGGTATTTGCTTCAATTCTATTTATTCATCTGTCTGTTTTTATGCCAATATCACTCAGCTTTTATTATTATAGTAGTCGAGCTTGAAATTATGGATGAAGAAATCTCTGGAAGTTCTTTAATTGTACAGGATAGTTTTAGCTATCCTGTTTTTTTTTTGTTTTTCCATAAGAAATTGAATATTCTTTTAAAGTCTGTAAAGAATTGTGTTGGTATTTTAATTGGTATTTCATTGAAGCTGAAGATTGCTTTTGATAAGATGGCCATTTTTACTATGTTAATCCTACCAATCCATGAGCATGAGAGATATTTCCATCTTCTGTTATCTTCCTCAATTTCTTTCTTTAAAGACTTGAAGTTCTGGTCATACAGTTCTTTTACTTGCTAGGTTAGAGTTACCCCAAGATATTTTGGATTATCTGAGGCTATAGAGGGTGCTTATTTTCTGATTTCTTTCTCATCCCAATTATCATTTAAATATAGGAGGAATCCAAATTTTTTTTTTTTGTAATTTTGTACCCAGCCACTTGCCTAAAGGTGTTTATCAGACAAGGGAGTTCCCTGGTAGAATTTTTTTTAAATTTTTTTTTATTAAAAATTTCCACTTCCTCCCATCCTCCCATTTCCCTCCCCCTCACCTCACTTCCCTTCCCCCTCCTTCTCCAGTCCTAAGTGAAGTCAGGGTGCCCTGCCCTGTGGGAAGTCCAAGGCCCTCTTCATTCCATCCAGGTCTAGGAAGGTGTGCATCCAAACAGACTAGGCTCCCCAAAAGCCAGTACATGCAGTAGAATCAAAATCCAGTGTCATTATCATTGGCTTCTCAGTCAGCCCTCATTGTTAGCCACATTAAGAGAGTCCGGTTTGATCACATGCTCGTTCAGTCCTAGTCCAACTGGCCTTGGTGAGCTCCCATTAGATCAGTCCCACCATCTCTGTGGATGGATGCACCCCTCGTGGTCCTGACTTCCTTGCTCATGTTCTCCTTCCTTGTGCTCTTCATCTGGACCTTGGGAGCTCAGTCCAGTGCTCTAATGTGGGTCTCTGTCTCTATCTCCATCCACCGCCAGATGAAGGTTTTATGGTGATATGCAAGATATTCATCAGTGTGGCTATGGGAGAAGGCCAGTTCAGGCACCCTCTCCTCTGCTGCCCATGGACCTAACAGGGGAAATCCCCTTGAACACCTGGGAGCCCCTCTAGAGTCAAGTCTCTTGCCTAAAATGGCTCCCTTAGTTCAGATATCTTCTTCCCTGCTCCCATATCCACTCTTCCTCCATCTCAACCATCCCATTCCCCCACGCTCTCTCCAATCCTCCCCTTCTCCCTTTTCTCTCCCTATCTCCCCTTCCCCCAACCCATCCCTGCCCCCGTGCTCCCAACTTTTGCCCGGCGATCTTGTCTACTTCCAATATCCAGGAGGATAAATATGTGTTTTTCTTTGGGTTCACCTTCTTATTTAGCTTCTCTAGGATTACGAATTATAGGCTCAATGTCCTTTGTTTATGGCTAGAATCCACTTACGAATGAGTACATACCATATTCCTCTTTTTGGGTCCCTGGTAGAATTTTTGAGTTCACTTCTGTATATTATCGTATCATCTTCAAATAATGATACTGTGACTTCTTCTTTTCCAATGTATATTCCTTTGTTTCCTTTAGTTGCCTTATTGCTCTAGCTAGAACTTCAAGAACAGTATTGAATAGGTATCTAGAGAGAGAACAACATTGTCATGTTCCTGATTTTAGTGACATTGCTTTGAGTTTTTCTCCATTTGATTTGAAGTTGGCTATAGGTTTGCTGTATATAGTTTTATTATGTTTAGTTATGTCCTTTGTATTCCCGATCTCTCCAAAACTTTTATCACAAAGTGGTGTTGAATTGTGTCAAAGGCTTTTTTAGCATCTAACGAGATGATCATGTGAGGTGAATCCTTTTTTAAAAGAGCAGTAACTTCCCTTTTCTACTCGTCCATTCTCGAGTTTTAATATGTGTCCCTGGATGCTCACAGCATTCTAGTTTGGCCATCTCTTTAACACTATATGTGTCAGTTTCTGCTGGCTTACAGTTGCAGAGGAAGTCTACTTGGTTTCCACCTTTGTCTTTGACAGTCATTTCAGAAATCATCTTATCCTCTGTCTGCCAGCACCTGCTATCATCTCCCTCTTATTTCAAGGCCTTTCCATTCCCATGGTACCAGGAAGCATCGGTTCTGAGAATGTCTCTATGCTCAGTCCTGTCCTATTCCAAGCCTACAGAGGAGAATCACCACTGGGTATTGGAGAGAGGCTCCCGACAGTGCATTCCTTGGCATTGGTGGATGCAGTGCCTTCTGGTCCCCACTGTGGGATAAAATACTCTGGAGGGTTGTGCAGCCTCATATTCTATTTTGAATCAGCATGCTCACTTACCCCTGCCTGTTCATTTTCCCTTGTACCATCTGCTAAGACAACTCAGGCATTCCCACATTGTTTAGTTTGGACCAACTCAATAATCTTTCTATTATCTCCTTGAACTTTTTTTGGCAGGAAGTTAAATTCAAAGTACAGAGAATTTGCCCCCAATTAAAAAAAAAGTTTACCTCTTAGAGTTTAATCTTGGCCCTCCAATGAAGTATGCTTTAAATTCATCGCTGGCAGTGCGCAATAATCCTTATAGCTTCCAAGCAAGGACTCCTTCTCTTTCTTTATCAGACTGAGCACATCCCTATTGAATGAGGGTAGAATTCATAATTACAGCAGTACTAGTCTTGAATGAAGGGGACACAACGCCATCCTACCCAGGAGAATAGGTACACACAAGTTGAAACGGTTAAAGGGGGTTCTGGAACACTAATCTGGATAGCTCAGCTCTCTTACTTTGGGTGATGGCAATATTGTCTTTCAATGGATCACTCTTTTTTTCTGCTATGTGGAAGGATGTTTCTATTGCCAGGTCTATATAAGAGGCCAGAAAGATGATCATATCCTGAGTGGATGTTCTCTTTTCACAAAGAGTTTTGAACCAATTAGTGTATCTACCTCAAGATGGTCATTTTTAGTGCCACATAGCAGGATCTGTATTCTGCATTTTAGGGTTACAAGGTTTTGTGGCCCTGGTGCCAACCTAAGCTTGACAGACCTGACTTGATTAAACATTAGCTGTTGATCCTGACCTCTGTTGTTGATATATGGTATCTCTCCATTACTTGAAACATCCAATTTCCAAGCGTGCTCTCTTTGATTAGGACCCAGTTCTAATGAAGTAGTCTATAACAGGCTGCTTCACTGACCCACAGACTTCCTGTCTCTCTAGATCACTAAGAATGGCATGCTCTCAAGAATGGAAAAAGATAGGTTGAAGATGGGGTTAGGCAAGTGATCACATATAACATGAAGCTGGAAAGGAGTAAGTGGGTGAAAGGGTGCAGGGTCAGTGGGGTCAGGAAATTAGGGAGACATAGAGGAGAAACAGCAACATCAAACTGCATTTGTAAGTGCCCAAACTAAAGTGTAAAACTTTAAATTCTAATTCTTTAAAATACTCCAACAATAAGAAATAAGGTTTCTTCTGTAAAGAGAGAGCCACAGGGATAGAATATTCACATAGGCCACTATTTCCTGGGTTCATCTCCCAGTATCTCAGTGGTCACTGCTCCAATGGTATAGAGAACCCTGACTGCCGCTTCATCTGGTAAGATAGCTTGGCATTTATCTAGAGGGAGCAGGTTGTGAAAACATGAAAACAGGAAAACATAATAGTTATAGAATTATGGAGATATGTGTTTGTATTTTTAAAGTAAACTTCAAAGGTCAGTCAAAATACAGTCCCTGATCAGGTGGTGCATGAACTTTTAAGGGTGAAGCCCATGTTGCAGTGGAGACTCCAGGATGCTGAAGATGACAGGAATACAGGGCATCTGCCAAAGAAACCTTTGGGTGCTGAGTTGAACTAGCCCAACAGAGAGGCTACAGGAATATGACTGGGAAGGCAATGAGGTGGATCTTCCCAATCCTGTTGGAGCTCACATCAAGTTAGAGACAGTACTGCAGGAGTTTGTATTTGCCCAATTGGGTTTCCATATTGCTTTGGCCCAATCTTTCTTTTCTAGGATTCCCATCCTCCTTATTGGTAATGGCAGTGTTACTCAGGTCTTTTTATTTTATAGAGGCTCAAGGCTAAAATTTCTCTACAAATATCAGTTGAGTGTCTAAAATTGGTCCTTTGAACAGTGTTAGAACTGCCAACACTATGGGAACTTTGACCATTAGATGGGATATAGTTGGTCATGACCCTCTAGTCTCTAGAGGCAGAATATTTTAGTTGAATCTGAAATATTTGACACAATCTCACTTTTGAACACTTGGCTCCCAAATAGTGGCACTATTTTAAGAAGTTCTGGAAACTTCTGGAGCTAGGGCCTTGCTGAAGAAAATGAGTCACTGGGGGACAAGTCTTTGAGAATGTGTCATGCCTGACCAATTCCTGTCCCACTCACTGCTTCTTGATATGCTGTGATGAACATAGATTGTTACCTACCCTATTCTCCCTGCCATGACTGAGCAGTTTGGTCATGTTTTCTTCACCTTTGTGGACTGAAACCCTCTGAAAGCAGGAATTATAATTTCTCTCCTTTTATTGTTCTTGTAAGGTACTACGGTCAGAACATTGCCAAAGTACCTCTTATATTAGAAGCATTCCACTTGCCATATATCATCTCTAGGCTCCACACCAAGACTGGGCAGCAGTTGTGCGCAGCACATGATCAGCATGGTTCTAGCCCAGTGTGAGGAAGGAGCCAGAGATGCACCAGCTGAGACTGTTAGTCAGCAGCATCTCACTATTCCTCTAGCAAATGACCTTAATAGCACCTTGGCTGACTGTCTCACCTACTTTTGGTAACAACCAATAAATAAACCACTCTCCCCTAAAATGGGTCATGAAGTTGTTTTTTTCCCCCTCCAGGACGATGTAGGAAGCTTCTGAATATGGTCATGTGTGAAGTTGTTGCTTCTCTTTCCTAGCAAAACTTCCATCCGATTGACACTTTTCAGGATGATGCTCATCCTCCACACTCCAGAGCAGCATCTGATGCAAGTGACCAGACACTCTTTGGAGCTTTTAATTATACAAGCAGATTGTGTTTGCCCACTTCATGCATGGAGAGACATGATAATGGAAGGGAGGAGGGCTGGGCATACATAAAGGTGTGGAATGTATTTATGCGGATGTCAAAGGCAAGTTTGGTGAGGGATATTTAGGTTGAAGTGGTGGGAGTCTCCATTAAGATCTGTTAAATAATAAAGATACTGTGTCCTTTCTCCACTTAGAGATGGTGATTGAATTACCTAGAAGATGCAGTGGAAGACAAGGTGTATGTCACTGAAAAAGGCACCGCGTGTCAGGGATCAAGGTAGATGGTCTTGTATGCTTATAATTTTTACCCTCACATATTATTATAACCTGAAAAATGGGGTGCTAGACTTACCTTTAAAAATCATAGGAAGAAAACATTGAGACCCCTAAAGCTGAATTGAGAGCCTTCTGAATTTTCTTAACACATAAATAGTGATGTAGCAAAGATTAAACAGCCTAACTTTTCTCTGGTGTTTACACATATACATTTTTAATTATAAATGTAGTTAATCATAATCCTGAAGTATTAGAGCTTTAATGAGACATCAGGCATCACACTATATAGATCAGGACTTGGAAAAGGATGGGCAAAAGGCCAGATGGCAAATATTTGGGACTTTGTAGGCCAGAAATACTCTGTCACAATTACCCACCTTTTCTGCCATCAGGTTTAAGCAACTGAGATCAATATACAAGTTAACAGACATAACTAGGTTCAAACAGAAAAACAAACAACCATTCTGCATATGTAAAACTTGGCTGTGGATGGAAAAGACTCACAAGCCATAGTTTGCTGACCTCTTGTTAAGATTAAAGGAATATCATTGCATGGTAAGATGGCTTGGTTGGTATAAGGTGGAAGAAGAGGACTAAGTAGTAAAAACATCACTGCTTTAGTGAGATTAAGTGACTTACATGAGGTCACATCAAAAGGAATGACTGGGGAAGCCAGTGTGAAAAGCATGTTTCTTTCTTCTCAGTGTAAGGTGATGTTCTGAACCGATCTTCACAGGCTCTTGTGGTCTGTGGTAGGAATTCAGAACAGATACTTGAGAAAGGATAAAGGAACACGATGCCTTGAATACCATAGAAAGTGGTTTCTGGGCAATGCTGCATGTCTGCAGAAATTTGGCAGTGATAAATTGAGAATGTTAGAAGACTTAAGAGACCATAGTTTAGAAGAAGTTCTGCTTGTCCTGATGGTGACCCTCAGAGAGGAATTGAGAAGAAGTTCTGTGATAGGCTTGATATAGGACACTTGCTATCACAGAGGAAGTAACCTCAGGCTGCCCACTGAGAAAAGGGGGTGGGGCTTTGTAGGAGGGTAGAAAACAGCAGAGTAGCACAGTAAAATTAGGAAACTGTCACAGTTTGCAGACTCCATGAATGATGTTGTTGGGCCAGAGAACAACTATGCTCTTCAATTGGCTTATCATAGCGGTTTTGGAGAATTGTCTGTATTCTGTCATATTTTGAATAAACACTGATTGGTCAGGCAGGAAATATAGGCCGGTCAACCAGACAGGAAGTAGAGGTGGGGAGATGAAAACAGAATTCTGGGAAGGAGGAAGCCCATTCCTCCCACTCCTGCCTAGAGGACTGAAGAAGCAGGATGTGATCTACCCTGCTGAGAAAGGTATAGAGCCATGTGGCTAACATAGATAAGAATAATGGGTTAATATAAGCTACAAGAGCTAATAAGTAGCCTGAGCTAATGGGCCAATCAGTTTATAACCTAATGTAGACTTCTGTGTGATTTTCTTTGGGACTTGCCAGCTGTGGGAACTGGGCAGGACAGAAACCCCAATGAGCAGGCCCACATGCTACAACATAGAAAGTCTGATTTCTGTCCCTGATAAACTGAAATGGATGGCTGATTCCCAAGCTGAGCCTGGCTTTGGGAAGCATGGATGTGGCCTGCAGTAGAAAGGGCAGATGAGAGTGAGACAAAGGAAGTCAGAGACAAGCTGGAGGAGACAGTACCTGTGTGGGAAACCAGCCAGGGTAGAGAGGCCAAGGGGAGCACCTAGCAGCAGCTCTGCCCTTCTGTATAGGTATTTCTTTTCAGTCGGCTGCTCCATACACATCTTCAAACAGATTCCCAAGCAAGCACCACTTCTCAGAAAAAAACTTCTGCTCCTACTCAGCTCTACTGAACTCAGTTCTTTCTCCAAGTTCCCCTGTACCTGAGGGTCTCCTTACCACTACTTTGCTCATGTGTCTACAGCTTTTTGCCCCACTCATAAAACTAAGGACTCCTGGGGTCTGAAGTTGTTCTAGAGGGCAGTTGAGGTGGCTCATAGGTAAAGGTACTTGGCACGCAAGCATGATCACCTAAAGTCCATCCATGTGTCCCACAACCCATTCCTAAAAGCTGTCTTCTGACAGCCCACCACACATCTACATTATGGAACATATTTACACACACACACACACACACACACACACACACACACACATGCACACACAAAGAGATGGTTGTCTTACTTCGGGTTTCTATTGCTGCAATAAAACACATGGCCGGAAAGCAAGTTGGGGAGGAAAGGGGCTTATTTTACTTACACTTAAATATTGATTTTTATTATCAAAGAAAGTCAGGAGAGCAATTCAGTAAGGGCAGGAACTTGGAGGCAGGAACTGATGCAGAGGCCATAAAGGGATGCTGCTAACTGGTTTGCTTTCCTTTGCCTTCTCAGTTGGCTTTCTTATAGAACCCAGGACCAGTAGTTCAGTGATGACACTACCCACAAAGGGCTGAGCCCTTCCTCATCAACCACTAATTTTAAAAATGCCTTAAAACTGACTCTTAGGGTGGCATTTTCTCAATTGAGTTTCCCTCCTTTCAGATAACTCTAGTTTGGGTCAAGTTGACAAAGACTAGCCAGCACAGTGGTGTAACATATTCGTTGCTATCTGACCTATGACTGCAGACAAAATATGACCAACTGCCTCACATCTTGCTCTGCCATGCTAGAACATACCTTCCCCCGATGAGGGAAGAATTGTGTTCTAGAACCTCTATATAGTATATCTTATGAATAGATACATGTTAGTCTAGATAGTGAGGAGAGAACATTGAGGATAAGAAGCACCCATGGTCTCTGTTTAGGATATTCATGGCTGTGATCTCCTTCACTTCTCATGAGACCCCAAGGTAGGATTTTGTAGTCTTTTCGATTCTGAAAGCAGGGGAACTGAGACCTAGAGAGGTCATATCATCTCCTGAATGTAGAACTATGATCCCAGCATAAAGATGACATTTAAAGTTTTAGCTCTGACTAACTCTAAATAAAAGATATACAGAAGTGGATGGGCCAAGGACCATTGCAAAAGCTTTGTGTTGGCTTCCAGAGCGAGATCAAAATGAGAAAAGTAAATCACTAAGAACATGTGAGGGTCCTCAAATGATGTTCTCTTGAGGATTTTTTCTGCCCACCAAAAGGGAAGGTTACTTGGAATCATCTCTATAGGCTCTAGTGCCTTAGAAACACTCTTAAAAATACACAAGCATCATGCTTCAGAGAGTTGGCCAGTCCTCAAGTCCTCAGAAATTGCCCAGATCTCTGTATCAATAGCCATTGGGTGGATTAAACAAAGTTTATAGTGTCTGTGTCACAGTTTTTCATTAATCATCACTGACTGGAAGCAAATTAGAGAACACTCACAATAACCCATCTACTTTCCTGTCTGAGAGCTAGACAAGCTCTTAGTCTCTTTAAACACAAAATGGCCTAGCTAGACATGGTAGATTGATTGACATTTTCCTTCCCAGGAAATGGAAAGGAATGATCACGGCACAAAGACTCTGAGAGTCCTGGTTTTGAACATCATGTAACTTTCCTTGTCAAGGTCAATGTGCACTTGAAGTTAATCAGAGAAGTTATGCTCTGTTGGGATATCCTTAAGGTTCCTGGACAGAGTTTCCCATCACTCTTTGATGTGAGCATCCACTCTGATGTGTTTGCATCCTGAGCTTTTATCAGCACACCATTTTGATGATTTTCCCCCTTCATTCTTGCTGATGAGCCAATGTTAACAGCACATCTATGAATCAGCTATGCTGGTGCTCTTGCATTCTCAACATACTCTAGGCTCCCCAAGAAGAGAACAAATTACCCCCAAGTGCCTCGTGAGATCAACTTGACACTGTGGGGCTCAGGTGTATCAGGAGAAATTGATAGATACCTTTATTCTTCTTGATTTTCCCCAGAACAGTTATTTGTATCCCAGGGTAGTGGATTCAGATGTTTGCCTATTTATGAGGATCCTTGACTTAGCCTCATCTAAGACTCCGGTTCTTTCCATTATTTATTTATTTTTGTATCAATTTCCCACCTATAACAGTGTACTGAGGCACTTGGGTAAAGCTTAGCTGAAGGTAATGTGTCACAAGAAAGAAATGGCCAATTGTTCATGGCCACACCACTTTCTTATGAAAAGTCTTAGAGAACAGAACCATGGCACCTTGACTTTGTAGCTCTATGTCTCCAGAATCTTGTACAGGGGCTGACTATAGCAAGGGCTCAAAAACCATTAAATAAGTAAATATATGTTTGGTTTGATTCCATACCACACAGAATAAACTGGCTAGGATCCAGGAAGAATGCTACGAGGAGGCAGTATGGCTGTGTTTGCTCCAGCAGGATTGATTGAGGAGGGCTGTTCTTCCGGGGCAGCCATGAAAATGGCTATTTCTATCTCTACATTGCTATTTCTATCTCTCTACCTACATTGAGGCTTCACTGATTAAAGCTTGTATTCCCAGTGTTGATAATTTTTGTACTCTGTTATATCAACAAGCCCATCTTTTTTTTTTTTTTTTAAAGTTTTTTTTTTTTTTATTTTTCGAGACAGGGTTTCTCCGTAGCTTTTGGTTCCTGTCCTGGAACTAGCTCTTGTAGACCAGGCTGGCCTTGAACTCACAGAGATCCGCCTGCCTCTGCCTCCCTAGTGCTGGGATTAAAGGCGTGCGCCACCACCGCCCGGCTCAACAAGCCCATCTTGATACATGGTTATCAACCTAAATTTAATTGTCTGTTCTGACATATAGATTTTCCCAGTGTATTTTTATACTTTGGAGATTACAAAAAAAAATATTAGAGACAGTGACGGTACAGTGGGGAAGTCAAAGGAAATGAAACCCCAGCAAGCCTTACTATTAGAGTGAGGTATGAGTCTGAAGCTGAGCTCTGCCATTTGTCAATTGACAGCATTTACAACACAAGGGGGAGGGGGGCGTTTTCTATGGTAAGGAACACACTCATTCCCAGAAACTAAATATATTGTGCCAGTATCATAATATCCAACACATAGTGATATTCAATGTGTTTTATAGCCTCCTTTATCTGTATTTTTCCCTTTTATACATGTTTTACCATATAGGCCATGTTGGCCAAGAACTCTAATATTTATATTTGGCCTCCCAAGTGCTGATATCATGGTTGAACACCATACCTGGCTTCTTTCTTTGCTTTCTAGAAAAATGCTACCATGTGTAAGCATGTGAATGTTTGTGTCCACCCATAACTGGTTGCTTTCAGTCCCTACATTGTCCTCTATAACTGATTAGGCACTGGCATACAGTGCCACACATGACTCTTGTGCTCATAGAGACTGAAGCCTACATTCAATTTTGTGTTGAATGACAACAAACAAGGACCTTTAAGGGTAAAAATCTGAGAGACATCATAGGTTCTAATGGCTCTTTTTCTCAAAGGACTCAGTCCAAAAAAAGGAGGTATGCTTTGGGAGAAATAAGTAGTACATGGTATTTGTCAAAGATCTTCTGTCAAAAACACAGCAATGTGTTGGATAGAGGAACTGCCCAAAGTGGTCTCCCTGCAGCACTCAGCATTGTAATGGCTTCCTGAGAGGAAGTGGGTGGATAAGTGCCCAGAGTCCAGGCACTTGATCTTCAACCAATGTAAATATTATCTTGCTGCTGCATAAAATGATGCTCTCTGCTTTTGATCCATTTCCTCTTGATAATAAACAACTCAGCCCAAGGCCTGCTGTGTGCATGAGCCATTGGGATGTGGGAGCATGTCTGTACTAATTAGCATTATCGCAGAGGTCTGTGTATGGAAAAGTAATCTCTATTTGTTTCGAAGGAAGGACCTAGAGTTTATGTGCTGTGCTGTGCACAATGTTGGGTGGAGCTCTGAGGCTATCTAGTTTAAGTCCTCTGGACACAATTTTTGTTGGCATTCATTGTACATGAAGCAAAGATGAAAGCGAACATGTGATCGTCCCACCCATCCCTGGGTTTTATGCCTTTCTAGAAGCCATCTTTTCTGTCCTCTATTGGAATATTCTTGACCCCAGCATTTGCTTCTTTGTGTCTCAGAGTTCAGCTCTTTAGTCTATACTACATTTTGAACAAGCCAGCAACCCCTCAGGCCATGGCTAGCAATGAAAATTGATTTTTAACTCAGGGCTGACCCATGTCTGCCCAGAAAATCAGACAATGTGCATGTAGGAAAATGGATGAAGTAAGCTTGCCTTGTACAAATCTCACAAGGGTTCAAAATCACACTATGAAACAAGTTAACTTATGCCCTGGGTTGGAGAAAACACACTAGAAAGCATCCTGCTTGTTGTGTTGATTGGGGCCAATTGTATAAATACCCGAAATCCTGAATCCTCGCTTTGAAGGGGAGACTATAAGAAAGCCCCAGCTAATGAATGCATTAAGAGGTCTTAATGAAGTATTGCACACGTATCCCGCTGTGACTGCATACACCTGTGCTCCTTTTGTCCTCTGTATAGAACGTTTTTATGAACTTGCCTGTGAGCATGCTCCTATACAATTTTTTTCCTATTTCCTCATAAAACCAATGAATTAGATGAAAAGGGTGCTTCCTCAGGCAAGAGTCATTTCACTTTGTGCATAAAATTCCCTAGGATGTAGCCCCCGTGGAGCAAACCATCACTCAGAGTTCTCTAATAGTTTTATGTGGCGTGTGTGTGTGTGTGTGTGTGTGTGTGTGTGTGTGTGATGGCTTTTAGAAATCCAGAGGCTGGGAGGTGGGAAATGGCTATTGCCGTGGCCCCTGCTTCCTGACTTCTGTCACTGAGCCCCTGATTCGTCACACCTGCAATTAGCACTTGGAGGCCTCTAAAAGCTTGCTGCCCCACGGAGCTTTTTACCTGTCTCTCACAGGGACCTTGTTGTGTCTTGATGCTAATAAACCTGGAATTATTCCATTTTGTCAAGTTTTAGGGTGACAGCAAGGATGGGAAATCATGAAAAAAACAACCACCACAATATCTGTTATCTCCTGCACCAGCTTGAAATATCTGACAGGTTCCTGGAGCTACTTTGGAATCCTAACAAGTGCATCCAATGGACTTCCGTGTCAGACTCTGTGTGTGTCCTTTTGCTCTGTGGGTTAATTGTTGTGTGAACCATTATAAAGTGTTTGCCTTTGAGGGGGTGTCCATCTCGTGCTGAGGTGGGTTAGGCATATTTGCTAAGGCCTGCAGGTCAGCATCTTCCAGTATTAGAAGCTATAGTATATGTTTTGGAAGCATTTATATTACTTTAAAGAATCCTTCAGTGACATCATACAATCCACCCCCTGGAAGAACTGTCCATATAAAATGATTCTGAAGTGCATGCAGTCTCCTCTTTCCCTAGGATGATCTACCCTGTGCTGGTTAGTATTATTGTCAAGTTGACACAAGCTAGCTAGAGTCGCTTTGGAAGAGGGAACTTCAACTAAGAAAATGCCCCCACCAAAGTGGACAAGCCTGCGGCACATTTTCTAGATCCATGATTCAGACTGGGGCACTCAGCTTGCTGTAAGCTGTACTGGAGGTCCTGGGTTGTATAAGAAAGCAGGCTGAACAAGCTGTGAGGAACAAGCCAGTAAACAACACTCCTCTGAGACCTCTGCATGAGTTACTGTCTCCAGGTTCCTCCCTTGATTTCCTGCCTGGCCTCCCTGGATGATGAACTATAAGCTGTAAGCTGAAATAACCCCTTCCCTCCCCACGCTGATTTTGGTCATAGTATTTTATCACAATAGAAAGCAACTAGAACAACTCTCACCTTCCCATGAGCTGATTTCCCATAGCTTCCATCTGTGCTAGGTGCCAAAGGAGAAAGATAATCTTCAGAGGTTGTTATTGCAACATGTATCTAATCAGCTCTGCACTCCCCTGCCTGGCGTACCCTGACTTTGAGCGCTGAACTGCCTGTATAGCAGGGCGTAAGTTAATAACTTGTTCTTTGCCTCTGTTTTATTCATTCAAATAATACAGAACATTGCATCTACCTCCAGGATTTAAGAAGAGAAGTACTTTTGACATATTTTCTGTATCCAAGGTCTCTCTTGAATCTTGCGCAAACTTAATATTTCACCTATAGGAAGATGGGGATCCATTAAGAGGAAGATTATGCCTAAGGTCACACTGTGTATTTTATAAAGACTTGAGCTAAGAAAGATGTTTCTAAATGCTTGCTCTGTAAACAGTTCTCCACTATGTCTACACAATATGGCTTTTGTGCATACACAGATATGGAAGTAAAACCACACAGAAGTTTATGCTGTGGCTGAGGTCGATGTGAGGCCGTCACTAAGTACTGAGTCACAGAGCAGCGCCATGGTGTCTTCCTGAAAAATGAACCAATCTCTGTTGGAAGGAACATTGTATGATTTTGCAAGCATGATCGTCATTTATCCATACATGTATATGTACTGTTCATGTTTACAGCAAACCATGATGCGTGCTGCTTCTATTTTTCTCTGGAGAGGAGCTGGAACACCCAGGTTAGCTGTCCCACATCAGCCTGTAACTCTAGATCTTCTAGATCTAGAGCAGTCAAGCCTTTGTAGCTTCTCCAGACCCCTGTACTGAAATCCACAGAACCAAAACTAAAAAGAAAATCTCTTCAATCAAAAGTCTCAGCATGTGCATTCAGGAGCATCTCTTGGCTTCTCAATCTGCCTGTCAGTATGCTCTGAGTCTTCGTTTGAATGATCCATGTTGGAGTTTAAATACCGAAGACCCAGTTTCTGCCTTTACTCAGAAAAGGCTACCTGTGAAAATGCATCCTAAGAAGGAGCCAGAACAGCAGTTCAGTGTCAGGGAATCTGCTAATGATTGTTACACCTGATGACAAGTGGCAAAGGGACGGCTATATCTGGACACACATATGAAGTGTATGGAACCACACTGAGTTGCTTAACAATGCATACTTTGGGGAAAATTCCTGCTCCTGTCCCAAGCTCCTGACCTGATGATCTTCACTCTTACAGAATTAATTACCACTCCCATGTCTGTGATATTTTCCATCCAGTAGAAGGTGAATATCCTGAGTTTCCCTACCATTAAAATTTTATAATATGGGCTTGAAATTCAATGTCAAGGTCAAAACGTTGGTGAACATAAAACAAGTACTTGCCTGGTAGTGTGCATCCATGGTGGGACTTTGAAACTGTATTTTACAACAGCTTTGGTAACATTTTAATGAATTCCACATACAAGCATAGCAATGGAGTGGGGATATCTAGAAGTTACGCTAGGTAAAAGCCTCGTGAATGACAGTTAATACTCCTTCAATCACGGGCAGTGTTAACTGGCTTTAAGAAATTAAAGCAAGGCACAATATTTCTGTCTCCACAAAAATTTCTCCAGATGAATTTCCTGAGCTCAGACTGCAGTTCTTATGTGTTTTTTTCAAGCACAGTGCAAGCAGAAAAGAAAATCTTATTTAAATTTCTATTTAAATGTAAAATCCAGGAGCTCCCCTGAACCTTCAATTGAAATCAATTAATATGTAAAGTAACAATGTATTAAAAATCAAGTGAAGAATAGAATCCAATAACATTCTGTAAATGACTTCCAAATGATGAATACACTCAAGATGTGGTGTGTGTAGCTGTTATTTTTGAAATATACAAAACGTGTGAAGACTTAACAGAGATCAGCAACCATAGACGAACATCTGAGGGCTGGGGAAATGGAACTTGTCCCATAAGTGTGAGGACTCAGATCTCCAGAAACCTTAATAAATGTCAGATGGGCATTGGATTCTGCCCGCAATTTCAGCCCGGGAAGGCTGAGGCAGGGGTTCCTCAAAGAAAACTATCAGGCAGGAATAACCATATTGGCAAGCTCTGGGTTTAATTGAGAGCTCTTTCCTTGTGAGTAAGGTGGATAAGCAACAGAGGACTGTTTTTGATATCAACCTCTGACCTCCACATGCAAAAAGCGTGCAGGCGTGTACATGCACACACATGCATGCGCACACACACAATGTGGAAAAATGAAAAAAAATGTATTATTATAATATATTCCGTCATCATACTTTCAGTTTCATCAACATAAACAAAGTAATTTGTTTTTCATTTTCCTTATTGGTACCTACAGTATCCTCAACTTTACATCTTGGCCTACAAACTCTAATGTCTATTACTATCTGATGTAACTGCCTAAATATTGTATTTCTAAGTTTTGATAATGATATTGAGGTGCACATAAGCATTTTACTTTTATGAGTATGATAATAAAATATTTAGGGAGGACACTTCATAATTCTTCCAGCTTTCCTTCAAATGGTTCATCAAAAGTGTGAAGAATTGCTGAGTCTGTATGAGTAGCATGCATGTATTCAATGCTCACATTTTCTTCAATTTTAAGCTTTCAAAGTAAAGTTATTTTGTCAAAAAAAAATTAGGATGCAATAAAAAGAGGCCTTCTTGACCACTTCACCTAAAATAACTGTAGGTTACTTATGAATCAACTTACAGATTCTATTTTTCACAGTGCTTGTCATAACACAATGTATCATTGTTTAATTTTATTCTCTTTATGTTCATTGTCTGTGTCCCTAGATCAAATGAAGTCATTTAGAGGAGAGACTGTGTCCCTTTGTCCTTTTCCCAGTAGCTAGAATAGCATTGACACAGTCTCAAGACACACAAATCTTTGTTGACTGTATGAAAGAAAACTTTAAAAGTAGAAAACACATGAATAAATGGATGGCTTTGTGTGGTTTACAGATGCTGGGAAGCTTTGGAGACAGATGAGGAACCTGCCCTACTCGCCCCTCAACCTAGCAAATGGACTGGGTTTCCTGAAAAGCCCTCTGGGCTCTGGTCCTTTATGGACCTGTTCTGATCCTGTTTTGGGTTCAGTTTGAAACTCTACCTGCATGTGACTCTAGCCTTAGTGCTTACAGTCTCTCATGTTCTCCCAATTCTTTTCTTACCGTAACCAGAAATTCTAAGCTCTCAAAATCATTCATCTGCACTAAGGAGAATACTGAAATGCTTCTGGCTGGTCACAGTGATCATAAAGAAGCTTGTATTACTCCACCAAATCTCTTAAGATGGGTGTTCTCACACCTATCCTGTTGGGAAGAAAGCTGAAGCAGGTGAGGACAGAAAATCTCTAAAATTATATCATGTTAATAACATAAGCATGACCAGAACTTAAGTTCACTAAAGCGTTGTCCCTATGCCTTTCCTAAGTGGTGTGTGTGGTGCGCATTTCACTGTAGCTTGGCACTGCAGCTGCAAGGCACGTCCATTCCTTCATCCAATGGTTCTCACTGGAATATGGACAAAACCCTGCCTGGAAGCCATATCACTAACAATTAGTCCCCAGGCACCCCCACTGAGAACTGATTGAATCCACAGGATTCAATATCTGAAATTAACGATCTATTATATTTTCTTAGAATTGTATTTTCGTAGGGAGTTATTATTGATAGGCATTAGTGCAGTTATTGATAAATTGGTCTCTTTGAAGCCCAAAGGTCATGATGACAGAGTATATATGTAGAGCTGATTATAAAATCTTAAGCAAAGAAAAGGTAAGTAATGCCTCAGTTCCTTACATCCTTTCGCCGGGGCCTGCTTTATTACTGTGAATGTATAAAATGGCATTATAGTACAGTTACTATGAGAACAGATCTGGCATCGTCTTTCTGTGTTTAGATACAGTTTCTACTGTTCATCAGCAGAAGAGAAATTCTATCTCTACATCTGCAGGAGGGACTGATGGAAGAATTCACCCAGGCTGTCATCAGACGTATTTAGAATATTGCCTCTGTGGAAGCATGCGTAGAGTCAAAGTTAGGCTTTAAGTTTTAATTACTATGCTTAAGAGAACCATAAAACAAAAATACCTCTGATCCGCAAGACCCTTGCCTAAAGGCAGATGCTTCCTGAAATGCTGGAGGTTATTGTTATGGGTAATAACAAATCACACGTTTTCACTCCCCTAAACAAGTTTGGTTGACCCATCTGCACCAGATGTGCTTGATCACACGTGGGAAGAAGGCATGTGGGCAGGACATATGTCAGAATGTATGCTTGCCCCTGCTCAAACCTGATGGGAAATCAGATGACTGTGTGGTTTGCCTTTTTAAGTCCCTGCAAGCCTTGACTCAGGGTCATATGCTGGGAACCTGGCTATGGACCTGGCCAGAGACCATCTACCTGGCCAGTAGTTAATTAAAGCTTGCTTCAATTTTGGCTTTCCCCGTGGTAGGGGTCTTATTCTCAACAGGTGGGATTGCCACACGCCTATTACTGTCCGCTATCCTTCGGTTTAGTTCTTCCACGTCTTCCTACGATTGCAGATTTGTGCCCCATGTGTATACAGCTGCTTCTCAGAGACTCTCTCCCGTCCTTACATTGTCTCTCTGCTGTTCATAAATGCACCTGACTAGTTTTCTCCTCAGCCCACTCATTCGTGAAACTTTCAAAGCACTCACTTCTCAGCTCCAACACCACTTTTGCCAATCCATCTATCCTTCCTACAGATCCCACCCTCAATCTCACTTTGCTTTCTCTTGTCTGATGCCACCTGGTCATTGTCGTTATAACATATTACACACTTACATTTAAAAGTTTTTTTTTGTTTTGTTTTGGTTATGTATATATGTGTGTGTCGGGGATGAGTGTTGGGAATTGAGTGCAGGTAGCTGCCAAGTCCAGAAGAAGGTTTTGTTTCCCCTGGAGCTAGCATTGCCAGTTATGGATGCTAAGAAGTGCGGTACTGACTTTGAAGTCGAAACCATCTCTCCAGCCCCGAGTCCATATCTTCTACTTCTCCAAACCTGGAAATGTGGCATGGACTCTGTTTTGTTCAACAATACCCTTCCTTATCTAGTACACTAGTAGGCCCATGCTGTTGCTCAGGAAATAGTAGATGGATTTCAATCTATTAGATGATTATTTTTTTGCCTAATTGATAAGTGTATTGCTGTTTCTGTAACCTTGTAATAATGTGTTTTCTCAGTTACTTCTAAGCCATGTGCTGTGTAATGAGCTTGAAATCTCCCAAACTCTTTAGGCTTCTTCAGACCTTCTGGAATTGGAGTCCCACTTGGGAACCTGTGCACCTGAGTGGACCCTGACTCACAGCTTAAATGACTTGACTTCTCCTTGACTGAGCAGGAAGGGTAGCTTAGCCAAGTTTGACTTGTTTCCATTTGGATTAAGCAATATTTTTATCTGTAAAACTTAAAAGTGAAGACCTTCTCTCAAATTGCATGTACTGCTCCAGGAACACCTAGAAAGTACCTTTCTATTTGCCCCCTCCCATTCGACCTATCATTATATGTTTCTAATGGATGCTCTTACTTATTGCTCTGCAAATTTATAATGAGGACAATGAATGCCCTGGTGAAATTATTGTGAGAGTTCAGAAAAATATTACTGAAAGTCTTGGCATAATGTGAACATCAACAAACAGCTCCTGGCTGCCTTGTTTTCCAAATGACTAGCATTACTCCTAGAATTATATTAGCCCCACTAACCTGCTCTGGAAATATAGAATTTCTCTCCCTGGGAAATATTTTAATAGCAAAGCAAAGAGAATTGCAACAAAGAGCTTGTCTGTACCTTTTCCAAGGTTGCTTGACCAGACTGCCTTCATTAGCAGATTGCTCGGACTTCGGGTCAATGTGCATATTTTCACATCTGCTGGTCCCTGTCCTCCCCCACCCCCATCTCTGTAGACTGCAAAGGAATGAGACAGCCCTCATTTTTTTTTTTTTTGATTTTGTACTGCATCCAGGCCTGCTTTCAATTCTGGGACTGCTCATAATTGAATGTTTTGCTACCTGGGCTCGAGTTATCAAACAATGAAGGATGCAAGGTCCAGGCAAGATTGCTGGAAATTATAGGAGGCATCTTCTCGGCTTGATTGCTTTTATGTTTAATTGTATGCTAATTGTTAGTTCTGCAGGAGAATTTCCCAAGGAGATAGCAAAGTAACAGGGGGAAAAAAAGACATCACATAAATATATGTGACTCTTATGGGGCAATTTACTGAATTAATGATATAAAAATTATATTAACACATTCAGGGGACATAGTTGTCACCATCATTTAGACATACAGGGACCTAGTGTAATGTTTCTCTTTGTTTCAGCAGAAACAGATCCCAGCTGTGGGTCCCCAGTCCAGTTGTAAACAGGTAGAGGCAGAGCTGGCAATTAGCCTTCCTTCTTCTCCTGTCAATCATCTGCTTATGGTGCCCAGGAGACATTCTTCTTCAAACTCTCTGAGGGAGGATTTAAATGTCCTCATCGAAGAGATGACAAGGACTGGAAGTAACAAACATGCTCGCTGTTCTGTTTTCATCATTACATAATGCACACATGTTGCAGCTGGGCAACCCTTACAAATGTGCCAGGATATGAGAAAGAAAACAAAATGAGCCTTGTGAAAACATAGATTTACTCACTCTGTCAAAATAATTAAAGTTCAAAGACATTAGCATGGACACAATTCCAATTTCTTGTCACTTAGATCGCAATTAGCCTGTACTTTGGGACCTTTGTGGAACGCTGATCTTGCCTCCATTTTGAACTGTTGAATAGGTCTGGGTGTCCTTTCACCTGACCCTTTACACTGCTTATAAAAATGACCACTGGAGATCCAGCATGCTTGTCACTCCTAGAAGAAGAGAAGTTTCTCAGATCCTTGAGGCTTTTAAGCCACCCTTTCTCTGAAGCCCATGGCCAAAGGACCCTGCTGTTTTACAAAGTGTCTGAACTTGGGGAATACAGAAGGATCACATCAAATGGTAGGCACATTGGGTGCTTTATAAGAGGTTTCTAGATGGCAGAACCAGTCCTGCCCCTGAGCTCTGGAGCTTCAGGGCCGAGACAGACTAGAAAACAGTCCTCTAATCCTCTCCAATCCTACCCTATACTCCCACTTACCTCCTAAGACTTCTTGTCACTTCACTTCGCTGCCATGGCTGACTTTCTAATCAGAACAGAATCTCCTTGAGGGGGTTCATTGCACCTTCACTTGAACCAAAGGTGCCACCATGTTTCTCTTGGAGATTTTGTTTCGGTTCCTGGGCCCTGCTGATTTCTTCTTTGACATTTCCTCTTAAATTGATTGAGCCACTTAAAGTTATTAACAAAAGTGTATAATTTAGGTGTTGTCCTCGGAAGTCTATTCCTAAATGAAGATGTGTTTGCAAATCATTTACTGAGGAAGATCTGCTACAGAAAACTGCAGAAAAGACAGAAAGATGGAAAGGGTAAAAAAAAAAAAATCCAAAGCTCAAGGAAGGTCTCATAGAGGGTTGGCCTCAATATGCTCTCAGAGGAAAGCTCTTAAGTGTGAAATTGACCTTTAACTTTTTTTCTGCCAAGGCAAGAGAGTAGATCCTACAGATTACTGCATCTACATTCCCTAAGTCAAGTGTCACCCATTTGAGCGTGATACCTAGTTGAACGTGTTCCTAGATATTTTCCCCCTGTAACCGAGGGTATCAGGGAGCTTGAGGATAGCCTTTGCACGAAAAGCCTTATGCATCTGTTCTATGAGCCAAGATGACTTGGAGCACGTTGAGAGTTGCTAAGGAAACAAACACACATTAATAAACAAACAGCAAATAAATATAGAAAGAATATGAAAAGGTCTGGATGCAGCATCCACACTGTCAGCTACAAGTTCCTGTGCTTCTTCTCTAACATCTGCCAGATGTAGGTGCATGGCAGGCTGTGAGCCCACAGAGCTACATAAAGTACTTGATGTGCAGCTATTCTGCTTCTGGTCCAGTGTCATTTCCTCTGATTCTCTTAAAGACACTGTTCTGTCTACTACTGCATTCTTTAACGCATATCAATGGGGGAGTGTGATCAAAGTAGCTCTCCACAAACCCAAAGCTAAGGATATGAAGGAGGGACAGGGATGTCCCTTGGGTCCCCCTTCTTGCAATTTTGTGTAAAGATGAGTCTCAGCTTTCTCACATTCTGCTCCACTGTTTTCTTCACTTTCCTTCCTACGTTTTTTTTTTAAATCAACCTGAAACCAAGGTCATTTCAACCTTGAAGATACTGATCCCTCTTTATTTAAGGTCAGTCACCTACTGAAAAATTCTAGGGCAGCTTTTCAATGTTCTGTCACAGATGACAAGTGTTTACTGCCTCCACTCCATTCTTAAAGCTGTTTGGGGACTTGTTTGCTTAGTACTTCATTTCCTTGTTTGTTCTTCCTTCCTCTCCATCATTCTTCACTGTGTCAGGGTTGAATTTCGGGATGAACACACTTTCAGGACCATCATCAAAAATGATCTAATTCTCTCTTTTTCATATTCTGACTTCAGGGACTCTCACATGGCCCCAGGGAGTAGAAGTTCACACGGGGCAGAGTAGCTGGCATGGGTCTGAGCTTCTAAACATCGTCGAGGAAGAGGGAAGACTCCTGCTTTTAACAACACTCATTTTCAAGATGTTACAAAGTTCTGACATCACCTCTGAATCAAGCCTCTTTATCCCATGATCAGCTTCATTTCCTTTCTATTTTCTAGTGATGCACCAGCAGGTAAGGGAGCCACTTAATGAGCATCTAGCCTTGTGCTTGAGATAGAGAATGGCTGCAGTGATTGTTTATTTGAGAGAGAGCTACATGCCCGAAGTGCCATGTCTCTACCCATGTTGTTTTCTGTAGGACAATGCTATGTAGTTCCGAGTTGCATTGATAAAGAGAGGAGACAAGAGGGGAGGTTAAATAGTATGCAACATGATTATGGGATGATTGGTAATTTTAAGATTGGTGAGGCAAACTAGCAGGTTGCAACCTCAGAGAGATACTATTTAAGGTTCAAGGTATTTTGTGGGTAGAAGAATAAAACCAGAGTTGTTTTTTTCACTTTGTTTTGTTAAGTTGAGAAGGGGTCCTGTGTGACTGAAGGTGGCGTCCAAGTCTCTATCAGTCAAAGGGTGACCTTTACTCTTCACCTCATAAGGGCTTAATTTTTCAGACCAGCAATACCCTGCCTGGCTAAGAATTAGTTCTAATTCAAGTTTTCTTCTAGTTTATTCTAGCTAGGCTTTGAATGATTAGACAACTCCCACCATTTTGCAGGGCAATCTTCATTGAATATATAGTGGTTTAATGTAAGTTTTATCTAAGAACACTCTCACATAAAAGTGGAAAGTGATGTTTGACCAATTGTTGGTATACAATGACCCACGGAAGTTGATTTATTAAAATTAACCCTCACACATCCAAGATGTATTCACTTAGCTCCTGTCCAACCCATGAATGTTTGGATGTCATACATCCTCTAATCATCTCCACATTAACATTCTGAGTCTAGTTATGAGTTAGACTCCTTTGAGTCACCAATCACTCCTGGGAACATGGTTGGGCAAATAAACAAAACACACCCAGAAGAAACAAGAATTTGAGAAAGAAGAGTGGCTGCTTGGGCCATGATTGGAAAGCAGCACAACTCAACTCTACAATAGGGAATCCTAATGACATGTGCCAAATATAATACTTGTTACTGGAAAACACACTGGATATCTGTAACCAACCCCTTGGACAGTCATTTAACTCTGCATGCCTCAATTCCCTGTTTGGGAAAATGAGGATAATATAGTACACATTATGCAGAGTTAGCCTGGGTATTAGATGGATTGAATATGGAAGAATTTAAAATAATTTTTTGTCAGTGGTTGGTATAGTTTGCTTTCTAGTGTGGTGATAAATATTATGGCCGAAAGTAACTCAGAGAAGAAAAGTTTCATTTCATCTTACAGTTTATGGTTACTCACCAAGGGAACTTGAAAGCAGGAACTGAAGTAGAGACCATGAAAGAATGCTGCTTGCTAACTTTCTCCCAATGATTTGCTCAACCTCCTTTCTTATATTACCCAGCACCTCAGTGGGCTAGACCATTTCACATCAACCATTAATCAAGAAAATGCACTAAAGACTTTACAGGCCAATTTGATATAGTAATTTTCTCAATTTAGGTTCCCTCTTCCCAGATGACCCCAGCTTGTTATCTGACAATAAACAAACCATAATGGCGTAAATATTTCCTACTGCTCTATTTGTACTGAAGGATCTAAGTTATTGTCATCAACATCACTTACAACATCATCTAGTATCTATTCTTAGCCACAGATAAATAACCTTTATTTCCCATATTTATTTAATTCTGACAAAGATTTTGCAATCTAAGATTTCATCTTAGCAACTAGGGTTGCTAAATATCATGACTTGACCCATGGCACACCTCTAGAATCTCAGTATTTTCTCCTCCTAACTATGCCTGTCTTTGTTGCTGTTGTTCAATGGCAGTGCTTTCCCAACATCTTATCATTGTAACACAGTTTGAATGTGAGGATTATGGAGTTCTGTCAAAAATGACAGTCAGTATCTTAGCCCATCTCATGTTGGCAGCTTGACTGCTAATCATTAGAGTCAAATCCTACTGGCCAACCATTCAGTAAGTTTTGGTTGTATTTGAGCTTTCTTACCTTCCTCTCCCTTTAGGAGCTCACCGTGGTACACAGACCCTGTGTACATCTTTGGGAGAACCATAGTCATCTTGAAGAGACATTTTTTCATGCAGGCATCCCATTTAGCTTGAAGAGTTACTTCTCTCCATACTGGGGAGACTATTATGTATTAATTCCAAATTTTGGCCAAGAGGTAAGGAGACATAGCCAAGAATGAACTATGAAATGGGTCTGATGATGGATCATCTTCCCAAAGCCGCTCAAATGCCCAGAATAGATCATGGTGGAGCGGTGTTACCATTAATTGTTTGAAATAACTATTCCCTTTCATTTCATGTCCCTTTTGTCCCATTTGCTTCAAGATGTTTCTATATACCAGTCTGATCCTATACCAATTATATTTTATTTAACAAGCACAGTTTCAAAGATATTATATTTACATGTTTTCCTTTAGATTCTGCTATGACTAACACTTAAGCCTTTACTCACAGGCTTGTGGAAGATTTTAAGTTTTTGGTAGTTAGGCTCCTCATAGGTCCTCAAAATCATCTGGAGGACAAAGTTTTTCTTATACAATAAGATTAGGATTTAATTATGGATGTTGCTAAAGCTTTCTGCCTCATCTTACAGTATGATTAAAGGGAAAGATTTAATCATTCTGTATCTGGCCCAGTGGGGCACAGGGGTTCTCACTGGGTCTCAGATGTGAATTCCCACATCACTTATGTTCACTTCTGTACTAAAATCTCCCCAAAGGCTGAGGCACCCAAGTCCTACGACTGGGATCTACTCGGGGCTGCTTGCTCTACTGTCCTCACAGTCTCAGAGAAAACCCAATTAGCAGTTTTCTCTGCTCTCTCTTTCCCCCTGGCTTCCTCCTGAAGAATCTTGAAACTCGTAGGAAAAACAAGCTTAACGTGAGACTGTTTATGATAACATCTGCTGACGTGTCGCCACACATTCTCTATGATTCTGCTCAAATGTCATAACAAATACCACAGACTCTGGCGCTTCCGCAAGAGAAATTTATTTTCTTGCAGTTGTGGAGGGTGGGAGTCCAGGATTAATGTTTTGACCATTTTTGTTTGCAGTGAGGGCTCTGTTATAATGGTAGATGGCCACCTCCTCTTTGTGTTCTCATGTGGTCTTTCCTTAGAGTCTATGTTCTTAGATGGACACTGTGGTGTCTCTCCCTATAATAACTCTAAAACTACACATCTAGTTCTCACTCTTGCTGACTTGTCCTACTTATTTGTTTCCTTATAGGGGCTTACTTCCAAATACAGTCGCTAGCAGTAAGGCATTAACATGAATTGGGAGGCGATCCAGACACACAATCCACAATCCATTGTCTTCTGTTGTATTCACATCTAAATGTTCACCTCCTAAATTCTTATGTTTAAATCCTCATCAGTAGTGCAGCAGCATTTGGAGGTAAGGTTTTTAGGCATGGTTAGATTGCTGAGCAAAGTCCTCATGATGATATTAGTGGCCTTACAAAAGGGATCTTAGAACTGGGATGAAGGCTCAGTGGGTAAAGTGTTTGCCTTGCAAAAATGAAAATTGTGTGTAGATTCATAGAACCCATATAACAAGAAAGGTGGTATAGTTCTAGTGATGGTAAGATGGGCAGCTGAGAGAGGCAGGTCCTGGAGATTTCTGGACAAATTTCTAGCAAATTTGGAAAAGATTCAGCCCAATGGAAAACCCTGTCTCAAACAATAGATCGAAAGTACTTGAGAAAAGACATCTGACATGGTTTTCTGAACTTCACCTGTATATCCACCCCAAACACTTGTATGTATGCGTACATACACATGCATGTGTGCATTCCCCAGCACTCACAAGAGTTTCCTAGGGGGTTTCCTCACCCCTTTCCCCAAAGTAAGGACATAGCATTTGTGGAGTGCCTCTGAGCTAGGTAGAAAGTCCTTACTGTTGCTGGAGGTTTCTATCCCCAACCTGGTCCCATGTCATTTAGTCCCAAAGAAACACACAGATGCCTATATTAATCATAAACTGGTTGGCTTATTAGCTCAGGCTTCTTTTTAACTCTTTCTTACATCTTAAATTAGCCCATTATTCTTGTCTATTTTAGTGACATGGCTTGGTACCTTTACCAGCAAGGCATTCTCATTTTGTTTCCTCTGCATCTGGGTGACAACTGCAGACTGCATCTTTCCTCTTCCCAGAATTCTCCTGTTCTCATCACCCTGCCTCTACTTTCTGCCTGGCTACTGGCCAATCAGTGTTTTATTAAAATAATACAAGTGACATGATTAAAGACCATTGTCCCACAGACCTTACCACACACCATTCCTGCTACTATTTTGCTTTGGGGCTTGCTGCTTCCAAAATTGCAAGAAATAAATGTGTGCTATTGATAACCTTCCTCTAGCTCATGGGATTCTAAAATAGCAATTGAAACACACTAATGCCATAGCCTTTTGTTCAGCATGCCCGAACAGACTAAAATGGAGTGAGGAGCACACTGACTAATGACTGATAAATATGTGGTCCTCTACATTGACTTTTTATATTTCTGCATCTCCAGGATTCTCTTACCCCAACAACAATATATTGAACATTTTCAAAATCTTACTATGAATGACTTTTCATATTTGCAGTATATTGCCTCAGGAGTATAACATGAGACAGAGACTTGGGTTCAACTAGATGGAGTGGGAAGTGAACAGGAAGCACAGAGGACACGAGCTGATGGCAGGAAGGAACTGACCATTCATCACCTAAGCTAGATCCTACAAAAAAAAAAAAGCTTCTAGAAGTAGTGAGAGAATACTCTTCAGGGCTGCCTGTTTGAAGAGAAAGGGCACTAGAATCCTTCCTTGTGCAGAAACTCCCCTTAGTCATTAGTTGACCTCTCTTTCCAGAAAGGAGTACTCCCTGATGTCTCCACCTTCCCTGTGTGTAAGCCGAGCACCACCTCCACATAGTATAAAAACACGGAAAGGAAGCCCAGGGCATGTACAACAGGAAGCGACTGGGCAGGCAAAGCAAGTGCTGAGAGGTCTGTGTGAAGTCCTAACAGTTCAGCCTATATGGCCTTTAACCCAGCCAGGAGTTCACTCTGATTCCTATCTCTAATAAAAATTGAGGTTTACTGAGTTCTCAGCCAAAGAGATACACTTAACACTTGAATATGAAACTTCATTTCACCCTCACAGTAATTCCACAGGTCTACTACTGTTCTTTATGCTATGTTTTAGGCACAGAAGACCAAAGTTCATGGAGTTTAAATGTCTTGTACTTTTTCATAGTTTATTAACTCAGAAAGCCACCTGACCCAAGTCAAAACTCTCTAACCCCAAAGAGGCACAGAGCTCATTCTTGATTTTTTTCTATAGTAATAACTGTGACCACTTTCTGGAGGGTTTTGTCTGTGTGGCCCAGGCACCTTCTTGGAGGCCCTTGACTCCCAGACTTTGGATAGAAGGATGCGGTGCATAGACCCTTTGTTGTAACCTGTGACTGTGCTGGTCTCAGGCTATGTTCTTGCTTTGCTTTTAGAGAGTTTTTCTCCTCGTTTCTCTTTCTATGAATGACAGGTTCATCCCCTCTATTTTCTCATCATATGTTAAGTGGTTTGATTGGCTTACAGGATCATTATTGTGTCTCCGAATCCTGCAATAATTCTGAGATAGGAGAAGCAATGAAAGAATGAGCACAAACGCTGGGTGGTGTAAGGATCCATCCTAGACATTTAAAGCCATGGTAATAGTGTGGGCCTTCTTCATATGCTGGTGAGGCAGAGCTCTCTGGGTCAGAAAAACATCTGGGAATAGATCAACCATGATTTGCCTCAAGGTGTTCTGATCATGGGTCGCCTGTGCTCCTCCTCTAAGGAAACTGTGCCTGAGAGTCTCTACCACACAGGAAGAGAACTAACTACAAACAGTGCTCAGGTCCACTGGTAAAGTAAGCACCCATGGAGAAAGGCTGTAGTACCAACTAGAGCCATAGGGGACAGGGAATACCTCCTGGGATATTTCATTAGTCTTGGTGAAAGATGATAGCATGAATTAACATTGAGGCAGTGGGAAGGAAGGATGTGACTGCCGAATTTAGAACATATTAGCTGTCAACTTGATAAAGCCTAGAATAACCTGAAAAAAAAAATCTCATTTAGCAATTGTCTTTAACAGATTGGTCTGTGGGCATGTTTGTGAAAAATTGTCTTGACTGTTAGTTGTTGTAGGAGAGTTCAGTCCACTGTGGGCAGCACCATCCCTAGACAGATGGTCTTGGGCTGTATAAGAAAGTAGGCTGGGCATGAATGTATGAGTGATCAGGAAGCAGCTTTCCTCTCCAACTTCTGCTGTGGATTCCAGATTTCTGCTTGACTTCTCCCAATGATGGATGGACTGTGATCAGGAAGAGGAAGCAAGTCCTTTCCTCTCATAAGCTGTTTTTGGTCAGATCATTTTATCACGGCAATGGGAAGGAAAGTAAAATAGTCAGGTAATCTGAGTCAAACTACATATAACCTCTGGCTAAAGAATGAAGCCTGTGTGTGTGAGATGGTAAAGTGTGGGGAACGAGATGTTCTACATAAGATTAGCTGTCCGTCGTGTAGTGTGCCTGTGTCCCTAGGCTACGACCTTTAAACCCCTGTTGACCAGCAAAATCCCATGGAGTCAAGAGAGGAAAGGTGTAAAGAGATAGAATTGTGGGTTCCTCTTGCCATGCTGCAAGTGTGAGGGAATTTGTCACTAATGTTAACACTAAAATCCTAACATGGATGCTCCACACAAGACTCAAAAAAGCACAGGACCCTCCCAAACCTTGGGCCCCCAAGAACTTTTTTTTAATTGGTTTTTATTGAGCTGTACATTTTTTCTCCGCTCCCCTTCTTGCCTCTCCCCTCCCTTTCAACCCTCCTCCAAGGCCCCCATGCTCCCAATTTGCTCAGGAGAGCTTGCATTTTTCTATTTCCCATGTAGATTAGAACTATTTTTATGTTTCTCTTAGTGTCCTTATTGTTGTCTAAGTTCTCTGGGACTGCAATTTGTAAGCTGGTTTTCTTTGCTTTATGTTTAAAAACTACTTATGAGTGAGTACATGTGATAATTGTCTTTTTGTGTCTGGGTTACCTTACTTAAAATGATGTTTTCTAGCTCCATCCATTTTCCTGCAAAATTCCAGATGTCGTTATTTTTTTCTGCTGTGTAGTACTCCACTGTGTAAATATACCACATTTTCTTTATCCATTCTTCAGTCAAGGAGCATTTAGATTGTTTCTAGGTTCTGGCTATGACAAACAATGTTGCTATGAACATAGTTGAGCACATGTCCTTGTGGCATGATTGAGCATCCTTTGGGTATATACCCAAAAGTGGTATTATTGGGACTTGAGGAAGGTTGTTTCCTAATTTTCTGAGAAATTGCCATATTGACATCCAAAGGGGCTGTAACAGCTAGCATTCCCACCAACAATGCAGAAGTGTTCCCTTTAGCCCACAGACTCTCCAGCAAAAGTTGTCATCAGTGTTTTTGATCTTGGCCATTCTTACAGGTGTAAGATGGAATCTCAGCGTTGTTTTGATTTGCATTTCTCTGATGACTAAGAAAGCTAAACATTTCCTTAAGTGTCTTTCAGTCATTTTAAATTCCTCTGTTGAGAGTTCTCTGTTTAGGTCTGTACTCCATTTTTTTATTGGATTATTTGTTCTTTTGATGACCAATTTCTTGAATTCTTTGTATATTTTGGAGATCAGACCTTTTGTCTCTTAAACTGGTATGTGTGTTGTCTGCAGAATTTCCCAACTCTAAGTGAGGTTTTGCTAGGTAAGATGATCGCTTCACTTGGGAGGCTAAGGCAGAAAACATGGAAATGTGAAAGCATCCTGGACTATGTGGCTTCCTATCTCAAGCAAACAGTTGTTAGGAGTTCCAACCCAGCTTAATCAGCAGCCTCTGTTCCTGTAAAGTTGGGATTCTTCACACATTTCCTGGATTCCCCTAAACACCTTAGACATCTGGTTGATATCAGCATTGCTTGCTCTCTCTCTCCCTCCCTCCCTTCCTTCTTCCATTTCACTTTTTACTTATTTCTTCTTTTACATCCTGACATCAGTTCCCCTCCCTCCTCCTCTCATCTCAGTCCCTCCTCCACTCCCATGCATTCCACTTCTATTTCTATTCAGAAAAGGGCAGGCTGTTCGTGGATATCAACAAAATGCTGCATATTAAGTTGTAATAAGACGAAGCATCTCCCCTCCTATTAAGGCTTTACAAGGCAACCCAGTATGAGGAAAAGCGTCCCAAAAGCCAGCAAAAGAGTCAGACAGCCACTACTCCCACTGTTAGGAATCCCAGAAGAAGACAAAGCTACATCACTGTAACTTATATGCTGAGGGCCTAGGTCAGCCCCATGCATGTGCCCTGGTTGTTGGTTAAGTCTCTATGAACCCCCATGATCCTAGGATAGTTAATTCTATGGGTCTTGTTGTAGTATCTTTGACCCCTCCGGCTCCTACAATCTTTCTCCCCTTTCTTCTGCAGGCTTCCCTGAGCTTAGCCTCATGTTTGTCTCTGCATCTGTTTCCTTCAGTTGCTGGATGAAGCTTCTGTTAAGACGATTTGGCTAGGAATCAATCTTTGTGTATAGCAGAATCTCTTCAGGCATCATTACAGTGATATTTTTTCCTCAGTTGTGTTTGGATCTATTCTAGGTCTTGGGGCCATCCAGCCTCTGGGTCCTGGCACTCCAGGCAGTGTCAGGGGTAGGCTCCCTCTCATGGCAGCCAACCATAGCCTGGACCCGAGACCCATCCACAAGAATCATTTTAATTGCTCAGCTTTCTTGGGAAGAAGTGGTGTCAACCAAGAGTCCTATGCTTCTTGTCACAAACTAGTGAATGTCTTTACAACTGGAATGGGCACACCAATAAAAGAAGTGATATTTTGTTTATGATATGACATATTTTCAGGGGTTGTGGTATAACAGCAGTATGGTTTAAGAGTCCATGCTCTCTCATTCAGTAGACTACAGTACTTCTGTCTACATATGTGAGTCTATACTTGTGCATTGGGATGAGTCAATGCACTTTGAGGTCAGGAAAAACTCGACTTGAGTTCTGACTCCATGCACAGGTGTTTTACATTTGTCAACTAAACTTCAAACCGTCCCTTCCCTCATCAATATAATCCACCTTAACCTTTGCCGCATGAGGTAACTATCCTTCAGAAAGATAACCAATATTGATTTTTATTTTGCTACTGCATTGCAAAGAGCTCTTATACATTCTGAAGATTAACCTTGCCATATGTATTATTTACAGGTTTTTTTCTCCATTCTATGGTTTATCTTTTTACTCTGATAGTTTCTTTCGAAATGCATAAAAATTTTAAATCTGTCTTTATTCTTGAGAATTTCATCTATGTATACAATGAAGTATGATCATACCACCTCCCCATTTTCCCCCTTAAGCTCCCACATGTCTCTTCCAAGACATCTTCCTCCAAGTTCACATTGCGTTGGGACCCAGCCAAGTTCAGTTAGTGCTGCCCATATGTGCATGGATGGGAATAAGCTCATCCTCTGGAATACAGGAATTCTTTCAGTGGTCACATTCTCGACAAAGAATGGTTCTCCCTCTTCCGGCAACTATCAGCTACAAAGAGATCCACATAAATGGGTGGGGGCTGGAGATCATCTACTCTATGCTGAAATACCATCTGGATCGATTGTACGCAGTTAGTTTGTGAGTATGATTAGTTTAATACAATCTTTCTTATTTTGTTTTTGTTACTTGAAATTTTGATGCTGTAATCTAGACACCATTGCATGAACTAAGGCATGCCGGTTTCCCTTTTGCTTACTTCTAGTTTTGCAGTTTCAATGGATTTAACAATATAATTCTCTGTGCACATATAAACAGCTATTAGGTAAGGTCTTTAACAATGTAGACTCTACACTATTAATCAGCAGGAAATGTAGATATGAAAAATAATATGAAGATTCTTCAAAACTTGAAAAATGGAGCTTTTTTATGATCCAGTAAAATCACTTCTGAATATTTTTTAAAGAACTGAATGTAAGATATCAACTGTATACTATAATTATATCTTCATTGTAGCTATAATGACAGCCAATATATGGAAACATTGTGAGGTGAGTGTCCACTGAGAGAAAAATGGATAAATAAAATGTGGTGATACATGTATAATAAAATATAATTTCTTCCTTGAAAGGGGAAAACATTGCTATTTACAATAAGAAAGACAAGCTTTGCAGACACTCAGAGTGAAGCTAATGGGGCAAAATGCAGACTGATCTCACCTGTATGTATAATAAAAAAGATTCACATTCAGAAATATGGTAGTTAACCAGGACCAGGGGGTGGGAACAAGGAGTTGAGTTGTTTGATATGTTTCCGATATAAAAGTTGAACACGTTCTGAGAAATTTCCACACAACCCCATTCCTATAGATAATAACAAATATTGTGCACTTAAAAAATGTTCAGAGGGTATTTACTGCATTGTGTTCTTAACACAGTTTTTAAAGACATAAACTCAAGACTAGCAAGAGGGTTCAGCATATAAAAGCTCTTACCATCAAAACACGACCTAAAGTCAGTCAATGGGATCCTTCTAGTAGAAGGGGAAATATCAAACTGAATCCTACAAGCTGTCCTCTGACCTCCACGTGTGCACCTTGGCATGCATACCCTTTCTTCCCTTACAATATGTGGGTAAATAGAGAAATATAAAAACATTTTAAAAACACATACACTTACATGCTAAACTGAAGTGGGTAAAGTGAACCTACTGCCTGATTGCAAGTAAATTTTTATAAACACACACACACACACAAGATAACCAGAAGAATCCATATTACAAAAATTACTAATACTTAGCAGCTTTCTAGTAAATGCCAGTCCCCTTTCCTTGATTCTTCTATTCTTAATTCTAACCACTGGCAAACTGACTTTAGACTGAACTTTACCCTAGAATTTCAAGTGACTTCATTACTTCATAAAATGTTTTCACAGTTTAGAAAAGAAAAAACAAGAACTGAGTTTATAATGATTTCCAAGGTCATACAGAGGTTTGCAATTATCTCCTGTTTCTTACTTCAATAAGGGCAATTGACTCAAATTCAGAAAGGTAAATCTATGCTGCTAACTAGCCTGGCATTGGTGGTCTATCAAATCTTAATTTGAGTTGCAAATAATGAGACTTTTAATCAGGTTTTTGGTCAACCTCTTTTTTTGATGATTTTGTCCTCTATATTATTTGAGACACAGTGAATAACAGAGAAACAGCGTCAACATTCTCTCATTTAGCTTTTATTTACAGCATGTGTCTGGTGAGGAAGGAGTTGCCCGCTGAGATGGACAGAAGGTGAATTATGTCCACACGATCAGGATGGTGCTTAAATATCTCCTGAGGGACGGAGAGAGCTTGTAAAACCATCTCCCTGGCCTGAAAGAAGACTGGCACCAACAAGAATCAAATGGTACTGATAAAGGAGCCAACCTAGAAAACTGACAGGTAATGAGACACTCACATCCGCCAAGGTGAACAGATGGCCATCTTCAGAGGACACAGCACAATTGTCACTAAAAACAGAGCCTGAGATTGTGTGGAAAGAAGGTGGCTTTCCAACCTCAGATCCTGGGAAAACAGGATGCGCTCCATGTGAGATGAGAGGAAGGGGCAGAAACTTGAGAAGGAGCTGTTGTATGCAGAAACAGTGAGCAGGGAGGTGGCTCTCTCTTTGCTCTAAGATTTCTAAGAAGTGGTGCCGTTGTGTATTCATTGCTGAAATAAAAGGCACTGTCACACCTGGCAGAAATACAGGGTTCATAGATTTAAAGGAAGAACATCAGAATAACCTGGTTGCTTTGTTCCTAATGTGAAGTGTCCCCATTCTTCCTGGGAATTGGCAGGCACATTGATGTATATATTGTCTTCAGTCAAATGGCTAAAATTGGAATTAAATTTACATTGTACCTTAATACCTCCCCCCTTGAATTGGGTTTTATACTGGCAGACTGTTTGTGTCTAATAGGTAAAGTGTTGAGGGAATCAGTGTTGGACAAACCACCCACCTGACCTTGACTAAAGCTGTGCTGGAGGGGCAAAATTCTCATTTGCTAAGATTCTAGACTCAAGAGCACAGAAGATGTTATGTCTTCATCTTTTATGAAAGCTTTTCCTGTCTCTTCTAGCAAACAGGCTATGACTTATGGAGAAGTTATCAGTATTGGTTCACTCCTAAAACCCCCATAGGAGTGATGAGAAGTGGTCCAACCTGTTATACGAGTTTGTCCATGTGTGTATATGTGTAAGCATGTGTGTGCACTTATGTGTGTGTTACATGTAGAAGCCAGAGGAAGCTGGTGAATGTTTGACTCCGTCACATTCTGTCTAATTGCCTGGAGATGCTATCTGTCACTGAAGGTGGAGTTTGCCCTACCTGCCTTGTTTTCTGCCTCTCAATTCTGAGGTTACAGTCATATACAATGTGTCCAGCTTTCGTGGATATAAAGAATTGAATTCTTGTCCTCATGCTTTCAAAGCAAGTATTCTTTCACACTGAACTCTTACCTCAGACTGATTATAATGATTTGGGTTCTTTGCTAGTATTATTTTGGCTAATGTGTACAACGATTTGCATTATGGATTGCCATGTGTTGCTTTGATGTGAATACAATGTTGCATGATTAAATCTAGCATATGCATCACTTTGCTTACTTACAATGGGTATCACCCCAAAGCATTCACAGATAACTGCTGTCATATAGAAACCTGCCTTTTCACTCTGTCCCTGTGAAGGGACTGTCACTAAGGAAACATGTTGCTAATTGTGTGGTCTTTACTTTCCTTTTCTCCTGGGGATACCAGGTCCAACCTCTGCTTTCTTCTTAGGAATCAGTTATGCAGTGGGTCCCAGTCTTCCTTTGGCTCTGTTTGATAAAATTCTTACCTGGCCAATCTGCTTCCCTCTTCCTCGATGGACAACCTGCTGACCAGAACAGAGGTAACATCTCTTTGTCTTTAGATCTTTATATTCCTCCATTTGAACCTAGTAGTTCATAAAGATAAAAACTGAGACTGTTATTTTTTTATACATATACACATTATATAGCATGCCTTTAATTTTATTAAAATATGTATATGAGTGTTTTGTCTGCCTATGTGTGTATGCTCACATGCGTACAGTGTTTGAGGAGGCCAGAAAAGGGCAAGAGATACCCTGGGATGGAAGTTATAGATGCTTGGGAACTGCTATGTGCTACGTGGGTTTTGGGAATTAAACTTGATGGCCCAGAAGAGCAGCCAGTGCTTTTAACCATGGAGCCATCTCATTACCCCCCATACATCTCATTTTAAGTTACGTTTCACATATGAGAGAAAATGTGCAGTATTTGTCTTTTTCAGTTAAGTTTATGTCACTGAACGTAATTATTTCTGGTTGCATTTGGTTTCCTGCTAATCTCATGGTTTCTTTTTCTCAGAGCTGAATAAAATTTCATATGTATGTGTCACATATGGCTAAAGGTGTTGAACATCTTTTTACATATTTATTGGCCACAACTATTTTTTTCTTGGGAGTAGTGTATGCTCAATTCATTAATTCATTTATTGATTAGATGAGTTAATTTGGTGTTTAATTTTTGCAACCCTTCATGTATTATAGATATTAATCCGTGTCTGACATTTAGTTGGTAAAGATTGTTTTCCTTATTCTGTATCTGGCCGTTTTAGTAATTGTGTCCTTTGTTGTGCAGAAGTATCATAATTTCATGTAATCTCATTTGTCAATTATTGTTTTTTTCCATATTATTGAAGTCATTGCCTATACCTGATTTTTTTAAAGTAGATTTTGTTGTCGTTGTTTGGTTGCTTTTGTGTGGTTGCATCCTGGAGATGGAATATGGACTCAAGGCAAGCATGCTACCACGGAACTACACACCAAGTCCCTTGAAGTGTTCTTCCTACAGCAGTTTCAAACATTCATGCCTTACAATAAGGTCTTTGATCGATTTTGATTTTTCTTTGTGCACAGTTTCTGTGGTTTTTTCATGTTATGAATTTTATGTTATTGTAGTATAAGCTGATAAAATATAAGAAATTATTTAGGGTCATTTTAGTAAGAATGACTTGGTTTGGGGTCTAGAATTTAGTCTTTTTTAAAAGACCTTTAAAGGTTATAGGAGTTACTAAAAGGAATGTGTATCATTTTTATGTTGGAAGGAATAGTTTGTGTATATTCATTAGTTCATTTTATCTGTGTAATAAATAGTTTAACTCTGAGGTCTCTCTTTTAATATTTTATTTAGATGGCATATGAAGGGGGTAAGAAAGAGTTATCAATATCTCCCATTACTATTGCAATAGGACCTACCTCATCTTTTATGTCCATCAGTATTTTTTGAAGTGTGGAGACTCAGTAGTTAGTGCATATGTATGTATGACTGTTATATTAGATAGGTAAATGTTCCTTTTATATGTAGTGTCTTTTTATTTTCCTGACTGATTTTGATTTGAATTATTAAATATTGGAGTAGCTACTTCAGCTTGCTTTCAACTTCTGTTCACTTTATAGTCTGTTTCCTATTTGAATTTCTAGAGATACAATATTTCCTTGATTCTTCTTCACAATCCGATGGTGAAGAATAGAAGTCAGTGAAAAACTATAGGAAAAACAAAACAAAATAAAATAAAAAACTAAAAGTGACTGGAGTTATTGAGATTCAGACTCTCATTTCTGTTGCCATCTGAAAATAAATTCTAATTTGTGGACACGCACATTTAAATATGCCCTTATTTGTTGATGCTTGCTTTCTTCCTTTCCCCCTTTCAACTAATTTATATAAACAACTTTATGAAGGCTGTATTTATTTTCCTATTTATTCATCTAGAATACTATTTGAAGGATAACACAATAAACCTTTCTGAAAATAAAAGATCAGTCTGTAAGAGGAAGAGGAATTAACATAAAGCACAAATAGAGACTTCTCTTCCAGAGATGGGAACAGTTACCATTAGGAATTTCTATACCTTCATTTTGGGAAGAAGTTGAAAATGTTTTTTATCAAAAAGTGTGTAGCATAATTTTAATAAAATTGCAGTCACATTTTTGTTGCCATTTGTAATTGAAATATTGTTTAAGTGTGTGCATTCGTGCTGACTGGGTCAATGGACAGACTGGGCAGTATTTTTGTAATTAGTATTCAAAATCAAGCCTGTCTTCCCATGTTCTGGTTTGTGAGAAGGTCATAGGACTCTTCAACCCATATTTCCATTTTGGTAACTACGAAGGTTTGGTCACTACCCCTGTGGGCTTTGAAGGGGAAAAGGTTTAAGAGGAGGGTAATTTACTACAGGGAGTTTTCTGTTTCAGTTGATGGTTCCTGAACAAAACTCTGAAAAGAAGAATGTCCCAGTGTGTGCTCTAGGCTGCAATGATGTTAAGAACTAGTAAAAACATCCTCTAAGAACTCCTCCAACATGACGACCTGAACCCTGGACCTGCAGATAAAACACATGTGCGTGCATACACACACCATGCTCCCAAGACTTCGCCTCCAGCCAATTCTCCTCCCAAGAGACTTGAGGGTTTTCTGTATGCAACTGCCACACTGTAGGCTTCTGTTTGAAATAATTGCAGACCTCTCCCTTTGACCCCCTACTTCCATCACTTACTGTTCTCCTTTCTGCGTTTCATGTGTTTAATATTAAGCTAGCAATTTTATTAACTGCTGACTGTTAAAATGACTGGTGTGGCTTCTGACTCCTGTTTGAACTGTGACCAATAAAAAATAGCTTTTATTGTTGTAATATTTCAGTGGAGAAATGGAGGCTCACAGGCCCAAAGCCAGAGTCTCGCTAGCAACAGTATTTGAACTACATTTCCACATCTCTAAGTGTCTTCGATTTCCATGCTTTTTTTTTCTTCTTCATTACTGCACACAGTGATACTTCCCTCATGGAAGAAGACCTGGTTCAGCCCCTCTCCTTCAGTTTTTATGTTTTCCTTACCATTCTTTATCTCTCTTTTGCATTTAGAATAATTTCCCTTGAAGGTCCAGGATTATAGCTACAACAGCACCCAAGAGTGAGAGGGTTAAGATAGTTAAGGAGCATTGACAAGTAGTAATGAAAGGGGGAAAACAATTACTTTGTGTGCATGCTTAGAGCATCCACAATCTATTCAGTGAATTGACAGGATGTTACAGTCTTATTAACCATCATTATCATGTATTACATTATGTTTCTCGTTTAGTTCAGCCCATTTAACTTCATTTTTTTAAAATTTTCTTGACATCTCTCTAAACTTCACTTCTATACCCCAACTCCACTCCTGTTAGCCACCATTCTACTCTGCATAATCTGGCCAGCTTTTTTTTTTGTTGTTGTTGTTGTCTGGCCAGCTTTTACTTGTCTATTTTGTTTTTTAAGGGTCCACAGAGAAGTTAAATAAATTAGTACTTGTTATTCTGTACCTGGCTGTTTTCCTTCACATTATGTCTCTTGGGGCAACACTATACAGAGACCCAGTTTTCGTTCTATTCCCAAATTAGAGAGATTATATGAATTTCAGTTTTAAGATTCATATAGATTTTTCCAACTTGATAAAAACCTACTCATATGTAGAAATAAGGAGTCTATTAATTATCAAAATTTCTCTATCGAATGGCTTCTAATGAATGATGTGGAAGGACATCACCTACTGTAGACAGTGCCATCCCTTGGCAGGTGGGCTTGGAATGTTTAAGAAGGCAGCCTGAGCAAGCCAGAAGGAACAAGTTGGTTTGTAGCACACATAAATGGCTTCTCTTTCATATCCTATCCCCAGGTTCCTGCCATGACTTCCTTCGATGATGGATTGTGATGTGTAATTGCAAGCCAAATAATCCTTTTCCTCCCTAGGTTGCTTTTGGTCAAAGTATTATATTACATCAATAGAAACCTAAACTAAGACAAGAAGAAATATGACCTAATACCTCAGGAAGGGTATTTTCTTCTACATAGGACCTGAGATAAGGCAAAACTTGGGCAAAGCCATTTGTGGTACCTGTTTTTATAGTTAGTCATCTTTCCCATGATCTCTAGTTGCTGAGATCCCCAAATCAACTCTACCCTAGACAGAAAACACACAAATGCCATAATAGGATTTTAATTTCCTCTATGTGCTACAGCCTTGATTTACTTAAGAGCTAAATTACATGTTTAGATGCTGCTTGATGCGATGTATGCACATTTCTGACTGATATGCAATAGGGAGCCCTGCTTATCTGTGTTGTATTTCTAGACTTATAAAGTCCATCAAGTGTCTTTTCATTGAACACTTAATGCTTCTGTAGCTTGTTTTAATCAGAGTTACTCATAGCAGGCTGATGAAGAGAATATAATGTATTTGTTCCCAACTCGAAAGTCAATAATTTTTTCTGTTTCTACCGATTATTCTGTCATTACTTTGTGTATTTCTAAACGTGGCTATTTCTGTTTGATTGTCAAATGTATTACCTAAAAAGCTTATACTAGTGCTATTGATGACTACAATAACTCTCTTATGAAACAGGTGGGTTTGTGAGCAGATCTTGCAAAAGTTACAAATCTTGGAAATGTGGAGCTTCAGCCAAAAACAATAAGGAGCCTAATAAAAAAGAGTCACACAAACAAATCCGCAAGGCCTTTCCACCAGGTATTCAGGTAATACCTCCTTTCGCAGCTGCTACAGCTCCCTGTAGTAGTCTTGCCTTTACAATGGTAGTGGCCGTGGGCACCCGCTTCTAATAGAAGCCAATTTCATAAAAATTAAGTCTCTTTTCAAGCTGTGGACTCCATCAGCAATCTGCTCATGATATGAAAGAGACGCCTCTGTAGTTTCTACATTCATTTTCCTCCGCATCTCCCATACTTCAAACTAATCAGAAATTGTAATGATTCTTACAGCCACTAAAATGTCACATTTCCCCCCCAAATGAAGGCATAAATGTGTGATTTTTTTCAGCTTTTGAATTTCTTTGTTCTCAGCATTCTCATAAGTAGCTCGCATGTTTCATTTTGCTTAATTTTTTTAAAAGTTTGCCTCGAACGGCTTTCCAACAGCTACTAAAAAAACTAACTCGCAATCCTAGAAGACCTCTTACATATATACAGAAAAACTTGCATAAAACACTTCTCTGTTAGATGATATATACCATCTATAGTTTCATTTTTGACTTTTGGTAGTATTTATTGGTATTCTTCCTTCAGATTGTTATGTCCTCCCCAACTTTGAGCATAAATTTTTATATTCTCACTTAACAACATGGATCCAAATACATTAGAACATGTGTTGAATGAATTACACTCAAATTTATAATATGTTATGTGTTATCCTAATTGCTTTATATAATACTTTGTTTGTATTTATTCTCTACATAATTTACTGTTTTAGAAAAAATCAACACTAAATATTGTGATAGAATATAAAACTTTTCAGGGCTTAGTCAACCCAGGTAACTGTTAGATAAAACCATCTTTATTGTAAATAATCCGGATTAGCATTTATTTATTTCTGTAACTCTTGACGGTCCTCCATGCTGTTCTAAGTTATTCTGTCTATGCTGTCTGAAATATGGCCCATGAGGCCTGTGCACAACCTATAAGTTGGTTTTCTGTTTATGGTTCTTCTGTGTGACTATCTTAATTTGGGGGAAACTTTGAGTTGTTTATTCTCTTTAATAGATCCATGAGTACATAATCTCTAAGAGGCTATGTTCATTATATTTAAATGATAGGCTAGTTAGGTAGAAAATGCAGTTGAATGATAGGTTAGCTAGGTATAGAAGGATCTTTCTGTTAGAATGTTGAGGTTACCATGCTACTGCTCTCAACAGTGATTTGATGGAGTCTAATATTGTTTTGTTTTCCAATTTTTGTGTGCGTTTCCCTTACATTCATTGCAATAACTTTTATGATGTGACATAATGGTTTATATCGATTGTGAGTCTTTATAAGATATAGGATTACATTTAGGACAAATTTATGAACATGTCTATGAGAGATTATCTAAATTACATGAACTAAATTGGAAAGGCCTACCCTGCCTGATAGACTGAATAAAAAAGGGAAAGCAAACTGAGTACCAGCATTTATGGCAGCCACCTCCATTCCTGTCACCATGGCTCCCTGCCATGCTGAGCTGCAGTCTCTAACTATGAGTAAACCCAACCCACCCTTCATCATGTTGCTTTTGTTATATGTTTTGTCCTTGCAGCACAGATAGTGTCTGACTTTATTGTCATCTGGAAACTTCACAGCGTCTTCCTTTATTGTGTTCTTTGCTTCCATTGTTTGGGGGTGGACAGCATGTTCTTTCCAGCACTGGATTACCTACGTACCAATAGCAGCAAACTTTTGTTTTTCCCCCTCAGTAAACCCCCTTCTGTGGCTTGTTTTCTCTTGACTTTATCTTTCTAGAGCACTAATAGGTTATGGAAGCTTCTCTGATCCTCTAAAGCTCTAATCTTTTTTTCCTGCCATTTTTCATCCCACTGTCATTTTGTTCTACTTTGGGGAAACTATCTTTAACTTTATTTCCTCTTTGCTGACATTTTCAATCACGGCTATAATATTTCAATTTTCTACAGACTCTTTCCTTGGAATGTTTGTATTTTTACAATTTCCTCATTTTGTTCCAAATGCAAAACTTCTATTTTTCCCTTAATAGTGGCATTATTCTCTAGAGTAGAGGCTTTCCTTAAACAACTACTACCCTGTAAAAAGCTGCCTATTATATAGTGTTTTAAATTCTCCTGTGGTATCGCACTAAAGGGCAGCATGAAATATACCTGTTGCCTCAAGTTGGTGACACAGATCTAGGCTCATCTGGTTTCTGTCTGGGTAGTCTTTGTTTCTTGGCCACCACTCTCTGCCACAATGATCATAGGTGCTCAGTTTTGTTGGATCAGCTGCTTCTAGCACATATAAGTTACAGCTTCCCAGACACTGTTTGCAGCCTTGACTGACAATGCTCCTAGTGTAAGCCCTTGACTTGGAGTTTGTGTTTCTCAGCCACAGTGATCATGCTGGAGAGAGGATACACGATTCTGCATGTTTATTTTTTTCTAAGCTATCTAAAGTTTTGTCTTGAATGCTGAGAATGAAAAGAAATCACCAAAAAGGAAACCAATCATGAAGAAACATTCTCTGAGTCAGGGGCAAGGGAATAGTCAATAGTAGTACAAAAGATGTAAGGACTAATCAAATAAAAATGTGCTGAAACTCTCCCCGAAAGTTCAGTAGAATTACTATTTATGCAACAGTCTTGTCTTCTTCTCTGGATTCCATGTCTCTAGTGCCTTCACACTGCCTGCCACTCTTTAGGACATTTAATTGCCTCTCTTTTTAAATTAAAAGATATTTACACCACTTTCCCTTCTCTCTTCCCTTCAATTCCTACACTCTCCCCACTCTCTTCAATTGAGGGTCTCTATTTCTTTAATTATTATTTTCACATGCATACATACAAATGCATACAATTAAAGGCTGATTACCCTTTAATTGCTTGTATGTGTATGATTTCAGGGCTGACTATTGGATAGCCAACAGGTAGTAACCCTGAGAGAGGATAATCTTCCCGTCTCAGAAGTCATTAGTTTCCTGTAGTTCTTTGCTAGTGGTAGGGACTCCTTAAGATGCTCCCCTTCCACATTAGCTTATCTATTGATATTATACTGCTCAGGTCTTGCTTAGGAAATCATATTGTTTAGGTATATGGGTTCATTTCTAGGAGACATCACACCAAACTTCCTTGTCCTCTGTCTCTTACAACTGTTCTAACGCCTCTTCCTTAGATGCAAGGGTTGTGTTTTAGTTCTGTCTGCTGGGTTTGGGCTCCCTGCAATCTCTGGACCTTTGCATTATGACCAGTTATAATTCTTTCTTTTTTTGCTAAAAGAGATCCCTCTTTGATGGGGGCTGAAAGTTACATTTAACTATGAATATAAGATGATGTTTTAAAATGCAGTCAGGAAAAATTCTGGTCTGGCAAAGTGGCGGTACTGGATTCTTTTCTAATATCTATTACTCATCCACCCCTGGGTAGTTGAAAGACATCAACAGACTTGTCTTCAAATTCTGAGGTAACCAATGACAACAGTAATAGCCTATTTTGTTTTGGATTTCACTTGGATTAACCTAACCAACAACTTGAATAGAAGTTTCTCCACTCTGTTGATGGAGTTTATGTTAGATAATCTCTAGCTTTTGTAGGGAACATTGCCAGTCCAAGTGACATACCTTCATTTAAACTTTTTATATACGTATATACTTATTTGTATTGTATAATTTTAGGCAAATGCGAAATAAAATGATTCCTTGGGGCTCTTTAAAACACCCTTATCTATATTTGTGCCTTTTTTATTAATCCGAGCAACAAATCTCAGCTCCTATACAAGAATGAGCTCCACCACAATGCCCTTCTTCACACAGAAGTCACTGACTGGTTCTCTCCACCTGACTTACATCTCACATCCCATCTTGCTTCTAGCTCTTCTGGTAACATCACAGAAAGCTTTGCTCCTTCACATATTTGTGACTTGATTCTGTGGAACCATTTTTCCCCTCTTCTTCAAATTCACTTTCACACAACCACTGTTTTCTTCTACTGACTTTGCATCCTGGATTTATATACACTACATGCACAGCCCTGCCAATCAATGACTCCATGAAAGCGGTACCTTCTCTAGGTGTTTTCTGACTCCGTTGATGCGGAAAACAGTTCCTGAAGATCCTCAATCATGCCTATCAATTTTTCACCTCTTTCCAACTTTGGGAAGAATTTGAATCTTGCCTTGGCAATGTAGTAACTTCATGACAATTGGGCAAAATATCACTTTCCCAAGGTGCTTTATTCCAGTTTGCTAAAAAGTTATTTTGTGGCTCAGTCCATTAACTATGATTAGCAGGTGGATGATGCTCACGGAAGCTCACAGTGCACAATGTGCAATTCTCAGGTTAACCACTTTTAATAGATTTTTTGGATGGAATTGTAACTTTTTTTATCTTTCAGTCTTCTGCTTCTGAAGAGTTTAGGAGAAGTACGGGTTAGAGCAGATTTTTAACTAGATTCTTCTGATCAGTGTGAGCACAAGGTATGTTGTTTACTTTGTCTTAACAGTGAGTTGACATTTGGTTGATTATGGCATGGCCAATGCTTTCAGCAAATCTCATGTAATATGTATTGTAATGTGAGATTCTCATCAGTATGCTGTGAAGATGTTTTATTACCATTGGTTAATAAAGAAGCTACTTTGGCAAATGGCAGGGCAGGATATAACAAGGTGAGAAATTCAATCAGAGACAGAGTAGGAAAGAAGGTGGAGTCAGAGATTCCATGTAGCTGCATAAGAAACAAACCATGAGCCTAGTGGTAAAAATATAAAATAATAGAAATTGGTGAATTTAAGATGTAAGAGTTAATATGATGCCAAAGAGTGTTGTAATTAATATAGTATCTGTGTGATCATTCATGTATGGGCAGCTTGGAAAACAAAGCCTCACCTTCTCAGACTTAAATAAAACAATCTATTTAGATTGCATATAACTCTGACGGCCTATCTGCTCTCTATCATGAAATCTGCTTTTCTAAGGGAAATATCAGTGTTTTGTAGTGAAATCTACTCTAAATGATTTTATTTATACTTTCCTTCTGTGTGTGTTTCTATGTGAGTTTATGGCCACAGAGGCCAGAAGATGGAGTTGGCTTTTCTGGACCTGGAGTTACTGGCAGTTGTGAGCCATCTGATGTAGTGCTAAGAACTGACCCTGAATCTTCCTGAAGAGCAACAAACAGTCCCATCAAATCCAGTTTAAAAAAAAAAATATCAAATACTGGTTATTTGCTCTCTTCCTGATCTTCAATGTAAACTTAACTCAGGATATACTTACATGATGTTTCAGGTACCAAAGAGGTAATTGCTCTGTGTTTTTATTTTAATTTTGTTTTGTTTTGTTTTTTGTATCATGGTGGAGAAGTCTTTTGCCTTCCTCCCTACCCCTGTTGGACTGGGGTATATAAGCATACAGAAAATAAACACAGACAAATTCAGTATTCACTGGGTTTCCCTCCTGAGTCTATTCTGCATCTCTGTCCTTTTCTTTGTAGCTCTTTTTTTTTCTGCCTATCATGTCCTCACCTTGGAGTATAGGAACCTGTCAAGGCTGGACCTGCCAGCATAGCCCTAACATGAAACCACGACACCAGTCGAGGGTGTTTTTAGCAAGGCAGTAATAGAGTTTATTTTAATACTTCCTAAAGTAAATGCTACAGAACACGCCCTCCAGAAATCTGCCAGCAGTTCTCTCTTAAGGAACCTCCAGAATAGGCTACTAATAGGATATCATAAGCATAAGAACTGGCAGGTGTTATAATGCCCCATTTTTCCTAAAATTTCCATCTGTCTCACCTTCAAATCCCATTAATCACTTGGCTGATGATAAATCTTCACTTCTGGACTACTGGGAAGCAAACTTCACCTCACCCGAGAAAGTCTCCATGCCTTGGTTTGAAGTCTTTATTAAGATTCTCATTCTCAGAGAAAGTAAGAAAATACTACTAGGGGTCGGAGAGATTGCTTAATGGTTAAGAATGCCAGTTGATCTTCCAGCACCCACAGTTGATGACTCCCAATTCCAGAAGCTCCAGTTTCATGGGAACATACACCCCTGTCTGATCTCAGAGGGTACCATTATACACATGTACCCACAGAGATACTTGTACACAACTCTACATATAAAAATCTTTAGAACATATTCTGTGGACATTAGATGTGAAGCCTTCTATACTCCCCCTTCAGTGTCTGTTCCATGGTTAAGTGTACCTGTAGTGTCTATAAAGTTATTTTATCTGTTTTTATAAGGACTTTCTTGGTGATCTGTCACCTGTATCTTGCCTCTTACAATTCCTGAGAGGCCTCCCTTCTCTACCCATGATCAGGAAGAGAGCCTGACTGCTGTAAAAGGGAGAAAATTTTTCTATTAGGTACCTTGTACTGCTCGACAGAATATCAAAATCTTGGGGTTAAACAAAGATATTTATTTTCTCGTAGCCTTGGATGCTAGGAGTCCAGATTAAGATGCCAGCATGGTTCCTTGATGCCTCTTTCCTTGACTTATGACTGGCCCTTCATCTCCCTGTATTATCATAGATTTCCCTCCCTGTGTGTCTGCATCCTAGACACCAAAGCTGTAAGCACATTATTTGTATTGATTCAGAGCCCTGTTCACCAGACCTCAGTTTACCCTCATGACCTTTTCAGGAGCCCTATTCTCATGTCACATTTTAAACAACCGAGTTTGGGATTTCAATATGAAAATTTTGTAGGGACACAATGCAGCTGCTAGTATCCTAGCATGCTGGTCCTGAAGATCTTATAATGTATAATAATGTATTAAGCCATTGGAGTGCCTTGGTACAAAGCCTTTGCTTAGTTTTGTATTTAATAAATTTTTTGACTTTTTCTTATAATATTCATTCAAGTTTCATGGGGAAAATGCTATAAGAAACAAACTTTGAGAAATACAGATCTCCTGTTCATATGTCACAGACTGAAATCCCTGGAAGTCATCGCTGTGACTTGTTATTGAGAGGGATATGAGGGAGATTCATAAAGGTTTTTAATAACCACAATCCAAAGAGATCATCTTTGAAATGAAAAGTGCCCGTGGGCACATCACACGTGAAGCTCATAAAAATGGCTGGCCCCACATTTGCATACCCTGGCGTCCGCACAGTTTCATGCCATGCCTGCATCTTGTCTGCTAGTGAGTCCCAACTCTGACCACTTGTGTTACTTCTGTCCTGGTTCCCATCCTGCTTCCTATTAGGCCAACTGGCATTTCAGCATCTGCACTTGAAACTGACTCTCCTCACAGTCATGAGGGCGTCACTGATGACGTCAGCTGTGCTTCTCCAGTGGGTTTCTTGAAGGTTATTTATTTTTTTTCTGAGCCACAGAAGAAGTCAAGTCTTTTCCATGGTCCTGGTATTCCAACACATCTGGTGACTATGACCTCATTGTCCTCAGTTTCCAGCAGTGTCCCATACCCTCTTCTAGCAGAGCTAGCTTAGTGCCTATCTGACACTGAAATCTTTGGGTATCTCTCACCTCAAAGTCAATACACATACTTTCTCTGTATCAGGAATATTGCTTCTGAAATATTTACCCGGCTTATTCCTTCACTTCCTACCAATATTTTCTGTAATGCCCCCTTGTCAATGAGGTCATCAGCGAGAAGTCTATATCAAATCACAAGCCACCACACAACTTATTTCCTTTAGTATTATTCTTCATATAAACTTCCTCGGAGTATGTTTGCTTTGTTCTCTGCAGTTTCCACATTACCTATAATAACAACACACAGGTGGTGATCAATAAATGTATGTTTGAGTAAACAAATTAATTTGACTTAAATAGAACTTTTCTATTCTATTACTTTGTAGGTTATACATTCATTCATTTATCTGTGAATCTGTGTTCTACTAAGAATTCATTCTATAATATTAACAAATATTCATAAATTTAAATGGAGTGAACTTACATCAAATAAATTGAAATACCTTGGGCATTATTAGTTTTTCTTTTATATTTTTCAGTTCCCTACCCTAACAACAACAATAATTTTATTTCAAGTAAAATTGCAAATAATGCTGGCAGGGTATAACCTCTTTGCTATGCAATTTGCTGAGCACTTTATACAAATTTTCTAATTTAATCCTCTCAAATCCTGTGAAATATGCACAATTATGATCACCATTTAACAGATAAAAAAGCTGAGATGTACAGGCACAGTAATTCCCCCCCCCCCCCCCCCCCGCGTCTCTCAGAGCTGCTTTGTGCTGGAGACTATATTTCATTCATTTAGAAGTCATTCTAGAATCAAAATGCTGCCTTTGTCTCTTCTTAACTTTTAATGTGGGTAATTTTGAAAACAGTAATTTGTGTCAACTGGTTCCCAATATCCAATCATAAATATCTCTGCATTGCTGTTATTTTCTTAGGTAGAAGAACAAGACCATTAGCCTCCTAGACTCTGTGTTACAGTTAGAGTAGTAAAGAGAAAAATAAATGTAAATAAATAAGTGTATACATAGTCAGACAAAAGAACACATAACAAACTAAGTAATGACGTGATGGAGAGTACATAAGCAGCAGTTTAAGAAGGTATGCTCTGGACAGCATCTTTTAGCAATCTTTGTTCATTTGTTTCTTTTAATTTGAAATCCACTGTTTGAAAGGAGGGCCATGGAGAGATTCCACAGGTAAGAGTATTTGCTGTTCTTACAGAGGACTAGAGTTCAGATCCCAGTACACACATCAAGGGCCTCACAACTACTTATTACTCCAGGTCGAGGGGATTTAGTAGCTCCTCCTTCTGGCCTTTATGGGTACCTGTACTCACATGCACATATCCACACAGACACACACAACACAGTTATAGACACACACACACACACACTCAAACACACACACATTTTTAAAAAATATGATACTTTAATAAAGATAACAAGAGTAAAAGGAATTTTATGGTCTCAGAAAGGGCTTTGCAAGCAAAATAAATATCTACAGGATAGGGCTTAAGACAGCAATATGTATAATCTGCTTACAAGGAGAGCTTGGTAAACAGGTAGTTTATGCTCTAAGTATTACACTGGTAAGAAGATGGGCAGGGTCCCGATGATGCAGACCTTTGTAAAGGCAACAGGGAGCTGCATTTCATTCTAAGTGTCAGCAATGAATTTTCTAGAAGTAAGGGAGAGAGAAAATTTGGAGATCTCTGCAGTCCCCCATCAGAGAGAGCACTATGGCTTGGTGGAGAGTGGACACAGGAGAGCTGTGTAAGTGAGGGTGCATTCCGGAGACTGCAAAGAAGAGCTGCTGAGAATGCAAGTCCATAATGGAAGGCAGACTAAAGATGACCTCAAAGGTGGGCTCTCTAGGTGGAAATGAGAAGGCTTGGGGCAGGGAACTCAGAGCTCAGTGTGGGGCTCAGTAGGTCTGAGGAGTTTGCTAACCAAATGTGTGGAAGTTCCAGTCGTCCCTCTGTGTTCACTGGACTGTTTACAGCACCAAAGTGAATACCAACCATCGGCAGATGATTGGAGCTCTTTTACCCACTCTGTCATCTCTTTATAGCCCTGGTTCTTTCTCTTGAACAAAGCCAAACCCTAAATTCTCAGGCTGAGAAGGAAGCAGGTGAGAGTTCTATAGAAGATCACAGATTTCATTTTCAGGTCAGGAGCCGGGCGGCGGTGGCTGGTGCACGCCTTTAATCCCAGCACTCGGGAGGCAGAGGCAGGTGGATCTCTGGGAGTTCGAGGCCAGCCTGGTCTACAAGAGCTAGTTCCGGGACGGGCTCCAAAGCTACAGAGAAACCCTATCTCGAAAAGCAAAAAAACAAAAAACAAACATTTTCAGGTTAGGAGTATATTGGTTCATCAAGGAAAAATCCTTTGATCTTTTAAGAATTGTCTTTAAGGGAATGGGGAGATGGGTTTCTCAGTAAAGTCCTCACCTTTGCTTGCTGTTGCTATGCCCAGTTTGTGAGGACCCCAAAAGACCAGTAAAGAGACTGACTCACAGAAATGCAAAAGCAAGGTTTATTGTGTTCACCATACAAGCCAGCAGGGACCTCGTCAAAGCAACTGGCACAGCAGCGGCAAGAGGAGGTACCCCACCCTTCTAGAGGGCACTATTTAAAAGCAAAACCCAGAAAGGTTACATTAGTAGGGTGTTTGCTGGTAGGTGATCCTATCTACAACAGCTGGTACATTAGGAATTTCCTTGGATGGTCTGTTCCTGGGTGGTGCTTAGATAGTCTCAGTTTGTGGTCTTTATCGGAACAAGGTATTGCCTAGGGCTGAGACTCAGACCTCTATTGAGCTTGTCATGGCTGGGTCCTGCAGCAATTAACCAGACAGAACTCCTCTAAAAAATGTTGGGCATGGTAGCATGCAGATATGATCCCAGTATTGGGAAAGCAGAGACAGATAAGTTCCTGGTTCACTGCCTAATCAGTCTACCTACATGTCAAGTTCAAAGATGATGAGACCTGGTCAAAAAGTAAAAAAAAAAAAAATGATATCCAAAGAACAATATTCAAGGTTATCTTATGGTTTCTAATGAATCAATGTATCCACATACACAGAGACAAGCAGATCTCGCTGAGATCCCAGACATCCTCTGTAAGACAGGGAGTGCCTTGGCTGACTCCCTCCTGTCCCGTCTGTATCCCCCCACCCCCTCATCCCTCCCCACCACACACACACACACACACACACACACACACACACACACACACACACCGCCATGCTTCCTGCTTCCTGCTTCCTCAGACAATGCTGGGGAGGGGAGTGAGCTGGTAGCAGTCTTTCCCTCACAGATTTTAACTTCCAGCTGAGCTTTACAACAAAGCCATTATCTCTTTATTTCGCTCCCCAGGATGCTGGCTCACAAACAAGGAGCACCCACAAGTGAGACAGTGCCCTGCTTTTGTCTGCCTTCTGCTGTATAATGTGTTTTCCTTCTTAAGGGTGGTGGTGATATTGATGACTCTCCTGTATGTGATGAAGAGAGCAGGGCAGATCAGTCTCAGATCCCATTAGACACCACCCGTGAGGTCAGCCACCAAGCAAAGCATGCTGATGGATTTAGCTCCCACAGTCAGGTATTCAGAATCAGGTGCGAGCTGGCAGGCAGGCAATTAATGTTTTACACAGAGGTATTTTGGGTATTAATAACACACTGAACATAAAAAGCACCTAGAAGGCCTCAGCATTCCGCTGAAAGAAGAGCGGCTGAGAGCTATTTCCAAGGGGTGAAGGCAGCTCCTGGGGGCTCGGGATTAATTACAGGAGATCTATCACTCTCATTACCACAGGAAGTGGTAGCTGCTATTATTTAATTGGAGAGGTTGTTATTTAATTTCTTTTATATTCTGAAGAGCAATTAACAGAGTCAAGAGAGGTAGGATTTAACACTAAAGCTTTCTCTCAGTGCTCCAGAGCTCAGGCTTACAAGATGGTTAAGGCATAAATTTTGACTTTGCATCCTCCAGATCCAGGGGGGATCTGGATTCCTACAGCAGGTTCTCAGTCTTGCTTTGGACAGTTTCTCCTTAGAACCATAGCACCTGGTTTCTGATTTCCACATGTTGCACAGTATCTTGGAGTTCTAGAGAGGTCTGGCTGAAATCCTGTTGTTCCTAGTTAGTGAAGTTAGAAGGCCTTGAGTAAATATTTACAAATTATTGTACGCAAAAAAAAAAAAAAAACAACAGTTGGTCAAAAACAAGGCTGGAAATCCCCTCGCTGAGGGCAACTAAAGCCTCCCAATGATGCAGGCAATTGTACCCAAAGATGGCAACCTCTTGGAGTCCTTAGCCTTGATTCTTAAAAAAAATAACTTAAGATCAGACTCAAAAAGAAACCTGAGGACAGTCGTTTTTGGAGTATAAAATACAAACCCTAGGACAAGGATATTATGTATCCTGGCAGCTCCTAAAAAATAAAGATGGAGAAGAAGAGAGATAAGAATATAGAACACACAAGCATGCACACTGTGGGAAGGGGATCTCGGAAGAAAGAGTGAAGCCCAAGGGTTAGAAGCTGTGTGCTTAGCCAAGAGACAGAAGACAAAGTTATGCTTTCCTGACTCTTGACTCAAAAAGGGGGTAGACCCAACAGAACCTCATGGTGACTCCAGAGTGACTGTATCAATGGACACTGATTCTGGGAATGGAAATGACATGATCTCCTAAAAGGGATAATTATTCTGACTACTAGTTCTAGCGTGGTTATGGTGCTCCCAACTTTCTGAGGAGTGATCCCTTAGAAAGGTGATTGATATGCCCAACTGGAATGTCATGTCTCCAACCAGGCTAGAGAAATAGCTTTCCCTAAAGAGCCCCAAATAAACACCACTGTAATACAGTAGCTGATTATAATACTATATTGCATCATCCTGAGCGGGGACTTAAGCTACAAGTGAGACATGTCAGGCATGAAGTTGCGTGTAGAGCTCCATGTAAAAGGGAAAGTGGAGATTATCTGTAAGTTTGCACTATGCAAATGAACTCAAGTCTCTGTGACATAACAGTCCTGGTCCTTTGTGCATTAGGGCCCTTTGAGCTTCTGAGCTTCCTTCCTGTTCTAGCTATCGTTCTTTCTTAGAAGCGTATCCTTGGCTCACTTTGCTTGCTGGTATGCACATCTCGCTCCAGTTCTTGGTTCTGGAACACAATGTTCTGGTGCTCCAGGAGGACACCCATTGAACCCTCACTTCAGTTAGTATTGTTTGACCCACTTCTTAAAAATAGAAGTTTTCAGATTCTATACTGAATGTCTCAATTTTTTTTTCTTCAATAGTCCACAATGGTTATTGTGGTCTTTATGGTCTCCAACTTATCACCCATTTTGATACTTGGAAAACCCAGACCTTTAAGAGATCAGAAAATGGCAGAGAATGTGTGTGTGTGTGTGTGTCTGTGTGTGTGTGTATGTGTGTGTATCATATGCATGCATGTGTATGTATTTGCTTATGGTGGCATATATAGAGGCCAGAGGTTAATGTCAAAATTCCTTAGCCTTCCTCAATTACCTCTCCATTGTTTTTGAGATAGGGTCTCTCACTGAACATGGAGCTAGTTATCTCACCTAAGCTGACTGTCAAGTAAAGCCCAGTAATACATGGATCTCTGTTTCACTAAGTAGCAACTACAGATGTATGCTGACATTCCTGGCTTTTCACAAAGGGATGGAGATCTGAACTTAGGTCCTCATGCTTGCTCAGCAAGCTCCTTACCTATAGAGCCTTCACCCGACCTTAAAGTTTTTCTAATTCAAATCCTTTTAACTCTTGATTACAAAACCAGAAACAAAGACAGTAAGCAAACGTGACCAGCCCAGAATTGTTGAGCTTGGTAACTGGTACTGGAATACACAATCAAGTTTTTTTTTTTTCATTCCCCAAATGCAGTTTATTGTTTAACTCAAGGAATGCATCTGAAAACAGTGTTGAACAACTTTAGATCCCAGAATCTCAAACTCGGATGTTCACATAACTCTCAAGGGGACCTTATTAAAATGCAATTGCTGGTTCAGTGGGTCTGAGTAACAAGTCTGAGATGCTACATTTATAACAATCTCAGGGTCATCTGGGTGCTTCTGGATCACAGTAGCTCTTTGAATTTAGGAAATTAGGAGTGATTTAGAGAAAGACAGATGTGGATTAGAATAGCATTATCCTAAAGGGAATGTTCATTTCGTCATCTAAATTTTTCCAGAATTCGTTCTACTTTTTCTGACACCAGCACCTTTTCATTGAGCAAGCAATTCCTTCCATAATTTCATACTATCTATAAGGGCTCCCGATTTCATCTAGTGCTTTTTTATGCCAATACCCTGCATGTGAGCTGCAGATCCAGGTACTGGCTTTTGACCTAGATATGAGGTAGGAAAGAGATGTAGGCCTATGACAAATGTGGACTTGTGATGCAGGCACCATTTTATGATGAAGATGGCGGCTTTTTCCCCAGATGTTGGTTGCAAACAGATGTGGATTGTGGCCCAGATGTGGCTTTGCAATACAGGTGTGGGCTTTGTCTAGGTATGTATGGGCTTGTAATTCAGTTGGTGGCTCTTGTTCCAGATGTGGGCTTCTGATGCAGGAATGGATTAGGCTTAACCAGTCTGTTCATGCTAATCTTCTGTCCATATGAGTTATACTCACAACCAGCTGTGCAGATTGGAGGCATGACAAAATGCGCTTTTGTCATAGAGGGGCACACAATCTTTGTTTTACTGGAAACACAGAAAGGTAAATAGAAGCCTGAAGAGCCACAATATTCTTCCAAAAGTACATCCTAAGAGCAAATCCAGTACTAAGAATGCAGGGATAAGAAGGGAGTTGGTGTCTGCATTTGAATGGTACTGAACATCTGCATCCAGCTATGTCTAATGCCAGCCAAGCCCTCAGACCTTTTTATTACCAATAAAAATCCTTCTTTTTCTTCAAGTGACCTGTGATGACGATTCTGGGTTGTCAACTTGATTACATCTGGAATTAAGAAAAAAACAAAGTTGTTTGGTTCAACTGTGAGGGTTATTTTTTCTTAACTGAATCATTTGAAACAGGAAAATACTTTTTTCTTTTAATCCAGGTGTTTTGAGGTGGAATGATCCATGTTTAATCTGAGCCACACTGTCTACTGGAAGCCTATATACATGACCTGAAGGAAAAAAGCTTGCTCTCTGTGCCTGATTGCTCTTGCTGGCAAGTCCATTCCTCCACTAGAGCTTGCTTCTTTGGGATTTTGGCATATACTGAAGACTACCTTACACCGTTCGCCTCGTGATCTGTACAACTAGTGGATGCACGGAACTTCCATTGGTTGGCAGCTATTGTTGGCCTGTACACTAATAAATCCCCCATATTGTATTCATTCTATAAATTATGCCCTTCTAAAGAACCCTAATACGTAAGTTCTGTCATATATTGTCAGAAGAGAGTTGGTTATTGTAGCACCTGTCTATCATGAAAGGAGTGATTTCAATAGTCACTATCTTCAGAGATAGAAAAAGTGGTTAGTAAGCTAGTCACAATCTTTGGACTCCTAGAAGTTAGACATTTTCAGGCCTTACAGGAAAAGCTAACTAATTCTTGCCACCTATGCAGAATTTCTCATCTCTGAGCTTTTGCCTCTCTAGTACAATGTGTACAGTCCCAGAGTCAGTATCCACTGCTTTGAAGAGACCCACAGAGAAGGTACCTTATATTGTATCTTCATAATTCTTTCTACATCATAGCCCTTTCTTAGAGAAGGGTAACCTTACTTAGGAAATGAGGTTCAGATCCTGCCCCTGCATGCTTTCAGACCCGCTGTTACTACATCTGTAAAACAGAGGCAGGGAAACTATCCTTAGCTTGTTCTTGCACAGATCAGTTGAGATATATAGGCAGGCCTGGAGGTTGTTAGGGCATAGTTCCTTTCTCTTTACATTCTAGTACCTAGATTTTCAACTTTCTCTCTGTTGCCTTTCTGGTACACCCCACTTCCACCTTTGGAGGTTTGTGAAGGCTGTGGTGTTTACTAGGTAGAGAGGGTGGGTGTTGCCCTGTTCTTCTGCAGGAATTGTCTGTTTGTCCTTCATTGTGCTCAGATGCAAATTCAGTCAACTTAAACCCTATGCTTCAGTGTGTGTGTGTGTGTGTGTGTGTGTGTGTGTGTGAGAGAGAGAGAGAGAGAGAGACAGAGACAGAGAGACAGAGAGACAGAGACAGAGAGAGACAGAGAGAGACAGAGAGAGGAATATAAACTAGGGAGGCACTGAATTTGTTTCTGAGAAGGAGATTATAATAATATTACCCATGATTCTTTCCTCAGAATCAGCTACAACCTCTGCCTGGAATGTGTCTTTGGCATCTGAGTTCTTTCCTCATCATGCATCCATAACTCCTCACTCCTGCATATGAAGAGTGACCAGCAAAGTGTGGGAAAGCACTGAGCAGTCATTTGGAAAGGGAACAAAACTTATCAGCTAATGTGGATGAGACAGAGGACACATTAATCCTACTGGGCTATCTGGCTGGTCTCTAAACATTGTACTGCTGAGGACTCTGGGATAAGGAAGCTATAGAAGGCTACTTCTTGGTCTCTTCTCATTATTTTGCTTTGAGAAGGTATCATCTCAGAATGTAGCTATGTGTTTAAGGGTGGTGGTTTGGGGAGCATGAGCCTCTTATGCTCTGGTATTGCATGGGCTTGTGGTTTACAGTGCTTATTCAGAAATGCATTCCAACCATGCATTCCCAACCCCAACCCAGGTCCTATGTCCTGGGAGAGACAACTCACCTTCTTCCTCACTAGCGTTGTCTCTGAAATGAAACAGAAAATTCATGAGAGAAAGCCTTAGCCGTACATATTTTAAGATAAAAGACAAACCAACGGGTTAGCAGGAAGCCACACCTGAAGACAGACAGAGAATGGATGAAGAACCCAAAGGGCTAAACCATAACCCTCACTCTATTAATAATGAAACACTCTCCCCATTGGCTTCTGCTCACTCCTGTCTCTCTGTAATTAGATGTAAAATGTAAATTAGACTCTATAGCTCCCCTGCTTAAAAGTCTCAAAAACTTTCCCCTGATAAGGCTGTCAATTCCCAACTCTGTAGCTTCCTGTACTTCAAACCGAATGCATTCTTTCTGCACATTGAGCCTGGCAGCTTTTCGTGCACCACAGGTCTTCAGGTCTTTGTACCTTCTTCCTCAGAACTCTGCATGGTCACATCTCTTCTCATGCAGGTCCTCAACACTTCTGTTGCTTCTTTCAAGATGGCTTCTCTGAATAGCCCGGTATAACACAGGCCCATCCTCAACTCTGTTAGATCATTTTGCGTCCCTCTTCTCCTCACGCAGGGCTTTTTCACCCTTCAAGTTGCTTGTTTATTCACCCACTGCTCATTCTCAGTTTGTCTATTCCTCTCCGGAAGTGCTTGGCATGCAAGAGAGTCTCAGTGAATAATGTCTATAGAGAGTTGAGCTTCCTGGGTGGTCTTGCATGAATTACTTAATTCCTTTGGGTCTGAGCTTCAAAGTTTAAAACTAAGGATATTAGACAAGAACACACTTAAATATGCGAAATTCTCTACACTGTAGCTGGATTTGTGGGTTAGAATTGGGATAGTGTCAACTATAGTTCATGGATGAGACAAAGGATGAGCCCTTGTGGTACCAGGGACCTGATCAGTGATGTAAAGCTGAATCACAGAAGCATAGCTGGAAACTCTAATCAAGTCCACAATTATTCTGATTTCATGAGAGGGAAATGCCATTCTGGCAGGTGATGTCTAAGAGGACATCATAGATGAGCTACTATATAGATAGGGTGGGCCTTGAAAGGTGAGCCAGTTCAAGGAAGTCCAATTATTTTAAATGCCCAAATATATTAAAATAATTTTATCTTGATTAATTTAAGATCATTTTCCATTTTCTCTGGATTTGGCGGTGAAGGTAATATGAAGAACTGGAGATACAATTGAAGACAGGAAGGGTGGTCGAACAGACAGAATTATGATCCTCATGTCAACCTCAATTATGTGCTCTATATAGAAATGTATGAAAAACACTTGTCCTAAAATAATCTCTGGATAAAATTAAAGTTAAGATAAGCATTCTACATTTTTATTCCCAAAAGTTGCCATCCTAACCCCAGAACATCAGGTGACAATATTGATCCTGCTTCAGCACTGTGATTCCTGTGGGATTCAGAGCACAGTCCCATGTTCATACTGAGAATATGGAAACTACATTTTTGAACCCAAAGTTGCTGATCTCTAACCTACCAGGGTTAATCACCAATGAGAGACATACATCTTCCTGTGCTGAATGAGAGTTTATTCACTGGCTGCTTTCTCCTTATTGGCTTTCCTTCTACTCTCGTAAGAATCCCACTTCTGTTTGGCATTTTATGTGGTCACCTTTCCACCAAATGATTCATTGCCACTTAATACCTATAGACCAATGGATGGACCAAATATTTATCATAGCTGAACTAACATATCTGGGTGTCACCAACATTGGTCATCAATGAACTTGAATTGTGATTTCAGGTTACGAAATGCCATGAGTCTGCCACTCTACTGCCTTTTGGTGTTCCCACACTCTAGTCTCCTTTATTGTCCCAATCTGTTAAATGGGAGAGTAAGAAAGGCATCAGACAAACCCTGCCCTGAGTGGTTAGTATCACCTGATCCTATCCCATTCTGCCTCCTCCTGAAAGCTCCCCAGCCCTTTCTTCAGCCCTGTTCTGCTCCAGTCTGTGTTCCCCACCCCTTGTCTTGCAACTGGCACCGTCCTTCCTGCTCTCTAGGCTGCTTTTCTCTTTTCTGGGTATTATGAGGGCAATGGCTAGTTTTTGTTTGCTCCTGTGGAAGCCCAGTGACTAGCAGCAGTTACCAACAATATTTACTGGGTGAAACAAAAGATGACAACCAAGAATATGGAGTAAGACCCCCAAAGAAGACATGGGACACCGGAAAAGCTTGTAGATCTGTAGGGCCCGTGGGTATCTCTGTGCATCTGGCTCTGTTACAGGCATCCCACCGAGCTTTTCAGAGGAAGCAGCTGAGAGGCCTCATTTCTCCCTGTCCCACATCGCTGAGTCCACATGGCCAATTCTGAGATCCAGAAGGACTCCTTTGTGAAGATTTCCTATCATACTGAGTTAGAGACAGAAGCAGTGATATCAGCCACAACCAAAGAGCAAGTTGGTCTCCCCACTGCTAGCCTCCTACTGTGAGTCGTTCAGGTCTCTCTCTCAGAGAAAGTGTCCCTGTCACATCTTATCTCCTGGGTCCCTGAACACTGGGCAACAGAGAAATTGATGCAAATTCTTCTGGGATATGTCAGTATCATCTCCCAGAAGTGGCCACAACCATTTCATAATGATCCACATGTTCATTGATCAAGAACCCAGACAGAGAGACCTATATCTCAATGGTCTGGAATTTTGTAACTTGAGCTAGGAGCCAATAATATTTGTTCTGACTTCCAGTGTGGCAGACCAGTTTGCTTATTGTGTGTACATGTGCATGTGTGTGTTTGTGTGATGGATATGACAATATTACAGTGTAAGGACAGTTAGTAGCATTCCTGTTTGCCAGAAGGAAAAAGCTAAAGTATTAAGAATAGCTAGTCCAGAGTCACCCAATTAAAGCAGGGCAGAGCTAGGTTGAAGCCTGATCCTGCTGGAAGCAGCATTAGTTTTGTGCTGTGTATTCTGACAACTGTTTTTATGAGCTTTTTCACCTATCTCTGGACTAACATCTGACAAATTATTTATTATGAGCCAGTTTTCTGGGTAAGAATTTTGAGATTCAATGAAGCCAAAATTATACACAGTCATAAAACTAATTAGCAACAAAGTCCAAGATCAAATTCAAATAATTTTGACATCAATGCCCATTATAAATGTAATCCAGTGAACTTGTAACTTATGTCCACTATCTGCAAAGTGTTTGTACTCACTCATCATCAAGGATACTTCCAAAATTTAGTGTTCCTGATTCTCCAGAGATTGAGGCAAAAAAAGCTATCAGGAGTTTGAGGCAAGCCTGAGTTATTCAGCAAGACTCTGTAACTATAGCAAAATATTTCATAGCAAAAAACGAAACACAAAAGAAACCTTCCCCCCAAAAAAGCCAACAAATAAAAATAACGGGAAAACTCCTAAGGGATTAATTTATTTAGTTACTTGGCTATTAAAATAGTCTAATATAATAATGTTTATTAAAGCAAGGCGGTTTAGTAGACATTTGGGAAAATGGTAAATAAAATTCATATATACTCTATTCATTAAAATTACTACCTAATCAGAAGCAGTTGAGAAAATGGACAGGAATCCATTGTTAGTAATGTTTGGCCAAAGAAAGACCAGGTTTCCCAAGAAAAAGTGGAAAGGCAAGTAATCAGTGCATGGAGGCCCGATGAGGGAGCAGAATGGGCAACCAATAGCAGAAGGTCCAGAGAGACAAGTCAGTATGGAGACCAGGGGATAAGCATAGGTCAACATAGAGGATAGTGCTACCATATCAAGGTAATGGACTTTGCCTCATTCTTAAAACAACCAGAGGACTGTCTGAGAAAACTGAGTAAAGAGAGTCACCACTAAGCATACAAGGCTTCTATGCTTCTGAAGAAGTAGAGTAACCCCTTATTTCAGTTCTCCTTTGGTAAATGCGGGTGTTAATACAACCTTCCTCTTAAGGTCACAGAGAGAATTCCCAGCATGCAATGTAGGGATCTTAAAGCCCCAGAAGTCAGTGTTGTTAGTTTTATTATAGTTTGCTCTCCATCATGGTCCTTCTAGATTGATAACATCATCCTCACCTATGTGGCTGAGGAGCCTAAGACAGCTAAGAGACTAAAGCCTCCCACTTTTGACCAGCACTGAGCCCTTTAAGACTCATTCAGCAGGGCCCCAAAGCAACTTGCCAGTATTGTGACCAGCAGTCCCTGCTTCCAAAAAAGCCACTGTGCCATTGGAAGATTGAAGAGCAAGTGAATGAAGGGGCAGTATCCACAGGATTACGGACACTGTCTACATTCAAGGGCAGAGGCTCACTGTAGTGGCCTCATATTTCATCTTGAGACCTGAAGCTCTTCCTGCCTTAATAAAAGTAACTAGTTCCTTCAAGCATCGTGAAAAAAAAAAAAAAAAGAGTGTCCTAACTCCAAAAATACCTAGCTATAGCCTCCACTAGGTTATAAAATTGTCACTTGAGACACAAAGAAACAAAAATAGTCCTCTTTCATAGACAGGCATCTGAGAACAGAGCCTTAAACAGAACAGCCTTTCTTGTTTGTCTTTCTAGAAAGAGTATTCTTACACCAGCCAACCCTGCGCCCAAACTCTCCTTCAGTGAATGCATGAGTCTCTTTGAGTAAGATTCGAGCGTTATTCTCTGCATGGCTGACTTTCCTTCTATAAAATAGAGATCAAAATAGTTACCTTCCAGTATTACTGAAAGAATCTCCATCCCCCCTGCATAGTCGTTGACACAAAGTGGGCAAGCAATAAACTCAGTTCTGCCTCCGTCGCTTGCTCGGCCTCCTGCATGATTTTGCCCATGACATTCCTCCTTGCAATTCTGCGCTTGTCCCATTTCTCTCTGTAAAATCTTCACTTTGTAAGTTTCGGAGAGAAAGTCACCTACTTAAGCATTCAGGAGTGCCCACCTTGTAAGCTAAGTACTGTCCTCACATTGGAAACAAACGCATCCCACTTTCCCAAGGGGAAAATCATTGATCAACAAAAAATCTGATCAGATCCTTGCTCTGCCCATGGGACATCATTTTTAAGTGATTTTATCTGAGAGATCACATTGTATTGATCTGATGGGATGCCAGAAGTCCAGAATGTTAAAACCTCCATGCTAGAGTGCAGAGATAAATAAATTCATCCCAAGGATATTTATTATTATTATACATAAGATATGGGACTTCCTATTTTATTAGTCCTTGAGATCTACTAGCCAAGTGAATTCAGAAGGATCATGAGTAAGGAGAAAGTCCAGGTCTGGGGAGCCAGGCAGAAGCCTTCTATCTATGAATCAGGAGTCTATTGGATTGCAGCTAGTGGTCCCACTGTGAATGGAACTCAGGATGGGATGTTCCATCAATGTCAATGCACAACTTAAAACATCATGTTTTTCTTATCAAGAGACCAGGCAGAGTTAGAAGCTAGTAAGTCCATCTCCAATGTGTGTACTTATTCTTCCATTCACACACTGGCTTCCTTTTTGCTAGCAAGAATGGGAAGTCTCTGGGAAAATAATTGTTGTATATAATCCTTGGCCTAGAGAGACTTTTAGATTTGCTGTGGGCCAGTTAGCAATGAGTGAAAAAAGAGTTCGGGCAAAAGCAAGAGTTAGATGCAAAGACTCTAACAAGGCACTTTCTATGACATCAGTGCTTTGGTGAAGACCTATCATTTTCCCCTCTTACAAGACTATTTTCTCATGAGGACTGGAAATTGTGTACAAAGAGACTAATGAGTGGAAGATAAATAAACACGTTGAAACAATTATCAGTGCTTTGATAGGCCTTCTCTTTATCTCATCGAATGGCTATCAGTTGAATCTCTGAAAGGCTTCACACACTCTCACTGGAAATTTATATGGATACAACTAAGTCTCCTCCCTCATCCACAAGTAAGATTCAATGAGGTAAGTATCAAGATCTTGGGATTAGAAGTGAGAAAGCTAAGGCTCAGGGCATGTCTGTTTCCTCTTACAGCAAATGAATATTCAATCAATGATTGTGAAACCTGGATATGCTTTCCTCTGAGAGGTTCATGCACCTAGATTCCATAGAGGGGTCCTAAGGAAAACTGTATTTAAAATATCAAGAATCAGGACTCTGACATGGATTAAGAGATACTATCTGACTCCAAGCTCTAAGACTTGCTGGCTATATATGTTTGAGTAGGCTCCTGAACTTTGCTGTGTCTCACTTTGCTTATATGTAAAACAGAGATAAAAAGTCATTCTCTAAAAGATTCTAAGAACCAGAGGACAACTGTCTGCTATAAGACTGTGTCTTCTAAGCCGGGCGATGGTGGCACACGCCTTTAATCCCAGCACTCGGGAGGCAGAGGCAGGCGGATCTCTGTGAGTTCGAGACCAGCCTGGTCTACAGAGCTAGTTCCAGGACAGGCTCCAAAGCCACAGAGAAACCCTGTCTCGAAAAACCAAAAAAAAAAAAAAAAAAAAAAAAAGACGACTGTGTCTTCTACACAGTGCAGGAAGGTTGCACCTATGACCTATGAAATTTCATCAAATTGTGATCAAAACAAGACCTTCATAATGACAATACTTGTTAACAAATACCATTGTAGAAAGGTGAAATCCCACATGGTCCCACCACAGAATGAAAAGCTATAGGCAATTAATGACTGCAGAGAGAGGGACAATCATTCTTTCCTTAGGATGAACCTACTACAGTATGATTATGCAATCCCAAGTGCTTAGTCCTAAGTCATATACCTATGAGCAATTCTAAATGCATTCAACAAGTTACATTTATATATTTATTTGTATATATGCAAGCAATACTGATAGTTAATATTAAATATTAATTAATAAAATATAATGCATGTAGAAGCATGGCTTAGAGATAGAAGAAGGGAACAGTGGGAGTGCGAACAGGATATATAGCAGGTAAAGATAAATATATAATAGAAGATAAAGAGGGTCAGAGTAGATTACACATATGTATGAAATGCCATAATGAAGCCTATTAATTCAAAAAATAAATAGGAGCTAATAAAAATGAAAGGAGATCATGCTCAGAAGATGCTCAGACTAGAGCTGGCACTGTGTAGATGGCGCATGATTGTTCATCAGTTAGATATAGAAGGGGGAATACAGAGAAGTGAAGAGTGTTCTAACCTCCCTGGTTAGTAGCAGAACTATAAACAGACTGCAGATCTCAGAAACCTCGGATCTCACGCAGATGGATGCTCGGCCCCATCCATGGAGCAAAGCTATTGTTCTTTTTAATCAGAGAACAGCAACTCAGTTACGGAGGTCAAGGCACAGAGACTGAGAAGGAAGACATTATCTCAGTTTAAAGAAGAGAAGTTGAGAGTTGGGAAGTGTGCGGGGCTCTGCACGTCCTCTTGCTGAGAAAAGACAGATATGTGACGAGATATCCTTGAGGCCAGCTTCTCCAGCCCTCATTCTTGTCCAGGATCCAACAATCCTCCAGGAAACTGAGATCTTACTGCATGTGCTGTCCCTCTGCCCCAGTCGCTCCTGAACTGAATGTGTCTGGATCTGCCTGACTCACACTCTGTAGTCACAACTTTTTAAGTGCTGCATTTGCATCCTTCACCTGGAAGGCTTTGACTAATTATAAAAACTGAAAAAAAAAATTGGTTCACAGTGACAGGATGTGTACTGAGTGATCAGAGCAGGGTGAGTCACAGCAGATTTGGATGTGATATTACACAAGCGCACACGGAGAAAGATGAGACACTAACGCCAACAAGTGACAGAAGTAGAAGTAACCTCTGGCTTTGGGACCATCTGACATCTATTTGACACTCTTGCTGCAGAGATCCTCAGAGTCATCCTCCATTCTTGTAAGAATCAGTGAGCAAATTAGTCATGCATGAATATTATAGTTTAGAACTGTGCATTCTTAAAGCAGAAGAGTCCCAGGCAAAGGTAGAGGGTAGTCAGGCAGAGTCTTAATGTGAAGTCAGATAGAGTCTTGGGTCTGATCACTTCAAAATAATAAGGTACATTTTTCTGTTAAATAGATTTGATTATTAAATGTAAAAATTTGAAACTATATTCAGAGTATACTCTGAGCTCTTAAATGTCATATTTTAGCTAACTTTTTCTAACTATAAATTGATCATGATAGTTCCGAATTTTGAAGAGTAAATGTCAGCAAGCTTGTAGCTTGATGTTTTGAATTATTGGTAGAGATTTTAAAACTAAAATTATGAACATCAGTTAATCTGCTTAGTTATATAGAGTATGGATTTTGCTAATTAATTTTGGTTGGTGAAGTATATTAGTTAAGATTACATGATACAAAAATAATCTCTAATAATTTTTCTCATATTTGTATCTGAATCCAGATGCCATTATAGGCTGAAATTACGTCTGCTAAAGCACAAATAATAATAAAACAAAATTAAGGAAAATAAAGACCTGAGGACTTTGGAGAGATAACACATGCCAGGTGGAATCTAGTCTCGTTTATCACATTGGACCTTGACACATAACTGTGTGCTGAGTCGCGAGTTCCCATCTGCAAACAGAGACAGTGATGTGCCCTTCTTGGGACAGAGATCAGAGGAGTCAGTTAGGAAAGAGACATAAAGCTAGAAGTGTGGAAGCGGCACACAGCCCTCTCCTCTTACCCTGATAATGTAGATTCCAAACTCCTTTTTTCCAGGAGTGGACAGATAATTATATCCCAACTCCTACTTATTAACCTCTGTTTTCTCCATAATTATATCAACTTCCTAATTTGCATTTATGAACATAAAATACAATAGTTAATTGCATGTTTTTCTAGCTACATTTTTAAACCTACTGTCACGAAGACACAGGCTAACCCAATGTAGCAGAAGTCCCATTATAGGACAGTTATCACCTCCAATGTGTCAAAACCAGGAAAGTAAAGGGCTGCAGCCATCCTGGCCCACTCTTTGGGATGTGCCTTCAGGGCCCAGTCCTCCCAGTTTATACCTCCCTCCTGTTTGCCTGAAGACTGTCTCTCTTGGACTGAAAAAAATACCACACCCTAAGTTGATTTTTAAAGTAGGACTGAGTTTTATTTGGGGTTTCTGAACAATTCTTCATAGGCTTATGAAGTTTGGAGTAATCATCCAGTCCTCCCCCACAATTTCCTAATTAATTCCGTAGGAGAGCCTGCCTGCTCTGATCAATTTACAGACTTCATTGTGTTTAGTTAATTAAGAAATTGGAGCCGTGGATTTTGTCATTACTACAGACAGGCAGCCCAGCTGACCTGGAGTGGTGTTTGATGAGTTGTTAGGAACCTAGAAAAATGAGGTCCTGACCACAGCCCCTTAGTAAACCGTGATTGATCCCAGAGACAGACTTGAACCCGACTGAGCTAAACACGCATTTCCGTGCACTTTAAAGTTTGCCACGGAAAAGCTACCAGGTCTTATTCTTATGCAGCATTAGCAAGAGAGAAGCTGAACAAAGGCCGAGAGCTTCATTTGAGCCCTTTTTCCGCTGCTCCTGAAAAGCTGTGTGATCTTCAGAAAGTTCTGGAGCCTTCCAGCAACAGTTCCCTGTGGGCACATTGTGGACAGTGTGGATTTGGAGAACAGGAAATCACTTAGTGCAATACTTGGTCTACAATCAGGGGCTATAAATTTCAATCAGCTCTGCCATCTTCATCACCGAGGGCTTTCACCATAAATCTTATGTTACTTATTTATTTTTTAAGTTTTATAATTATATTTTGATATTCTCATAAACAAGTACTATATTTATATCTTTTTGGGGGAGGGATTGGAGAAAATTCATTTGTTTATTTAGTTTTATTCAGGTTTTGACTAAAGACACATGCATTCAGATTACTAGGATTTATGTTGTTTGAAATGAAAGGCTAATACATGTATTGTTTTATGGATATTTTTATTAATTAATTAATTTTACATCTAGACCACAGCCTCCCTTCCTTCCTTTCACTCCACTTCTTTCCACATTCTTTTCCTCCTTATCCCCCACCTCAATTCATCTCTCCTTTATATCCACTCAGAAAGGGGCAGGCCTCTCATGGGCTTCAGCACATCAAGGCAAATCAAGACCAAGCTCCTCTCTCTGTACTCAGGCTGAGCAAGCCACTCCAGCATGAGGAATAGGTTCCCCAGAGCCAGTCAAAGCCGACTCTGTGAGTCTATTTAGTGTTACTCATAGATACTTGTCTTTAGGACTAATCACTCAGTATTGGATAACCTATTAGAAGACTCATCCCTGGAAAAAGAGATTCTCACTTGTTCACCAGCCACCAATTCCCTGTAGCTCTTCAGCTAGCTCTTGTGCCTTGTGAGATTTACCCCTTAAACTAGGGCAGATCAACCGGTGCTATTGCAAATGGTCTTCATTAGGCAGCCATCTTGCTGAGATTTCCTAGGTGCAGTTTGCTTGTCATGGAGAGATTATACTAGCTCTCAGCTGATGTACTGGTTTTAGAAAATTATTAGAAAAGGAGGATATGTTTCATCTTGTACAAACAAAGAAATGGTTAAAAGTCTCTATAAGCAACCCCCCAAATTACTTCACCCAAGAAAAAGGCGGAAGCAGTTAGGAGAGAACTATTCCTAAATTCCCTAAATGATTGTTTATAAATGTTTGTTTATGTTTAAAAAGAGATATGCTATAGAGATTTGCATTGGTATGGGTCTTTTGTTATTGATACAAATTTAAGGTCAATTTTGTTTTATATATATAAAATATATTTCTGCTATTGATTAAGGTATTGTGTTTGTGCAGTTCATTTAAAATGTAATATATAATTAAGAAATACAGGTTAATAGATAGTCATCTATAACAGTCAAGTTTGTAGTCATGTTAGTTAGGTTTTCTAGATATATAGAGATATATTTCAGCTAGATAGATATTTTTCAAATCATTCAGAGATCTTCAGAATATGGCATTTAAATTTTTTTAAGAGTTTAAGACTTTCTATGACAATGAGACACATCTGTTCCTGGCAGCATCAATCTACTTCAAGAGGATGATGGGCATTGAAGAGGCTCCTCATGGATTTTGTTAGCTATTTGGACAAGAAATTGCTCTTGCCTGAAATGCTTGACTGGACTTGCAGAACCCACAGGAAAATGACTGCTGAAGTTGCCTAAAGAAGGTGAACAATCTTTCGGGGTTCCTGCTTCATGAAAGAGTCTGCCAGACATTCTGCTGGACACAGAAGAAAGTGACTGACAAACTGCCATTGTAGGTGGAATTGTCTTTGAAATTTCCTGCTTCATGGAAAAGTCTGCTAGACAATATGGGCTAGTAGGCTGAAGGTGGGTGCCACAATGATACAGAAGATCTTTGGGTGACTGTCCAGGCAGTGAGATGTTTCTGTCAATTCTAGAGTTTTGGAAGTTGCTTATAATGTACTTTCTGTTAACTTAGATAATATTTTATTTTTCTGAAGTCTTTGATGGAGTTGAAGAATAGATAATTATAGTTTTCCTTAGCTATGATTAAAGATAAAGTAAATATAAATATTGTAATTCTAATTCTAGCTATAACCATTTTGTTATATGTAATTTTATTATGTTAAAGTTAAAGCCTTTCTTTTTATTTAAAAAGAAAAGAGGAGGTGATGTGAGAGGTGATATATGCTGTGAATATGTTTTATTACCTTTGGTTAATAGAGAAGCTGCTTTTGGCCAATGGCTTACCAGAGTAAAGCCAGACTGGAAGAGATACATATAGAGATAGAAGGCAGAGTCAGAGAGACACCAAGTAGCCCCACCAGAGTCAGATGCTGGGGGTGGAATTTTACCCAGTAAGCCACAGCCACGTGATGATATTCAGATTAATGGAGATAGGTTAGTTTAGGATATAACAGTTAGCCAGAAATATGCTTAAGCTATTGGACAAATAGTATTGCAATTGGTAGTGATTTCTGTGTGATTGTTTCGATTCTGGGCAGCCGAGAGGCAACAAAAGGTCTTCACAGCATTTGTGGAACTCTGCAAGCAGCACAAAGGCGATCATACCCTTTCAATGAGATTTTGTTCCTTCAAGGAAAGTTGTAGATCCTAGTATATAGGCACTAAAAAGGAATGCCTAATATTATATGAGATGGTTTTTAAGCATTTTACACTAATCTCCTATTTATATAACAGCATCATTCTCTCATATATTTTAGTTTTCTTTAAATCTTTCATAATTTCATACACATATAGTTACTTTCTTCATATATATTTAAAATAAAAAGTTTTCCTTTAAACTACTATTTTTATGGTAGAAAGTTGAAGATTTGTATCGTAAGAAAATGACTAATCAGGACATGTGTGCAAGTTAATTGTCTACTACTTTGTATAAATTTACCTTAAATTTAGCCATTTCAAGGAAACTTTTATTGTCTCACTGCTTTTGTAGGACAGACGTTTGAGCAGGACAGGGCTTAGCTGAGCTCTCTTTACAGTCCCCAGGGAGGGACTAAGATACTCCCTAGGCTTTTGTGGGCCAGGCTCTGTATCCCGCCTCCATAACATAGGGCTGTGCAAGCTGCAAGAATGGAATGACTACAGAACAGATGCCAGGTCTTGGCCCTGTGGGCCTCCCCACAAGGGCAGGTCCTGACACGCTCACACTTTCAATTCCTTTCACCATGTCCTCAAATCCATGTTCCCTAAGGAAGGAAAAAGTTACCAAAGACAGGTTCATGATTGGCATCTTGGAGTCTGCATCTGTGTGCATGACAAAGTCATGAATTTATATGCAAATATAACCAGCATTGGAAATGCATTTGCTAAGCATTCCATCTCCAGGAGGGGAAGAAAGGCTCCAAAAATAAATTTTGACTTTAAGCCTGATTTTGGAATTTGGGAAGCTGACAGTATAGTGACTTCAGGCCTCTACCTCTTTTTCCCTCCTTCTCCTTTTTGACTTGTAATGCTGATGCAGACACACATGTCTTCCATTCAGGAGAACTCTCACAGGGAGCATGTGCATTGCCAGAGTGGCAAGGAGGCACAGTATAGTATCTGTTCTCTCACATAAGGCTTGGCAGGCACTTGGACTCTCTGTAAGAAGTTACAGGGTCTTTTAATCAAAAACAGAGGAAGTAATTCCAGGTGGTCATGGAACAGAGCGAGATTTTCAATGTTCCATAGCTGCTTAGTCTTCCACTCCAATATGAATCATAGGCCGCCTTATTTCCAAGGACAAGTTTGTTTTCTTGACAGAAGATCCACTACAACTGCTTAAAACCCATTGTCAGCCAAGATGGCTTTGACTTTCCATCTATTGTCTTGATTCTGTGGTTTTGAAGTATTTTTCCTGGAAAAAAAAAAATGTTTCCATTTGCAGAGTGACGAGAGCTTACACACTTTCAAGTAGATAAATCTAAGTTTTTCCTTAAAAATCATAAAAATAATGTCTGCTAGTTCACATTGTCTTCTTGGGGCCCCATCATGTCCACTTACAAGCCTGGTATGGAGCAGTAAACTTGAAGCAATGATAAGAGCATTCTGTTAGATTTTCTACCTCCTTGAGAGCTTTTACCATGTTTTCATGGAAACTTCTTCATCTCTTAACCTTCTGGCCATTGGTCTTCAGTCTCCAACCCTGGACTCATACCTGCAGTTTGCCAATCAGTCATTAACGTGGGTTCTGATTTTCTTGACTCTTCTCACTCATGAATAAATTTCATCAAAAATATTAACCCTTTCATCAAAACTATCCCATCCTTTAGAACAAATCTTTCCTATAACCTTTCCCATAAGGCCTCTCTTTCTCTGCATCCAACTGTGTCGTTTATTTGTGTCAGCAAAGGCATTCAGCACATTCCCAAGCTATCTCATGATGTGACACAGGGATCTCTGCCACCAAAATCAGAGCTACCTCAGACAAAATCCTGATCTTCCTTATCTAGGTATCATCAATATGCAGCCAGCCCAGGGCCCAGAGAACAACAAATACTTAGAGAAAAACAGAGAAAGTGGTTCTGCCTCTGTCAGTAGCATAGACATCATAAAAATGTGTCTTGTGTGGCTTTGGGAACAATTATTGCTTTTGTTTTCCCGGCCCATTTCCACTCACTGAAACAGCTATTCATGAAGAGCGTGTGTGTACCTCCTAAGTTGAATTTGTTAAAAGTTATAGCAGCCATTTAATTAAGCCTAAAATGAAACGGAGAAAGAAAATTCCACAGGAACCATGGTCACTGGGGAAATCACGATTCATACCTACTGGGAAGAGAAAAGAGAAGGGAAGGAATTTATAGACCCTGAAAAGCTCCAAAATACAGTCCAGGAAGCAGCATTCCTACTGAGTGGAGTTGTTTAACATATTCATTGCTATTTGGATATGATAATTAACATTAGGCTACTTCAGTATTCTGCAAGAATATTCCATAGAAGTCCCCAGCTTCAAGATGGTTCTGGGGAGAGAATGTTTCCTTGGTCAAATACTTTCATAGAATATAATAATCTACACCCTCTTATTTTTTCATCCCATGAATCATATTTGCATGCTAAAGTCATCAGGAAGTTTGATGGTAAAGAGACAATCTAAAGTCTTTTACCTGAGTGTTTCAAACTTGCTAGACTTTAGTGCTCTGTTTTTCTCCTCTCCATTGTGGCAGTCCTGTGAAAAGAATTCTCTCTCTCTCTCTCTCTCTCTCTCTCTCTCTCTCTCTCCCCGTGTGTGTGTGTGTGTGTGTGTGTGTGTGTGTGTGTGTGTATGTATGTGTATTGCTGGGCTAGCAGCAAGGAATGGGGTGCCTTATCAGGCCCATTCTCTCCATTTAGGACTGGAACTTTCAAGATATCTGGGATGCTCACACACTCTGCTCTTCAAATAGACTTAATAGATGGGTAAAGGTAGCATTTGCATTACTGTCTACTGTTGTCCCATATGACAGGCTGTTGTTCTTTATTGGATTTATTCATTCATTTGTTTGCTTTAAAAGAAAGTATTTAATAATTTTGTATTGTATATGAGTCACTTCTGAATACAGATCATCTGTTCTTTCTTTTACTATAGTGTTTTATCAATTCTTTGAGAATTTTATATATGTAAACAATGTAGTTTTCTCATTTCCATTCTTCACCTACTCAGCTCCTCCCAGATCAAACCCCCATCCTTTCAACTTTGTACAAACACACACACACACACACACACACACACACATCTTTATAAATCCTATGGAATTTAATTTGTGCAATTTGTATACTCATATGTAGGGGGCCATCATACTCGGGACCACACGCTGAAAGAAAGCTGATCCTCCCTCAGAAGCCATCAACTGGCAATAGCTTCTGAGCTAGAAGTGGGGTCTCATAAGTTCCCACATTCCATGTTGTAATGTTGATTGGCTTGATTCTGTGCAGGTAACCACAGCTGCTATGAATTTATGAGCACACGATCATGTCATTTCCAGATGACACCAGTTTGTTCAGGTCTTCTTTAAACCCTCACTCTTAAAATCCTCCTGTCTTCTGCTGCAATATTCGCTAAGCCTAGTGTGTCTGGGGTAGCTGTCCCATCTACAGCTGACCACTGCACTAACCACCATTGGAGAACATTTCAAAAGTCAATTTCTTGTCAAATTAAGATTCAGATGTTTTAGATTGAACTCACGTGGCATGCTGAAATTGAGTTATAGTGAGAACCAGTTCCTCCATTTATACTTGAAGGTTACAAAGGCGAAACCTTTGTACACCAGAGAAACACCAGAGAAAGAATTCAGCAGGTGCTTAAGCATAAGAGAATTTTTACTGTCAGAGGGAAAGGATCCGTGATGCCCCACTGAGTCTTCCATCCTAAGGTATTGTAAATCCTACATCATACCCTTTTGGAATCTACCATTTGGCTTCAGTTTATAGGGTTTTGAAATTTTTCTTTTAGTCAAAATGTTTTAAATAATAACTGGAATAAGAAAGAGCCATTTCAGTTCAACAGCATTTATTGAGCACCTTAAATATAAACAATCCCTTTGGAAGATTTTAGAGGAATATAAAAAATTCTAAAACAAGTTCTGCTCTAAAGAGCATTCGCTATCTGAAGATATATGGTCATGAGTATAGATTTAGATAGAATATAGTAAGTGGTTGGTAAAGGTTCTTAGAAAATATCTAACCCATGATCACAAGATAGATGGGGGCTTGAAAAAAAGCTCTTGATTTAGACTGTTCTCAAGGTGAGTCTTGAAGCACACATTTTCCAGGTGAAGAGGCATAGCATCTTGCAGACAAAGGGGCTTTCTCATGCCAAGGAGTCTACGTACGAAGCAAGGATAAATCTGTGAGAGAAAAAATAAACGTGCCAGTCAGAACATGTTCACCCAGGGCGTAGAGGAAGTCAAACTAGGGAGTGGTGTGTGAAGAAAGGGAAGTCATGCAAATATGTTAGGTCAGTGCCCACAGTAGCATGTGAAAAGCAGGTTTCACATGAGATGTCACTCACTAAGATTTACATTCTATGTTTTTGCAATAGTGCAAAATGAGTTTTCTGGAGGCAAGACTACATCAGTTAACACAGACGGTGAGAATGACAGGATGTTCGAGGATTAATCCTCAAAACAACAGTTAAATGCTAGTAAGAATGTCTCTGTAAATTTTACCAATACTTAGATATTACTCCTCTCCTCTACCCCCAAAACTCCAGACTCTTTTGTTTTTTGGAAAACTAAATATTTTCACCTATGGTCCACCCTCAGCTTCCAATCCCATCTGAGATGTGGACCTAAGTGCACCTAAACCATAGCGACCTCTGTACATGAGACCATCATATTGATGGTTTAACCCTGTCAATAGAACAGAGAGTGACAAAATGGAAGGTTCCCACAGCACAAAGATTTTTTTTTTCCTTTTGTACAATTCCTATGAGTTCTGTAGGTTTGGAGGCTTTGTATGTTTAAAAAGAGAATGGATTGGATGTGACTGTGTGCTGTACACATTTTGTCCTACTAGGGGCTTACTTGCCAAAGAGAATACTGTCCAGTAAAACCTAGTATTTGAAGACAGGTGTCAGTGAAACTGCCTTGTCAGTAGCAGGGATGAAAATCCCCAATTCTGTACCCCATCTCCTACAGGGAGCTCTGAGATGCTTTCACAGTCTCCTGCCAGTCCTGGGAAGCACAATGTAATACTGAAAAATCTCTGCACTCAATTTAACCCTCACATGACTCCTTTGCATCCCATTGGTGACTTTGGGCAGGACTTTTCTTATGGTTACAGTTGATGCTCCCTAGTAGCATGGCAGAGATGTTGAATATGAGTCCAGAATTGATCGATGACCCACGGGTTGCTACCTCACTGCATTGACCTCACCAGGTTAGGAAACACTGAGTCTCAGTGATTCCTTCTCGATGGGATGAGATAACGCCACTCTGAGACTCCTCGAATTTCTTTGGAAGTTCTACTATACTGAATTCATGCAATAGATTTCTATGCTACAAATGTTAATGATTTTTTTATTAAAAAATCTGTCAATGCTCACACATTCTGTGATAGAATCAGAACACTAAAATGAAAATTTTATTAACAAAACAAGCAAACATTCACACTACATATTAAATTAACGTCACAGCAAAATGATCAATGCCTAGCCGTATGGCAAGGCGTTCCTAACATAGCATAATTGCATGAAAATTACTACAGACCTAGCTCTCGGTTGATAAACCAAGTCCAATAACTATTTTCCCGTTTCATCAGGGTGCTTTCCCATTCCCACGGTAACACACCACTGCCACATTCTCTCTGTTGCACTTGATAAGGGCAAATTGGCACTGTGGGATGGAGCAGGGCTTTGTTCAGCCTCCAATTGACTGGAAGTTGTACAAATTGTTTCCCCCTCATTCGGGGACACTTATCAGGGTCCAACAAGGAAGGTAAAACAGGCCGCTCGCCAGGCAGACAAATCTCTCAAAAGAGACAGCACGGAGCCCCCAGCATAATGAAATGGTGAGACTTCGCCAGTCTGCGGAATAAAGAACTTTCAGAAGCAGATTGCTTAATAAGGGCTACCCAACAGAGTAATTTAGTGAAGTATTTCAAAGAGCTATTCAACGGTGGCATTGTAACCTTCCAGGGCTCCCGGGAAGAGCGGCTTGCGGCATGGTATTCCACTTGACTCTGGCAGCTTTTCCTCCCTCACACGCTCAGTATCTCTAACCTTCGCTAGAATTACAACTTAGTCAATCAGTACCAAAACCTAGGTCTCAGGATTGAAAACAGCCTTCAAAAGAAACAAATAAACTCCATTTGCAAACGGAAAGTAGAGAGAAGGAAGTCTAAGGGCCTCCTGGCAGATGCATGGGGTATCATTTACACATTGCGGTGAAGACTTCCGGGCCCTGAATGAGTTTGGACTGCCCGTTTCCTAGAACCGCAGGCAGTTGAAGCTGGGTGGAAGTGCGTGGCCAGATATCCCAATGCTCCTGTTTTGCAGCAGAGAGAAATGAGGCACAGAGAACAGAAGATTTCCTAAGGCCAAATTGCTAGAAAGTAGACTGCTGGGACGACAACAGCAAATCAGCGGTAGGGACATTTTAGCTGCCTCTGTATCCAGTGCTGAAATTACAGCTGTGAACCAGTCAGCATTGCTCTCTATAGGAATAATGTGTTAGACCCGTGGATGGCGACCTCTTAGTGTTGAGTGACCCTTTCACAGGGGCTGCCTAAGATCATTGGAAAACACAGATCTTTATAATAGGATTCATAACAGTAGCAAAAGTATGTAGTAGCAACGAACATCATTTTATGTTTGGGGTCACCACAACATGAGGACTGGATTAAAGGGTCACAGCATTAGGAAGATTGAGAACCACTGTGCTAGAGGAGGAGTCTGTAGAGCAGAGATGATCTCTATTCTTTCCAAGCAATGTGACAGACACGTTTATCTCTCTGCCTTAAATTCTGCTCCTATAGAATAACAGCATCTAGGCAGTGTTTAAGTGGACATTACTGTATATAAGATCTAAACCTTATCAGGCCTCATGGGTAAACATCACTGGCTCTGTTGATGAAGGATAAGGGATTGGATTATGGCTCAGAATCTGCAACCAAAATGGTGAAGACCAGAGATAAGAAGCCAAATCTGTAGCAAGAGCTTCTGATTCCTACAGAAAGGAGCTGGTGACTATAACTCAATTGTAGCTCAGGATTAGCTTTAGGAAACATTTTTCACAAATGTAATGTTTTATATACTTTTAGTGTACTTCAAATTGGTGATTGACACCTGTCAGTTTTATATATTTATGGGATATAGCGTGTCATGTACGTGAATATATATTTACACATATATATTCTGGCATACATACAAATATACATATATTGCTTATATTTTGGAGAGTACATCCCCCAAAAGCCAACAACAATATCTAAACACATTTCTCTTGTATTTTCTTTAAGTGACATCACAGTTTTTTTAGCTTTACGTCCTTGGTTCATTTTAGATTTGTTTGTTTATTTATTCATTGATTTTTGTTTTGTTTATTTTTGTGTGTGCATGCTAATAGAGACTTAGTTTTTATTGTACATGGGCATCTGTATACATAAAACACCTCTTTAAAGGAGAATCTCTTTTGTCCAATGTATCTGTTACTGATTTTGTCTACAATACACTTATTTTACATACACAGCATTATCTCTGAGTTCTCTGTCTTGTTCCATTGATCCATGTATCAGTTTCTAGGCCAGTGATATGTTTTGGGGTCTCAGTTATGCTGCTATATGTCCTAAAGTCAGGTGATGTAATCCTGGCATTTTTGGTGTTTGGTTCAAGGGGTGCTTTGGCTGCTTGGGATTTTTCACTGTTTCATACAAGTTTTGGAAGTTTTTTCCCATTTCTACAGAGAACGTGATGGATGTTTTGACAACAGGAATGGTATTGATTACTTTGTATAATATAGACTTAAGCATTCTAATCTATAAGTAATGATATTCCATTTTCTGTGCCCTCCCCAATCTTTTTTTATCAGTGTTTTATAACTTTCAGTAAAGAATCCTGAAGCAAGAATAATAAAACCTTAGGGTCAGAAATTGGGGTTCAACCCGAAGATCTGAAAGCAAAATAGCTACCCACTGACTCTTACCTCGACATCAGTCTGAAATGGTGATCCAGCCTGCAGAGATCTCAGAATAAGACTGTGTCTGAGAGATGTCTCACCCCATCTTACATTCCTCTCTATGGCTAGGCTCTAAGACGTGAACCATTGGGATAAAAGGCATGTACCACCTGATTTCTATGGCAACTAGGGTGGCTAGTGGGAATAAAGGTGTGTGTCATTGTGGCTACTGGGATTAAAGGTGTGTGTTACCATAATCTGGTCCTTAAGGCTGACCAGTGGGACTGTTTTACTCTCAAATCTTAGGCAGTTTTTATTTATCTGAAATGCCACTAAAGAAACCAATCCCTTCCCTGCGAAATTTTATCCTAAGGTGTCATAGCTTTGGGTAGCCATTGTGAATGGGTTACTTCATTAACTTATTTCTCAAAAAAAAATTGATAATGTTGTATCATAAAGCAGCTGAGCCAGAGAGATAGCTCAGCAGACAAAAACACTTAGTGACAAGTCAGATGACCTGGGTTCAACCCTGAGGTCCCACAAGACAGAAGACCTCATTCCTGCAAGCTTCCCTCTACCTTCCACATATACCCCATAGCACAGCAACGCCAACACACAGACACACACACACACACACACACACACACACACACACACACACACAATGAATAAGTGCAACTTAAAATGTAAAGGAAATTCTTTTTGTAAGTAAGCTGCATGCATTGTAATCTTATTGAGTTCATTTTTAGCTCTAACAAATTTCTGAGTGCATCGTTAGGTTTTTTATGTGTAAACGCATGTCATTTATAATCAAAGATGTTGTAAACTCTTCTCTGATTTATATATTCATCACTTTCTTTTCATGGACTTGTAAGACAAATTTTAATATAGATATTCAATATCTATGCATCATTCTAAAGAATAAATGTGCTGATTGACTCCCAGAACCAAAGCAGGTATTGAGAAATCCATCTCATTACTGGCCACGGTTGGCTTTACTCTTTCCAGAAATAAGATGCCAGTACAGACAGAGCAAAGCTTCCAGTTCCTGTTTTCTACTTATGTTCCCACAGCACCCCTTTGTCATTTTTACATACCTCAACTTCCAGCATGTCTTTATTCCAAGAACATCAATTACAGGGATCCCTCAGAACCTCATACCAACTGCATGCATGACCATATAACACAGTGAAACACTGTCCATGAGGATGCGTGTCATCCTTTCTCTAGAAATTAGCCAACAGGAAATGGCCAAATACAATTATTCTAGAACACTTACCCTGATGTAGAAACCAAGCATGATCTCAATTCTTGCCAAGACTGCCTTGAGGGCTGGAATAGTGTATTGGTTCAATAGCTTTCTATGACCTTCTTTCTTGTCTTACCACACTTTCTGTTACTCTGTGTTTCATGAACATGTCACCATCATGTTAGAGTCTGCTCTTGAAAAAACAAGATACAGAAGTTCAACTTTCCCGATATTTCAATCACTCAAAAGTTTTTCCTAGATTTAGTAAAACAGAATCTTTCAAGTCCTCTCAATGAACACACCTACTCCTTAAATGTGACAAAGTGTAGATCCAACTTTCACCCATCTGACTGACTCTCAGGTGCTCCAGAAATTCTCCACTCAGAATCCTTCAAAGGCCTTGAAAGAAAATTAGCATTGGCATCATTAGAAGCTAGGAAATCAAGGCTTATCTTTGATATTCTCATTTCAGATCTGAGAGAAATTGAAGGACAAACAAAACAGATTTCTTTTACCTTAATCATTTGGACTCTCTGTCTCCAAACTCTTAGACTCATTTGCTTGTGTTTCATTCCAAAAATCATAGTAGCACATCCTGCCAGGGATTACTCCACGAAATTTGTTAGAGTCCTTATTGTTTTCTAGTGAGTATAAAGGTACTGTCCATGTATTATGTCCTCACAAACACTGTGAGGTGACATCACTCTTATGCCTGGTTTTCAAATGTCGAGACAGAGTGTAGAGAACATTTATGCTGCTCATCCTAAGCTGAACAAAAGCCAACAAAGCTAGGATTTGGACATGGCATTGTGTCACCACTGACTCTGACTCATTAAAACTCACATGAATGTTCCATGTGAAAAGTAAAGTATTGTTGTCATGCATTGACTTTTCACACGTATTTAACAAGTAGAGTTTGAGAGTGCTGTGTGGACACATTATCCAAATACCACATAATAGGTTTGCTTTATCTAATATAAACAGCTATGTCATCAGCTCTTCTCTACTGGAAGTGAAACACTTTAGGAACACAGAAAGACTAAGTTTTCCAGTCTTCTTTGCTTCTGGGTGGAAGCCATGCAATTAAGTGATTGCCCTTTGGAATGTGAGAAATGATAAATCTCCATCTATCAGGAATTTGGTGTAGTGCATTCCCCACACTCCCTTCCTCCTCTCTGCCAAGAAGGAAAGTGCTAAGCATTGGGAGGGCCTTAAGAGGTCTGAGAACCTGAATCACCTGCAGGAAAGCCCCAGGGAACCGGCTAAATCTGCTATGGATGGGCCATGAGCGAGAAATAAACCTTTGCCATTCTACAACTCTGGGAGTTAGGATTCATTGACTAACACAGCAAAACCCAATCTGATTTCCTCCCCTGAACTATGCTGTATGTGGAAAATTACCCAAACTTATCTTTTGTAGAGGCAGGGAATGAAAATGTTTGGATTAGAATTATCAATTAATGATTAGGTTTCTTTCTGAATCCTAAATCGGATGTGTCAACCATCAGAGTACAAATTCCACCTGTCACATATACTCATTGAATAATGGGTTTTTAAGTAACTATTAATTGTCACCAAACATGCCAAGACCAGACAAACTCGGATGCATAAGGCATGATTTCTGAGTCTGAGAAATCACTGTCTACTGGAAAAGGCAGGTGATTCAACATACAGTTCTCAACAAACCAACCACTATGACTGCTGAGGGACAATGGTCTTTTATCCTGTCACTTTTATTATTTTTAATAAAATCCCCATTGGCCCGTAGCCAGGCAGGAAGTATAGGTGGGGCAACTAGACAGGAAGTAGAGGCAGGGTAATGAGAATTCAAAAAAGAGGGAAGTTTAAGTCTCCAATCATGACCCAGCTGTAGAGGAAGCAAGATTGCAAGATGTGACTGCCTCGCCGAAAAAGGTACCAAGCCACGTGGCTAACACAGAAAGGAATTACGGTCTAATATAAGTTATAAGAGTTAATAAGAAGCCTGAGCTACTAGGCCACCAGTTTATAATTAATGTAGACTTCTCTGTATTTCTTTGGGACTAAACGGCCATAGGACTGGGTGAAATAGAAACTTCAGACAACACATGAAGATCAACCATGTGTCTGCAGACCTTCAAAAAATCGGTGAATTGTTACCTCCAGAAAGATAAAAAGGCTTCACAGGGGATATGATGTTACACAGAATCCGAAATATCAATTATGGAGCTTGGTTAGAAATAAGGGAAGAGTTTAATGAAGTATTAATATGAGTGTGAAAAGAAGACTAACACCGAAATAGATGCTATGAGAGTTAATTTGGATTGCCAAGTGGGCAGGATCAAACAACACTTAGATATCCCTCTATGCATGCCTAAGAGAAAATTCATATCTTGGCCTAACAGAGGTGGGAAGAGCCTCCCTAGCTGTGAAGAACACCATTCCATAGTCTGGGTTCTCAGACTGAATATAAAGGAACAAGTTGGCTAGGCACAAACATTCATATCTCTCTGTTTCCTTACTATGGATGCACTGTAACCAGCCATTTCATACTTCTGCCATGACTTCCCTGCCATGATGGATGGCATTCTTAAACTGTGAACTCAAATAAATCCTTCCCTTCTGAAGTTGCTTTTGTCAGGTATTTTGTTGCATGGAAAAAAGTAACTGATACAAAAAAGAATTGGAACTCCACTCTGGCTAAGGAAAGAACTAAGGTGAACAGTCTGACTCATCAAGACTCATGCGTTCTTCTCATTTATCATCATGTTAAGTAGTAGTCCCCAGGATTATAGTTTTTGAAACAACATTTTTTTGCAGGATTATGCAGGAAAAGAAATTGAGCAGGACCTCAATAGATGATAATTCTTCAGCTGCTGATGGATGTCATTCAGATGTACTTGACAGGTAAGTGGGCCACTGTGAGAGATGAATTGTCTGTATTAATATAGCTAGTACTTTGTTGAGCATGGAATACTGGGATGATGGTGTTGTCTTGGGCACTGACATCTAGCATCTTGGGGGATCCGGATGGACTTAAAACAGTTTGACTCTTCATATGCTAGGGCTCTAAGAGAACACCTGTAGGCTGAAAATGTCAGAAGCAAACCTTGTTTGTCTGAGATTAGAAACTGATACAGACTTACTTTTTATGCACTTTGTGACCAGAGTAATCAAAGTGCTTATCCAGAGTCAAGAGGATGAGGTCACCCAGCTTGTTAACGGGTGAAGTGATGATGACTGAAACCAGGAATGAAGGTCTTAGTTTCTCAGTCACAGTGACAAGTCTCTTCCATAAAAAGTTCTGTTTAGAGAAATAACTGTGTCCAAGAGCTTCTTCTCTCTCGTTCTGTAGATAGGCTGTGCTGTGAAGTAGACCATAGTATGATAGGGCTGATAATAGATATGGACCAAAACATCAGCCAACTTTAACAGAAGAGATACCATGATTGGGCATGTATAAGAGACAGAAAATACTTATGTAGGCAGCAATATGGAAGTACAATGAGAAGACAGACATATCCATAAGAAGTGTGATTTCAGCTATAAGTGAAAAAATTACAGAAGAAGTTTCATTGTTGGCCATGGTCAGCACTCCAGAGGACATGAAGAACAGTTCTAGAGTAATATTAAGAAGTTGTGGGGTAAAGGGAACACTTATGCATTGCTGGTGGGAAAGCAAGCTGGTACAGCCCCTTTAGATGTCAGTGTGGCAATTTCTCAGAAGATTAAGAAACAACCTTCCTCAAACCCAGTAATACCAATTTGGGGGTATATATCCAAGGATGTTCATTTGTGGCCACAAAGACATGTGCTCAACTATGTTTGTAGCAGCATTGTTTGTCATAGCCAGAACCTGGAAACAACCTAAATGCCCCTTGACCAAAAAATGGATAAGGAAAATGTGGTACATTTACACAATGGAGTACTATACAGTAGAAAAAATAACAACATCTTGAATTTTGCAGGAAAATGGATGGAGCTAGAAAGCATCATTTTGAGTGAGGTAACCAAACCCAGAAAGACAATTATCACATGTACTCACTCATAAGTGGTTGTTTTTTTTTAAAAAAGTGATTTTAAAGAAAATCAGCCCAAAAATCACAATCTCAGTTAACCTAGACAACAATGAGGACACTAAGAGAGACATACATAGATCTAATCTACATGAGAAGTAGAAAAAGACAAGATCTCCTGAGTAAATTGAGAGCATGGGGACCTTGGGAGAGAGTTGAAGGGGAGGGAAGAAGCAGGGAAGGGAGCAGAGAAAAATGTAGAGCTCAATAAAAATCAATAAAATTATATAAAAAAGCAGTTTCATTAAAACAGAGCCAACTTGGGCGTTTTGGCTCATGTTTATAACACTAGTACTTGAGAAACTGAGGAAGTGGGGTTCCTTGTGTTCAAGTCCCTCCTGGAGTACACAGCAAATACTAGACCAAACACATTTACACAGAACACTCAATAGCAGTAAATAAACAGTTAAAAAAATCAGGGTTTGGGAGCTGGGTCATTGAACAAAATACTTGTCCTGCACACATGAGGACGTGAGTTTGGATCACCATGTAAAAGTGTATGTAAAAACCAGACCCTGTGGTGTTAGTGTATACACAAACTACACAGTACACCTACACACACACACACACACACACACACACACACACACACGGGAATGAGAGAGAGAGAGAGAGAGAGAGAGAGAGCAGGCAAAACCAATAAACAGTAACAACAATAAAATAAATCCCAAATCTGATGTCTGACTTCTGCAAATTATCAACTGTGCTTTTGGAATATAGCCACAGTCATTTGTTCATTCTTTGTCTGCAGCTAGTTCTGTACTGCAGTGCAGAAGTGAGCAGCTACAGAAAGCCTCCCAGAAGGCTGGCAAACCTGACATATGCACTATATGGATCTTGGCAATCTGAGACGTGTGTAGTAGCACACTACTGTAATCTCAGTACTCAGAGGGGAAGGCAGAGGCAGGAAGATGACAGGTTTGAGAGCAGTTTGGACTACATTAGCAGACATGTTTCAAGAAACAAATAACAAAACTAAAATTTGAAGTGATGAGTCTGACTGCAATGATCTTATCATCGCTGACCGTACATCGGAAAGAAAATGAAGGGAGCTGAGTTGATTGCTGCTGAATGTGGCCAGGTGAGGTCAGAAGAGGCGATGGTACAAAGACTGGCAAATTATAGGAAGTAATGGAAGTAGAAATGACATAATTGTGTCTAGTTTCATATAGATGCTTATGGAGAGGATATATGTGTGTCAGGCATCTCTTGTCCTGTTGCTATGATAAAATACCATGGCAAAAGCAACGTAGGGGAGAAAAGGGCTCATTGTAATTCCCAGTTTCAGCTAATAGTCCATCGTTGCAGTGAAGTCACAGAGACAAGAGCTCCAGACAACTTGTCATGTTGCTTACATTATGAAGAAGCAGACAGAACTGAGGAAAGGCATGGTAGTGCCCAGCTTGCTTTTATACAAGCTAGCATCCTCTGCCTAGGTAATGGTTCCACCCTTAGTGAGAAGCTCTTTCCATTTCCAAAACCAGAATCAAGACAACCTCCACAGTCATACCCGCTTACTAATCGAATTTTGATAGTCCCTCATTGAGATTCCATACCCAGGTGATTCTAGGTTGTGCCAACAATTAAAACTAATCCTCATATAGGGGCAGAATCCAGAAAAGCTGTGAGAGACTGAGATCTACGTATGCTGCTAAGGAAAGTAGTGGGAGAGGATGCAGATGGAGAGGCAGTGTATGGCGTAGAGCAGCAAGTGGTGAATTTGTTTTTTTCCTCCTAATTGATGTCATTATTGGGACATTAGTAAAGGCAGGTGCTATAATCATGAGTTCCTTCTGGGGCCATACGGAATAACTGTGAAGGATGCAATTTGGCTTTCAAATATTTTCTTAATTTCATAAGTTGAATTACCTTATTATCACAGGGATTCTCTGCAACTCTCTACAGCTCCCCATTTTGATGTAATATTCTTCTATCACGCCTCTGGAATTTTGTTTCTGTTATTATTTTGCCTAAAAGTTATTGGGAAACCAAGTTAACTTCCCAACCTGGAAGTTTTGTTGGGTGACTTCTGATCAGTAAGGGTTAAGTCCTATTAAGGACTGCTCCACTCTCCACTTTTGTGTAAGTCATGAGTCTTCTCCCCTGTAAATATAATCCCCATTCGTGTTTTTCTCCATAATATAAACATAGATGTAATATGTATCATTTGTAGATAAATTTATTTGTTTCCAATAATTCTTCCAATTCACAGAAGATAAAGTTCAGAAGTATGATTTTTGCATATGTTTTCAGCACCAAGAATAAAGTGAGAAATTAACAGATATTTGTTTGATGCACAAATCAATTTTCACTTCATAGATGAGAACACCAAGAAGCAGTATTTATTTTGTTCAAAATCACAGCAAGTGAAGAGTCGATAAAAGTTCAAAGGTCAGGCAAGCATCAGTTCCCAGATCTGTGTATGGAACACTCTGTTCCGTGACTTCCACTAAGTTACTGGCTTTGCAGACTACATTTTGTCTCCTTTGAGACAGAGTTTCTCCATGCATGTCATTTAAGAAAACACATACAAAGCAATAATTCGTTCTCACATATACTGCAGGTCTTCCATCACTGGATGTGTAAAGGTCTGTTTTCTTATCCTCATTATCATTATTATGATGGATAAGTTGCTATCCTTCACTGGCCTTGATTGAAACTAGTGAGTTTCAGGTGTGTCCTTTCTCCAGCTTTATTGTTCTTCTTTCAACAGCAGATACCAACTTCTGCAGAAACTGTTGACCTTGCATGATAATTATATCACCTTTGTGTCTCTGGCTCATAGTTGCAGAGTGATGGTAATGGAGCAGGTTGGGCTGAAGCTGATTGGATTCTGACTTCAAAATCCTTAGAGTACCTTGTGGCTTTCTCCAAGGAATTTCTCAATTGAGCCAAGGGATTAAGGAGAAGATATGTGTTATCTCATAACACCTCTCACTAACATATTTTGGAGAATTCATATGCTGTCATGCAAAAGCAGACTATAGACCATAGAAAGAATAGAAACATGTTTAGCACTGGGTAGGATAGAAAAATTGTTGGGTAAATTTCTCAAAAAGTAAAACTTGTAGGACTCAGGAGATGGCCTTTGGTTAAAGAACTTGCCACTCAACAGCATGTATGAGGACTATAGTTCCCTAAAACCTATATAAATGCCAGAGAGTGTGGTGACCTGTCTGTCATTTTAGCACTGGAAAGTCAGAGGTAATTAGTCCTTAGAAAAAGATGGCTGAAATACCATGCTTAAGGTTCAATGTCAAGGAATAAATTTGAGAGCAATCAAAAGAATCTCCTTATGTTAACCTCAAGCTTCCACAGGTTCATATACTTGCAAACACAAATATGCCCACATGCATTTAAATGTGCATATTCCTTTGCACACTTGTATGAGAAAGAGGAAGAGGTAAAGCTTGGTTCTCACGAGGTGTATCCATCACATAAACATAATCCAGAATAACTATGAATGAAACCCAATACAAAATCACAAACTTTTTTTGCAACTTAATAGTGTGGTTCTCAAGTATGAACTTTGTTGATGACTTCATAACTTACAACAATTTTCTATATTACTCTAAGTATTCTTATTAGAGGAGGTTTTTAAAGAAAATTCAGAACAAGTGAGAATAATAGAATGACCTAAAAAGAAAAAGCACTTATTTTATAAACAGATGCTTTCAGAGAAATCTACATATGGCATCCTTCCTATAGTGAAATGTTCTCTTATGAAAGGTCTCAAATCAAGAGCATCACCATGGACCAGTTTTTACAGAGGAGGCTGACTTAACCTGTCATGATAGTAGTCGCCACAATACAATATCCTGAGTGTTTTGAACCTGAACAAAGAAGAAAGGGTTACACACTTATCAAAGGGATCACTTTTGTTTTTGGAAAGGGTAGGGTTCTTTGTTTCTTCTGTTTGTTGGGTGAAGGTGTGTAGATGTGTAAGGTTAGACTTCCCCAGAATAAAAAATTAAAGAAGCTGCCTTAGGACATGAGTTCATAGCCAGTTTATACCTCATATTCTCAAACATAGGGCAAGGTTTTTTTCCACCCTGACAGAATCTGTAGAGAACCATGGAACTTTTCTTTTTCTATCACTCTAGTGACTATTTTCAGTGGGCCCACACAGACATGCCTCTGTAGACTCTTCTTCACATGTCATCCCCTGCATACATGCTGCATCTGGTGAGATACGTCTCTGCCCATGTCTTGTTTACTTTGATCCAGATACTTGTTTAGGATTCTGTTTTCTGTCATCTTCACTAGAAATGAAGGAAATAAGTGCAGGAAGAGATTTAAAGTATGTCTTGGGTTCACTTGCTTTGTAAATAGTAGTGTGAGGTAGGCACTTAGAGTGCTCCAATGCTAAATCTATCCTCTTGACTTATATTTGTGTTCTTCCCTAGGGTGTAACATTTGGTCTTTAAGCCTTGACTCTCAGACCCAGCCCATATAATGCCTTCTCTTGAACATGGTTTTGTTTTGTTAACCAACAAGCCTGCTTCATATTTCTCTGACTCAAATCAAAGATCTTACCGCATTCAGATTCCCAGGTCCCTGGTAAACATCAGTTCTGGGAGATGTCCTTTTTCAGCAGATTTGATGTGGTTGAAATGGTGTTCTTCTAAAATATTTGTTTCCTCCCTAACTAGCAGCACTTAAGAATATGTTATTAATAGGGAGTAAGGGTGTAGCAAACATGATTATGGAGAAGGGTCATCTCTCAACCTGTTGGTGTCCTTGTTAAAAAAAAAAAAAGTACACAGAAATTCCTAATGGGAAGGGACTGTTGACAACACCGGGAGCAGATAACTGTTGGTGTTGAAGTCAAAGAGTTCAGAAAGTTTTTTTCCCTTAGAGCTCTCAGAAAAAAAACAGTCTGCTGACCCCTGAGACTGAGACTTCCTGCCCAAGAAGAGACATGGTACATCTGTCACCAATTGCCTGTGGCACGTTATTACAGTAATTCTCTGAAAATGACACTGTAACACATGCTTTAGTCTAGAACAGTACTACAGAGCCCAAGATCTGTCCAAGGCTCAGGCCCTGCCTGACCCTTCAGATTCCTAATGACTGGACTAAGAGCAGAGGAAAGATCTGTGGAAATGGGATTTTGCTCTTTCCTCTGAGGAGAGTTAAGATTGGCAAACTTTTAGTTCAGTTGACCAGCTGCTGCAAATGAGAGAAGATTGAAATTTATAATCAGAAAGAGGAGACATGACCGCTTATACTTGAAACAGAAAGGATCAAGAGAGACAATTAAAATTACATAATTAGTGGACAATTACATAACAAAGCACACAAACTGAAAGAAGTGAATAAATCTTCAGATGCACAGAATCTAGCAAAACTGAGTAAGCTGGAGTGATAAGCTAGAGACATGTAGTAAATTAATACCGGAATCATGAACCTGTGCTCTCTTTCTCACATATGGACACATATATACACATAGGCATTTATACACTCATATAAACATATACACACAGGTAAATACATGCCAGGAAAACACACACCACCCTTAAATATATGCAATGTTGCATGACAATAAAACTAGAAAGAAGTCTAAATTTTCTTCAGTCCCTCCTTAGGCCAGGAGTTCACCATCTAAATATTGATCCATCAATGTGTTTAGATGTTTTCTGGTGCTTACTCTGTTGGCACAGTTTAAGACCTTGGGATTCCAAAGTGGTCTAAAAGTCATGCTTGTCTTTAGAAATCTGTCTAATGACAACGAGAGATACAGAAAACCAGTACCGTAGTGTAAGGATGCAGGACAGTGAGCACCATCAGTCTATTGCTAGTAGTTCTTACATCTAGAATTCACCCATTTCCATTATTTTATATTTACAGTGAGGCTTGTGGTCTACCAGCAAGGTTCCTCTGGCAGCTACATGGCATTTCCTGACTCAACCTTCTTTCTCCCAGCATTCGGTTTAGTTTTTTTCAACCTAGTTCTACTCTGTCCTATCACAGGCCAAGCCAACTTCTTTATTCATTAACCAATAAAAACACACACATACAGAAGGACTTCCCACACCAACAAATAAGTAGGCACTGGTGCAGCTCTCATTCCTTTTCTTCCAAGAAGGATTATGTCCCCTGAACTATAATCCAAAATAAAACCTCCTTTCCTGAAAGTCTTTTTTTTTTTATCAGGTATTTGGTCACAGTGTCAAGAAAATTAACTAATACATGAAATTTCCAGCTCTGTGGGATATGGGAGTTATCAAAACTCTAAAGTTCAGGGATGCTCAGCCAAGAAGTCAAAAGACTTCCAAGTCAGGGTTGTTTTGGCACCAGAATTGGAACAAGATGAACTAATGAATGCCAGGAATTTAATATCTTCAGCTGCACAGACTGGAGGCTAAAGCATCAATACAGACCACCTCAATTAACTGCAGGCTGAATTTCCAGAAATAAAATCAAATTGTGCAAACTCAGGCTAACTATGCCTGCTCTCCTGACTTCAGCCTTCCAATCTGTGACGTTTAAACATGACTCTATTCTTATGGGAAGATTTCCCTGAGCATAGTTTATCTCCTATCATTATTGAATTCTTTTATGCATGTGATAACTTACCTATCTTTATTAGGAAATTGTTTTGTGTGTTACATTGTCTACAGTTAAAAACTGGTGTCAGTTACATAATTAGTTGCTCAGTGATGTGCTGAATGACTTAATGGGAGATTACATTATATTATAGGTTATAATTGCTGGTTATGGGAACAGACACATAAACCCTTTTTTTTCAATGTTGTCAGGAAAGTGAACTTGGAACAGTGCAACCGTATTTAAACCCAGGTCCAAATCACAACCCCTTGTTGTATTCCCTCCATCACATAATATTTGCTCCTAAATTCAAATTGCTTTCATTATTCCTAGGCACAACCTCCTAATTTGCAAGGTTAAAACAAATTAAAAAAGAAAAGAAGAAAAAGAAAAATTTAGTCGTGGTTTGGCTGAGAAAATCTGTGTCACAACAGAGTGAATATGGTAACGGGGCAGACGTTTTGAAAACTCCTGGAGTTCATTATCACATTGCTTTGGCGGCCTAGCAAAAGCACTTGTCAATTCTCAGTTAACACTTCTTTCATTTTATCCTTTCAACTGGGTGCAAGGGAAAGTGTCTATTGTTGCAAGAGGGAATCATTGACTTCTTTCTTTCCCCTTGAAGATGGAATAAAGCACTTGGTTTCCAAGAACTCCCTTAAGCGATTAGTATCATTTGCTGTAGTGCTTATAGAGTCCTGGATTGAAAACTTCTGAAAGCTGTAGAGACCCCTTGAACTTTTGATTCACAATTTCAAAAGAAATGAAGGAGACAGCAACTTAATTCTTTCACTAATAAAATACAACTCAACTTTGCTTTGGAGATTGGAGAAGAAAATGTCATTCTCCACTCTGCATATGCTGGAATTTAAATATAAATTTTCTAATTTGCTCCATTTTCTAGGTTTGACCTTGCATGAGAAGGTAAGACTGTATAATGGGGCTGTACCTTGATCTCACAGGATTGTCCAATGGCCAATCATGCTGTGGGTCAGATGAGATTTGGGAACATTATGCCTGTAACTTGGATCTCTATACATCAGCCCAGAACTTCATTCAACCATCCTTTGACTTTATTAATACTGAAAAACCAATATTTGTGGCTTTTATTTAAAGCAAAATTTGTTTTGGTCACCTATAGCAAATGAATTTGATTAAAATCATGATTGCAATTCCTTATCCAGGAAGTGGAAAATAAGCCTCCGTGAGCAGTTCCAGTATGGGTGCCAGAAGATACTCACCTTCCTTGTTCTTGTTTCTGTGTAACCTCCTTCCTTTCAGTATGGGGAGAATCAAATCCAGAGACTCACTGCTGTGTATGGTGTTTGTGTGGGCTCTCTGTGTGCCTCTTCGTACTTGTGTGCACATGTGCATGGAAGTACAAATGTGTGTGGAGGCTTAGGGTTGAAGTCGAACATCTTCCTCAATTGTTCTCCACTGTATTTTTTGAAACGAGTTCTCTCACTGAATGTGGATCTTATCAATTTGACTATACCTGCTGGCCAATGAGTCCTAGGGATCTGCTTGTCTCCACCTCCCAGCACTTGGATTACAGATGTATATTTCTGTACCTGCATTCGTGTTACTGCTAAGATGGTAATTGAGTTGTCATATTAACGTAGCAAGCACCTTACCAACCAAGGTGTCAGGGACTCACTTCTTTTTTTATTTTTTTGTTTTAAAAACATAAAAAGAAATATATTTTTGGCATGTAAGTCTGCCCAAATAGCACAAATACATGAAAGAAAATAAAAATTTCACATCACATAACCATTATAAAAACAATGAAACAGAAATGAATTGGATATTATCTCTAGCATATTACAATAAAGTGTTTTTAAGCAAAAAATAAATAAATAAAAATAAAAAATAACATCAAAGGATAACAAAACTCTAATTATATTAACAGTCACAGGACTCACTTCTAACCAATGAAGTACGGCAAGGATGGTGGAATAGCAATTCCGGAGTCAGACTGTATACAATTTTATTTCCACATGATCTCTTTGCCTCCCTCTCTGTCTCCCATCCCATGCATGCATGCTTTCTCTTCTCATTTGCATGATTCAGACTTCCAGTGGACATTGCTTGAAGCAAGAAACAAAGTATGTCTGGTGCTCATTAGTGAGCAAAAAGCCAAGGTTTTCAGTCCATCAGTGAGTAACGAAAAGAATCTAGCCCAAAACTGCATGGGTGAGCTTGGAAGAGGTTCAGCCTGCTGAGCTTAAAGATGACTCATGCTCTCCCGCATGACAACCTGATTATAGCTGCTGAGGTTCTGAACAGAGGAGCCAGCCAAGCTGCATTTGATTCTTGACCCCCACAACACTGTGCGGTATCAGTCTCTAAATCCATTTAGTTTGGCTATAACTTGTCGTGCAGCCAATGGTGACCAGTACAGGTGGATCTCAAACCAAAGGAAACTACCCAAGGAACTGTTAAAATCAATAAGAGTTTAGTAAATTAACTATATATATTTAAATTCAGGAAACATCTCTTTAATCACAGCCTAAGACTAAAATACTTAGCTGCATCTCCAACAAGAAATGTGTTGGGTTGTTTGTGTTAAAAACACAATATAATATTGAGGAACATAAAATAACACTTGAATAATCAGAATAGAAATCACACTTCTGGATGAGAAAATTTGAGACCATTATTTCTTTTCAGATAGCTGTAAAGTAGAACGCAATTTTTATCAAAATTATGACAGATTGTCTACTTAATTCAAATACAGAGAAGATTAATTCAAATTTATCCCATAGAATATTAGAATGTAAAAATAGCAAAGAATTGTTTTTAAACAGTGGTGTAATTTGGAGAAGTAATTTTGTCATATACTAAAATGTCATAAATCTACAAAAACATCTATAGGTGTGGTTCTAACCAAAACAGAGAGGTGGAAGAGAGAAAAACAACAGGTCAGAGACTGAATCCTTAAATCATTGCAATTTCATGTTTTCACAGATATATATCTATATATGTATATATATATACATATATATCTTATGTGTGTGCATTAACTGCTCTTCTAGAGTGGAAATTGTCATATATTACTTAATAAAAATAAAATGCTAATATTAATCGTTAAATACATTACAGCTGGTAGACTACAGCAACTCAAATTACTGAATTCTTTAATTTTTTAAAGTGAGAAAAAATAAAAATTACAAAGAATTTATCCACTGTAGGCTCCAGATTTACCTCCAAGATGTTTCCTAGCTATTGGGCGTTTTAGAAAAATGTCTGATCTTTGTCTCCAAGGGTGGCCTTACTCCTTCTGAGGAGTGAATGGGGTGGGATGGGCGAGGAGCAGATGGTGGGAGAAGAGGAGGAAGGGGGAACTGAAGATGGCATGTTAAATAAAAGGAAATTTTAAAAAAGAAAGAAAAATGTCTGATAATCCTGGGCTTGGGTTTCTCAAGACCATATTTATAGAATTAATGGTCTGGAAACAAGTTCTTTATAAGCCCAGGATAGGTAAAGGAATCTCAAAGAAGAGATATTCAGATTGGACTGCATGTAAATTAAATAACATTATGAAGACAGATCTAGTGTATATCAAAGATCCATATAAGTTTAATAATGGAAAACATTATGTGTGAACAATATGGAACCTGATAAATTATCAATAATGACATACAGCACACAAACCAAGAAGAGAACTTTACTGTTCATGCACAAACAAGTAAAGACCAGCTTTTCCATAGTAGAAATGAATTTATTATTAAAACATTAGGAAGATGTTCAAAATTCCTAATAATTAAAGTTATGAAAAATTAAAATTATCACAAAGAAATCACATTGCTTAGAATCAAAATTTCAAAGACATTTTTTTATTTTTTATTTTTATTTTATTTTATTTATTAAAGATTTCTGTCTCTTCCCCGCCACCGCCTCCCATTTCCCTCCCCCTCCCCCAATTAAGTCCCCCCCCCTCAGCCCGAAAAGCAATCGGGGTTCCCTGCCCTGTGGGAAGTCCAAGGAACCCCCACCTCCATCCAGGTCTAGTAAGTTGAGCATCCAGACTGCCTAGGCTCCCACAAAGCCAATGCGTGCAGTAGGATCAGAAACCCATTGCCATTGTTCTTGAGTTCTCAGTAGTCCTCATTGTCTGCTATGTTCAGAGAGTCCGGTTTTATCCCAGGCTTTTCCAGACCCAGGCCAGCTGGTCTTGGTGAGTTCCCAGTAGAACATCCCCCATTGTCTCAATGTGTGGGTGCACCCCTCGCGGTCCTGAGATCCTTGCTCATGCTCTCTCTCCTTCTGCTCCTGATTTGGACCTTGAGATTTCAGTCCTGTGCTCCAATGTGGGTCTCTGTCTCTGTCTCCTTTCATCGCTTGCTGAAGGTTAATATTCAGGAGGATGCCTATATGTTTTTCTTTGGGTTCTCCTTATTTAGCTTCTCTAGGATCACTAATTATAGGCTCAATGTCCTTTGTTTATGGCTAGAAACCAAATATGAGTGAGTACATCCCATGTTCCTCTTTTTGTGTCTGGCTTACCTCACTCAGGATTGTGTTTTCTATTTCCATCCATTTGCATGCAAAATTCAAGAAGTCCTTGTTTTTTATTGCTGAGTAGTACTCTAATATGTATATATTCCATACTTTCTTCATCCATTCTTCCATTGAAGGGCATCTAGGTTGTTTCCAGGTTCTGGCTATCACAAACAATGCTGCTATGAACATCGTAGAGCATATACTTTTGTTGTATGATAAGGCCTCTCTTGGGTATATTCCCAAGAGTGGTATTGCTGGGTCCAGGGGTAAGTTGGAAGACCCTGACATTAACCCACAAACCTATGAACACCTGATTTTCGATAAAGGAGTTAAAAGTATACAACGGAAAAAAGAGAGCATCTTCAACAATTTGTGCTGGCAAAACTGGATGTCAACCTGTAGAAGAATGAAAATAGATCCATATCTATCACCATGCACAAAACTCAAGTCCAAATGGATTAAAGACCTCAATATCAGTCCGAACACACGGAACCTGATAGAAGAGAAAGTGGGAAGTACTCTACAACACATGGGCACAGGAGACCACTTCTTACGTATAACCCCAGCTGCACAGACATTAAGGACCTCATTGAATAAATGGGACCTCCTGAGACTGAGAAGCTTCTGTAAAGCAAAGGACACTGTCGCTAAGACACAAAGGCAACCCACTAACTGGGAGAAGATCTTCACCAACCCCGCAACTGACAAAGGTCTGATCTCCAAAATATATAAATATCTCAGGAAACTAGACCATAAAAGGCTAACCAACCCAATTATAAAATGGGGCATTGAGCTGAACAGAGAATTCTCAACAGAAGAACTTCAAATGGCCAAAAGACACTTAAGGTCATGCTCAACTTCCTTAGCGATCAGGGAAATGCAAATCAAGACAACTTTAAGATACCATCTTACACCTGTCAGAATGGCTAAAATAAAAAACACCAATGATAGCCTTTGTTGGAGAGGCTGTGGAGAAAGGGGTACACTCATCCATTGCTGGTGGGAATGCAATCTTGTGCAACCACTTTGGAAAGCAGTGTGGCGGTTTCTCCAAGATATTTTTTTAAAGGCAGCATGAAATTTTTCAAGTATACTATGAGATGACAAAATCATATGCATTAGTAATTTTGTACAAATTGATGCAACCTCTTAGGAAAGCAATCCAGCAACATGTATCGTATGCTTTATACATATCTATAATATTTAATTCAATACTTCCATTCCAGAAATATGTCTTTAAAAAGAGATTAGTTATAAACATTCATCACAAAATTATTTGTAATTGAAAAAAGGTTGAAAGAGCTTAAATGTCAACAAAGAGGTTTGATTACACATATCCTTTTATTTTTAGCTACAAATGAAATCTGAATCTGAATGTTATATCATGAAAATTTCTCCTCACAAAAGAACAGCTCAAAGTAGAACACTAAATTGCCTATGGTATCAGAAGTGAATACACTGAGATATATTTTAGATAATAATATATTCTAAGGGTGGAATTTCACAGTACATGATAGATTGCAGTAGCTGAAATCCTGACAGTCTTTGACCCTAGATTTCACTAGAGTTTCATACTTTAACCCCACGACCCTGGCAGTTATATACTAGTCAGAGAACGGCATGACAGATGAAGCTCTCCCAGAGGCACCACCATATTCATGCAAGTTCAGAAAGCTGCCAAACAGATGGTCAGAACTGGCAATGCACCTACCCAAATCAACGCGAACGTTCTTAACCTATACTTTGGATCTGCGACTTTAGGAGATGCAGAAGTAAACCTTTACCTACATAATGGTAATGAACATTTCTCCCTGATGTATTCAGGTCATCATCATCATTATCACCAGCATCACCTCTGTCATTGTCTACATTTTAGTGAGAAATAAAATTGTACGTTCATCATTATTATAAAGCAAGTGAAAAAATAGCTATTTGGGGAATGGAATTTTGTTGTCATGAGAAATGATATAATAAAATCATATTGGCTGCTCTGATCAGCTGAAAAAATAAAAGGTGAACTTTTCATAAAGGCAATTGGGATTTGAGGTTTCCTTTTACAAGAATTATGGTCTCTTTTCTATACAGACTTGTCCTATAGACTGACCTTTCTAACTGGTTGATTAAAAACAAAATGGCAGAGTTGAGGTAAATGGTTTCTGCGATTCTTTCAACTTGCTAGCCCATCTGCCATAACATTACAACAGTGTTATCTAAGCATTAATATTTACTGCTCATAGTAGGAACTCACTTTTTGTCCCAAAACAATATATCTATTTTTCCAAAGACATTGACATAAAAACTACTCAACATATTTTCTAAAATGCTAAAATACTATCCACAAATCAAAGTTTAGACCTCAGGAGGTGCCTTGCCTGTTCATTTTTGATTTCTTCTGTTTCAAGTGTCAGTTCAAAGGTGACTTTGCAGGGCGTGGGGTACATTTCTTGATCATTTCATCATTGTACGGTCACGGTGATGCTAGGGACATGTGGGTTGCAGTTGCTCCTTATTCATTTCACACAGCACTGAGTTCCTGCTGGGAATGATGCAGGAGCTGGAGGACATTGACAACCAGAACTCAGTTGGTTCTGTTAGTTTCCTGCTTTCAACACTTCCTCAATGTTTGTAGACTTACAGCCTTCACCATTAGAAGGACAATACCTCAAATTCCAGGTCTGTCAGTTCACTGGCTGTTTAAGAGTTATGTCCTTCAGTGCCTCTGATCACTGCAGCCCAACATCTGGACAAACATTTTCATACAAAGGTATAGCTGATATGTAAGTGACTAAGCATCACCTCTTAAATTATTTTCACTGTCAACCATTATTTCAGCTTTGAAGGGACCAATACACTTGGAAAATCTTACATAAACTATTTGCTTGGCATTTCACAGGATCATCGATCCCAATCTAGTCCTGTGAGTTCAAGGAATTCCCTTTCCTCTTTCTGGAATAGGCAGAAATTTTAATAAAATGGAAACCCATCTTCCATCTCTGCAAGGGGTATGCATCAAGAACCTAGTGATCGGAGAGTGGGTGCAAAACAAGATCCAAAGGGAAGCTCTGTGTTCAGCTTCGGAAATGTTCAGCTCCAGAATCCTGTGAGAGTACAGTGGGAATGTTGGGAGCACTATGCAGGGCTTAGAAGTCCAGCTGGGGCCATTGTGGAGCACGGCTTGTGAAAGTGCTGGTTAATGGAGACATTTAGAAAAAAAGCATGCAAAGAGAAAAGCATGAAGGGCAGAGAGAGAATTCATCATTCAGCTGCGAGTTTGCAGAGGGAAACAAAGTACAGTGGAGAAAGGGGATAAAGGAGTTTAAAAGAGATAGTAATTCTATTCAAAGTAATTCAATTAATTGTGCTATTGTTGTGAAGTCAAGTAAAACAGACTGGAAAGTTTTCTTCAGTTCTGTTATAGAAATATTAACACAATGTGTGGTATAAAGCTACTATTAATTTTTTCACATGGTGATTCTCTTTCCTAAAATGTATCTCCCTCCCTTTGCCATATTTATAAATAAAGTCTTCCTGTCCTGCCTACTCAAATAATATGGTTGATCTGGAAGATGCTTAATGCAAAAATCCATTCCAGCTCCTGGCTACATTTGTTTGGGACAGGATAAGCTTTCACTTTAGACTATGAACCAAAGAAATGTAAACTATCTGTTATAGGTGAAGAAATTCCCTAGCTAAGTTGGTCAAAATCTTAACTGAATAAAAGCAAACCATGAAAGAATTGGCTGTGCCTCTCTCTACTTCAGCTGGACCATATGAAAAGAAAGCTTTACTCATCAGAAGACTGTGTGACCACATACAGTCTTAGTCACCATTCTATTGCTGTGACTTAATGACTTGACATGTTCATGGCAACTCTTTTTTTTTTTTTTTTGAAACCATTTAATTGTGGCTGGCCTACATTCCAGAGGTTTAGTCCATTATCATCATGGCAGGGATGGTGCGGGAGAGGTTACTGAGAGTTCTAAATCCAAGCCAGCAGGCCGGAAAGGAGTGACAACGACCTGGCCTGGGCTCTGGAAATCTCCAAGTCTACCACCGAATGACACACTTCCTCCAGCAAGGTCACACCTATTCTAACAAGGCCACACCTCCTCTTCCCTGGCAAGTAGTACTCTTCTGTAATGACCAAGCATTCAAATATATGAGCTTACGTGGGTCGATCCTGTTAAAACCACCATGATGACCTTTTTAGTACATTTTATCCACATTTGAGCCTCCTTCTGGTTTTAGTTTCTGTAAACCATACTGTTTTAACAAGTCTTTCTTTTACTCCCACTAGTTCAAGTTAGATTTTGCTATCGGAAAATATTATCTATTATCTTTACTAAATAAAAGTATTGATGATGCTATGATAGGTAATGCATTATATAAAAGGTACAAACTACTTTATCTCTTTTAACCATCATGATAATTTTGCTCCTAAATCCATATTATAAGTGGAAAACTCAAGAAAGCAGCAGTTAAGTACCTTGTCTGAGCACACACACATACACATGCACACACACACACACACACACACACACACACACACACACACACACTGGATAGCTAAGCATGACATAACACATTCACTCTATTGGTATTGATGCCCCAGCCACCACACCATGCAACCACTACAAAGAAAATCTTAAATACTTGATGTTCACACCTGTAATGAATAAATGAAAGAAGGTTAACACATTCACTCTATACCATAAAATCTGTAGGTATTTTTTAATGAAGTCATTAATGTTGATATTTTAATATTGAAATTAACGTTTAAATGCATTTTACCAGGTCATGACATTTTATGCAGCTGTTTGTGACATACTCTACAATATAATAAGAGGACTAAAGAGCATAAATACATATCTATTAGGAAAAAAGTTTCTGCTCTTGGCTCAATGTTGGATTCCATGGGTGTGATAATGGAACTTGGGCTAAGGATATCTAGGAGAATTCAGGTGATTCAAGAAAACCTGAAACAATCTGCCTCTTCAAAGTTCTCCATATGCTACTTCCTCCTGTCAAGACTTCCTTTCCAGCTCCACATTCCTAGGGATGACTCAGTTTTGATGTAACCTACATCAGAAGGACATTCTCTATTAGACTATAAAGACGTCATAAAAGTAATGTCTAAACTACTGGGCTCTGAAGATATAGGTGCAAAAGGTATCCAATAGGTACATTAAGTGTAGTCTCATGGTTGATTATGGCTTTCACTTTTTGATCAGAAAACTTACATAGAAAAATCAGCCCCATGAGTGTCAGTCATTTCATCCTTAGCCTTACTGTTTTTCTTAAGCAGCATGAGATTTATTTTCTAGAACAGTGACCTGCATATGTTCTATCACCTTTTCTCTTGGCAAAGCTATTTATTATTCTGTTTTTTCCCACATCTGCATGTTGAAATGTTGAGCAAAATAAACAGAGCCCAATAGTTATAATAGATTCTTAAGTAAAAACAGGATAGATTGAGTCTCCTTCCCAGTTGTGCAGAATTAGAGACATTTCCTAACATTTTTATTTTTTTCCCTATTTCACAATTGGGATGAACATGATCAATTCAGACAGAACATGGTAACCCATAAACTTATTTGATGGTTCCAAGCCTTAATATTGCCTTGTTTATTTAATCATCCACAATTATTTTTTTGGTTTCTTGCCATGGGCCAGACCCTGAGATAGTAAAACAAAACCTGACTCTACCTTCATATAAATATAAGTTGCTAAGACAGATAGACATTAGTCTTATAAGTAAGAACAAAGATGAATTTGAGAGATGCTGCTGAGATCTATGGTAGGAAGATTTAGCCTGTTAGAACGATAGTTTTGAAATTATATTAGAATAACTTGTGGCTGAGAACCAAGAGAGAAACCATAGTAAATACCTATTACTTTGCTATCCTGGTATTAATCACACTTTTTAGATCTCCATATGTTTGAGACATGTCTCTTCCTTTGTTAGTTTTGTCTGTAGGGTTATTGATGGGGAATTTTAGAAAAAAAATCACACTATGATTTAATGCTCTGGTCATAACTAGCCAGCAAAGAGGTGAGTGTCTCTGTTAACTCAGTTAAGTTGGGTCAATTTAAGTTATCCCCACAGAATGTGTAATATGTTTAAACATGACAGCTAGACTGTCTTATACTGAAGTTCTGTAATGCAGTTGTTATAAACTCACTGTGTGTGTGTGTGTGTGTGTGTGTGTGTGTGTGTGTGTGTGTGTGTAGTAATGTGATGTGGAAGTTTAGAAATGGAGACAGTAGGGGTCAAGTAAACATACACCGAGACTCCAAGTGGTGGGTGATATATGATTGCATTGCATGTTTGGATTCTATGCATCTGAACAATATCCACACTTTGAAATTCATGAGCTTATTAAAATTGGCATTTCTGTTGCATATTATCAAAGAAAAGCATCTTAAAAAACACTTTAACATTAATATAGATGTGAAGTGGGGAAGGCAGACCCAGGGCAGTGGAAGCAAAGGGTGACAATGAGTTAAAGCGATTGGGTGGCGTATATTGTCTATCTTTCCAATAACTGACTATACAAATGAGGCTAAGGACTAGGTATGATGTAGCATGTGAGTGGCAGCAGGTGCCCCATAAACACATTATCCTAGTAGTGAGATTTGTCCTCCCAAAGTCACTGTTCATAAGGGATGAGCTGTGGCTTCCTTTGCTTTTGCTTGTGTGACTTTATAGTTAATTTTAATGAAGAGGACACAAGAGCAGAGCATTTATGAATGCAATTGGGAAGATTATCACTCATGCTTTGTTGCATGACGAGCCGACCTGAAGCTGAGTGCCACGGTGGCGGTAATGATAATGATTATCATTATTTTAGTTCTTGATTATGCTGATCAGTAATTTTGTTCTGCATTCAGCCAGATGATTCTTCCAGTCTGGACTAGTCTCACTCATAAGCCACCACTCATGACAGGTCAGCTGATGGTTTTCTTGAGCTGAAGAGCATCACTTGGGCACAATTCATGTGCAGCAGTTCACTCACTCCTGACAAGGGGATGAGGCAAATCGGCCGAGCCATTTAGCATGTAGTAAGTTTGTCAAAGTTTGTCATATACAGGATTCGGAGAAAAACAAGAGACCACATTCAAGTATAAAAACACTTCTCAGGTCCTGCTCTGAGTTTCATAGGCACTTACAACCAAAGCAAGTCATATGCCCAAGCCTGGTACTGATCTAGACGCTAAGGGGCAATGCCAATGTAGGTATTCAAGGAGGCATGGGTGGGCATTATTGGAGGAGATGTAATGTTACTGTAAACATGACACACTCCCACGACTCCTGGAACAGTTTTTGGCATGTCATAATGCCTATTACAGTCATAATGCCTATGACTGATGCTGCTGTTTGTGCTTCACACCATTGTTACAAGATGAACTCACCCACATCCTCCCTGTCTTGCCAGTACAACACAGGATGCTAGGAGACATCATTATAATGCTTCAAGGCTCAAGCTATATGGTTCAATCATTGTGCACTGATCATGGTTCTGCATTCCTCTCTCCTCCTTTGTCCCAATAAATTGCAATGTTTAATCTTGATTGTCCACCTGATTAGATTGAGACACACCTAGAGTATTGGGAAGGCAACCTCTGGGTGTATCTGTGAAATTGTTTTATGAGATGATTGCTAATGGTAGAAGTATACCCTGAGCCTGAGGACACAATCTTGCTATCTGGAGGGACAAAGGACACAAGGCAAGGAGAAAGCAAGTGAACAAGGACATTCTCTGCTTCCTGGTAATCATGGTGTGAGCTGCTTTGCTCCACCATCTCTCCCCAGGCCCCAACAACAATGAGCAAAGGAAATTCTTCCTCCTTAAGGTTATTTACTTCAGATAGCTTGTCAAAAATCAAAAAGGCCTCTATACTGTTGCATGGATCATCTCACCTCCACACACACTGACCTTTCTCTTTCTGTTAGTTGCTATAGCGCCTTTTAATTCTCTGAAATGACATTCAAACATTTCATTCTTCACAAATGACCCTGCCATTTCTTTTTCCTAGCTTGGCCACATAGCTTCTCTAAGAAACTTCTCTTATCTCTATTTTGGGACTTCCTATATTGTGCTAAAATCTCCAAGATCCCAGTATGTGTGTGGATTATACTCTCTTTGGTACAAGGTCATATCTGTACCTGGATCACATAATACTTGGTACACAATTATAAGTTCCATAAATGTTTATCATTACAGACACTCTCAAGGTCTTGAGTAGACTGTGTTTTCACAGTGCTGTTCTAGAAATCATGGTCTTTGCCTAATGCCATTAATGATGTCAGGGACTATTGAGACTAAAGCTTTGAGATCATATTTGGACCAGTCTGAATGATGAGGGTGCCTGCGCTCTGGACAAACCGCCCTCACAGTCTCTCAAGTCATATGGAGAGTGGGTAGTCTCAGGAAAGACCATAAGTTCATCTACAAATTCACAGATGTGCTTGAAGACATAACAGTACTCCCCCATCCCTTCTCTGACCATCAGTCCTTGTCTGCCCAATGCCCACTGCCCTTTCGGGAAATGTGAACACACATGAAACTGGTAAAGAATAGATAGCCTGCTTTCAACATATGGAATTATCTGAATGGCTAATCCCCGGGAGTACAGCAACAGTGTGGCTCAGAGATAACACTCAGCTCTAGTTAGATCTGATTCTAAATCATGGGTCCACCCAGTGCTTACTACATAGACTTAGCTTGAGTTGAGATTGACAGTCAATACCCACTCTCCTGGATTGAATACTTTCTTAGTGTTCTTTCATGGATGTCATAAGCTTCACTTGGTCTCTTGACTCTACCTTCAGAACCCATGTCAGGTGCTTTCTTCTGCCTCTTATAGAAATTTGGACATCAGAGAGTGAAAATTTCCATATGGTTTTCATTCTCCTGACACCAAAAGGTTTGATTTGGACTTTAACAGACTTTTAGAAATTAATCTTTGCCAGATGTATGAATTTGGAATAAATGCAAAAGCAAAGATTAGGAAGTCGGATGTAAATATGTTGCCACTTACAAATTTTGTCCCAGAACAGAGCAGTGCCTTCTGCATTCACTATGGAGAATTCTTGTTAATTTTTTGTGATCTTGCCAAATTGCATTAGTCTCTGCATTTGTATCTTCTCTGCATATGGGATTGGCTGCCTTCTCCCTCTCTGCCTAAGTCCTCTGCCAGTGTTCTGTATGCAGCTAACGAAATGAATTCTCCTCTTCTCTCGGAGTAGCACTGCATGGTGCTGAACACACTGTGCCCTTCCTGCTTCACCACAAAACACATCTGTCTTCCTGGATATTCCTCATAAGATAAAGAAGGAAAGTGTTGCTCTGGGCTCCGTTTTGTGTTATAATGGTCCAGGGGTGGGCAATGGAGTAGGAAGCTTCATGTGTGCAGAGCCCTGGAGCCCTCAGATATACCATGCTCTATCTCGCAAACCACATGAGCATCACGCCTTGTTATATGTTCTAATATTCTCTCACAGCATATTAATGTCTAGAATTTTATTCTACTTTTTGTTGTTATTTATTACTATTTTCTTTATTATTTCTAGAATAAAATCCAAAGACTATTTACATTTTAATTGCTCATGACAGACTTCTGCCATGGCATTTTTCTCAGGACTTCAAAGTTACATTCATATTTTTATGGAGGCAGCAAATCACTTGGCCTTTTAAATGAGCTCTTCCCACCAATAAAAAGTGGGAATTCTCAGAGACCTGTGCTTTGGAGAGTGATACTTGGGATCTTTATGATCCAGACAGTGAACAGCATGAGAACAACACTAAGTCTGATGACCTCTATGACCTTGGCATTGCCAACCACAGGGCCTGGATATGCCCAGGAGGGGCAAAGAAAACTATTTTCCCAATTAGAGCATGTTCCTTCCCTATGCACAGTGCACTAGGCATGGGAAAGTGCCCCATGTCATTCTGCAAGTAATCTAAGACGTATTGATCCTGGTGGCCACAATGAGCTCTATTTTACATATGAAAAAAAACAGGTCCAGTGGAGTCTGGAGCTCAGAGAGAATTAGTAACATGCTCACATTCAGAAAAGACCCAGACTGGAGATCACAAATTTGAACCCTAGACTCTAGGTGAAATCCCATGTCATTCCAAATAAAAATTGATTGAAATCAATAAATGAAAGACTATGGCACAATTTCATATCCAAGACATTTCTATTGTCAGCTATACAGGGCTTCATGCTAGCCTGAGGAGACACCATCCAGTCATGGGAGGTAGGAGAGACGTACAATGTCATTTGTTTCCTAAAAGCTCGGTGACACCCACACTTTATTTTCTCACTAAAAATATTTTGCATTGTGAACTGGTTAGTGCCAGTCACTCACTGGGAGCACAAGGGTGTATGGATCCTAGTAGCAGTCCCGAGGAAGACTAGCATTTAGAGGAAAAAAGTAGGAAGCATCAAAAGTTGCCATTTACCAAGCTCCCACTGATTGTCAAAGATCCTGCTGGCTCTTACAGCCACTAGGATGCAAGCCCTGTTTTTAATCACACAAATGCATTTCAATAATTTTGACCTACCACACAACAATGTAAATACCAGATGAATTATCATTTAATGGGACTGTGCACACTAAAGACATTGATAAACAGATGAGCCAACGTGTGGAAGAAGACACATAACACAGAGGTGCACACTCTAAGAGTCTGAAGTTGGTCCAGTCTGAATCCTGGATGATGAGCCCTATTGGCTCATCACATTGGGAGTGACCAGTTTCTATTCCATGTCCTACAACCGTCCTTTGGTCACCTTGAATTGTTTATAAGCAAAATACATCAGGTTTCTTCAAGGTCAAGGCCTATGTTTAGTGGTACTCTATCATTTCTTATGGGAGAATCTGTATTACTATTTGAGTTACTTTTCTAAATTTTTGTCAAGAAGCATGAGAAATGATGTTCATTTGCAATCTCATTTAATTTTGCTTGATGAGAGTTGGGTGTTATGCCAATGCTTAGTTTACGGGTGTCATTTGTTCCAGCTTGCAGGTGTGAGAACTGAGAACCATGTTCATCAAGTCACAGCCCATTGCACGGCGAAACTGAAATCACAACTCTATTCAGTCTGACACCCAGTAGAGAGCCCAGCCATGAAGTTTTGAGAACAGAAGAAATCTACTTTCCTAATACCTGTGGGATTCACAGAGCACTTGAAGTCTTCCCACCAACATTTTCAGAACTTAGATGAGGCTCAGAAGAAATTAGAGTGTAATGCAGCCGACTGTCTCTGTATTACATTTTGTAACGTCACAGGGAATGGAGTCCAGGGCTTCCACACAGAAAACTCTAGGTATTTGGTGATTCAGTTCCTTTGCCAAAGAGCTGCACTTTGATTCGCTCACTGTAGGATATTTGAGTTCTAGCACTGAAGAAAATGGGCACTCTGCTGACAGTCCAGTGGAGAGGACAAAGGTGAGGCAGGCCCTCCAAGAAGGTTCTAGTAATTCTGGATGATAAGGAAAGAGAACATTCCAATGTGAAGGTGTACTGAGTGACTAAAGAAACTTCCAGAAAAAAATAGGCCAGTAATAAAACAGAGGAATCACTCAGGGATCCAAGTAGCAGAATCTAGATTCTCCTGGGTTCAGGGGAAGCATAGCACAAGATATAATTTGTGAGATTGGATGCTTCCTTGTAAGGGGAAAGGAACCTTTGTAAATACTAAAGAGCAGGGGGAAGGGGAGGAACTGAAGTCAACAATGACAGGAAATGATGACTTGGATAGCCATGTCCTGGGGGCGGGGGTGTCTTCTGAACTCCTACCCATCTCAGGGGAGGAGCTGTTCTCACAGCCTCTCCATCCCTCCTAGTCAGCATCCTGTGGAATTGAAGGGCTAGTCGGTATATGTCAGTGATGATTTCAGCATTTGAACTTCCTAGCTAGTGAGTTTGGACAGGTGTACAGAAAGTCGATGGACTTGAGGTTTCCTTCTCAGCTCCAATAAACCCCGCATAATTGGCAGAAACTGATGCTCTGCCAACCAAGACTATGGGCACCATGTTGGCTCCTCCGTGGAGGGTGCTAGGCTATTGACTGTGTGACTCTGGTTCGCAGGGTGGTGATGGATGTCCACTTTAAATCAACTCTCTTGCTTTTTTCCCCTTTAATGTCCCTTTCTCCTCATGCAAATGTTAGAGCCTCTATCTGCAAACATTTGACTAAAACAAGAACCGGTAATTCTAATTTTAAGCCTTATTTACAGGATGAAGCAACATGGGTCAGAGTTATAGGACCATGGCGAAGGCTTTAAAATCTGATAGTTATACTGTGTGAGCTCAGCACTTTAGACTTGTATTTCCCAAAGTAAACATTACATGGCTCGTGAGACATACAGATGCTAATTTTAAATGAAATGTTCACGGGATGTATAAGCCCATCATAAACAAAACACTTCAGTAGAATTTAATATATCCATGCTGTTTAACAGCTTTAGTATCAAATTTTGTCATTGTGTTTGTCTTAGTCATTGTTCTATAGCTATGACGAGACACCATGACTCTGGCAACTCTTAAAAAAAACATTTCATTGGGGCTGGCTTGCAGATCAGATGTTTAATCTATGGTCACCAATGGTAGGAAGCCTGGTGGCATTCAGGCAGACATGGTGCTCAAGAAGCAGTTTGAGAGAAGAAGCATCATGATCCTCAGGCAGTAGGCAGACGCTAGACCTTGCTTGAGCATTTGAAATTCTAAAGTCTAACCACAAGTAACTCACTTCCTCCAACAATTGAACATCTACTCCAACAAGGCCACATCTCCTAATCCCTGTCACCTAGCACCACTTCTTAACAATCAAGCATTCAAATGTATGAGTCTATGAGGGCCATATTTATTCAAACTACCACAGTATCTCCAGTGTATCTAATGGCCATTGAATAATAATTCTCCCTTCACTTTGTGAATTGTGAAACCTTCTCCACAAAGGTTAGTGTGTGGAAGGCTTCTTTCCAGGAGTTATATCTATTGAAGGGTGTTTGGGATCATTTGGGCACTAACTTCACCAATGTATCAACTCACTGTTGAATTTATACTGGATTGGCTATTAGGAGGTGGGATCTTGTTGGGGAAAGTGCATCTTGCACATGTACCTTAGATGTATCTTGTCCTCAGTCCTTGACTTTCTCTCTGTCTTCTGGATGTCATGATGTCAATATCTTTCTTTAGCTACAGTCAACCTCCATGATGATCTATCTGCCCTGCCACAGGCCTAAAATTGGTATTGCTTGCTGGCCTAATGATAACAAATATTATTTAGATCATCACAAAGTATGTTCCTATATATTCCCAGAAATTCTCAGAGTAATCTATAGAGGTCTGCAGAATTTCCATCCCCCTCAATGAGGAGGTTTTGAGACTAAAACAGGGTCAAGTAGCTTCTCCACCTAGTCATTCTATGATGACACGGATGTCACTGACAACATAGTGTCTGATGACATCATACACTAAGATAAAATTGTGTCCCTCAGAACACGACCGTCCTTAGAGTTAGAGTTTACATAATCTGAAGTGAAGTCAGTACAATAAACCTTCATGCAACATCTATGGTTTTCTTCTGACAACAGGAAGCTTTGGAGCAAGAAGGGCTGGGGTTTTAAGATGGAAGTATAATTCAGACTGAGGTGTTTTATTATGGATTGCCAGCAAAGCCATCTGAAGCTTAAAAAGCGATGAGATAGGTTTCTCTTATAACCCTCTTACAGAATTAACCTCCATGATACCATGCTCTTAGACTTGTGGCCTCCACATCTGTGAGAGATTACATTATTATTGCTTAAGCTCTACTTTGTGGTATTGAAACAGTCTTGGTAAATTAGCACATCAGGATTCAGTGTCATGTGTATCTTGAAGCACATTGTTTACCATCCACTTACCAGCAAGCTGAGAATTAAAAATGGCACATGGATACAAGAACCCAAACTGCAGGTTTTTATACACACACACACATACACACACACACACGCACACACACACACACACACACACACACACACGCACACACACACACACACACCTAGGTTACTAAAGACTACTAGAAACTAATGGTTATATATAGTTCTTCAAGGACTGCTCTTAGCCCATCATGCAGCACCCATTCAGTTTTACTTTCTTCACAGTGCTAGTCAAATTGGCAGTGAACTTTCTGATCAGCTAAAAAAGAGGGTGAAAGGAGTCAAGCTATCATGTGCCAGGTACGGTGTTTACGACTTGCAGTTACAGTGGACCATTTCTTTCTAATGAACCGTCCTAATTTACAAATGCTTACTAAGATATCTGTGGTCTTTCAGCTGACATAAGCTATCAAAAAGAAATTTTAATTTTGAAAGAATAGCAGTCCACAACAGTTAAACTATACCACTGAGTTATAAGAGCATAAGGATAGATGTTGTTCCCAAAGGTTATCCCCTAAGTATACAAATAAAAGTAAGTTTCCAAATGCCTTCTCTAAGATTACAATAAAATATATTTTATCACTATGAAAAAGTTCCAGCAAATGAATTATGATTTATCATGTAATGGTTCTAATGAGCCAGGTTTTACCATTTCACAAAATTTTAGTGATTTTAGGAAATTCAATTTCCTGAGCTTGAGGGTATGAGTACTCTCAGTGTAAATCCTACCATAGATTCAGGATCCTGTACCTCGACAACAGAAGCCATAATGACATTGCTTTAAATATAATATCTTACCCTCTAAGTTCTCCAAGACACCCAAATGCATATATGATCAAGATCCTACTCACTGAGAATTAAAACCTAGCTCTGTCTTCATCATTTATACTGTCCTCTTGTCATTAGGAATCAATAGTAAATGAAAAGCAAAGTGGCAAAGGCTATACTAGTTACTTTTTCTTGAATCCTTTCAACATATTGTTTTAGGGTTCAGAGCCACCCCATTTTGACAACATTTGAAGTAGAGCCTAAGCAAGGCTAGTAGACATTTCAATGAATTTCTTGAGGATATCCTATTTTATCCAGGCTGTACATCTTGCAAGTAGAATCTATTTTATGTGTATTTTCAAAAAGCATGCTCCAAGACAAATAAGTAAAGTGTTGGTAGAAGCTGGCAGCTAGAGCAAAGAGACAAGCATACACATACACATGCTGACTTGGAGACTAAGTTGGTGTTTGGAGAACAGAGAAAAGAAACTGCATTGAAACAGGACTGGGCAGATCAAGACAAGTTCCTGAGGCTTTCTTTGTTGGTTTGCTAGGGTTGCTATGATGATACCCAACAAACCCAACCCTTTAAACAACAAGAGTGCATAATTCTATTTTTTCTACAGATCAGAAGTTCAAGGTGGAGGGCAGGGTGGGGTTGACCAGCAAAGAACTGCCTCCTTTCTGTTTCTCTCAAAGCCCGTTTCATTCATATATATATATCCCTGTATTTATTTGAACTATATTTATAGGGACACTAATAACACTGGATCACGGCCCATGCTGATGACCACATATTAGCCTACTTTTGTCTATTAAGAGTTTATCTTGAACAAGATCATATTCTGAGGTCCTAGGTGTTAAGATTATAAAACAACAATAAAGGGAGGATGAAGGAGAAGGAACCAAGAATAATACAACTCATAGGAATTGCTACTTCAAGGTTTAACAGTTATTTTATATCGAGTTATACAAAGGAGTGATGGGTGCCATTATGTAAATGAAGTTTCTGTCTTACCCAGTTCCATAGCTGTTCAGTCCCAAAGAAATAGACAGAGGCTTATAATAATTTTTGGTCTATTAGCTCAGAATTATTATTAAATGGTTCTTACAGCTTAAATTAAACCATAAGTCTTGTCTATGTTAGCCACATGGCTTGGTACCTTTTATCAGTGAGGCATTCTCATCTTGCTTCTTCTGTGTCTAGGTGGCAACTGACTCTGCCTTTTCTCTTCCTAGAATTCTCTTAGTCTGATTTCGCTTCCTATATTTCTGACTGGTTACTGGCATTTTATTAAACCAATATGAGTGACAAATCTTTATAGTGTATAAGAGCATTTCCCACAGCAAAGGAGTCAATGGAGGTCATGTGTTCCATATTGCTACTTGTGAAAGTAGGGCAGTGAAACCGTTGAGAACACCCCTAGGTAATAAATTTAGGAAGCAACTGCATTACTTAAGAAAATACCTGCGAAAGAAATTGATTTTAAAGTTTGGGTAATATCTACCAAAAGTGATGGTTACCACATTGATCTGATTGCCCTTCAGAGTGTAAAGAGAAGAAAACAGAATTCTGAAATAGAAAACACCTGGATCAAGTTCAGGTTTGCTATGAGTGCCAATTATGATATGTAAACCTGTTCTAGTTCATTAAATCTCCATAATGTTCCTTGGAATCCTTAACTATAAGGTAGGGTCATGATTTCTGCTCCCACTAGAATTCTTATAAATCAAATCACCACATTTCCTAGAAACTAAAGACTGTGGAAAACCATCAAGAAACAAACAAACAAAAAATGTTTCTCTCTTTTCCAGATTATTTACACTTAATTTAGAGATTTTTTTTTCACTAAAACAATAGCATATTCTTGGCTAGGATGTGGAGAAAGGGGAGCATTCCTCCACTGGTAGTGGGAGTGAAAACTGCTATAGTCATGTTGGAAATTGATATGGCAGTTTCTCAGAAAAAATGGGAATCAATCTACCAGTCTTGAGAGCACACCCAAAAGATGCTCAATAATACCACAAAAGCATTTGTTCAACTATTTTCATAGCAGCATTATTTGTGATAGCCAGAACCTGGAGACAACCTAGATGCCCCTCACCTGAAGAATGGATAAGGAAACTGTGGTACATTTACACAATGGAGTATTGCACAGCTGTTAAAAACAATCACCTCATGAAATTTTCAGCAAATAAATGGAACTAGAAAAAAATCATTCTGAGTAAGGTAACCCAGACCCAGAAAGACAAACATGGTATGTATTCACACATAAGTGAATGTTAGGAGTAAAGTATAGGATAACCAACCTACTGCAGAAACTAGCCATGATAAGCTAAATATGAACAGATCACCCAAAGGAAGTTCTTTACTTCCAACTATTATCACCTGCCAGTGTAGGACTCAGCCATTGATAAATTTAATAGAGGCCTGAGTCTCAGTAGTTTATCCTGAAGCAATTCCTGGTTGCAGGAAAAACCATAAACTAAGATTACCTGAGCACCACCCAAGAACAGACCTTCCAAAGAAAATGCCTAACATTCCAACCACTGTAGATAGAATCACCTGCCAGGACACATTCCCCAGGACACCCCTAGACAAATCTAAGCCAATTAGGGGTCCTGAACCTCAGAAACTCCACACCCCCACCTTTACTACTATAAAAACCCAGTTCTAAATGAGCTTGGTGCTCTCTGTTTATTCCAATATGTTGGATATGCAGAGAGACCCAGTTTACAAACTTACATAAAATAAAGGCTTTTTGCTTTTACATACAGGACTTGGTCTCCTTGTTGGTTTGGGGGGAACTTTGCAGATTTGGGCATAACACCTACAATTCACAATCTCAGAGAGGCTAGATAACAAAAAGGGCCCAAAGAGGGATGCATGGATATCTCTGGTAAGCTGAAATAGAAGAAATCTCCTGGATAAACAGGGCGCAGGGATGGGGGATGGGAGCTTGAGGGAATAGATTGGGCTGGTTGGATATACGAGGTGGTTGGGGTATTACTGAAGAGGAGAGTAATGAAAGAAACATGTTGATTGGTGTGTGTTTCAGGTTTAGGGAGACATCTGGTGCCAGGAAAACTCCCATGAATGCACAAGGATGATCCCAACTAAGACTCCTAGCAATAGGGAAGAGGGTATCTGAACTGATTATCTACTGTAATCAGATTGGTGATTGCCCTAATTGTCATCACAGAGCCTTTACCCAGTAACTGATGGGAGCAGATGCAGAGATTCCCAGCTATGCATTGGACTGAGCTCTGGGAATCCTTATGTAGCAAGGGAAGAGAGATTATACAAGCTGGGGGAGGGAGGGTCAAGGTCATGATGGAAGAACCCACAGAGACAGCTGACCTGAGTTCATGGGAGCACTTGGTCTCTGGAGCCTGTGTGGGACTAACTTAGGCCTTCTGCAAATGCATGAAAGCCAAATAGTTTTGTCTATTGTATGGCTCCTAACAGTGAGATCAGGACCTGTTTCTGGGCTTAGCTCATTTTAGAAACCTGCTTCCCATGCTGAACCTTGCTCAGCTGGGTCCTTCCTCAACTTGACATCCCATGCTTTGTTCAAGCCCATGGGAGGGCTTTCTGAATGGAGATGGAAGAGGAATGGTTGTGGGGGAGGGAACGGGAGAAAAGAAAGAGGGAAACTTGTGGTTGGTATGTAAAATGAATGAAAAAAGTTAATAAAATAAAGAGATATAGCAGCATGAATGTCAAGTTGAGGAAAGACCCAGCCAAGCAAGGTAATCCAGCATGGGGAGAGGACTTGTGCTCAACTGTGTTCATAGAAGCATTGTGTGTCATAGCCAGAACCTGAAAACAACCTAAATGCCCCTCTACCGAAGAATGGATAAGAAAATGTGGTACATTTATACAATGAAGTACTACACCGCAGAAAAAAATTATGACATCTTGAATTTTGTAGGAAACTGGATGGAGCTAGAAAACATCATTTTGAGTGAGGTAACCCAGACACAGAAAGACAACTATCACATATACTCACTCATAGGTGGTTTTTAAACATAAAACAAAGAAAACCAGCCTACAAATCACAATCCCAGAGAATTTAGATAACAATGAGGACACTAAGAGAGATTTACATAGATCTAATCTACATTGGAAGTAGAAAAAGACAAGATATCCTGAGTAAACTGGGAGCATGAGGATCTTGTGGGAGGGTTGAAGAGGAGGGGAGAGGCAGGGAGTGGAGCAGAGAAAAATGTAGAGCTCAATAAAAATCAATAAAAAATACCGAAAATAAATCAATGTATTTTCTGTGAAAGTAGATAAATAGATATAGCATATCACTAAGGATATTGAAAGGGGAAAATTTAAAAACAGTATCAGCACTCCAACCAGGAAAAAAGGAACAAATTTTATTTAGAACTCCCAGTCTCCACACCTAGTGGGATCCCTGAAGAATTTTCTACTAGGAAACCCACAGTCATCAGTTTCCTAAGATCCAGAGAGGGTAACAAAAACCAAAGAACAAAATCTGCCCAGCAAAGAAAAGACCAGATACCAACACCCTAGAATCACAATTACAACTCCAAAACCCAGATGCCGACATGCCAGAATAAAAAACAATCAGTCAACAATAAAAAGGACAATATGTCTCATCTGAGTCCAGTAATGCTACCACAGTAGCCTCTGAGTGTACCAATATAGATGAAGCGTAAGAAAAAAAAAACCCTCAAAATAGCCTTTCTGAAAAAGATAGAGCTACTTAAAGAGGAAATGAATAAATTTCTTAAGGAAATATATGAAAACACAAATATGTAGTGGAAGGAAATGAATAAACAGTTGAAGACCTGAAATAGAAACAAAAATAAAAAAAATCTAAGGGAAATTTTGAAGTGAAAAATTTAGGAAATCTAGCAGGAACATCAGAGCCATGCCTCACTAACAGAATACAAGAGATGGAAGAGAGTATCTCAGGCATTGAAGAGATGAAGGAAGAAATGAATATATCAGTAAATAAAATGTTAAATTTAAAATATTCCTGACACAAAAATCCCTGGAAGTTAGGGACACTATAAAAAGACCAAATCTAAGATTAATAGGAATAAAGGAAGAAAAACCCCAAGTAAAAGACACAGAAAATATTTTAAACAAAACCATAAAAGTAAATTTCCTAATCTGAAGGAGATGCCTATTGATATACAAGAAGTATACAGAACACCAAACAGACTGTACCAGAAAAGAAATCCTCTTTGTACATAATAATCAAAACTAAAGTACAGAACAAAGAAATAATATTAAGAACTTAAAAGAAAAAAGACCAAGCAATATATAAAGGCAGACCAATTAGAAAAATTCTGACTTCTCAAGGGAGATTCCAAAGCCAAACGACATTAACATATGTTCTACAAACTATAAAAGACCACAGATACCATCCCAGACTACCATACCCAGCAAAACTTTCAATTAAAGTAGATGAGGAAAATAAAATATTCAATGATAAAATCAAATTTAAACAACATCTATTTACAAATCCAAACCTACAGAAAGTTCTAGAAAGAAAGCTCCAACCTAAAGAGGATAACCACACTCAAGAAGACATAAGTATTAAATAATTTCAGATGAGCAAATCAAAACAGGGAATAAATACGTACCATCACAATCACCACCACCAACAACAATGAAATAATAAGAATCCAAAAACACTCCTCATTGATACCTCTTCACAGCAAGAGTATCAAGTCCCCAATAACATGACACAGACAAACAAAATGAATAAAAAAATGATCTACCCTGTTGCATTCCAAAAACACCTTAACTTCTAGGATAGACATCACCTTAGGAAAAAGGATGAAAAAAAATCAGAAATGAAAAGAGGGACATAACAATAGATATCAAGGAAATCTAGAAAACCATAAAGTCATACTTTAAAAACTTGTGATCTATCAAATTGGAAAACTAAAAGAAATGGATAGTTTTCTCCTTACATGCCACTTATCAAAGTTAAATCGAGATCAGACAAGCAGTTTAAACAGAGGTGTAACCTCTAGTGAAATAGATGTATAATTAAAAGTTCCCAACCAAAAAAGCCCAGGGCCAGATGGTTTAAGCACACAATTCTACCAGAATTTGAAAGAACAAATGATGCCAATACTTCTAAAATTATTCCACAAAGTAGAAACAGAAGAAACATTGTCTGATTCATTTTATGAGGCCAAAGATACCCTGATAGTGAAACCTCATAAAGTACCAACAAATTAAGATAGTTACAGATTTATTTCCCTTATGAACGTAAATGCGAAAATCCTCAATAAAACAGTTGTAAACCAAATCAAAGAGCACATTAAAAGACTATCCACGGTGATCATATAGGCTTTATTCCAGAGATACAAGGATGGTTATATAAATAAAAATCAACAAATGTAACCCATTATATAAGCAAACTGAAAGATAAAAATCACATGATCATCTCATTATGTGCAGAAAAAGCCTTTGCCAAATCCAATACCCCTTCATGATAAAAGTCCCAGGGAGATTAGGAATATAATATATATATATATATATATATATACATATATATATGTATATATATATATATATATATATATGCTAGTTTACATCAAGTCCAAAGCGAACATAAATTTAAATGGAGACAAACTCAACATGATTCCATTTAAATCAGTAACAAGACAAAGTTGTTCACTCTGTCCAGATATATTCAACTTAATACTCAAATTCTTAACTAGAGTATTAAAACAACTGGAGATTAAGGAAATGCAAATTGGAAAGGAGAAGTCAAAATATCATTTGTAGATGATATGGTAATACAAATAAGTGACCCTAACAATTCTATAGGGAACTCCTACTTCTGATTAATACTTTTAGGAAAGTAGTTAGATAGAAAATTAACTCCTCAAAATAAAATACCCATCCTATATACAAATGACAAAAAGGACTGAAAAACAAGTCAGAGAAACAATATCATTAACAAGAGTCTCCAACAAAAAGAATTATCTTGGGGTAAATCTAAACAAGCAAGTGAAAGACTTGTGTGATTAAAAGCTTTAAGACATTGAAGAAAGCAATTTAAGAAGATATCAGAAGACAGAAAGATCTCTCATGTACTTTTGTTGTATGATAGGGCCTCTCTTGGGTATATTCCCAATAGTGGTATTGCTGGATCCAGGGGTAGGTTGATCCCGAATTTCCTGAGAAACCGAAACACTGCTTTCCAGAGTGGTTGCACAAGTTTGCATTCCCACCTATCATACAACAAAAGTATATGCTCAACTATGTTCATGGCAGCATTGTTTGTAATAGCCAGAACCTGGAAACAACCTAGATGCCCTTCAACGGAAGAATGGATGAAGAAAGTATGGAATATATACATATTAGAGTATTACTCAGCAGTAAAAAACAAGGACTTCTTGAATTTTGCATGCAAATGGATGGAAATAGAAAACACTATCCTGAGTGAGGTAAGCCAGACCCAAAAAGAGGAACATGGGATGTACTCACTCATATTTGGTTTCTAGCCATAAATAAAGGACATTGAGCCTATAATTCATGTTCCTAGAGAAGCTAAATAAGGTGAATCCAAAGACAAACACATAGGCATCCTCAGGAATATTAACCTTCATCAGGCGATGAAAGGAGACAGAGACAGAGACCCACACGGGAGCACCGGACAGAAATCTCAAGGTCCAAATCAGGAGCAGAAGGAGACGGAGCACGAGCAAGGAACTCAGGACCACGAGGGGTGCACCCACACACTAAGACAATGGGGATGTTCTATTGGGATCTCACCAAGGCCAGCGGGCCTAGGTCTGAAAAAGCATGGGATAAATCCGGACTAGCTGAACATAGCGGACAATGAGGAATACTGAGAATTCAAGAACAATTGCAGTGGGTTTTTGATCCTACTGCACGTACTGGCTTTGTGGGAGCCTAGGCAGTTTGAATGCTCACCTTACGAGACCTGGATAGAGGTGGGCAGTCCTTGGGCTTCCCACAGGTCAGGGAACCCTGATTGCTCTTCGAGCAGATGAGGGGGGGGGGGGACTTGATCGGGGGAGGGGGAGGGAAATGGGAAGCGGTTGTGGGGACGAGGCAGAAATCCTTAATAAATAAATAAATTAAAAAAAAAAAAGAAAGAAAGAAAGATCTCTCATGCTCATGAGTCAATAGGGCTAATATAAAAAAAAATGTCCATTCTACCAAACGCAACATACAGATTCAATGAAATCACCATGAAAATTCCAACACAATTCTTTGCAGATCTTGAAAGGATAATTTTCAGCTTCATAAGGAAATACAACAAACCTAGGATACCTAAATAATCTCAAATAATAATGATCATCATCATCATCATCATCATCTGTTGGAAGTATCATCATCTCTGATCCTAAGTTGTACTACAGAGCTATAGCAATGGAAACAATGTAGAACGGGGACAAAAACAAATACATCAATCAATGTAATTAAATTGAAGTCACAGACATAAATTCACACATCTATCACACTTATGGACCCCTGATTTTGAATAAAGAAGCCAGAAATACTCACTGGCAAAACGACAGCATCTTCAACAAATATTGCTGGTCAAACTGGGTGGCTGCATGTAGAAATCTGCAAATAATTCCATATTTATTGTATTGAATAAAACTAAATTCTAAATGGATCAAAGACCTCAATGGAAAAGCAGATCCATTGAACCTGATAGAAGAGAGTGACGAATAGCCTTGAGCTAGTTTTAGAAAAGAGTTTCTGATGTGGAATTCCCCTCATATGTTTTATTACCATTGGTTAATCAAAAAGCTGCTTTGGCCTGTGTCAGGGTAGCATATAGTTAGGCTGGAAAACTAAACTGAAAGCAGGGAGAAAGAAGACAGAGTCAGACAGCTGCCATGTAGCCACCCAAGAAGCAAGATGTGAAGTAACAAACCATGAGCCTTGTGGTAAAATATAAAATAATAGAAATGGTTTAATTTAAGATGTAAGAGCTAGTTAAAAATATGCCTGAGCTATTGGCCAAACAGTGTTGTAACTAACATAGTTTTGTGTGATTATTCAGGTCTGCGTGGCCAAGAAATGAAAGCATAGTCTCCATTTACAACTTCGAAACAAAACACCATTAGCACAGTCACTAAGATCAACAATTAACAAATGGAACATCATGCAACTGAAAAGCATCTGTAAGGCAAAATACATCATTAAGACAGGAGCAGCCAACAGAATCATCCGTTAGAGGGCTAATATCCAAAATATATAAAGAAGTAAAGAAAACAAATAAGCCTGATTAAAAATGGGGTACAGATCTAAAGAAAATTCTCAAAGGAGGAAACTCGCCTATCTGAGAAAATAAGAAATGTTCAACATTCTCAGTCATCAGGGAAATGCAAATCAAAACAACTTTAAGATTTCATCTTATACCCGTGGGAATATCTAAGATCAATAAAACAAGTGACAGGCATGTTGGCAAGGATGTAAAGCAATTTGAACACTCATCCATTACTGATGGAAGTGTAAACTAGTACAACCACTATTGAAAACAGTGTGGTGGTTTCTCAGGAATATGGGCAATGTTCTATTTCCCCATCTAGCTATACCACTTTTGGGCATATACCCAAAGGAGACTTCATCCTATCACAGAGACAATGGCTCACCCATGTTCATTGCTGCTGTATTCATAATAGTCAGTAATTCAAAACAACCTAGATGTCCATCAACAGAAGTATGGGTAAAGGAAATATATGTATAATTGAATATTATTTAGCTATTAAAAATGAAATCATGAAAATTGTATGTAAATAGATGGAATAGAAAAAGTCATCCTAAGTGAAGTAATTCAGACCCCAAAAGACAAATATGTTATGTATTTACTTATATATGAATATTAATTTCTGTTAAGTCAATGATAACCAAGCTACAATGAGTAGGTCCATAAAGGTTAGGTGTAGATTAGGAAACTGGGTGAAGTAAGAGGTGCAAAGAGATCTCCCTAAGAAACAGAAATAGACAGATGGGAGGCAATCACAGCAGGAGGATCAGTTGAAGAGGGAGGGAGCATGAAGACAAGGGAGGGAAAATGAGGAGAGAAAACTAGAATTAAGGGCCATTTGATTGGGAACCTAATACAGCAGATGCTTCCTTGAATATACACATAGTATAAAGAAGATCTAAATAAAATCATCAAATGCTGGGAAGAAAAGAACCCCAACTGGCCATCTCTTAGCACCAATTGAAGCTTCCAATACCATGAATGGGTTACATCTAATTGAGTTTTGGGCCAAAGAAGTCTATGAGGACTTTCAAACAACCCAGGCTGTTGCCAAGACTATAGGTTACACTTCACAAACAGAAAGACCATGTTTTTGAAGATAATTCCTGTATAAGTTATTTAACATGGAAAGTTGAGCTGGTATCTACTAGAGCCTTCACCCCTACATTATAGTGACTTTGGTAAAGCAAGGTACTCTGAATGTGAGCAAAGGAGAAGAATAAACACCAACCCATTCACAAAATCTTTTGATTGATCTATAATGATGTCCTACCTACAAGATATGTTAGGACAAAGTTTGTCCTAGCATCCAACCAATATCTGATTTGTAGTAGACTTGGCCCACTACATGAGATGGAACCCATACACTACACTGCTTGGGTAATCAAGAGTCTGAGGTTAGATAACCCAGGGACCTATGGTAAAACCAAATACCACTGTATTCTACTTTAGTATTCTAAAAGACAATAGAATTAAAATGACTTCTTGACATTCTACTATTCTCAGAGATATCAGTTCTTTTCTCGGCCATCATGAGAAAAGTTTTATCCTACAGCAAAGGTAACAAATATGGAGAACCACAACCAGACCTTATGCAAAGAGTGAGAGACTTTTGAACACCAAGTCCTAAATAGGATGTCCTCATCAAATCTCTCCCCTTTCAGTTCAGGGAACCTAATGGAAGAGGAGTCAGAAAGAGAGTAAAAGCTGGAGAGGATGGAGGAAACCAAAAAACTCAGACCCTCTAAATCAACATAATTGATTCATTCCCATTTGAACTCACAGAGACTGAGGCAGCATGCATAAGGCTATACCAGTTGGGGTTGTAGAGCTGAAAGGGGTAAGTAGCCACATTCTGCCTACCCCTAACCTATAAGCAATCTCCAACAGATAACCACTTGTAGATGAAAATTCAGTTTTCCTCAGTTAGTCCCACTGGGGATACAAACTACTGCTGGATGCATGCCCCACAGTAGATGGCCAAATAGCAGATGAACTTAAAGTCATCTTTTGAGGTTGCCTCATAATTTTGTGTTGGATCTCCTCCCTTTTAAATTTTATATTATTAGTTTTTACTTTATTTAAATATTTTTCTCTACTTTTAACCTATAGGTTCTTTGTGTATATATTATGGCTTCTAGCTTAGTGTTTTTATGGGATTCCTGAGTGAGTGTGTTAATAAATGTGTCTTGGTTTCTTCTGCCTTCTCATGGCTTCTTTCCTTCTGTTTTTTTCCAACTATGGTGTTTTAGTTTTTGTTTTATCTTTTCATATGTATTATTATATTATATTTAATGTAAATATCCCACAGAAGCTGGCTTGCTTTCTAATGACAGACAGAAGGCGAGATGCTATAGTAAGAGGGGACACACAGGGAGGATCTGGGAGGAATAGAGTAAGGGGAAAGTGAATTCAGGATATATTATGTGAGGAAAAAATTTGTTTTCCATAAAAGTGGAAAATGCTATCAGCTGTATTCTTTCCACAGTCAGGGTTGCCACATTAATAGTATTCAGTGAAAAAAGATCAGTCTAATAGGCCATGCAGCCAAGAATTCATTTCCAAGGGAGCGAGAGATGATTAATTCGTTAATGGTTGAGTGTGTTCACTGGTTAATGAATTTTATGACTCGGTTATATTCTGTACCTGTCCAATAAGGTTTTGTCTCATGCATATTCACTTAATACAGATTTCCATTTAGTAAATTGCAGTTGATGAATATTTACTTAGCAGGGCTTCACTTTTCCACCTGAAATGTATTTAGTGTCCTTAAATGAATTTTTACTTTCAGTAGAAAGCAGCAAGAACTGAATTTGCAGTGTGCCATAAGCCTCTTTCAACAGCTACTGCTCCTTTCAAAAAGGGAAGGGCTGGAGAGAAGACTATGCAGTTAAGATAACTGCTTTTTCCCCCAGAGTTCAGAACCAGCACCCAAAGGGGACCTATCACAACTGCCTATAACTTTAGCTTCAAGGGACCAGAGACTCTCTTCTGGCCTCCGAGAATATCGCATACACATACTGATGAACAGTTGTAATTGGGATGTCTCCATCAAGTCCATCCCCTCAAAGCTCAGGGAACCTAGTGGGACAGAAGGCAGAAAGATTGTAAAAGCCCAAGCGGATGGAGGACACCAAGAAAATGAGACCTAAAATCAGCAGGACTGAAACACATATGAACTCACAGAGACTGTGGTGGCAGCAGAGGTGGGGAGGTCTGTGCCAAATGGGGTCCCAGCACTGAAGCAAGCAACACGTGTCCCCATCCCTAACCCAGAAGCTGTGTCTAATTGATAACCGCATGCAAATTAAAAATTAATGCTCCCCAACATAATTTCACAAGTGTGAGATACAAATCACACTTAAGGGCAGGCCCCAAGCCCAGCAGCAGATAACCAATACAAAACCAACTCACTGGCATCTTTGGACATTTTTTTTTTATTTTATAATGTTTTGTCAGGACAGTTTCGTTGGTGTTATTGTTTTGTTTTTGACATTACTTACTTATTTGATATTACTTGCTTATATTGTCATTTCTGGCTTTGTGTTTTTATGAGATTCCTGTGTGTATGAACTTTTGTGTCTCTTTGGATATACGTGTTTCTCATGCTTTGCTTTTCCTTTGATTCTTCTTTTTTCTGTTTATTTTTGCTTCATCCTATTATGGTTTGTTTGTTTTATTATCAGTCTTTTGATGACTGTTTGCTTTCTAATGAAAGAAAGAAAAGGTGTGGATTTGGATGAGAGGGGAGGGAGGGTAAGATCTTGGAGAAGCTGGGGAACAAGAAACTGTAATCAGAATATATTGCATGAAAAATCTATTTTTCAATAAGGGAAAAATAGAAAAAATTAAGATATTTTAATTATGTTTAAAAGGGGAAAGGCTCAGCTTCTGAAAGCAACGGTCTGTAAAAGTTAAAACTAAAACCAAAAGCAGTGCTAACGAATGAATTAGACAGCTCGGGGCTGTTTGAGAATTCATATCAGTTTATGAGGCACTGATAGGGGACCATTACATGAGCAGGCCCAACACACTGCTGTTTTAGAACCTTTAGACATATTCCCCAAGCTTTTCATGTACTTTGAAAAATTTGGACTTTGTATTATACTTAGTAGTAGTTAGCTTGTGTCATTCTTTTTTTTTCTTTTTTTTTTATTGAGAAAAGAAAAAAAAACAAATTTCCTCCTCCTCCCAGCCTCCCATTTCCCTCCCCCTCCTCCCACCCTTCTCCCCCTCCTCCCACCCTTCTCCCCCTCCCCCCACTCCTCTCCCCCTCCCTCTCCAGCCCAAAGAGCAGTCAGATTTCCCTGCCCTGTGGTAAGTCCTAGGTCCTCCCCCCTCCGTCCATTTCTAGGAAGGTGAACATCCAAACTGGCTAGGCTCCCACAAAGCCAGCACATTACCTAGCCATAAACAAGGGTCACGGAGTCTACAATTGGTGATCCCAAAGAAGCTATGTAAGAAGGTGAACCAAAGGAAAAGCATATAGTTGTCCTCTTGGCTATGGGAAGTAGACAAAATTGCCGGGGAGAAATTGAGCTTGTGTCATTCTAGAAACAGCCCTGGAGGTGGATTTCCCTCAAGTTGACCCAGGAACTCGGTGTAAAAACTGGAGCAATTGTGAGGCAAAGAAGTGGGTTTACCTTGGGAACCCTGATTGCTCTTTGGGCTGACAAGGGAGGGGGACTTGATCAGGGTGGGGGAGGGAAATGGGAGGCGGTGGCGGGGAGGAGACAGAAATCCTTAATAAATAAAAAAGAAGTGAAAAAAAGATGCTGAGAAGTAAAAAGAAAGCTTTTATGTTGAAAAAAAAAAGAAGTGGGTTTACCGTCAGGAGTCAAAATGGTGATCAGTAGAGTTAGTAAAGCTGTTGTATGCCAAGCACTTTAAACATGCTGCCTCTCCATGAGCAGCTACACCTTGACGAGGAAGCTGAAGTGGACAAGGTAGTTTCATATATCTGGGCTTCTTAAGTAACATTTTATACCAAAGACTAAATGCATAGAACAACAATAAAAACATTATGTACAGTTCTGGAAGGCGAGAAGTTCAAGTCATCAGAATATTTCCTGTCTTTTTATTTTTCTAATTTATATAGCCATCATCTTCTTAGTGTGTCCTCCCACATCCCAAAGGATAAGGCACTGCGTGGAAGCCTTTCTTCTATGAACACTAATATGTGATAATTACTTTCTAATGGGAGCCCTTTCAGTCCCGTCACATTGAAGATTAGATTGTAATGCGAGTTTGTGGAAAGCATGGCTTATACCAGAGTCAAGTAAAAATGACTGACTTCTAATGCCTACCACGTGATTGAATCAGTATCTATTACTGCTGCACAAGCCATCCTTTATGGTCAGGCTGAGACTTCTGGCCTGTTCCCTGTCCTGAACAGAAACAGCCACAGCTCTGATGCAAGATGCAAGAACCTGTCTCATTCTAAAAGGGATGTTCTTAGGTCAAATCTGGAGTCAAAATGTCAGAAAGACAAGAGAGAGCTTTTCCCCTGCATCTTGCTTTTTATTTGTTTGTTTTGTTTTTGTTTTTTTTTGTTTGTTTGTTTTTGAGGTGGGAAAGAGGTACGTCGTAAAAAAAAAAAAAAAAAAAAAAACCTGAAGTGTCATACTATGTCATGAAGGCAAGCCACTACCTTAAGGAATCCCATCATTGGTAATAACAACACATCACTCCATCACAGCCTGGGTACCACTTCACCATGTGACATAGTTATCTAGTCCAGGGACTCCGAAGCCCCATAAAGCTTAATATTGACATGAAATAATGGCATGGTCTTATTTTAAGGGAAAGAAGTGAACATATTAATCTATATCTGACAAGGCCATGTCAACAGAACAAAGCAACATCCTGCCCAAGCACAGTTAGGTGAACCAAACCAGTGAATGTATTTGTTTTACTTACAGAAGCATGGGTAAAGGCATTGCTTGTAGAAGCATCTAGACTCTGGCAAATGTGCCATCCCATTACTCATTCCTCTATGAGTAATGACTCATCAAAGCTGTATCAGTCAATTTCCCTGTAGAACATGAAAGCATCATCAAAACTTCTTGAATCCTGTCTCCCACAAACTGCTTGTTTATACCACCTTCATAAAGGTCATGGTGAATCTTGAACGTTTCATGAGCTATCTGAGTCTTGCAGCACCCTAAGAAGGAAAATATTCTATTTGGAGGGAATAACTGCACAGAGGTGTCTTATATCCCTCCACTCATCACCATCAAGACCTGTTATGTCTAGAGATACATTAAGAAATAATCTAGAGAATGAAAACAAGGCATGAAGACTTTTAGAAATGTCTAAGGATTTAAAAAGATCACTTTCATGAAAATAATTGAATGAAATGTGTTGTTCTTAATAGAATGGAATAATTCTCCAGAACAGAACAGCAACAAGAAGGGTACCCAGTGAATGCATTTTCAATTGCTAACAATTGCAAGGGACAATTAATTGGATTTTCCATTTGTTTAATGTTGTTCAAAGGATCTGTTCATATACCAGATTGATATAAAAAAAAATACATCCTAAAGAGTATTATTTGTGGACTAAAATTTGATTTGTATATGAAACCTACATTTATGGTAAGAAATAAAAACCCTTCAGCTAAATGAAGGCCAAAGACATAAAACAAAATACACTTGCCATACTATCTTCAAACCACAGAGGTTCATTATGTGCAGGGCTGCCAAGTTTCCACAGGCCATACTACATTTTCTTGGAAGTAAATAGTGAATATTCTCTATGAGGAGATACTTAAAACACGTAAGAGCTTTTAAGATCTATAATTTGGAACAAAGAAAAGGTGTGGGTAGTAAGACAGTGAAGACGGCAGGCCGACATATACAATATCAATAGCTATGGTTTTGATATTAGTGGGTGCCAGCAAGATAAAACTCCATGATATCATTTAATCCTCTCAAAAAGAAATCCAAAAATTAGTCAACTGTAATTATTTAATTGTAGAGACCTAACTTAGATTTCTTGAGAAAGTCATACATACACAACATGACACAGCTCTTCAGCTCCAGAGACAGGAAGCCAAGCACTTATCTATCTTACTCTAAATGTCAGTACACATAGGGAATGTGTATAACACTTGTGTATAGTCTTCATTTTAAAAAGGTTAACATGACTAAATACAGCTACACTTTTCTTCTAGCTTTCCAAGTCAGAATAAAAGCACTGGAAATACTTTAACATAATTCATATGCCACAAAGACCAAATTGTACCAAGCAAGAATGAGCATGAAGGCCTGGAGAGATTAACTAAATAGTTAAGAGAACTGGCTGCTCTTTCAAAGAACCAAGGTCAGCTTCCCAACAGCCACATGACAGCTAACAGACATTTGTAACTCCAGTTCCAGGGAATCCAATGTCCTCTTCTGGTCTCGATAAGCACTGTATGTAAATGTTGTAGACATGCATGCAAGCAAAATACTCATACACATAAAATACAATAAACAAATGCTAAAAAACTAAGACTTTGTTTAAGAATTGTCTTAACTATTTTATTCTTCTTTTTGAAAAGGAGCTTCTGGCAAAATCTACCACAACAGTTTTTGCTGTCAGGGACCCGAGGGTCAAGTTCAAGAGCAATTCTGGGAGTGAGATCAAAGAAGTTGACAAAACAATTTTTTTCTTGGTCCACAGGAACATATGAAGAAATACTAACTTAAGTCAAAGTTTCTGGATGGAGTTCCAAAATCTGCCCATTGGATGTCTTTGACAGGGTAAAAAGGTCATCATCATGTGGATATCGTGTTCACTTCTGGATGACAACTTAATGGGCAGGAGGGTGAAATGACTCAAAGAATTCTTCTTTTTTTTTTTTATTGAGAAAAGGAAGAAAAAAAAACAAGTTTCCACCTCCTCCCAGCCTCCCATTTCCCTCCCCCTCCTCCCACCCTTCTCCCCCTCCTCCCATTCTTCTCCCCCTCCTCCCACTCCTCTCCCCCTCCCTCTCCAGTCCAAAGAGCAGTCAGGGTAAGTCCTAGGTCTTCCCCCTTCTGTCCATATCTAGGAAGGTGAACATCCAAACTGGATAGGCTCCCACAAAGCCAGCACATTGCTTAGGATCAAACCCCCTGCCATTGTCCTTGGCTTCTCATCAGCCCTCTTTGTTCGCCGTGTTCAGAGAGTCCAGTTTTAACCCATGCTTTTTCAGTCACAGTCCAGCTGGCCTTGGTGAGCTCCCAGTAGATCAGCTCCACTGTCTCAATGGGTGGGTGCACCGCTCGTGGTCCCGACTTCCTTGCTCATGTTCTCCCTCCTTCTGCTCCTCATTGGACCTTGGGAGCTCAGTCCAGTGCTCCAGTGTGGGTCTCTGTCTCTATCTCCATCCATCACCAGATGAAGGTTCTATGATGATATGCAAGATATTCGTCAGTATATAGGCTAGGGTCATTTCCGGTTCCCTATCCTCAGCTGCCCAAGGAACTAACTGGGGACCTCAGCTTGGGCTCCTGGGAGCCACTCTAGGTTCAAGTCTCTTGCCAACCCAAAGGTGGCTCCCTTAACAAAGAATTGTGCTTCCGTGCTCCCCTATCCTACCTTCCTTTATCCCAATCTTCCTTTTTCCCCAAGTTGCCCCCATCCTCCCCTTCTCCCTTTTCTCTCCCCATCTCCCCTTACCCCCATCCCACCCCACCCCCAAGATCCCAATTTTCTCCCCGGCAATTTTGTCAACTTCCCATAGCCAAGAGGATAACTATATATTTTTCCTTTGGTTCACCTTCTTACTTAGCTTCTTTAGGATCACCAATTGTAGACTCTGTGACCCTTATTTATGGCTAGAAACCAATTATGAGTGAGTACATCCCATATTCATCTTTTTGGGTCTGGGTTACCTCACTCAGAATAGTGTTTTCTATTTCCATCCATTTGCATGCAAAATTTGAGAAGTCATTGTTTTTTACCGCAGCGTAGTACTCTAATGTGTAGATATTCCACACTTTCTTCATCCATTCTTCCATTGAGGGACATCTAGGTTGTTTCCAGGTTCTGGCTATTACAAATAATACTGCTATGAACATGGTTGAACAAATGCTCTTTTCATATGATAGGGCATCTCTTGGGTATATTCCCAGGAGTGGTATTGCTGGGTCCAGGGGTAGGTTGATCCCAAATTTCCTGAGAAATCGAAACACTGATTTCCAAAGTGGTTGCACACGATTGCATTCCCACCAGCAATGGATGAGGGTACCCCTTCCTCCACAGCCTCTCCAGCAAAGGCTATCATTGGAGATTTTTATTTTAGCCATTCTGACAGGTGTAAGATGATATCTCAAAGTTGTTTTGATTTGCATTTCCCTGATTGCTAAGGAGGTTGAGCATGACCTTAAGTGTCTTTTGGCCATTTGAACTTCTTCTGCTGAGAATTCTCTGTTCAGTTCAGTGCCCCATTTTTTAATTGGGTTAATTAGCATTTTAAAGTCTAGTTTCCAGAGTTCTCTATGTATTTTGGAGATCAGACCTTTGTCTGTTGCGGGGTTGGTGAAGATCTTCTCCCAGTCAGTAGGTTGCCTTTTTGTCTTGGTGACAGTGTCCTTTGCTTTACAGAAGCTTCTCAGTTTTAGTAGGTCCCATTTATTCAATGTTGCCCTTAATGTCTGTGCTGTTGGGGTTACACATAGGAAGCGATCTCCTGTGCCCATCTGCTGTAGGGTACTTCCCACTTTCTCTTCTATCAGGTTCAATGTGTTCTGACTGATATTGAGGTCTTTAATCCATTTGGACTTGAGTTTTGTGCATGGTGATAGATATGGGTCTATTTTCATTCTTCTACAGGTTGACATCCAGTTATGCCAGCACCATTTGTTGAAGATGCTTTCTTTCTTCCATTGTATACTTTTGGCTCCTTTATCAAAAATGAGGTGTGCATAGGTCTGTGGGTTAAAATTCGGGTCTTCTGTATGATTCCATTGGTCAACTTCTCTGTTTTTATGCCAGTACCACAGTTTTCATCACTGTAGCTCTGTAATGGAGTTTGAAGTCAGGGATGGTAATGCCTCCAGACAATCCTTTATTGTTTAGGATTGTTTTGGCTATCCTGGGTTTTTTGTTTTTCCATATAAATAGCATTGAGGCACTGAGCCCTTAGGAAGAATTTAAAAAAAAAATGGATCAGAGTGTTTTCTTTTGATAGGAAGGTTTCACACCCAACAGTGCAGGAACCTCAAGTCAGTCAAAATGTGAATGTATCATTGTTTTTAGTAGGATAGAAATTGTTAGGTACTTCAAAGACTGCTTCTAGGCAGACTAAGCTGCTCTATGACTCAAAAGCCATGCGTCCCACTGAGCCTGCACTCAACTACTTGGTGTATACCTCAACTTGATCACTCTCTAGGGCTGCGATCTCAGGTAGACACATGGAACTTCTGATGGCACAGCACGTGCAAGAGCCTAGGTGTCCACTGAGAGTCAGTGGCAAAATGGAGTAAGACATTTATCGAGAGGGTGATAGTACATGAAGGCTGCCTTAATAAAACACCATGACAGAGTGGTTTGGAAAAAAATAACTTATTTTCTCATAGTTTTAGAGTCTGAAAAATCAAAAATAAGGATTTTATTCAATGCAGTTGCCAGTGAGGGACTTCTCACAGGCTTGAAGGGTAAGGCTTGAATTGCCTTCTCATTATGTCTTGATGTAGACAAGTATCTACCTCTCTCTGTCTCTCTCTGTCTCACTGTCTCTCCGCCTCTCTCTCTCTCTCTCTCTCTCTCTCTCTCTCTCTCTCTCTCCCATGGACATATTAGTATAGAATTAGTATCCTATCTTTATGGCAGACTTTAAACTTAATTACCTCCTTGTTTTACTTTATTTTTGTTGTTATAACAAAACTGGTGAGATCCGTAACTTAACAAAGAATGGAATGGTGAATCAGCTTGTGCTTCTGAAGAATACCACCATGGTAAGAAAGTCAGTAATCGGCTTATGACTTCATGTGTGTCCTCATCTTATTCTAATCACACCAAATTCAAGTACACTTAACATATAAACTTAGGAATTAAGTCCCAGCTACAAACCTTGGTAGACATTCATCCTCTAGCACCGTTCTACAGAGTAGCAGTAAGGAGTACCAATATGATGTAATGGGATATAATTTAATACATAACATAGAGGGAAGAGAAACTAAAGGGAGATGGAGAGGCAGGGAGGATTTGAGTAGGAAAGATCTTTGGGGTATGGATGGGTACTCTTGAATAAGTCATCCACTCAGAGGACTCTCACTTCCCTGGGATGGAAGTGGAGTGCCCTGCTAGGCTCAGCCATCAAGCTTGAGCAGGAAGCAAAGTTTCAGTAAACATGATAATAGATTCTGGGGTTCAGTGGCTAGGGTCAGAAGCAAGTCGCTAGTCTGCAGCAGAGATCCACCAGAAGAAAATCAGTTTACAGCAGAGATTCGAGTAGCATATGTCTCTGGCTGTTCTCTATTGAAAAGGACATGAAAACCAAAGGGCATAGTTCAAAGTGCTCTAGGCAAGTGTCTGTGAGTTAAATTACATTTTAGGCTCAGTGCCCGACACACCTAGAGCACTTAATATATTAGCACCTATTAAATGTACTGCCCATACATTCTGATCTTTGGTGACATGGGAGCAGAACTCTCATTCCATATTCACCCCAGGTTTTGCCATTCATTGTCAACACTCATACTTCAATTAAATATACCATTGGTTTTACTGCTTCATAAAAGTCTTCCAAAGATAATCAGTGTGAGTGCTAGGAAAGGTTATTGCTCCATAAAAGGGATAAAAAGCTCAATTCTCCTCACTTGAAGTTGCTGACCATCATGTGAAACTATAGTTTTCAAGTTATTTATTTGTGTCTAGCAGAGTAGATGGACCTTAGACGCACAAAGACTCCGAGCCAGACTGAGAGGTTTAAGTCCTCAGTTCCAATGCCATGCTCTGCTTATCGTCACCAGTGGCCCTCAGCCAGTCCCTGTCTTATGAGGTTGGTCCTAGAGAGGGTTGCTGTGCTCTAGTTCCATGTTTTTACTGCTCTGGCATGTCTGCAAGGGTTGACACACTGGGGCTCTCTTCTTGGTTCTTATTCTTTGTAGCTAGTGGGTTTCCCTGTCAGTGAGTGTGCTTAGACGTGAGGAGGGAAAGTCCTGAGGCTGCTTATTTTCCTCCGCACCACCCAGGGTCATGATCAACAGCGCCACACCCACTAAGCCAGAGGCTGCTGAAACAGCACCTGTACCACTGCTTTAATTAACCCCAATTTTCACATTATCTTCTGTAGCTCTGCTGTAGCCCACCCATATCTTCGGAGTTCACTTCACTGATAAGCTCACTTTAAATGATCCTAATTGGAGTTTGCTGTTTTGCTTCTCGCCGCTCGCACTAGCACAGTGTTTCAAGTTAATAGAAGGAGAGGTGTTGATCGATCCCTGTGAGTCACACATGAAGAATCTCAGTCCTCTTTCCAAATGATAGCCCTTCAAGCTTGACCTCAGAGTTGAATATCTCAATTTCATCACCATCAGTTTGGAACTTCTGTAACAAAGATTTTGAAAATTATAATATGAATGCATTTCAAAAAGAATTCCCTCTGAAAAGGGTTTACTCCCAATATCCTACTCAAATTTTACATATACCTTCCATTCTGACTTTTTCAGTCCTCTAACAATCTTAAACAATCTTAAATGGCTTTCTGAGTATCTTTTAGGAAAGCACCCACCCTCTGCACATTCTTTTGGCATGACTGGGGTTCCCTAGGAGTTTCCTGAATAACACACCAATAAAGATTGATAGCCTTTAGCTTGTTCTTGGTTGACCCTGTTTGTCCCATGTGGAGATGTAATAATATCCTTAATATTATTTTAGTTTCATCTTAAATGGCTTTTTAAAAGCAAGAAAACAAAAGAAAAAGATGGTGTTAATAGTTGGGAGAGAGAAAAGAAGGCAAAGGGAGGAGGGAGAGGAAGAGATGTGTTGGCCGAGGCTGTTTGTTCCTTTCCCGGCCAGCCAGACCTGAAATAATAACACAGAAACTGTATTATGACAACACCGCTTGGCCTATTAGCTCACACTTCTTATTGGCTATCTCTTATATCTTAACCCATTTCTATTAATCTGTGTATCGCCACGTGGTTGTGGCCCACCACTATTCCAACAGGCATTTGTCATCTGTCTCCTGTGGAAGTTACATGACTTCTCTCTGACTCTGCCTACTATCTATATGTATCAGATTTCCCACCTGGCTATATTGTGTCCCAAAGCAGCTTCTTTATTAGTCAATAGTAATAAAACATATTCACAGCATAGAGAGGGGAATCCTACATCAGAGATGCTGTGGAATAATCCTTCTATATGCTGTGAAAATGTGCTGCTTTCATTGTTAATAAAAAACTGATTGGAAAATGGGTAGACAGGATTTTGGGGGAAGAGAAAATTCTGGGGAGAAGAAGAGAGTGAGATGAGACAGAGCAAGAAGGATGAGAAGTTCGTATATGAGATAAATGAGCCTTGGGACAGCAATAGATGAATAGAAATGGGTTAATTTAGGTTATAAGAGCAAGCTGAAAGCAAACCTAAGCTATAAACCAAGCATTTATAATTAATAATAAATCTTTTTGTGGTTATTTGGGAGCAGCTGCTAGGACACAGCGAAACTCTACCTACAGATAAATAAAGAGAGAGCAAATGAGCTAGTAAGATCAAGAAAGAACAGGCAAGCAGGGCCTGGTAACCACTCTTTGACCTACTTGGGAGGTTGAAACATGAGAATCACAGATTCAAGCCAACTTGGGAAGCTAAGTGACACTCAGACTCTCTATTTATGTATCTATCTATGTAACTATAAATGTATATGTATGTATGTATGTGTGTATCTATCTATCTATCTATCTATCTATTATCTATCTGTGTGTTTGTGTAAATCAGGGACAAAATGCTTGGTTAGCATGTATGAGGCATGAGTCCCTGGGTTCCGTCCTTACTGCCTCCAAAATAAATGAATAAATAAATTAATCAATAATAAAAATAGACAAGGAATCTAGAGCTGCCACACAAATCCACTTAAACATGCCCAGTTAATCATTTTCTGAATATTTTGTCTTTTTCATATGTAGAGTATTTTCACATAATATATTCTTATGCTCATATTTATCATTTATTTTCAACTCCTGTTATAAACACGTTCTTCCTGTTGCTTTTGAAGCAATAGGCCCTAAAGTCCACAGAACATACCATATTGTTTCTGTGGTACAAGTTGCTTAACCTCTTCTGATCATTTGACATATGTTGTTATTTGATTATTGCTTTAATTATTAAACCTGAACTATTATGCATGTTGGAATGGACATCTTTGAAGCAAGAGTTTCTGTTGTTCTTTGTTTGTATTTTCTCCCTTACATTTCACCTCAGCAGACTAAAGCACCAAAGTTATCATCATTCTCCTCTGCCAAACAATGTGTAAGAATTTCTATGTAACCACATCTTGGCCAGCAAGATATTGGCATTAGTGCAGACTTCATTAATGCCATGCTTCTCGTACTGCTGGCATCGTTTGACTGATGCCCTATCAGTTACACAAATGATCCTTGAGATTTTAACACAGAGGCATAAAATACTAGCCATTATGGTGTATTTTCTTCTAGAGACAAGATTTGCTCTTGATGTTATGCCAAGGGATCATGGTGCTTGTATATTATTCACCTTGTGTGTATGAGAGGATTTACGTATGTTTTTTAAAAATATTTATTTGTTTTATGTTTATGAGTGTTTAGCCTGGGTGTATAGAAGCATCCCACATGCACAAAGGGTAAACAGATGTGGCAGGAAGTCAGTTTCCCCAGAACTGCAGTTATAGATGGCTGTAAGCTGCTGTGTGAGTGCTGAAAATCAAACCCTGGTCCTCTGCAAGAACAGCAAGTTCTCTTAACTCCTGAGCCATCTCCCCAGGTCAACATACATTTTCAATACATATTTCAGTAGCTTTCCATATCACTTTTACATTATCACTGCAGCAGTAACTTGTGCAATCTTCACTCCGAAGTCTTTGCTGAGTTATGAGTTCCTTATCGGAGTTTTCTGGAAATGGAGTTGTTTTAACAGAAAAATGTACCTATCCTTGGGGATCTTGATCATGATTCTCAGTGGTTTCCTGGAGTATTTTTGACATTTAAATTTGAGATTGTTGTAGGAGGATGGCCCAATTAACAGATTCTTGCCAATGTTAAATATTTCATATTTTTAAATTTCCTGTGTATTTGACAAGTTGATGGGTAGAAGTCATTTAATTTTGTTATGATTACCTTTGAAATATTTCTGGAGCAACTGAACAGTTATCTCTATTTTTGCTCACTTTGCACAGAGTGTCTACATGTTTCCCTCCTTCCTATAGCTCAGAGTCTCCCCCATTGTCTTCACGGATCTCCTACAGTGCCTCCACAGCTCTTCACTTTTCCACTCTTCAAATCCAAGTAGAGAGACAATACAGGAAGAAATGGCAGGTGACAGGTAGTGTTCAAAGTGTGTTACATCCAATGTCTCAACATTGCATTGTTTAGAAACGTGACTAGTGACTTGGAGGCTTGCATTGGCTGAGAAGTGTAATCCATTTGTTGGTTACCTTTAGGGCACTTAAAAGATACAAGTCAAATCTACCATGAATCTATGAAAGTCCCCAAAAGTGCTTTGTAGAAATTGACCTGTATATTTTGAAAAACATACATCTTGAGACAATATAAGTCACATAGTAGAGAGAACTTTTCTCTAGAACATCTCTATGAAAGCTTAATCAAGCTTTTAAACTTCATTTTCTTGTCACTAACATATAGGCCTATAGAAAAAGGGCATAATCTATAAGAAAAAGTTTTATATTGTTTGGCATATGCTTGCTATTCAAGAAAACTTTGTACATGTTTTTAATCTCATACATGACCACTGTGTGACACCAAATTCAGCAGCCTCTCCAATAATTAGTTGTCTAACCTATTAAGTTAGTACTGGAAATGAAATGAACCATTCCTAGTCAGATTTTTGCTATTACAATGAAATACTTAAGATAAACTCACATAATAATAATGAAAAAATAAAGAAAATAACTAATGGAAAATGAGATGGGTTTCTTTAGCTCATAATTTATGATATTGAAGGGGTTAGTGAGACTATAAGCTTAGGACTTATGATGACCTTCTTCCTGGCAGAGTTCAATGATGTTATCTACTATCATTTGGCAAGTCTGGAGTGTGTGTGTGTGTGTGTGTGTGTGTGTGTGTGTACACATGTGTGCACCGGTGTCTTGGTGTAGGAAGTCCTTCTCTCTATGTGTTGCTTTTATTGGTTAATGAATAAAGAAACTGGCTTGGCCTATAACAAGGTAAAACTTAGTTAGCTGAGGAAAACTAAATTGAATGCTGGGAGAAGGAAGGTAGAAAAAAAGAGATGCTGGAACTTTAGCCTGTAAGTCACAGCCACGTGGCGATACACAGATTAATAGAAATGGGTTAAATTATTATGTAAGAATTGGCCAATAAGAAGCCAGAACTAATGGGCCAAGCAGTGATTTAATTAATACAGTTCAGTGTGGTTATTTTGGTTCTGGGTAGCTGGGACAAACAAGCAGCCTCCTACAACAGTGTCTGTCTTTCGTATAAAGTCACCAGGTCTTAATCATGGGTGCTCTTACCCAAGCATACCTAATTTTATTTGTCTTCCAAAGGCCACACCACTCACAGATTTATTTCCTACCCTCTCAAAGCCATTAGCTATGGTTTTGGTTTTAATCCCCATGATTTCAGAAAACTTGCAACACTCCTGCTACTTATGATAATTATGACCAAAGGAACCATCTTCAGTCTGAGTGAAACCCAGTCAGTGAACACAGGGAGTTCCCTCTCTTGCACCTACTCTCTACGTAGAGGTTCTTATATCTTTATGACTGCTGTGTTTCTGAACCTCAGATACCCACTGATGCTTGTTAATGACTATCTATAGCATAGCTCAAATGTGACATTTAAACAAATAAAGTTTTTGAAATAAAGGTTCATCAGCCATGGAAACACAACCCCTTCCACATCAAAACTCTTGTCATCCTATCTGTTCCTACACTCCCACATCCACAGAGAAATAACTCACAGGTTAAAGAGCAAATAGTCTTCATAGGCAGAGCAATCAATTTCAGAGTATTTTAATCAGTCATTGCTGCTGTTTCAGCTATGATTGTGTCAATGTCTTCCATATGAAAAGCCTATTGTCTCCAGTGTAGTAAAAACTCATAGCTTGACATCATTACATGTGCATTAAAGTGATGCAAGCCCAGGGAGCAGAGCACATAGAAAAGAGAATCAGTGTTGTAGACTGGGTGAACATTGACTTTTGTTCAAGACAGTCAAGCCTATGCCACTGTCTGGTTCCCTTCCTTCTAAGGAAACACTGTTCAAATTTAAGAAGATGCAACACTTAAAGATGTAAATTCTGTTCCCAAGAAAATTCACGCCCATAGTCCACTCCAAGTCCTTGTGCTGTTGAGTGCTCTGTGCTCAGGTTCAGAATCTCAGTTCCCTGAACATGTCTTTGTATACTTTTCTCCCACATCAATGGAAACTTTTGTGCTCAGTATTGGTCAAGGCATTATCTCTGTTTTGTGGGTTCTTCAGTCTGGATATGGTATGACTGCTTTACGAGAGAAGCATCTCCAGATATCACAGGCTTTATGCACAAAAGTGCTTTGAGCTACTGCCATTGGATCCACCCAGAGTTCAGGTGGCATTAGTGCTAGTGACCCTTATATGCACTAGTCATCATTTCTACATGGCTGAGGAACACAGGGCTTCTATTGCTGTGAATAGATACCATGACCACAGCAAGTCTTACAAAGGAAACCATTGAACTGGGTGGATTACAGTTCAGAGGTTTCGTTCATTATCATTGTGGTGGGAAATGGCAGCATGTAGGCAGACATGGTGCTGGGACATAGCTGAGAGTTCTGCATCTCCCTCGGGCAATAGGAAGTGAACTGAACTGAGAAACTGGGCAGTTTCTGAGACTGAGCATAAGAGACCTCAAAGTCCACCCCCACAGTTGACACACTTCTTCCTAAAAAGGCCATATCCATTTCAACAAGACCACACTTCCTAATAGTGCCACTCCCTTTGGGCGCCATTTTCTTTCAAACCACCACAGTTTGTGTATGTGTATGTTTGTTGTCTGTGTGTATGTAGGGATGATATATGTACATGCGTGTAGACTCTCAGGGAGACCTGTGGCATCAGATCCCCTTAGGCAGGAGTTCCAAGTAGATGTAAGTGCTGGAAATCAAACTCATTTCCTCTTCAAGAGCATCATGCTCCCTTAGGCACTAAGCCTTTCCTTTAACCTCTTTCCTCTTCTTATCACCTAGGAAAGTCTGTAACATATTTGAAATTGCACAGACCTTGCAAATTATCCACTCTTATGACAGTTTTTTTTAGAAGATTTGAGGCTTAGAGGAGATTCTTTCCCCCAAAAATCCAAGAGCCAGTACATAAACTGAGACCAGATGTACCATGCCTATGTTCTGCTGTCTAGATACATAGATAAAACAAGAGCTCAAAGAGAGGAAGGCCACTCTTTGTTATTCTCTTTTCTATGCCTGTCTAAGGTACACAGTCTGATACTGTGTGTACAAAGGTGATTCTCCCCCATACTGAGAGTACATTCATTGCTCTTTGAGTCCCTGACTGTTTTCAGGGAAGGGCAGCCTGAGACTTAGCTGAGCTAGTCTGAAGTTAGTGAAAGGAGGCCCCAGCAAGGAGGAGCCTCTGGACTTTCCTTTGGCAAGTGCAAAGGATACCTTCCCAAGAAACTAAGGAGAAATACCTCTAGGAAGGTAAACAACTTCAAGTGCATAACCCCTGGCCAAGGATGAACTATTAATATGAAGATTTGAATAAAAAAACTAATGAAATGCTTTACTAGGTCATACTCTTATTCTCTTCTGTGACTCCCTGTCCTGATCCCCTCCATTCTTTTTTCTTCATTCCCTACACAAAATGGGGATTTTTATTTTTAGATATCTCAAACATGGATGTTTGAAAACCTGCAGCATTTGTTTGAGACAGTGTGTTGTGGTAATATAAAATATGTAAGGATGGCCTCATATTGCTTTGGTCTTTGTAGACAGTTTACAGTTCTGTCTAAGGTTTAAGGAGGGCCTCATGCTACTGTGGTCTTTGTGGACAGTTTATAGATCCATCTAAGGTGTAAGGATGGCCTCATATTACTATCGTCGTAGGGAACCCTTTACAGCTCCATGTCCCTAACCAACTGCTCTGTGCTGTTCATATGCAGTGAGTAGCAGCAGAAGATGATAAAATAGGCCTGGCTTAGAATTCCAGTGCTGTTCTTGTCTATGTGTTTTTGATGTTCAAGTCTCACTTTTCATATTGAGAGAAGGCATAAACCACAGAGACCCATGACAGATCCTCACAAAGCTCTCCCTCTGTAGATCTTCAACATGTTCTTTATTTCCTAGAGACAATTAGTGAAGCAGCTGAAAAGACTATTTATTCACTCACTCCCTTCATTCATTCATTCATTCATTCATTTGCAACTCTTCGACTTTATAGGCTTCAGGTCTTCTAGGAAATACAAAGTCTCTATTCTTACAAAAACAAGCTCCTGTCAGGAAAGTCAAAATAGCATCCAATCTTAAGAAACACACAGTTAATACTTTAAGAATTGAGTGCTATTTATAAAAGAAATACAAGAAAGAATAAATATACTATATATATATGCTATATAGAATGTATATATAGTTAGCTCTATATACATACTATATACTATATATTTTAAATCTGAACTTCATTTTCTATCATTGAAATTGATGTGTGTATGTATTACAAATGTGTGTTACACACACACACACACACACATATATATATATATGTACTTTTTTTTTTTTGGTTTTTTGAGACAGGGTTTCTCTGTGGTTTTGGAGCCTGTCCTGGAACTAGTTCTTGTAGACCAGGCTGGTCTCAAACTCACAGAGATCCGCCTGCCTCTGCCTCCCAAGTGCTGGGATTAAAGGCATGCGCCACTACCGCCCGGCTTATGTACTTTTATTACAAGGAGAGGTTGAATTTCCCAGACCTTTGCTGAGTAGGTGTTATCTGAGGAGCACACAGGTGCACACAGGTGCATTAGCAATCTCAAGGACTTGTCACTGATTATGGAAGCAGTTTCTTGAATTTTTCAGTATGTTAAGTCTACTTAGCTCTGACATAACTAACTTCATGATATTGCATCATTAGAATGTGTCTGTTGTAATCATCAGAGCCATTAGGATGGACAGGTCCTAAAGGCACTTGTAAGTTACTTACAAATCCACTCCATTTCCTTTACTGTCTCACCCATGCCTATGGCCTCAACCTTCTGATCAGTTGGTAGAATGGAAAACTTGGGCCTAGGTAACAGGCAGTCATGCACAGTATGTGTCTGAATACTGCAACCCACTTCTAGGGCATTTCTCAAATACAGTAAAACCGGACTATGCCCCCTGGGAGCAGTCACTCCATTTCCCACTTTGAGGGGAGTTGTCCAGATCATAGTTATAACCAATATATCAGCAACAGCAAAGGCTTTACTGGGTGGTCAGAAGAGAACACAGTCTCTGTTTACATCTCTGTCCCCTTCACTGGGCCACAGGCACCTCCAGAATAGAGGGAGCATCTGAGACACTAGCCCTTAACTTGGATTTTGAAATGCAGACAGAAAGGCGCCAAATGTGATTTGAGATCAGAAGAACCAGAGACAAGACAACCCTACCATATTGACTCTACTTCTCAGTATAAACCTGGCCTAGAATCAGAAATCAGCCTTGGGCTATCAGAGTTAGCTGTCAAAACTATCAAACCAAGTCTCCCCTCCATTTCTTAAATAAATAGTTTTGGAGAACTGGGCTCCTTAGATGAGCAGAGGGCCTTCCGTGTAGGAAGTCTGCTCTTCTTCTTCTTGTCTTGTATCTCCAACCTGAGGCTGCTCACCATGAGTCTATATCTTTAGGCAGATCCGAACTCTGTCCTGGAGATTTTCAAGAGACAGGATGAAAACCTTGGAGATAACCATGACCTAAGCCATGACATTCTGTGAATAAGCTAGTTTATATGGCAAGGGAATTTGTGCATGGGGTTTAGAATTTTGAGGTGAGAGCCTGTTCTGAGTTGTCTGCAGAGCTCTATAAAAGCAGATCAAGAGGCAGACTCTAGGTGAAGGCAATCTGACATAGGTTAGACAGCTTTCTTTATATAACTGAGTTAATATGGATATTTGTCTGTAGCTGTCCGTGTATGTACTATATAAATATACATATATACACTGCATTTTCTTTGTTCATTCCTCTGCTGTTGAACATTAAATTGGGGTTGTAGTTTAGCTATTGTAAATAGGTAAGGTGAAAATATATCTGTGATACGCTGACTTGGGATTCCAAGGAAAGAAAGTTCCCCAGGAGCCACCAGGAAAAATAGGTACCTGATAACAGTGTGATTCTAGTGCATAGATATTTGATTAAATGTCATAGTAATAATAAGTATCACATGGCTACATTGTATTTTATCTATCCAGTACTGAGAACACTTGGTGTTATAATTTGAAAGAGATGTCCCTCATAAGAATCCAGAATTGGAATACTTTGTCCCCAGTTGGTGCCTGACTGGGGAAGTGTGGGAGGTGTGGTCTTGTTGGAAGATGTATGTCACTGGGGGTGGGATTTTGAAGTATCAAAAGGCTTCCAACATTTTGAGTGCACTGTCTCTGCTTCGTATTTGTGGTTGGAGTTGTGAGCTCTCAAATGTTACCTCTACTCCACTATAATGGACTTTAACACTGTGTAACTGTAAGCCCCCAATGAACCCTTCTTTCTATGAGTTGCCTTGGCCATGGTGTTTTAACACAGCAATAGAAAAGTAACTGATCCAATTGTCTGTTTCTGCCTTTCAACTGTGAATAAAATTACCCTTGACTCTATGTGGACATGGTGAGGCTACAACACCTGCAGCACTTAAAACTCCTGCAAGGTTGCTTTCCACATTGTCATCCTCTCTCCCCAGGGAAGGAAAAGAAAATTAAATAGGTTGCTGCACATTTACAGAGGCGAAAAGCTTCATTTTCAAGGAATAACTGTGGCAAGATTAAAAAATAAACTGCTAAAATAAAAAAGAAGCCACTTTATGTTTGTGAAATAGTTAACAACCTCTACTTCCCAAAGGGATAAAAATTAATTTCCACATGGCTTACTTCAAGCACTTTTTAAAAATGATGTCCTTATCTGCATCACTTAGAGAAGAAACAGGGAGCATCCTGCCTTTACTTTTTCACTATTTGAATATTACATGGAAACAAAATGACCTTTACTTTTCAGATAGTTGGCTCAAAAAATTGCATTTGTTGATAGCACAATAAATACAAATGTCTTTGTCTATATTTTGAATCACTCACCCACTGTTTTGTTTCTGTTGGTCATTAAATATATTGAGTGTTTTTTTTTTCCTCACAACAAACACTTCTCCAGTTCTTGACAGATACTACCCCAGAGTCCTGGTATTTATTTTAAGTCTGACAATATTCTAAGGTACCCTCTGATTTCATAGGTAAAAGACTGAGCTCCATAAATTTTAGGTGACAATGAACATCCATATAACCTATAGCATTTCTGATTCATTTGCTACAAATTAAATGTTCCTAAATCCTTTCTTCGTGTTCTATCATTTTCTAGAATGCCTAATGGAATTTAATATCTGTGGTGATATCGTGTTTGTACTCTAACAAATAAAGCTTTCCTGAAAACCAGAGGTAAGAGCTAGCCATAGTTAACCATAGATATCTGGAAATCTGTAGAGACAGACAGGAATTGATAAAGCTAGGTGGAGAAAGGAATATCATGTAGGAGGAGACAGTAGCTCAGCCCTCTTTCAGTTGAGGAGTTAGCAAGGCAAGAGTTGGCTGTGGCTTGCTCCTTTCTCTCTCTGATCATTTGGCATTTGCCCCAGTATCTGGCTCTGGGTTTTTATTATTAAGAACAATTAGAACTCGTGCAACACATAGTGTCCTCATTTGATTAACAGTTTATTACCAACGATACAGTTTGGGAACAGGCAAAGAAAGGAATGACATAGGGTCAAGAAGCTTCCATGTAATTGTTGCAAGTCCCACCCAAGGCTTTCACATCTCCATGAGCTCAGGGCCTCTCGAGATTCTATTTGCTTGGGTCAATTTTTTTATACTGTTACAGAAGTTTTGCTCAGGAGACTCCAGTTAATTAAATTGTTGAACATATAATTCAACCTTCATTGCCTGCTGTCTGTAACCTAGAAGGCCAAAGTAGTGGTAGTGGGAGGAAACTCACAACTTCTAGTGACAAGGCTGGCCCCTCTGGTAACTGTATTCTATCCTATCATTGTCCAATGCAAAGACTTTTCATTGGCACACACTAAAGAATGACCTTTTATGATTAACCAAAGGTTTTTCCTTTATTTTTCTTAATACTTAAGAAATCCAAAAGTTTAGAAACTCCTAGTCAAGAAAGAGATGAGACCAAAATATAGTATGCATTTTCTGACTATATCACAACTACCCAGAACCTTAATTCAATCTCTGTGACTATGCATATGTAGAGACGCAGTTCATTTTAAAAATAAAATTTAGATGTATTGTTGTTGGTGTTTAGGGTGTTTCAGTTATGGCTGAAGGAATGCTATATTGCCAGTTGTAAATTGCTACTGAAGGACCATTTAGATGGAAAGTATGTTAAATACTATTAAGTATATAAATGCTGGATGTACCTGTGTTCCTGGATATGCTTGTAGGCTTTAAGAGCTAGAGTCATTTCTAATTTTTGTTCAACATGCCGGCAAACTGATCCTCTGAGATGCTTAGTCCATATTTTCTAGTACCACTCAGTTTCTAAGTTCTTTTGCCAACATTTAAAACCTGGCATTTTCTTTTTTGTGCGTGTGTGTGGCTGTGTGTTTCTGAGGGGATTAACAGATAAATAAAAGATGTAAATTACAGATGAATTGTATACTTGAAGAGCAAATCAGAATTAGGTAGTCTTTAATTGTGTGGAAAATGTAAATTGCTGCTAAAGATAGAACTTCCAAATTGGGAAGCTGGAAATAGAACCTGCCATGCATTCGCGTTTGAATGCCATACATAGCTTTTAATATCCAGTGTTAAAAGTCTCAGCAACACTTTTTAGTGTTTGACAAATTGTCTAAGAAGTGTGGTAGGTCTGCCAGGCTGTGTTCTTCCATATAGCACAGTTTCCCAAGGAGCTTTCAACCTGCAATTTGTTTTAAGTGTGTCTGTTCTTTAAATGGCTCTGTGGAATCACACAGCAAAATTGCAGAAGAAGCAACATAGCAACAAGCCTGCATTCTATCGGTGTTGTGGATGGATTTATGTAAAATCACTTAATCACCATCAATATCATCAAAGGATTGGGTTGAAAAGAGTCAAATGACTGAGGTCAAAATTGCTGAAATTACATAGGAGGCACAAGGACTTATAATAACATGCATTAGTGTAATGGACTTTGATATCATGAAAGCTTAAACCTATATTAATCCCCCCTTAAAGTATGACCAATGATCCACTAAGCAGGTGTGCTGTCCATTTTATTGTTAAAGAATGTGTAGTAGGCAAATAAGCAGGTAGCCTCTCTAAATGGACCCCCATGAACAACACCTCCTATTATTTAGCCCCTTGTATGGTCCTTTCCCTTACGGAATCCCAGCTGCTAGTTTTGGAACAGCAGAATGTCACGACATGTTCGCTTCATTGTCTGTTAACTTTCTCTTTTGGAGCTCTCTAGAACAAGCCAACCACAGGTGATGTCTGCCTTTTATCCTAGTTCTGTCATGCTATGGACACACCCAAGTTGGCAAAATGGAAAGAGGAAGAAAGGGAGGGAGAGAGAGCTGGGGGAGAGGAGGGTGTTTTCTTTCGTTGCCAACATCTGATTACATGAGAGGCTCTGTGAGGTCAGATGTGTCCAGTTACTCTCCTCTAACTTCCCGGGTCTATGAGATTGGGCATTTGCCACTGAGTCAGTGTGTCTTGCTACAGAGAGGTGAATAGAAAGTAAACCAGGTCAGTCTGAAACTACCTTCACTTCCAAAACACTACTAATCAAGAAGCACAGCTTTAACTGGAAACTTCTATCTGGACTTCGCTTTAACTGGAAACTTCTATCTGGACTTCTGCTCTATATCAAGACATGGATGAGATACTAGCTTCTATAGGCAGTGTATGGAGCCACATGCCTGTATTAGGCAGGGAGTGATAAGATCAAAGATATAAAAATACAGCGCAAGGTGGTGTGGGTCTCATGTTGAAAAAAATCAGAAGGATATAAGCATGAATGCTGTCAATAATTTGTGTGAGTACTCATAAATGAAGACTTTGGTTATTATATGATGTACATATATTTATTTGGTAACAACAACAAAAACATGGATTTTGTTTGTTTTGAAGGATGATATAGAGAGCATAAGCCATTTGCATGGACTAGAAAAATTGACTCAACTTTGTATTGACATAAAAGTAAGAATGTTACTAGATACTAGCAGGTTAAAACAAGACACATCTATTAGCTCAGTGCGACTCCGGAATCCAAGCCTACCCTGGGGTAGTCTTCCCAGAAGCAAACAAGGTTATAGCCAGAACATTTTCTAATAAGTATCTTTTTCCCTGCCATTGTTGGAAAAATGAGAATTTTGCAAACACCCCTGCTGAATGTTTCTAGAAATATTCTTAGAGACTACTATTTACAACAGTCCTTTATTATATCATTTCTCAGAGTCTAGTTATGCATTGAAGGCAAAGCCAGTGATATTGATCTCTCTGTCCTTTATCTCCTACTCCCTCTATTTCTGAACTAGTCTACTTAATCACATCCCATTACTTTTGCCACATAGAGTTAAGATAATAAATTGCACATCTTTTCAAATATTACTGAGATGTGAGGGGAGGTTGCTAAACAAGAAATATACACCAATGGGGTGGGTGTCTTGGGGCCATTCTAAAATTCTTTCTAAAAGAGACTTTTGAGTGGTATTTGTCTTGAGCTCTTCAAGCTCTTTGACTTCTTTGCACTTACTTTTGTCACTGACAAAGGATCTCTCTTCTTCTTCTTTGGAATGAAGCCTGGAGATCAAGCGTGTTCTAGAGACCACCTAGGGGAGAGTTCTGGAGATCAAATGTGCTACGGACCACCAGGGGAGAGTTCTGGAGATCTAGAGATCAAGTGTACTAGAGACCACCAGGGGAGAGTTCTGGAGATCAAGTGTGCTATAGACGACCCAGGGGAGAGTTCTGAAGATCAAGTATCCTAGAGACCACCCAGTGGAGAGTTCTGGAGATTAAGTGTCCTAGAGACTATCCAAGGGAAAGTTCTGGAGCCCAAGAGACTACCAAGGCGTGAGCTATAGTTCTTTCTTACTAGACAGGAGTCTAGGCAAATGCCATCACTGTCCTCTGGTTTCCTCATGCATAAACAAGGTTAATGGCAACAAAGGCCTGTCAGTTGCTACAAAGACTGAAATATGATTTACCTAATGCTTATGGAATTATGACTTCAAAAGTGTTCAATTATCCATTATTCAAGTATTACTCAGAGACATTGTGGGAAAGGCATTATTTCTCCTACTGGAAATTCAGAGAAATAAAGGAATTTGTCCAAATTCATTTAACTATAAACAAGGCTACTATAAAGCTCTAAATTTTGACTGATGAAATGGCTTAATGTTTAAGGATGTTTGCCCCCAAGTATGAAGATTAGAGTTCATTCCCCAGAAACTACATGGTAGAAAGAGAGAGCTGACTCCCACAAATTGTCTTCTGACCTCCAAATAGGAAATGTGACATTGCATACTCACCCACACAGTAAATGGATAAGAAAATGCACAAATAAATAAATATTAAAACTTTTAAACCCAGATATTTGGGATTTAAGAAATATTCATTAGTGGATCTATAGGCAAAAGCTAGAGAATATAAGTCTAGAAAGTATGAATGTCCATGGTCGGTTTGAAAACATAATGGGTTGCCTAGGAGAATACTGAATTATCAGTTAGTTTAATATTCAAGAGGCAGAAGAGTATAGCAGGGTAGAAGGAGGCTGGACAGAAAAAGGATTTGTTTAGTTTATAAACATTTGCAACTCCAACATCAAGTATTGTACTATTTGCTGGTGATATGTTAATAAGCAAACACATAGGACTCAGCTTGGTTATTTCCCCGGGGGTTTTCGAGGACTGAATAAAACACCATATTGTTAAGTGCCTAGCAGTTCCTGGACCAAATAAAGGACTCCCAGGGGGAGGCCACACTGTGAGACTGGGATGTGATGGAGAGAATTTTCACATTAGATTGACAACTAGACAAGATTCATCATCCAAGCCGCAAACAAGTACTTTCTGTCTACCTCCTACCTTGGCAAGCACAATGCAAAGTACCACAAGGTTGACTCGAGAGGAAGGCTCAGCCCTGTACTGACCCTGAAAGGAACATTGCAAATGAATAGGATTACTGTACAGTGGGACAGAAATAAATCAAAGCAATGCAATTTTCTCTATAGGACCCGGAAATATTTTGTGAACTGGAACCTGAAGTTTTACAATGATGTAATAATGCTTTTTTTCTTTCCTGAGATGGGGTCTCCCTATGTAGCTCCTGCTGGCTTTGAACTAGTGATCCCATTGCCTCAAACTCACACATGCTGGGATTGTAGGCATGTTCCAACATTCCAAACTACATTGATGGGGTTTTGATGGTAGTCTAAAAATCCAAAAAAAAAAAGAGTTACTTGATAATAATTTCATCTGTTATAATAATTAATCCTTCTATATGATAACCAATAAGATAGACTTGTTTTCTACTCTGTATTTAACTAGAAAAATGATGTCTATAGGCTGGTCATACTAAATATTATGTAAATAGAATAAGACATGAATGCACATCTAACCATCTGAGTGTCCTAGAAGCAAAAGTTGAGCTGGGATTCATTTACTGATGATGTGGTGGCAAAAGCAATGACCACAATGACAGGAGGAGAAAAGTATGAGGAGAAACATATAGGCAATTTTTTTAGGAGTTCGGATCTAGGCTAATTTCAGGAGGAGCCATGATTAGACATTGTACTGTGAAGTCACCTGTGCAGAGGCATGGAAACTGAGCCATTCCCCATCACCCCCCAGCTCACTCTCCTCCACAACACACCAGTCAAACATTAGTGACTTGCTCCCAGCAAGAGGGGGTATAGCCATCTCTAGGTAACATGACTTTGGCTAAAACTTCAAGAATGCATTCCTGTATAGTTGTTAATAGTCTGCCTTTGTGGGAGATGGAAGATGGAGATGGATTGGAAAACAGGAATTGCCTGGGCCACTAACAGCAATGCCTATAGTCACATAGCTAGGAGGTGGATGAATGAACAAAGACAGCGAGGTTCTGCTGACCGCTTTAAATCAGTGCCTGTCTGTCTCTTAAACCCCTTAGCCTTGTTCCCCATTAAGCCATACGTGTGCACCAGCTTGATGGGCTTGCCAATTCATCTCATTGATTTTTCCCCCAAACTGAGTGAAACATTAACCCATTTTCACCAAAAAAGAAATTAAGGCTCTGAAAATTTGAGCTGAAGGTCACATGGCCCAAAATGAATCTACATCCAGGTCTCCTTAGTATAATTGCTTCTTCTTTCTTTTTACCTAACTGTAGAATTTGAGGAAAATGGAGCTCTTTTGGCCCCAGTGTGACCTGAAGATTCAAGGCTACTTCTGCCCTTTATCTCATGCTCAGTGATTTATTTTTTCCTTTTAATTTCTGTTGGTTGCAACACACCTTAAGACATCCTTCACGTGTGGTTCTATGCCAGGTGACTTTCCAGTGTCATCCTGTGTCCAACCTCATACCCTATAACTTCTGTGTTAGATGTCGTCATCTTGACAGGTGTCTGTGTATTACTTCTTCCCTTTACTCACCACGAGTTGGATGGAAATTGATTAGATTTAGGACACTATAAAAAACATGCAAATGAACTAAAAACTTTCTCTTTCATCACAGGAAAGCCCTTTAATCTCTGATCTTGAATTTCTTCTTTATGAAACTAGGGCACTATTTCTTATCTCTCAGAGTTTGCATGTAGGTTAGAAGCAATTTATTTAAGATACCAAGCACATAGTAAGTATGATGGTTATTCTTATGTAATCAATAAACCTATACAGGAGTCAAAGGCATATGGGGGGGGCTGTGAGGTGTTCAGCACCTCCATCTTGGAAACTAGCTTCAGTGGCTATAGGTGGCTGATATGTCTTGGTTGTTTAATGTGTTTAATCCAAGCTACCCACTTGTTAGACAGGACTTTTCCTGTGCTTTTCCCACCTCCTTTCCCTTCTCCATCACTACTTTCTGATTCAAGAGATGTCCTTATGTGGGATTTTCCCCTTTGGTAACATCAATGGCTTTCATTTTCTGGCTCCAGGGCAATTCCTCCACAAAGTCTTCCTACAAAAGGCCAGGGTCTTTGTGATCCTTGAATTAAGTGGCTTTGCCACACCTCTAATGCAAACTTTAGGTAATATTTTTTCTTCCTTCTAAAAAAGAATGAAGGAAAGGATTGAAAATCAGGAAAATCTCATATCTCATTCCTCATTCATTCTTTTCATGTGGGCTAGCAGATTACTTCTATGGATGTGGCTGAGTTGATGCCAAACTTATTGTCCTGTTCCATCTGTACACAACTCAAGACCCTTTCTCTTGCCTTCTTAACACTTTGGTTCTTATTAAAACCCCATACAGTCAATGACTATTATTTCCTCTGGATTTTCTTTTTATTCTTTTAAAGAATTAACACCACACTTGCTACATAATAGAACTAAGAAAAAGGTCATTCTAATAAATAGAATGACCTTTGTGCCCACATCTCTAAGCAACAGACATGATGGACACTGGCCTATTCTACCCCTCATGTCTCTTCTCCTGAGAATAGAAAGAACAAGGGAGCCTGAGCTCAGATGCCTATCATAGTTTTTCCTAAACTAATCAATTTCCAGGCTACTAACTGATAGTCACATATCAACAGGATTTTAACACTGCGTGATTCCTGAAGGAGGGAATATGGATGCTATTCTTACTCTGGAATAACAAAGAAGGTGTGAATCCAACCCCATAGGTGATGCTTGACTCCACAGATCTCAGCTGCCTCTCTGGAACTCTCAGGTGACTGTGACCTGGCTGGAGCAGGAACCTACAACTCCCATCAGGATACTGTCTTTGTTAATAGGATTGGCATGCAATACAGTTACGAGGAACCAAATACCATTTGACTCCTGCCTCACTGCATTTTGCTCTGACAGGAATGGCCATGGGTCCATTGCATCATCCTCTGAAGGCTTGAATGATACCTGGAGCAAAGTAGGAAGTGATGTTTCCTTGCTCCTTAGAATGTACTGATAACCCACTGGGGCCCTGGTATCTTCCCTGGTGGTATGCAGGAATATGATTCCCCAAGTCAATATTTTGTGCCCCAGCAAAGCAATTAAAAGAATTTACATTTACTAATATCTTACAGTGTGTTACCTCACGTCATCAGCTATGCTAGTTCTAACAGCTGAAACTTAGCCCTGGTACCAGTTCCAACTTTCTGCATTCCTAACCAGCACCCCTGTATGTAGCAGACCAGGCTCCAATCATAGCATCTCCACCCAGGCATCTTCTTGGGCACTAGGGATTCCTACTAGTGTCTCCTTTCATTCACAACATCGCCGGGCAGCTTTGGAAACTTAATTTAACCTTTGTGGGTGCTCTCATTCTTCAGGTTAAATGGCATAAAATCCCAAGGATACGCTGCAGAGGGAAGCGCCCTGCATATCACAAAGTCTATAGAGATCGGCTATAAATACTCTTTCTGAGGAGGCAATGGTTGAATGACAACCCTAATGGGTCCCGAAGAGGAGAGCATCCTCTGTGCTGATAGAGCCTAGTCAGGAATGGGGTGTGGGCCAGACAACGGTCGGGTCAGGTTGGGACCACTAGCACACCCAACGTGACTCATTTCCCTCAGAAGAGAAATATTTTGTTTCCCCCTTTCTCTTCCTTTAGCTCAAACACTGCTCTTAGGGCGGAAGACTTTTGGCACCAGGAAAGACATGTCAGGTCAAGTCAGAAAAACATTTCCTCTGAGTTTGAGCTATGTCTTTAGAGTTCAGAAAGAGCCGGGTAGAAGTAAATAAATGAGAACCAGGTTGCTCCTGCATTGGCTACAACTGGGCTCAGAACCTGACAGTGTGACTGACCTTCAGCAAGTCCCCCGGGCTTGTGGGCTTATTCTCTAGTCTTTGAACTTGCCAGAATAACCCCTTCATCTTGAGTTTGCTTGGAGGAAGTTTCAGAGAGCATTAGATAGAGAATACAATCAATAGCGCCTATTGGTGTTTCATTCCTTCCGAACAGACTGTCAGGAAATGGTTTCATACTGGTGGTGAGTATGCCCTCCTACTGTAATGACCACATGCGACTTTCTTACGGAAAGGGTCTACTTTGTTTAATTTAAAGGCTGATTGACAGGTATGCACAAGAAGCGCACGGCAATCCAGAGGCTTAGAACCGGCTGTTGTGAGCAGCTTCTGCTAAAAGGCTGTTCTGGGGAGAAGCGAAACTCTTACTGAAGTGCGCAGATGCACAGGCTTTCTGCTGTGACTTTTCCATGGCTTAACTTCAGCCCTTGGGAGTTTCAATTTTCTTTCCTACCCAGGTCTTTAAAGTTGGAACTGAATTTGAAGCATACATGTTTATATGTCTTTAAGTATAAAATAGAAGATCATAGGTGCATACTGATCTCCCAGGAAACAAATGCCAGGCAGAGTGAGCAGAGGCTACCCCTTACTCTGCTTCTCCTGCAAGCTACAGAATGGACAGACACACACCAAGAGACTTTGCCTGTTTCCTTCTCTCTATTAAGTAGATATTCAGAAACCAATGTCTCCAAAAGGCAAAGTTTATAGCCTTTCATCTTGAAATCCAAGGGTGTTATCTTGCTTATTATTAGGGGTTTCACCCATTGCTGAGATCAGAGGTATACATAGATATCCTCCGAGACGAAATTGGATCTTAGGGAATTTCTTTGCAGTTATCAACTGTGTTTCTGTCCTCAGTACCATCTTATGCACTTGAAACTCATATGAGCTAAATCTACATGCAAGCTGCAGAGGTTAGATCCATATAAAGGCTGCAGGGGTTTGACCCATATGCAGGCTACAGAGGCTAGGCCCACATGCAGGCTACAGGGGTTAGACCAACATGAGGGCCGCAGGTGTTAGACCCATATGCAGGCTGACCTGAGAATGGATATAGCTGTCACTTCCAAAAATAAGAGACTCTCCGTGAAGAGGAAATTTAAAGTGCAAGTAGAAACTTGATCTGATGACCACAGCGAGACATTAAAAATTAAAAGAACAAATTCAGAACGCAGAGAAATCTATACTACAAATAAAAAAATTTAAACAGAAAAAGAATATAGATTTGACAAGAAGGGTGCAAACAGACAGCTATTTGGATTGGAGGCAAGTTAATTATATTAAAAAAAAAAAGACGTCTTCAGAATTTTTTTTCAGTGCAATAGTTAAGTTCCTTCATATTATAGAGACATATACACAATGTTAACAACCATGTAAAACAATACAAAACACCCTCCATTTAACAAGTAGAAAAATATAACTACTATATATGGCAACTGTGAATCTAATACTGTACAGAAGTCCTTTGTGGGTTTTACAAATAAATTATAGCTTAAACGCCTTTTTAAAATTCTTTCCCCACCCCGCCCTCAGATGTACACCAGAAGTTACAACAGGGAAAGTCCCGAGCCTAACTGATGGCAAATCAATGCCAGTCGAATGTCCTTCCCACGAGCTCGAAGAATTTCTTATTTGGCTCATGAAAATATTCGTGCAGTTTATCGAGCAATTTGGGATCCACTTGGGGGTGCGCCCGACCTTTGGACTCGTGTAAGCAGCGGTCCTTGCCGCTGTCCCTCAGGCAGTAGAAGCCCTTGGTTTTGTTAAAGTAGAAGTTCGAGGCGTTGATCTGCGGCGACAGCTTCAGGAACCTTTCGACCTTCTGGATCTCAGGGAAAGGGTCTCTGATGAGGCGGTCACCATCCACAATGTGGATGTGGCCCAGTGGGAAGAAACGCAGCCAATTCAGCATGTGTGCATGGTACAGGCTGCGGTTGAGAGCCTTGTAGTCTAAGTTGAGCCGGCCGTCCCTCACCAGGAGGTCTTCGATGGGCGGGTAGGGCTTGTGCTTCTGAAGGTGGTTGTACAACACCTGGGTGTAGTCAGACAGCACGCGCTCCGAAGGGTCCCTCAGGATGAGCAGCAGGCGGATGGCGGGGTTCATGCTATGGATTCTCTCAGGCACTTTGGGCGATGTGAAGTAGGCGGGTGTCTTCTCCACGGTGAGCTGGTTCGGGGAGGAGAAGGGCATCTGGGTTAGGTACCAGCCCAGGCCTTGACTGTAATGCTCCTCCCAGTCAAAGAAATGGACCTCATTCTCAGCCGCCGCCACATCCGGATGCAGGCTGAGCATCTCCAACAATGCTCGGGTGCCACCCTTGCGCACCCCAATGATGATGGTCTGTGGTAGCTGCTGTGTGGAACCATTGGCCGCTGCACCTTCTTGGATGTCCTCCTGGAGGGTACCCACCTTCCGCAGAAGCTCCTGCTGTCTGGGCCCAGGACCGGGAACTGCCGGATGGGAAGGCACAAGCTGGGGCTGGGCCACCAGCAGCACCGCGCCCAGGAGCAGCAAGGTCATGCTGTACACCTTGGGAACTTCACTGAGCCACAGACCCCTGGATCATGAAGTGGCGATAGGGATGCTTCCTGATTACTGAAACATGAGTGTCTCCAGGTGCCAGTTACTAGGGAGGAAAGGAAGAAGCTATTAACTCCAAGCAAACATGGAAATAATCCAACGAACATCTATAGTCGTGAGCCCTGCCCTCATCTCTCCCAAACTCTGCCTTTATTCTATAAAGTAGGAGTGGCAGACATCTTCTGTACCGGGCTAGAGAGTAAATATTTTAAGATTTGTGGGACATACGGTTTCCATGGCAACTCCAATTCCAACTGCTTTTATATATCTGAAGAAGGCAGAGACAATAGACAGAGCGGGCGTGTGGCTGTGTTTCAATAAAACTTTGTTTATGGACACAAAAGTTTGAGTGCCAAATAATTCTCAAGTGGTTCAATTTAAAATTTATATCAGTTGTAAGCATGTGTGTTTGTGTGTTTACAGGTCTTTGCACATGAGTGTAGGCGGCAGCAGAGGCAAAAGCCTACGGTTCCCTCCAGGTTGGAGTTATAGGCAATTGTGAGCACTTGTGTCAGGAAGTGAACTTGGGTCCTTTGCAAGAGCTTTCATGTGCTCTCAGCCGCAGGGCTGTCTTTCTGAGTCTCTTCAATATTAATTGTTATTCTTGAAATAATCCTTATGTTTAGCGGGACAGTTGTACAAAAAGGGGATTTCCCTATTAGCCATAGTTTATAAATTCCTGGTACAAAGAAAAGGACTAGGAGCATCCTTTAGACTCTAGAAAGTATCTAAGAAATATCTTCTTCATGTCAGCCTCTGGCAGAGATGCAGGTGCTAGAGACACAGGTGGGCTTCTGCACCCCATATCTCCCACCAGGGGTTTCTATTTCAGTGGGGTAGATATGTCTTTGAGGAGGAGGAAATGAATATTCTAATGCTGTACCCATCATCAGATTTTGGCTGCTGCCTCATCCTGGGTACTATGCTACAAGAGCTTTGGGTTTAACCAAAGGTGTCCAGACAGATATGACAATATGCTGAGCCCATATCTGAAGCTACACCCTTGCAATAAGAACAGGTCTGGTCAGTTACAGGTCTGAGTGGGAGGAAGAACATCCTCCTTGGTTCATGAGCAAGAACCAATGGCTATGGTTCGGTCCCTGGGTTTGGGGTGGTTCATTGAATTTGGCCGAGGTGGTTGTGTGTTCACTAATTGCAGGCAGTAGGCAGTAGGTGACTGGAACAGGTTGAGTGGTATGTTAGCACCAAATTATATGGAGAGAATTTTACTCATTTGCTAGACAACTGGAAAGTCTCCATAACAGAAGACGACACTGAGGTGTGCCTAATGGGATTAAAAAGGTGACGTCACCACAAGAGCACACAGATTTCTTGGGCATGCAGTGTTATACTTACAAAGTGGCTCATAGCTGGCAGAGTTCGTGGTCACCACAACCACACAGTATGGTGTAGGACATCAGGGCTACTATCATGAGTTTATTGTTGACAGTCTTATGTAAGGACATAAAAAGTCATAACTCACTTCAAAACTCAGGACCCAAATTAAAAGGTCTAAATGAAGACCTTTATGCTTACAGACTTTCTCCCTCCTCTTATCTGAACTGTGTCACCTGTTGGGATAAAGTCCTTCCAGGGCATTAACTGCTAGCTTAGATGCGGGAACTCACACAGATGACAAGCATGGGTACTGCTCTGAAGGGCAGACACACAAGGACCTGTGTTTTCCATTCTCCCTTAAAAAAGTAGTGGCCCTGATTTTGATTTGCTTTGGTCATCGCCAAAGGGTTGGAAAAGTCCAAACATGGAGACTGTAGGGCTTTTACACTCAGTGAAATGTTTCTTCTTCTTTTAATCAAGTTTATCATTTAATTGCTAGAGTACGTGGACAAAGGGCAAATCCAAGACTCCCAATTTTGTGGCCACACTAAGTTCTTCTATTTACCCCAGACACGAGGTTATGTAGGCTGAAAAGTATATGTCCAAAACATGAGCGCAGAACTGGAAGATGGCTCAGCAATGAAAAGAACTTGCTGTTCTTCCAGAGGATCCAGTTTCCTCCCCAGCACCCACACAGTGTCTCACTACTGTGACTCCACTTCCAGGAGATGTGATCCCTTCTGACCTCCACAGTCACTAGACACAGATGAGTGTACATGTATAACTGAAGATAAAATATTCATACACATGAAATAAAACTAAAATAATAATAATTCATAGTAAGTAAAAAACAAAAAGCAAAGCAAAAATCTTGAGCCCTGAATCAGACAGAAGCCTTTAGAGAGAGCCAAACACACAGAAAAATGGACTTATGGACCATATAACATTACGAGGAGGAACTTGAGATGGGAAAGGAAGCCCTTGGGGGAAAGGTGCTCATGGCGCTGTGACTACACCGTGTGGAATGGGTTGGGTTTGCAAAGGGAGTGACCTCAGTGATCGAACTCCTTTGCTCAATGAAAGGATTCAGATTTCACTTCCTTCTCCACTGTTTAAATAGGTGAAGGCAATGAGCCATTTGTACCTGCCTTTTATGCCGTTAAGGGTGGAGTGCACAGAAGGTCATGCTGAAACCTGGGTGGCACTACCTCTGCCAGGCTGGAGTGCCTCGCCGTGTAGTGGCACTGTTGTCTGGTTCTTGAAGTTCTCTGCTTTTGGACTCAGGACTCAGGAACAACCAATCACTCACAGCATTCAACACTCATGTGACAAACATCCAGCCTACAACTAATAGCTGTATTATCTGTCTGTCCGTGCTTTCTCTGCTTTAACTTGAAGCAATTGGGTCAGTACAGAATACACCTGAGACTTCATCCTAACTGGGAATTACGAGCAGACAGCAGAGAAGATACTAAATATAGTTTGTCTGGAATGCTAAGAGTGAGAAAAATAGTCCAATTGGTTATCCAGTACCAGATGGTCAGCCCTGAAAACAAACATACAAGTAACATTACAGACACTGAGCAGGATATATGTGTGTGTGTATCCTGTTTGGGTATATCTACATGTAAACATGTGAATGCAGCAACAATTAATGAAAACAAGTCAATAATTTGAAAGAGAGCATGAAGGGGTATACAGAAGGTTTTGGAGGAAGAAAATGGAAAGGGGAAACGATGTAATTATATTACAATATAAGAAATAAAAGAAAAATTTTAAACTGGACAGTTAGTAATTTAAAAGCTCCTTGTTTGTTTCTCTTCCATACTTTCTAAAATGCCTTGTATTGTACCTATGCCTTTTTTATTCTAAAAATGTTGGCAGTATATTGGTAAAACTGAATACCCCCCACATTATATGTAATACATATGTATACACACATATGTACAAATATGTAGAGTACATATATTTATAGCTACCTATTGCTATACAAATGCCATGGATGTATCTAAGATGTGTACATATGTATTTATGCATGATGTACATGTAGATGTATAGAATATACACATTACTATATTAACACATTTCTGTATATAATATATATGCATACAGCAGACATATGTTTCTTGTGTTTTGATAATTCATGCTCCTGGTGATACAACCAGAATTACTTGGTCTTTTACTCAAAGGAAAGAAAAACATCTCGAAGCTCTCATGAACCTGTGTATAGTCTCTGGGGCATCCTGACCTTGACAATGGGCTTTCAAACAACCAAGAAAACAGCCCTTTAGTTTACCTCATTTCACATACTAGAGATCCCGAGATAACTTGACAATAGCCACATGGAAACTCTGGGCCTGGAACTTTTGGCCCCTGAATTCCAGTCTAGTGGCCTGGGTGCTATCATAACTGTCTCCCAAACAGGTGATCTTGATATATAACAATGGTAGTGTTGGGGGCATTATAAAAGAAAGACCCAATGTAATACACTCAGCTATGACAATCCCTCAGCTCCCAGTTCTAGAAGTCAAATGCACAGAGTACATTTGGCATGGAATTAAATGCATATATTGCTTTAGGAAGTAGTTGGGACACAATATCTGTAGCCTGTGGAGCCAGAAGTCCTTTCTCTAGCTTTTAGTTAAGTCAAAGTGACTTAGTCTCTCTGCCTCCGTCTGATCAACTGTGAAATAAGAGTGTTTCAGTCAACCCCAAATGATTGCTTTGTAACGTGAATGAAGACGTGTGGACCAGAATTACCTAACAGAAATGGATCTCGTTTGTACTTTAAATTTTCCTAGAAACCAAATGAGAGATAAGCATTTTATAAAACTCAGTGTATTAACAATGTCATTGTTCCAGAATAAAATCACTTTCTAAAATTAATGAGCAATTTTTCACTGGGTCTTGATGATCCAACGTGTGTCTCTGACAACAGCAGTGCACTCCAGGGCACTGAGACCGGTAAGGACAAAAAGCTGGGAAAGCCGTAGTTCTTCACCTGACACTTTCATAGAGAGGCCCCCTCCCAAATCACAGGGAAGAAGTTCCTATGCAGGAAAAGGACAAGGAAGGCAAGCCTGAATTTGCCGGTGACATAAATACATTCATATTTTATCTGTTCATAATTTCATTATTCTCCCACAGGAAATAAACCTGGCGACCTTGGACACAGAACGCTGTCTGAAAGCTTGGAGCTGCCAAGGGCACAGACAGAGACTACTCCACACCACCGGACCTGAGGCCAGGCACCCCTGCCAGAACAATGGCAGCACCTCCAGCTTCCCTTGGCAATAGGCTTTGGGCTGGCAGCTTTACACATAGGTCTGCAGGCCTGACAATGAGCCCCCAAACAACTAGTGTTGGTATTGGAAAACTGGACACAAAGGAATGAGGGGTCTGTCAGGGAAAGGGTGAGCCGAGCTAGCCTCCAAAGCGAATCTGGGAAAAGCCGACCCAGGGTCTTGCTGTTCCTCTCACTCCTTCACCATGCCTGGGATTACTGTGGGTGCTGGGAATCAAAGCTGGCTCCTTCAGGAAGAGCAGGAAGTGCCCTTAACCCCCCAAGACATCATCTCTCCAGCTTTTTTGTTGGATTCTTAACCAAAACTTATGTATCTAACAAGTCTTTGGTTTTAAGGCCCATTTTTATATCTCAAATGGAGGACAATATTTCTGTGAAGACTTGTACTGGCTAGGCTGACAAAATGAATCCTCATCTTTTATAGATGGGTTCTAAGACGAAGAGGGAAGTCATCCATCTTCCTGCTTCTTCAACCAAAGAGACTGTTTCCTATGTGCTAGGGTGACACATTAAGAACCAGAAGGCTGCAGATGTCCTAGGTCCCTGCTTGACAATGTCAAAAACCAGGAATGGAAAACAAAGTGCTCATAGACTCTCCCACAGGGTAGCCTTCAATATGTTTTGAATTCAGTCCATACTGTGCAGGCTGGGAGGTTCTTAGTGTGGGGCCTGCAGGCCTCTTTTTCTTTAGCCAAGAGCTGGCCACTCTGGCTTCTCTATTCTTCATAGTCCAGCAAGTGCATCCCAGCTTTGGACTTGGCATTCTCAGCTCCCCGTTTTCAGAATGCTGTGCCCCAGGCTTTGTGAAACTGTCTCTTTCTTGCCATTCATGTTTTATTTCAAATGTCAGCTTTCCATCCACTGTTTTCACATCATCCCATTTTAAAGTCCCCGTCCATTGTTCCAAATCACCTTTGCATCCACCTCTCCTCCCAGTCATGCAGAACACTGAGTCTCCTGGCAGTGTCTTATCTTCCTGAGATGCCCATTCCAGGGTATGTCATGATTCCTGGAACATTGTAGGGGCAGAGATCTATTTCCTCCAAACTTGTCAAATGCAGGGGCCAGTAAGGCCAATGGCTATGTTACTGAGAACAGATTTTAATTCAGCAAACAGGGAAGCATAGCAGTCTATGTGCTGAAAAGACTGCGAAAATGCAACATCTATTCTGTTCCAAGAGAATCAAGAAGCCAGATGTTGAAAGGGGGCTTCCTATTGCTCGGTGATTGGACAAGATCACCCAGGAGTCTAGAAAACATCTTAATTAAAAAGGAGGGGCAGCTATGAAATAACCCTTCAAAAATATTTCAATTTTCTCCATAAGTCTCCTTATTACATAATTCACATTATGACTCAGACTCCAAATGTAATTAACTTTAATATACCCTCACAGTCCCCCTAGTCTGATTGTGAACGTATTCCTATGAGAGGAAATAAGCAGGCTAGCTCATGAGAAAAACAGTGGTGTCCGTGTACCTCTGTCTTCAAGATACTATCGCAGTCTCTCCACCTGACAGGAGAATGCACAGCTGGCCCAAGAAAAGAAGTTCTCTAGAGGAAGGGACTTTGAAATTTAGCAAAAGAGATGGAAAGGAAGAGGTTGGTTGTTTGCTGAGCCACCACTGTGTGCCAGACAGTAAGCACCCAAGCAAAGATTTTCCCTGAGACCTCCGACACCGCCAGCAACATTATTCACATTTTATTTCATATGTTTAAGCAATGGAAAGGCAGTACAGAATGGTGAAAATGCAAGGGAGCTCTGGCAATCGGACATTTAGCTATAAGAACCCAAATGGGAATTCCTACAGCTAAATGATACCACGTAAGTACATCACCTAGTAAGGACTTAGTGTACCGCCCCTCTCTGCTCTACAGGAAACTATATGAAACCACAGCTGTTGGGGGTGCTGTGTTGGGAGAGTGGGCCTGGAGACAGGAGCATCGAGATGAACATGTGAGAGAAGCCAGTTTGCTGGGAAGGGCTGGGAATGCTTCCTGACCCGGCAGAGATGAAATAAACAGAACATACCTGAGATAAGCAGAGATTCATGGGCATGACTGAGGCAGGTACTACTGAACAGACTGATAAGCAGTCGTGAGCCTCACCTCCCACATCCGATTCTTTGTCCTTGGACACAGGACCTGGAAAGCTTCAGTAAGCCACCCTGAGACTTGGAGCCATGCCCAAATAGATCTACGAAATGGGTCTAAGCCTACGGCACATGTGGGCAATCCAGTATAAAACATTACTCATACTAAACATGCACCACAGTGAGGGGCTAGCACACTCAACAAACAGCAGTGTTTTGCTTTTCTCCCCGTGGCAGTTATGGAAGCACACTAATGTTCAACAGCCTCATCAAGGCCACAAAACCATGAAGCGTCAAACGTCAATGCCAGGGTCCTTCTCCAGGACCCTCACTTTGCCGTCCCCCACACTGGACAGGAAACTTCTCTGTGGGCGCAACAAGTGCAATCCAGGCAGAGGTGAAAAAAGCGAGAGACGATGGCAGGAGGCCCCAGTTCTAACAAACTGCTGTGCAAAAACTGCTTCGTTCCAGTCTCCCATGGTGATGAGCGATTTAATTTTCTGGAATGTACTGAAACCTGAGTAGGGACAGTTTGAGCAACAGAACTGTCATTTTGTTTTTTATGCAACTAAACTGGGCAATCGAAAGCATCAGGTTATTTGTTCATCCTGAAGAGTCAAAAAACGTCTTCACTTTCATCTCTGCGCAGTGATTTAAGAGTCTGCTGCCGTGGTGTCGCATTTCCATCCTTGGCAGGGCATCGCGGAAGGCAAGGCATAGGAAACAGATTCAGTCTGTGCCTGTCAGTCTGCGAAAGGACATGGGTATTTCAAGACCTCCATAAATATTTATTTTCTTGAAATTGCCTATACATGACACTCGTCAGCCAACGTTGACGTTCGGCTTTGTTTGGAGTTATGATAATTGCCGTGGGGTAGGATGGACGGGGAAGGGTGCAGGGTAGGAAGACCAAAGGGCAGCTCACGTAATGTTAATAAGTGTTCTCGGAGCACATTTGCTATCTGAAGAAAACAAGTAAAAGTGGGCCCAAGTTCCCTTCAAAGTGATTCATATTCTTGGGATGCTGTCCCTCCAAGCTTTCCGAGTTCCCTGGAGTCCTCCACAATGCTGATAGGTTCTAAATCCACAAAAGGTTACCTGTATAATGAACACTGCCGGACAGGATTAAGTTGCGGGGGAGGAGAGGCGCTGTATCTTGGCAAGGACAGGAAGACAGCATGTACCCTTGCAGGATCCTGGAATCCTATCTCCCCTACAGAGTAGCTGGAAGTCAAACAACACAACAGTGTCCTCCCCTCCAAATACAAGATTCAACCTAATGATCCTGAGGAAGGGTTGGAAGCTTCTTTACCCAGCAGACCAGGCTATATCACAATCTGAAGAATTACAGCTATCCAAGCAGGAGTCTACACCCCTATCATTTGAGGTCTACTTAGAGAGGAAAATGGCACTCCAAAGGTTGGGGGAGAGGTGTGATTCTCTGCATCCCTCAGTTTTCAGGGGCTCTGGCCTCCTGACCAGCCCATGGAATGGGCCTGCAACCTCCGTGCCTACAACCCCTCTCAGTGTTTTAGCCCAGGGAAGAGCTGTGCTTTGTTTCCCATTTGTTTTTCTCTGGTGGACATAGCTTGCTTTAAACCCAGGATTAAGAACAATCCTGGTAGACAACAAAGAGAAAGACCAGTCTGGCCACAGAGGCGGAGCTATTCAAGGAAGACGATAACAAGAATTTGGAATTAACAGAGGATTTCCAGGCAAAACCCAGGTTTCTAGTTCAGCTCTGTAATTTAAAACCTGCAGGACAGCCCTGAAACTCTTAAGAGTTTTGACCCTGTATTTTTCTTGTAAGGATTAAATAAAATAGTACATATGGAGCACTTAGGACACTGTTTTATGACGTAGTTCATATGGCAACGCTTCAAGCCATGGTGGCTAATTTTATCCCTAAAAATGCTGCATGGTATAAATAGGATCTAGGGAGGATAATTAGTCAAATGCATTTGTTCATGAGCCAAACTGCTGCAGTGACTCAACCAGACAGAAGCTAAAGGGAGAAAGGACAGTGGCACACAGACAGCATCAGGCTCTCTGTCTGAGGACAGCACAGAGTAGGGCCTTTGTAAGAGCCCCACCTTCCCAGACAAAGCAGAACAGCAGGTGCAAGTAACTGCAGCCCCAGAGAAGGGAAGGAGGCAGTGCTCCTTCTCAATGTGCTTCGTGTGCCGTTGTTGGGCACAGAAGGCAGCAATGACCTAAATAAATCCTTCATTACACACAGAAACACAGGGGCACAGGCAGCACACGGTGGAGCTCTGTGTAGGAGCGAGGACAGGGCCTCTTGCATTACTCTGTGGCTGAGTGGGGATAGAGACCTGCCAGTAGACTGTGTGCTGGAGCCGGGTGTGGTAGACTCTTCTGTGCATGGCTGTAGTCCTGCTCTAGCTGAGACTCAACCTCTGACATGTGCACTCTTAGCTGCAGGAGCCTTCCTGGGTAGGACAGAGTCATCCATCATGCCACAAGTGGCAAGCACTCACCAGTTGTTTTTTCCATTTTTGCAGAAATGCAAAGATATAAGAGATAGAAGAGGCACAAAGGCCATGTACCAATATCTTTAGCTGTCATATTTGGGGACCATTTCACAGAAAGATAAACTTACATAAGCAAAGAGCAAGAACCACGAAGACATGCACAAGGCTGCTACACAGAGTAGGGTGGCATGGAATCCTGACTCCATACCTATGTACACAAACTCCTCTTTGGACCTGAGCAGGGGAGACCAGAACAATTTGCAGTTGTAAACAAATGTATGTAAATCAAAGCAAAGCAAAGCAAAGCAAATTCTTCCTTTTATACAAAACTCAGGAGAGGATTTGCTCATTTCTTAGGTCACTTTAAAGAAACCAACAACCGTGTCTTTTCGACATTTACACTTGAAACACTGATGCCCAGTACGATTGTATTTGGAAGTCACTTCTTTGAGAAGTGATTTAGATGAGGTCATGCAACTGGGGTCTTGATTTGAAAGGACAGGTATCCTTCTAAGAAAAGGAAATGAAATGAGTTCTTTACATGTCCAATGCATGTGAAAACAAGGAAGAAGGAAGCTGTCTGTAGGGCAGGAAGAAAAGCACATAAAGAAATGAGTTTCGGGGACTGGAGAGATGGCTCAGAGGTTAAGAGCACTGACTGCTCTTCCAGAGGTCCTGAGTTCAATTCCCAGCAACCACATGGTGGCTCACAACCATCTATAATGAGATCTGGTGCCCTCTTCTGGCCTGCAAGCATACATGGAAGGAATGTTGTATACGTAATAAATAAATTTAAAAAAAAAAAAAAAAGAAAAAAAAGAAATGAGTTTCTCCACACCTTGCTCTTGAGATCTCTTTCTTTAGGACTGTGAGCAATGAATGCCTGCCTTTTGAGCACCTATCCCTAGCATCTGCGTAGAATAGCTTCAGTAGCACAAAGTCCTCAGGGACAGAACAGCAGAACTAAGCTTTTTTCTGGAAGCCTTTCTGCTGTGTAAGCACAGGACTGCCTGCTGGACCTAGGCAGGTGACATCATTTAGCAAGTCAGTTGTCTGTTAGGGGTTGTGGCAAGCAAGCTGGGCACATGATTGACAGCTGAGTAGCTACTGTCCACTCTGGCAGATGCCATTCAAGTCCAAGGACTAGAATGGTCTAATAGTCCAGTTTTTCTCGACTCGACTACAGACAGTAATGTGAGAAATATTGGTTTTTATTAATGTAATACATGAATAATTGTTGCTAAATAAGGAGAAGGTAAGAAAACAAAGATGGAGAGAAAACCAAACCTGTGGTTTCTGATTGGCTAAGATCTCCAGTTCTCCTGCAGGTGAGCACTCACTGTTCCCCAGTGGCTTCTGAAAGGTTTCTGTTCTTGCATAGAATTCTAGAGATACATAAACAATCTACGCTTTGTCTTTGAAGAGCTCTTTTGTGGAAGACACACAAAAAGGAAACTAGTTGCAAAGTTTCTGAGTGAACATGAAGAGAGACTCATGTAAATAAGAGGCTTAGATGGTAGAGAATTGGAGAGAAGCAGACTGTACCGAAAAAGAGGCCACAGGGGAGGCGATACCTGGGCACAATCATGTAGGAGACCGGGTTCCTTAAAAGGGCATTCGTTTTAGGTTTTTTTGGAAGCAGGAAACGAGGGTATGTGTGTGCACCCTCTAACCTAGCATTTGCTGTGGGGCTCACATGCTGTTGGTGACTGTTGACAGAGATGAAATTTCAGGAGCCTGGTGACTCCATGGTGTAGAAGCCCAACAGAAGATGGAACACAACGTTCTGAGTCTGACTTTCGGCAAGACTACTTCATTGGATAGATTCTATCTTGAGGGAAATTGCTGGAAATTTCCACTCAGAGATTTTTCTTTTATTGTGTGTTGGGATTATCACGGACATGGAAAAACAAGCATTTAGGCCAGTCATGGTGACATAAACCTAGAATCCTAATGCTTAGGAAGCCAAGGCAGAACGATTCCTCTTACAATGAGATCCTCTCTCAAAAACAAAGTAAAATGAAAACCTAGCAATTTGTACACAGGCCCCTGCACTGACAGGGGAGCTAGCTGCCCTGACACAGCCCTGCAACATTTATGTTGAATAATACAGCCTATGGGACATCCCACCTGGGCAGCAAGGTGCGCCACAGAGTGTTTGTTGTTTCTGTGGTGACCTGACTTGCAGGTGCAGCAGAGAGCTGCCCAACATCCAAAGAGAAGATGGTACCAAACATTGCTGGCTCAGGCACAACTCCAAACTTAAAACAAAAATACAATTTCTACGGAAGGTATATCACTTTAACACCAGAGTAAAGTTGGAAAGTCCTATGTTAATATCACATCTTATCTGTACTGCCTAGCCCCATGAATGCATCAGAGAGAGAACAATGCCACAGACCCAACCGCAGGCTCCCCAGATTCTCTGTGTATGCAAGTAGACCTGAGTCTGAATCCCTGGAACCCATGTAAAGCTCCTTGTGGTGACATGTATACCAGTGTTGCAACAGTGAGATGGGAGGTGGAAATAGGAGAATCCTGAGAAGCTCAAAGGCCAGCTGATCTGGCATGAACAAAATAAAAGAAAACCTGTCTTGAATAAGGTGAAAGGTGGACCTATGCCTTAGGTGGTCCTCTGCATGTGTGGGTATGTGTACAACCACACACACACACACACACACACACACACACACACACACACACACAGATATAAACCTATCATAGACATAGATGCATGCACACAGCACAGAAACACAAATCATAGTCATAGATGCACACAGGCATGTCATAGACATAGGAGAACACACATACACAGATTTTTAAAGACAAAACTATGCCCATGAAGAACTCAGGATGGAGGTTTGAATGGAAATAATCAAAGTCCGGCACCCAGTAGGTAGTGATTTCATAGTGACCATATCTTTTTCTGAATATAATGGAACTTCACCCTCCCCTGCTACAAACACACACACCCATATAAACACACACACACTATGGTAAATTTTACTTTACGAGAGCAACAACATTTAAATGCTACTTGAGTGCAACACACCTTTATTACATTTAGCCTTGGTGCTACAAAATTAATTACACCTCAATCTTTCTAACTCAAACTTCAATTTATCCATAATGAAATTACTGTAAACAAGGGACACCTGTTTTGTTATCTTGCTCATATAAAAGCCATGCCATTTATCCATATGTATTGTTGCCCTTGACATAACTCTGTTGGGGTTCTCTTATTATTTCTTACTATAACTTCAATATCTTCAAATCTAATATGATGACATTTGTCAACAGTGATCATTATGAGCCTCATTTTTCATTCTTCCAGAATATGAATACTAAATGATTGACTTACACTTTGTACCTTTAAAGTATTACTTATTTTTACCCAGATAAAGCATTTGAAAAATGTTGTCATCAACAGGAAAATTTCTAGAATCAGCTAGATGAATCCTGGCACTCACAATGGGAAGGTTTGGGGAGTTAACAGTTTGGCTCTGAATCCCAGCTGCACAGATATTCCCCTGTGTAGTAACCCAGATCAAATCCTGTGATCTGTGTGCCTCGTTTCGTATCTGAGATGTGAAGATTGCAACATTACCAACTTTGTACGATTGTCATGAGAATCAAAGGAAGTGTTAACACAGAAAAGGCTAAAGAGAGGGCCTGGCACAGAGAAAAACCTCATGAAATGTCAGCCATTGTCACTCTCTGACTTCTTTCTTCCACTGTAGTTGATAAAGGCTCTATCTATTCAGGTAGTCTAAGTAACTAACCTAGATAATCTCAGCCACACACAACAGGTCTCTGCAAAAGCTCCCTTGCTTGAAAGGGCCATTGCATGGGAATGGATTTCTGTTATACTACTGTCAGGAGCTAGGATACTGTCCAGCAGTGTGCTCTGACTTCATTGTGACCTTGTCCAAGATTTGGGGATATTCTAGAGCTCGTTTGAACAGGGAAATAATTAGGATACAGGTTCTAACTATTTAACACACACCTTAAAAGGGAAATATTCAGAAATCAAGACATATTTATGTGCCTTAGTAATTACTCCAGATTCCAAACAGGATGATTCCTGTTCAGTTAGCCATAAAGCCTTATCACTTACCCAACCATCAGTCTGACAGGCACAGGTTAAAAGTAGCAATACATACCAAATTTTCATGCTGCTAAGGTGTTCTTGATGAGAAGTAGGGGAATAACATCGTTTTTAATAAGTAAATCTATTGTCTTCAGATCCTGGCTAACACTTACTCAATGAATTTTAATTGACCCAAAGATCTGGTTTAGAGTAGACCAAACAGACTAAACAACAGTCTATAAAAGATGCCTAATTATTACAAGAACAAAGTAAGACATGATGGCAGTAGATTGATACTTTCATGGATATGTTGAGGTTTGACTGTCCCTCCCTAAGAGCCCATTGTATCAGGAAACTATGAACAGAGAAACAATCACTTTCACAGCGAGGGGTAAAAGAATGGAGTTGATGCAAATTCAGCAACTGAAAGAAGTTTGCAGTATACTTTTTGGAGATGACACTGAAGACCACTTAGGGGGTCTAATGAGAATAAGAACAGAGGTCAATGCATTTGAGTGATATCCAGGCTCCAGCACAGGGAGAGGGAAATGTAAACATATAGTGATGTGCTTGAGTGACATCAAATTTAAGTCCTGGCTAAGGTCTGTCTCCCTGAGGGCTCCACTTTTTCTTCAGAGCCTCAGTTTTCTGTCCAAAAAGTGAGAAAGGGCACCCTGCTGTCCTACTTGGGTGGATATAAGAATTAAATGAACTATTATAAAAATTATGCAAACTTTCTTGAAACAAGGTATATTTTCAGTAAACAGGAACTCTGTGATATGTGACCTTTTATAAGCTGGTGATACTTGAAGAGAGAAAAAAATTAAAAGATAATAATGACAAGAATTTGGGGACAAAGGTCTGATCTCCAAAATATATAAAGAACTCAAGAAACTGGACCGCAAAAGGCTAATCAACCCAATTATAAAATGGGGCACAGAGCTGAACAGAGAATTCTCAACAGAAGAAGTTCAAATGGCCAAAAGACACTTAAGGTCATGCTCAACTTCCTTAGTGATCAGGGAAATGCAAATCAAGACAACTTTAAGATACCATCTTAAACCTGTCAGAATGGCTAAAGTAAAAAACACCAATGATAGCCTTTGCTGGAGAGGTTGTGGAGAAAGGGGTACACTCATCCATTGCTGGTGGGAATGCAAACTTGTGCAACCACTTTGGAAAGCAGTGTGGCTGTTTCTCAGGAAATTCGAGATCAACCTACCCCTTGACCTAGCAATACCACTCTTGGGAATATACCCAAGAGATGCCCTATCATACAACAAAAGTATATGCTCAACTATGTTCATAGCAGCATTGTTTGTAATAGCCAGAACCTGGAAACAACCTAAATGCCCTTCAATGGAAGAATGTATGAAGAAAGTATGGAATATATACATATTAGAGTACTACTCAGCAGTAAAAAACAAGGACTTCTTGAATTTTACATGCAAATGAATGGAAATAGAAAACACAATCCTGAGTGAGGTAAGCCAGACCCAAAAAGAGGAACATGGGATGTATTTACTCATATTTGGTTTCTAGCCATAAATAAAGGACATAGGACATTGAGCCTATAATTCGTGATCCTAGAGAAGCTAAATAAGAAGGTGAACCCAAAGAAAAACATATAGGCATCCTCATGAATATTAACCTTCATCAGGCGATGAAAGAAGACAGAGACAGAGACCCACATTGGAACACCGGACAGAAATCTCAAGGTCCAAATCAGGAGCAGAAGGAGAGAGAGTACGAGCAAGGAACTCAGGACCGCGAGGGATGCACCCACACACTGAGACAATGGGGATGTTCTATCAGGAACTCACCAAGGCCAGCTGGCCTGGGTCTGAAAAAGCCTGGGATAAAACTGGACTAGCTGAATATAGCGGACAATGAGGACTACTGAGAACTCAAGAACAATGGCAATGGGTTTCTGATCCTACTGCACGCACTGGCTTTGTGGGAGCCTAGGCAGTTTGGATGCTCAACTTACTAGACCTGGATGGAGGTGGGGGTTCCTTGGACTTCCCACAGGGCAGGGAACCCTGATTGCTCTTTGGGCTGGGGGGGGGGACTTGGTTTGGGAAGGGGAAGGGAAATGGGAGGCAGTGGCGGGGAGGAGGCAGAAATCTTTAATAAATAAATTAATTAATTAAAAAAAAGAATTTGGGTTTTTAAAGAGCTAGTTTTTTATCTCCTTAAATAATTTTCCTACGTATAGGAGGGAATTGAAACATTTCAAACACACTTTTGAAAAAAAAAGAGAGTTTTTTTTTCTCAAAATACAAAAATGTTGCATACTGTTAGCTACAAAAGAAACAATAACAGAAAAAAAAAGGCAGACTTTAGAACACAACTGTTCCTAGCCTAGTGTTCATGAAGGACACCTATTAGGAGACAATTAGTCATTACTGGAGACCTTTATAAAAACTACCCAGGTAAGGAAAGAAAGTAAGTGATGATAATCCACACACAGATCTGCTTGAGTCAACCAAGCCCAGCCCTAGTGGGCATGCAACCAGGTTCCCACATGTGGCCTGATGTCAACCTAAGGACCCTTCCGCAGATTCCTTTGGAATACGTGTGATGAAGTTGAGATTGAGAACTGGGATCAGTACAAGCAGGCTCAACCTGCAAGACTAAAAAAGTAATGGTGTCCTGGGAGCAGAAGCCTCTGAGTCCTGGGAGAGCTGCTTCACAGGCAGGCACTGGGAAGTGAGCCCAGCCAAAGACAGAGCACTGGGAGCAATGGCCTTGAGCACACAGTGGACATCTGCACAGGCTGTGTTAAGGTGGTTAGGAGACAAAGGGCAGCTGTGCATCTGAACTCAGGAAGTCTAAACTAGCACATGTGATTGCCCTCAATGCTGGTGTTTCTATTTATAATAAATGAGCTTTAAATTTGTAATAGCAGTACTTTCACTTCCCAACTTCAGGGACCACATCCCTCTGTTGAACCTTGCTCAACAAATCCGTCTATATACATTACCTTCTCGAGGGCATTGTTGCACCTGGACTGAGTGCAAGGCATCAAGAAGCATGCGGAGTTGTTTGTCCTGTTGTCTGGGACCTAGGTCCTCAGGGATATCGCCAAGTCAACAGTGGTCATAACCATGTCACCTAAAAAAGTAGTGCTCTCTCAGCACAGGAGAGGTATCCATACTTATTCAAGGTGCTTAAGCTTGAGATGAGTGCCTACTTCTCAGCATTTCCTCCATGAATTGCTTGTCTTGTGCAGGCTGGCGACAGGCCTCTGCGCACTCAAATCTTTCAGGGATCCTGAAGAGAGCAGCCACTGTTTCAAGCAAAGCCCATCATCAGCTTAAAGGGAAAGTGAACACACCCCAACGCAGCAAACACAAAATGGCTCCTAAATTTGCAGGCCAGGTGACATATCCATTGGTGTTCTGTCACCCGAGAAGTTAAGTATAGAACCACCATATACCTAGAAAAGAGATCTGTGCTTTTCTCCACATAGGAAGTAATTTGCCATGCATCAGAAGATCACCCAGAGAGACCATAAAGAAGGACCCGGTGTGAACTCGATAAAAAGAAGAAGACGCAGTCTCCAGACAGGAAGCAGTGTGCACCAAATGTGGGGATACTCATATCACTGAAATCCCAGAGCCCCCGCCATCACATTCCAGACAGGAAAGTGGTGAAGGATTTTACAGTGCCCAACTTGGAAGCTCATTAATACTTTAACTTTTTCAAAGCAAAACAGATTGAGAAGAGAGAGCTTTTACACACCTACTGTATGCATTAAATGTTCCGACTAATTAAATGGACTGTCATTAAAATCACCATTAAATGCATCATTGCACTTAATCTTGAGGACTTAAAAAGAGGGTGTCAGGGTCCCTTGTGTTTTCATTCAACAGTTATTATGTGTCAACAACAATCTGCTGGGCTTTGGGAGCTGTAGACAAATGCCCCAAATTCTATAACTTCATCTCTTGAAATAGACTTAGTATTAAATAAATGGGCAAAGAGAACTGTGCAATTGAAATTATGAGTGAATACCTAAGGAAGAGAGAGATAATTTACTTTTTCAAGGTGGCCTCTGCACTGAAACCTTATGTTGTGGGATGAGATCGCATCTACGTTCAAGAGTCCAACTCAACAGCTCCTGCGATTCCCCTTTGCACGTGGGGACAGGGAGGTTTCTGCTCATCTCTGAGTTTTGCGAATATGACTCAGGACGTCAGGAGAGACTAACAGGGAGAAATGTTGCAGACTGCAAACGATTGCAGATGTTATAGAGCCAGAGGAGAAAAAGAGAGGAAAGCAGAAGAATAAAAGATCTGTATTTCAGCTGAACATAGCAATAAAAAAGAAGTTATGAGCCTCAGCCTGATCAATCACTGACTGCCGTGTACAAACACAGCTGTAATAGTTGCTCAAAGTAAGTGGGATCGATTCAGGGTTGTCATAGTCAATTAATTTTCTGCTTTCATCGTTGCAAATGCCTCTGTGCCTCAGTTTCCTATTATATTTACACACACACACACACACACACACACACATATTTACCTTTGGGCTAATTTCTGGCTGTTAGGAACTATTGGGAAAATCTAGAGTTTTTTTTAAGGTTTCTCTTTCTGTTTAAAGGAAAAGGGTGGTTCCCCCAACTTAATCTCTTCTTGTTTTAGAGCCAAGTGATGAGATCACCTGTGTGAGGGAAACTATTCCCTTTCACCGCCGTGGCGTGGGGCACCAGTACACAGAAAAGGGCAATCATCTATTCTCAAGATGGCACTCTTCTTCTGATTTTCAGCAAAATCTGTCTCTCGGGCAAGAGAAACTAATAATAAGCATTAGATGCCACCATGTTGATACCGGCTATGTGCCAGGCTTCCTAATGGATGCTCTACATACATTACAAATAAGATTCCTCGTCAAATAGAAAGACATTTTACAGATAAGACAACGAAGGTTTTTAAATGCAAAGTCACTTCCCAAATGTGAAATACAATGGAAAACACTTCTTAGGAAATATCCTCAGGGATATTCTCTTGTGCCCAGAGTCACTATGAAGGTCAAACCACTCTGGGGACAGAGCTCTAGCTAGCTCTGTGTGGTCTTACTCTTCAGTGAGTTGATAAAGGATGGCTCTATTGGCCCATGAAGCGATCATTCACACAGGGTGTGCAGGAGCTGAGAGTAGCACGGGGAGGAAGAATTCTCCCTGAAGACCCATTCCCACAGAGCACAGAGCAGACAGAATGCCACTCTGAAATGCTCTCCAAGAGTTAATTTAAACAATGCAAATGTAAAGCCCAGGCAAAGAGGAGCCTCACCTCCCCAGAGGTCCATGGGGGCACAGTGGCCAGTCCCTCCACAAGGTGGCACTAGGCACTCTTGTCTTTTCATCTGCAATTTCACACTGCACAAGGATCCAGGCTTCGCCCCAGCTTGACAGTTAAAGCTTTCTATTCCTTTCCTCCATGTCAACAGCATTACCTTGGGAACCTGTGCTGTGGGACACTGAACGCAGGTGTCATTAACCTAAGTGCCTGAACGAAGATGCAAGCAGAGCCTGCTGAGGACAGTCTGGTCACATATTACTGGATTCCCTGTCCCTAAATTCAGGTTGTTTGCTGCTCATGGGCTTTCTGTTGTCTCGCCTTCTCCCTTCTCCCTCTATCCTCTGCTTCTTTCTCTCTCCATTTTTTTTCTTAGTACCCGGTGCAGATATGAGCCCCTCGCATTCAGGGCTGTTCACCCCAAAGAGGGGATACATTTATGTGTATAAACACGACTATTTAGAAGGAATCTTGGCACTGTCAATTTAAGCAATGGTATTCAGTTCCCACTAGGACCCATTATCACTCCTGCCATGTTCTTTGGTTTTGTTCTCTTTGATTTTTAAAATCAGGTTTACAGTATCAGGCATGGGTTCTCTCTGGTGGGACAGGTCTCAAATCCAACCAGAGAACACACGATCCCACTCACTACAGGAGCACCACTGTCACACAAGTAGCTCCACCTTGCCTGGCAGCTGGTTTCACAGACTCACAACTGTGTAGGACCATTGATTGACATCTCCTCCCAAGTCCCCAGCAGTCTGTAAGGCACCTTCTGGGACTAGGAACACTAGCCAGCAGATGGGGTGTTTCCCCTTCCATTCCAGTTTGCTTCTTCTGTGTTATGCATCCAAGGCAATGTGGTATCTTTAGCGACACTGTCTTACCATCTAGTTCTGGCCGACAACCAAGAAAATGATAAGAGCTTGTACTTTTTGGGAAATCCCTGACCAACAACTCATAAGGAAGTATCTCATCTCTGGCATGAGTTTTTATTTTAATAACCCATGGCTTCTAGGGGCAACGTTTCCCAGTCAGTCTGGGCATTTCCCTTCAAATAGCTTATTAAAAAATAAATTATATATTTTAATTTGGTTACAAGATAGTAGGTTTCCATACAGTTTTTTTTTTAATATCCTTTCATTTGCTTAACCCTCTTCCCTCCTGCCTTGTCTCTCCTATCCTCCCACCCATTTGTGTTTAAATCTTCCCTATATCCCCTCACCCCCGCTCTATCTTCACGGTATTTGTGTTCTACTATTCTCCCCTCCTTGTACCATAACCCTCCCCATGGACTCTTTCTAGTTTCCTGGCTTCTACAGGGTCTGCAAGCAAAACACATAAATTAGGGATTCTAATATTAGGTCTATAGAGATGGCCTTGCAGCCATGTTTACATTCAATATGAGCCCGACGTAGTGGACCAGTACTCCTCTGGTTGACGTTCCTTCTCTACAGAGACTGCTGAGAAAGATATGCTCATGATACCATGGCCAGAAAGAGAGAATGTGTGTCTGAGTTACTAAATACATACCAAGTTCTGGTTCCCTCTTTTTAGAAGGTAAATAAGGTCACCTAGGCTAGGTTGTTCCTTGCTTAGCTCACCAGGGAAAACATTTCTCTTTCATCTTGGACTGTTCCCCTAGGCTAAACCATTTCACCTTTGAGATTGCAGTGTAACCCTTTCCTTAGCTTCATATGATGCAGAGTTTTCAAAACATAATTTTTTATAAGACTCAGGAACCTAGTAAGACTTTGTAAGATATAGGATCGAAGACACACTTGACCACAGTTAGACCCCAGGACTCAGGGATACTAAGCACACACCCTACTGCTGACATATACTCTCAGACCATGGTAAATGAATCCTTAAGTGTCTGGGCTATATCTCAACTGTTCTTTATTATTTATCTAAAATTCAAATTTATTTGGCAGTCTTACATTTCCATCTGCAAAGTCTACCAGCTTTATACAAGGCGACTTTCTAAGCATGGCACCAGGCACTTTGATGTCCTTATGTCTTCGGGATAATGTTGAGAAAACTAAGGTCCTGAAAAGTCGCCCATTACCGAAAGCCAACACAAGAGCATATTGCCAGCAAAACCAAAGTAGTTCCAAAATAAAGCCTCAGTCCCAATCTTCCCTGACAGCCAGTCCCCCCCTCTTCCCCAGTCTGGAGAGGGTCTGTTGAGAAGCAGTGGGAGTCAAGGGCAAACCCGTTTTCTATAGGAGACTCCCAGCTTATTCTGCTTCTTGCCTCTGAAGTCGTTATTTTTTCTGAGCACAGCAAGGCGAGCATGCCTTTTCATTTCAGCTTCATCTGCAATCACCTTTCTCTCACTGTATTCTAAGTGCTGATATAGGAGTTTGATTGACTCTCCTAAATGAAAGAATGAAGACATTTACATAAAACAACCTACTGCAGGGCTTACATGCACTGAATCTGCAGGAATTCCAGGGGAAAGGCGACAGGACGCAAAGTGCTGAAGAGGAACTTCTCGACGGATGAAAGGGGACGTGAACAGTTTTCAGGCTAAGCGCCTTCCTTCTTTTACAGCGTGCGGGTTACTCATTCGGTCGTCCGGGGGATGAATACTCTCCAGCTATCTGCTCTGCACAGGTAGAGGATTCTGGAGGCGGGTCCGGCACCCGGTCAGCTTCATGCAGGGAATGGGGGAAAAGTGACTCATTTCAAGGCCTCAATTTCCTTAAATGTAAATCAAGGAAGCTGAGCTCTTCCCTCCACTTTTGCAGGGCCCAGAGGGGAGAGAAAGGAGACAGCTGGTATTATCACCAGCTGCCGAAGCAAGGGCTTATCATCACTACATTCTTTAGGAGTCAGGGGGTTTGCATGACTATGGTGTTCTCAGCAATGGGCTCCTGCTGAAGGGTCAGTTACTCAGCTGAATTTCTACACTGGAGACCTTAAAACAATTTGTTGGGTTCTCAATAATTAGATCTGTACCAATTTTGACATGTTTGATTATTTTTTTCTTTCCTTCTTTTTTTGGTTTTTCAAGACAGGGTTTCTCTGCAGCTTTGGTGCCTGTCCTGGAACTAGCTCTTGTATACCAGGCTGGCCTCAAACTCACACTGACTGTGTTTGCCTCACGAGTTCTGGGATTAAAGAAGTGCGCCAGCCACCACTGCCCAGCTTCTTTCTTTCTTTTCTCTCTAATACTGTACTTTTTTTTTCTTAAATATTCCTTCCCCATAAAACCCTCTGTCATTTCCCCAAATGAAGACTCTTGGGGTTCTCTTTTGAGCCAGTACTTGAGAGCAGATGCGGTGGCATTCTAGAAACTGAAGCAAACATACACCTCCAGGTCTCTGCTCTCATGGAGCATATCTCCTTGTGGGGGAGTGCGACATAGTAAGCAAGTGAGTCAGTCAAGTAGCAGGATAGCTATAGCTAAGCACGTTCAAGAGCTACACAATGGTCTTAAGACAGAACTGGTGTGAACAAAGGGGGCGGTGACGATAGAGGCTTATCTGAGATGAGGCCACTGAAGATGGCTCACATTCCGCACCTTTTATGCACAACCTTGCTAAGTCATGTGACTTTTCATTAAGCTCTAAGTTCATCAGGAACCTAAAGTATTCCTTCATCTCCTGGACAACTGCCTATCAGCACAGGTCAGGCAGATTTGGAAGGTGGAACGTCAGAGTCTCCGAGGGCGCAATCACACTTCATACTCAGATTAAAAAAAAAAAAAAGTGAAGACTTGGTTCCTGAAAGACAAAGTGAATTTCTCTAGTAATATTGTTTTTATAAAGTCAGTACCAGACAAGGAAATCAATGCTCCAAAGAAATCTTCACTAATGATGGAATCCAGGCATGGAAAGCACACATGTAACCTATTTCTGCCACATATGCAAATTCACTGTTCGACTCAAAAGGCGCTGAGCACCAGTGACCCCAGCACGGACTGTCCACAAGCTCATTTTCTCCACTCCCCTCCATAGCTCCGGTGACCTAACCCCAGTGATTCTGTACTGATGTCTTCCCTGTTAGTCTGTTGCTTGATTTGGTGATTCAGCATCACATTTAACACCGTGGTACCAGAAAGATGCTCAAAGAACATGACCACTCATCGCTTTAAAAACACTAGATATTAGAGGAATACCAGAGATGAATTTGAAAAATTGCAAAATGCAATCAAGTCTCCATATTCCCATACTGAAAACTGTTTTGTGTCAGATAGTGAGACTTGCTAGTGACTATAGTGAACTAGAACCTACGGAAGGCCTCCCAATTTAACAGGTACCTGGCATTTTGCATCTCGCTTCCCTTAGTGTGTCCCAATGTAAGTAGGAGAGAGTTTCATTAATTCTCTCCCTTCACCTCCTCCACTAGGAGATGTGCGCAGGGGTGAAGGTTTCCATCTGTTTTATTCCCTGCTGTGTTACTGGTAGGAAGAACAGTGAGTGTTGCCTGGCTGGAATTCAGCAAATGACTTGAAGGTGTAAATGGGATTTTGAAACTGCTTACTGAGACAAGGACCACAGGCATCCCCAAAGGACTGAAGCAGATGCTCCACGTGGAAGGAAGTGATTACAGGCATCTATCTCCCTTCCCCCACACTCCTGTTTTTATTGTACAGGTAAGATCTTCAGTGTCACATTCCAACCCAAATTCCAGTCTATCCCAGGCACCGGAAGCCATATACTGCAGGCTGGTGGGAGAGCTCCGAGAAGCAAAAAAAAAAAAAAAAAAAAAAAAAGCTCTGTTGGGCCTACAGGTACTAGAACTTAATGTCAGTAAATTTTCCGTAAAACTACGAACCTGCAATTTATCTTAAACAGTAAAAAAAAAAAAAAAATAGTTGGTACCTGGCAAAGTTAGGCCACAGGTTTCACTGGCCACGAAGTTGGATTTGAGCTCCAGGCCTATGCTTCCTTCTACCCAGGCCGCTCCTTATCTAGCAGCTGAAGGCACTGCCATTTGCGACCCCTGCTGGAAAGTTACCAAAAAGCAGGTAGCATGCTGGAGAAAAAAATTAGAAAAAAAAAAAAAAACCCCAAAACGTCCTTTGGGATCTATTTCTGTTATGTTTAAGGCATTCCTTGGAAGAATAATGTATTCATTTTTCCTAGTCCTCTCCTGGTAGCACATAACTATTGACAAACTATGGCCCAGTAAATATTATTCTAACGGCCTGCGAAAGCTAAGGACTTAATTCCCCGTGGGTGGAGGGAGCTGAGAAGGCTTCAAGCCAGAGGCAGTCCTGAAGATGGATCGTGGAGGCTGCGTGCATCAGCCGCTTACAATGCGGCTTGACTCAGACACAAAAAGGAATTTGCTTGAAGACTATGTGTTGCCTCTAGGAACTAATGAGATGCTGAAAATTCCGGGATTGGAAAATGAGAAGGAATGAAGGGAACCAGACTCCAGGGATCATGTCAAGATGGTGCCCCAGGAATGGTTCCGTTGGGAGCACATCTTGAGATGTGGATGTTGCTGCTGCTGACGCCAGCCACTCGATCCATGACCCAAGTGGGTGATAAACACTCAGCAGTTCCTGTGTCCTTAAACTGCTCCCTCCAGACTCCAATCCCCTGGTGGGATCATTTAACTGAACGTGCATTCAGGGTTGCAAGGTGCAAACTAGGGAAAGAAACCCCACCTTCCACTAGGAGCATCTCTTTGAAGCAAGACGTGTTTAGAGAATATGATATCTGGTTGCTGGGTACCTTCCAGTCATGTAGCAGGACTTGGAGTGGTGATAGAGGGAGAGGCCCCCAAAGCAGTACTCAAGATTGTAATGAGAACACATAGATCTGCACTCCAATCTGGAATCCTCTGTACCTTTAGAGAACTGACAACATTTCCTAATCTGCAGATTCTCAATTGTTAAAATAGAAGTGATGCCATCTGCTCTCCCAAATAGCTGCGCAGATTCCGCTCAATCATTCATTCACTTTCACAAACACATTTAGGGACTGCCTATTAAGTGCTTGATATGGAACTAGGCTCTGGGGACATATTTTGGGAAGAAAGAAAAGAGAAGAAAAAAGAAAAGCAAGCACTCTGTGCAGATGACCAAGTTAGACAAGGGAGCCCCACAAAATTGGTCGGGCTTTGCTCTACCCGAACTGAGTCGTTGCTCTTTAACTTTTCTGGTTTGGATTAAATGATTTTAAGTTACTCCCTCTAAATATATCTCCTAAGGATTCATATACATACTGAACTTAAAAGCAACACTTCAGTAAAAGGGCAAGGGATGCAGGTCAGTTAGTACAGTACTTGCACAGCACACTGGTTTGAATTACAACACCACCATAATTGGGTGCTATACTTCATTCATATCAATAACCCCCGTACTTGGAGTTGGGTACTGGAGGACCAGATGATGTCCAAGGTCATCTTTAGCTACACAGCAAATTTGAGGTCAGCCTAGGATATGACTTTCACGAAAAAAAGGAAAAAAATATCTCTAAAACTGAACATTGATCCTGAAAATTAAAATTATAATTCTTAGTAACAGTGGCACTCAGTGCTGATGTAATTCGTGTAGAGCACACATAAGCCAACACTTATTTAAATCTGCCCTCGTTTAATGATTTGTGAGTGTGATGAGCTCAGGTATACCCCAATCACAATTAACATGAACATTAACTAGACACGAAATAAAAATGCCAGCATTGTAAATTAGATAAACAAAATTTCACAAGTGTTATAGTCGGTGAAGTGTCTTTTATGTGTATTTTATTACTTCCTCTTCATCATTTTCCAGTCACTAATCTGCAGGAAGGGCTTTGAGGCTTAGAGAGAGAACACAGTAGGCCTAAGGTCATGGGGCCAGAAGTGGGCCTTACCCCAGCCTGCTTTCTCTTTCCAGAAAGGCAGTCTAGACAGAAAGCAGAAGGCCTTATGCCCAGGTTAGGGACTACAGCACACAGTGTTGCTCTTTTCTAGCCACAGCTGCCAAGTCCCCACCCTCTGCCATACCTAGGGAGACAGAACACTTGTCCCAGAGCAGCTGGGACAGTGCCACACTCGCCAGCTGGGACCCTGGAGCTGCTGTCTAGGTTCTTGTGACACACACAGGTTAAAACCCATCCAAGTAGCCACATGTTTGACTGTCCCTGCCTCTAAATCTAATGACTTGGGGGAGAACCTGTCTCAGTCCTGCTGATTGCTGTGTGCCACCAAGGCCGTGTGCTTAGTCTCAGAAAGGCCTAGCGCGAAGTTAAGCAGCACCGACCCATTCTCGGGTGCTTTCCAATCGCTCCTGAATTTTAACTTAAGACAGGAAAAGTTCCCAGGACGCTTTTTCCTTCAGAGAGTCCCTGGGATTTTTCAAGGCAGAGAATTTCTTATAAGGATGAAAACACAAGTCTCAGCTATATAAAGGAGTTTGAGAAAGGCAAAGCTCATTGTGTTTAACAAGGTGTAGGAAGACGATAATCTGCTGCAGGGATAAAGCCTCTGCTCCCACGCCAGCAGCAAGGGCCTTCAATGGGTTCAAAATCCCCTTTGCAAGACCAAGGCATCACTTTCTCACCAGCTTCCCTGCTCAAAACTTCTCATCTTAAAGATGTGCTGCATTGCAATGCGCAGCAGCTTGGCATAGGATGTGAAGCCCAGAAGCAGAGCCCAGCCCTGCTCACTAAGACATCTCTGGCTGCTGGCTAATTAACTGCAGAGACTTAAGAGTGCTTAGTCAGGAAGCTGTCTATCCCTGTCGAACAAGAGTTAGATGGGTAACTGACACCAAGGAAGCTCTTTGAAAAGTTCCCCTCATACCTGGCTGTGGAGGAGGGTGGTGCTGGGCGGAGGGTTACCTTACATAACACAGTGGTCCATTTCAACGTTATTTTTCCAGTTCTGTGAGTGGAAAAATCTAAGCACGCTGGAAATAAAGAACAGCACAGCGATTTGGAGCTTAAGCACTCATCTGGAATTTTGGAAGGCCCGGCTAATTCGACCTGTACTCACTTTGGCTGGGGAAGTAGAAGGCAAGACTAATTCCCAGCGTCAAAAGGAATTCATGCTTTAAAAATGCAGGGCTTGGTGGTGTGGAAGTTGAGCTATCTCTATCTTCTTTTATTAAAAAGTAAAGTTAAATATAGAATACCTGCAATTAACTCCTGGGTGGAAGCCAGTAATTGAATTTCAACAAATACAATGAGATTTGAGAGCAAAACTGAGACCACAGGATTTTGTTCTCACTACAGCCCCTGATCAAATAGCCAAAGCTGGGGCACATGGGGACCGGGGTGGAGACCTGCTCCCCAGGGGTGGGAGTGGGGTTCTAGGGGCTGGGTCAGCCTCGGGTGTCCGTGGAGCTTTCCTGAGAAAGGTGAGCTCAGACTGAAGCAGCCACACACTCTCCTTCTCCCTGGTCAACTCTCTCCTCTCCTCACCCCAGTTCCTGGCTAGCAAGAGACTGCTTCTGGGAGAGCAGCTTCCAGAAGGTGGATCCAGAGTTGTCTCCTTGGGATCCCCCTCAGAGCATCTTAGCATAGTTATGGATAAAAATAGCCCAGGATAACATAACGCGGAGGGAAGAGGAGGAGTAAGTCTCGCGCAAGGCAAGGCAAGGCGAGGATACCAGGGCTTCTGCATAGTGGGGGTTAGAGAGAAAGGGTGCTACTCCTTTTCCGGAGGAGAGCCCTGCGTGTGCAAACAAGATCGGGTGGCCCCTTAGCTTAGGTTGTGCCATACTTGATTTGAAGCACCCACAAATAATTGCTGAGTCTGGCACAACCCACCAATCCCTGGCCTGCATCTGGCTTCGGCGGTGGTTCTGAGAGCTGGTCGTCCAGTTCCAGGAAAGGCAGGTTCCAGAAGCGGAAGCAGCGAAGTCCACTGCTGCAAATGCAGGGTGTTGGGGGGGGGGGGCGCACCTGAAGAGGTCGGGTTATGAGTAAGCCCTGCTAATTCTAAATACAAGCTCCCCTGGTTTGTGTCCCGACATCCGTTAACATGCATGCCCCAATCCACCTCTTCTATCGGAGGTACCCGGAATAGAAACCAGGTGGGAAAAGAGTAAAAAGTAATATGAAAATTCAAGAGCCGTTTAACTGGCTTTCTTAATACTTACGGTCCTGCCTGCCGCCTGCCTCTTGGAGTACCCTGGAAGGTGCTCTGTCTCCCCATTACAGCTAACGAACGCAAAGGCACAGCAGACCAAGGCTTTCGCATCCCAGATGCCCCATCCCGGAGTGACTGGAGTCAGCTGTCCCCACTGCCCAGTTCTCCGCCCCAAGTGGTACCCTGGCTCGCCAAGCGCAGCACTCCAGCTGCACTTGCACAGGGTCCTAGAGAGAATCCACGGCGCCAAGCAGCGCGCAGCGACGACCCTCCTGTGTCAGGTAGGGACACAGTGAAGTCTTTTAAGAGTCAGAAACTCCGGTCCCTTATAATCCATCTCGTGAATTCTAGAGATGAGGTTCTAGGACAGGAGTCAGGAGGATTGGAAAACCCCGAGTCTTCCTTCCGTGTACTCTCCACTCTGTTTGAGCCTCTGCTCGCTCACCTTAGGCTTTGGACTTGCCCTAAGTCGGGACACCAGAAGAAGGTGCCTAGGCAACCCTCACCAGCCACTCCCCAGTCTGACACCTTTACCCCTGGAGCGCAGCGCTCACCTGAGTCGGGTACCCGTCCAGCCGGTCAGGCGCCCTCAATCGTCTCTCCGGTCGGGCCATGAGCAGCACCGCCTCCGAACACCTGAGCTCCTCGGAGCAAATCCCCAGTCACCTCGGGGCAGGCGAGCGGGGAAGGGACACAGTCACTCACCGAGCGAGACCCGGCGGTGGCGGCAGCTCGTGGCTGCAGCGCGCAGAGGACCTTGCAGACCGGCGTTTTGGTGCCGGATCCGAGAATGGGAGGAGCAGGAGGAGGAGCAGAAACCGGAGGAGGGGACAGTGGAGGCCGACTCTCCGGGAGAAGGCAGAGGGCAGAAGAGGATCGCGAGCGCCCACTGCTGCCGCGCCGGCTCCGGTGCTGCCCCGAGTATCGCCTCCCAGTGCGTCCCTGAGAGCCAACTTCCAGCGACCTAGCTTAACACCCGGTTTCTGACCTTCTGGGTCCCGAAGGAGTAGTCTCCGCTGCTCACCCAGTTAGGAGACACCTCCTAATTTCAGTCTAAAGGGAGAGACCAGCACAACCTAGTGGGTGGGGCGTGTGGCTTGGGTGACTTCATCAACCTTACAATCCCTGGACTCCCAGTGCGCTCTCTGTCCCCCGCTAGGTCTCAACGGGGGCTATACGTTCGTGTTAACCTTTCGCAAACTGCGCGTGGTCCCCAAGACTCTTGCAGTACCTACGTGTGTTTGCATGAGCGTTTCCTACCGGCAGGTGACCCGCCTTAGGCTCCTGTGCTCGGTACGCAGTCCCGGAGGCCTCCGGAGCCCTTTGCCCCATCTTGCGCTGCAGTGGGGACAAGGTCCACTTGAAGATCTAGCTTCAGAGGGTACAGTGTCGCCATCAAATACCCTCTCTCTCCTTCGGTTTCTCCACAAAGAGAATTGGAACTTAACTAGGCTAGCGCGGAGGATTCAGCTCTCCTTTAGCAAAAGTAACTAGGTTAGCAAATTTCACCTCTGAAACTAATCAAGGACTTCCTGCGTTCCGAAGCTGCGAGGTTTTTGTGTGAAAGCCAACCTGCATATTGTGACTCAACTTAAGAACTGGAGGGCAGGGGAGCTGGAATCTCCTTGGAGACATGGAGCTGCTTCAGCATAAGCAAGGCACCTTACAAAGCAAGTTACCAAAAGAAAAGAGGGGCGGGGGAGAGTGGGGATGAAAGGAAGGAGAAAGACGGAGCCAAATACAATCAAAACAACTTCCTTTAGCTTTTAATATCTTCCATATCTTAAAAATTAGAATATAAATATTTATCATTTGCATTTCTAGAATCAATATTCTCTCATCCAAGGGGGAAAATTCCTTTGGGGAATTGACCACTTAACTTGTGCAAAGGCCCTTTTAGAAGGCAAATGAATGCCCAGTACAGCATATTGTGTAGGATAAAGCCAGAAGCATCTTGGAGACCTAGACCGCTTAATCTTTGAGTAAATGTAAAGTTGGCATGCCCATTTCAGGTAGAAAAAAAATGCATTTACAAAAGTCACTTTAAATCTGTATCTTGAAAAACCTTAGCATGCAAAATTTACATTAGATTTAGAGACAGCCTTTTCCCCCATTTTACAAACTTGTAGGAAAATCCTTTAAATGGCTGAATTATGGTCTACTTAAGCTTCTACCAGACACCAAGTATAGTGAAGATCAGGAATCCTTCAACATAGGGAAGGGTGTTGATGCCCTAAGTTGGCTAAGGTTATTTTTCCTCTGAGTCCAATGGGTTTCAGTGCTTGGCACAGGGTTTTGAATTTCTCAAGTCATCCGTGAGACACAGACAATTCTTCTGTTCACACCCTGGAAATCAGAGGACAATCAACCAGCTTTCTTAATTACCTATCATAAAACCTCAAAAGAACCTAAAATCCCAGCCCTGGGCTCAAAGTCTCTATTAGTCACCTGTGGTGATATTTTGTTTGTATTATAACTGATAAAGCTTGCCTGAGGATCAGAGTGTAGAGCAAGCCACTAGTTAACCATAGAGACCAGGCAGTGGTAGCACACATCTTTAATCCCTGCATTCAGAAGGGAGAGGCAGGTAGGTCTCTGTGAGTTCAAGGCTACCCAGGGCTACACTAGATTGATCCAGTTTCAAAGAGAAAGACAGCCAGGTAGTGGTGGCTCACACCTTTAATCCCAGTATTTGGGAGTCACATGCCTTTAATCCCAACATTAGGAAAGTGGAGAAAGGAAGAGATATGGCTGGGTGGAGAGAGGAATACAAGTGGGAGGAGCTCAAGTCGTTCAGTCTGAAGACTTGTAGAGATAGGACCCTTTCCTGTCTGAGGATTTTGTAGAGGTAAGAACTCCAGTGGCCAGATGCTCTGCTTCTCAGAGCTTTCACTTTCACGCCCTAATACCTGACTCCAGGTTTTCATTCTTAAGATCAATTAGAATTCACACTAATTTGGCATCCAACTTTAGGGAAGGAATCCATGAAAAAGTTGCTTGCCTCTGACTTTGCAACCACCGGCACAGTCCAGAGCTACACTTGACTTTCTTGGTCTGCTGCCAAGCTAGGTAGCTGCCTTGAAACCCTCTTGGGCTTCTACTGTTCTACTCAACAGCAGTCAGCTTCACACTTCACCATCATCTGAATCATCATTGTTGACAGATTTGCTGAGACAATTGTAAACGCTTAAAGGGAGAAATTAGTTAAAAGAAAGAGTTTTTTTTTCTTTCCCATGTTAAAAAATGGGAAACACTAATACAAAGGAAAGAGTTAGGTCTTTGTATGGTGAATGGTTTAAAATTTGAACAATCAAATGAAGGGATAATCAATTTAACTGGGATTGACAATGCTAATTATCATTTTGATAATTTTTATTGTTTGATAAGTGTTGGTTTATCCTTCTAAAAGTTAGTTGATAAGACTGTCAAAATACAGGCCATAGAAAAACTTATTAAAACAGATCATAGAAATATTCAGATCCAGACAAATGAATTTAAAGAAAAACCGATTTCAATGTTTTATTATAAGGTTAGAGAGGAACTAAGGTTTACAAACAGCCAACCTTAATATATCCAGTCACCTTACAAGAACTATCAAATGACGGATATCCCCAAGGCTGTTTAAGTGCTCACTGGAATCCAGTGGAAATGTTAGATTTAAGGAGATTCAAGGAAGCAGTAATTTCATATGGCATGTGCTCACCTTTTGTGAAGCAGATGTGAAACTCATGGTCAATTTGTAACAGAACTGTTCCTCAGTACTGGAGAGACATAGTTACAGAAGTCTTGGAGCCTGGTCCTCAATTACAGTGGAGGACCTGGTAGAAAGATGAGGCTAAGACCACTGAATAACAAAGTAGGGCTAGGTATGGAAATCTCCCAAGACCAACTTCCTAGAGAGGGAGATTGTACTAATGAACAAAGGCAAGCTCTATATGATGATCACACCTTGGTTTTATGCCATGCAGCAGCTTTGAAAGCTTGAGACAGAATTGTAGAAGTAGGAAAAAAAATGAGTCATTTACTGTGGTTATATAGGACCCGAAGGAAATCTTCACTTATTTCTTACAAAGATTGACTTAAGCAGTAAATAAAATGATACCAAATTCAGAATAATAGACAAATAATAATTCAGTTTCTGGCTTTTGCAAATGATATTTCACAATGTAAAAGGATAATTAGGCCATTAGAGGCAAGATCAGCCTCCTTGGAAGAATGGATCTGAGACATAACCAATATTGAATCTCATGACCATGATGATGCTTGAATAGCAGAGGTGATTTCCAGGCATTTGAAGAAAAATTAAAAATGTAAAATGTTTCAATTGCAGTAAACAAGACCACATAAAAAGAGAGTTTAAACAGGTTATTCCTAGAAACAATGTTTTTCTAAGCATAATCCAAACAGAAAGCCCCTCCTCTCTGAATTGTGCAGAAGGTATGGCAAGGGCAGGCATTGGACTCACAGAGATCTGTCTGCCTCTATTTCTCAAGTGCTGGGATCAAATGTGCTGTGCATGCCACCATTGCCTGACATCTATAGCTAACTAGTAGCTCCTTCTGCACTCTGACCCTCAGAGAAGCTTTATTTGTTATAGCACTAACAAAGTATCGCCACAGTCACCTTCCTTTGCAGAAATGACCTCAGGCATGTCCAGCAAGTGATAAGAATTGGAACATAGGTTTTAACAGTTGTCCCCCCACCTCAATTTCCTCAGACACTTATTGATCAATAATCAGTGTTCTTATATTTAGGCAAATAAAAATACCAGTGGACTTTTTTGCTGTTCTTTGGTTGCATGGATATAGACATTGAGCCCTCTCCTCAATGTCCCCGGGTCTGGCTTCTGCTCACTCATTCAGATCTCAACTCTGCTCCATCACTTGTAATACTGTTCCTCACAGAACTGCTTTTTCATCTGGCTTTTCCAGTATATTAGAAGAGTATTGGGCATGAGTAACCATGATATAATTATCTCCTCATACCAGCCTTTTGTAGGTTGCCTGACACATAACCTAAGGGATAATACAAAAAGCAAGACTTAACAAACATTACCCCAAGTAGCTTTTAAAAATCCACAACAAACACACAAATAAAACAATAAAAACAGTCTTTTGGGACTGGAAAGATGGCTTACTAGTTAAGAGTCAGCATTGCTCCAGCAGAAGATCAATGTTCTGTTCCTAGGATAGAGGGTTCACATCATCTGTACCTTCAGCTCCAGTGCATTCAGTACCCTCTTCTAGCCTAACAACAGGCCCTGCTCTCACATACAAGTGTGCACACACAGACATGCACATACACAAACACACACCTATAGTTAAAAATGAGAATAATTTTTTAAGGTTACATATTTGATATTTTAAGGATCATTTGCTTTTGTTCAGACAAATTTCCATATCAGTACATTGGGTGTGAGAATTGATGCTCATAAGAGACATGCTAATAATCAACCAGAAAACCAGCTGTCACTCACAGTTCTATCACCCAAGACAGTCCCACCAAGTAGAAAACAAGAGTGTGTTGTAGATAACTTCTACACCACTAGTAATAAGCTACTATAACAGTTTCTGGACACTTGATATGAGAGAGAAACAGAACATTAAAATGTCACTGCCTCAAGGAACAGTAAGGCTTTTATGCATAAGCCACCTTTGCAGAGACTCCTTCATCTTGGCTAAACTGTAAACTCTGACCACACATCAAAGCTAAAGCCATGAGAAGGAAATAAATGCTGGTGACCTATAACTTTGGTCAATAATCCGCAATAATAACATTTAAGATGGATTAAGACTTGTGTCAAGTGCTGGGCAGATGTGTGTGTGTGTGTGTGTGTGAGTGTGTGTGTATATGTATGTGTGAGTGTGTGAGTGTGTGTGTGTGTGTGTGTGTGAGAGAGAGAGAGAGAGAGAGAGAGAGAGAGAGAGAGAGAGAGAGAGAAAGGAGGTATACTTGTAGTATATGGGAGGGGCAAAGGTTGATTGGATTGAATGCCTTTTCTATATACTAACACCTTATTTTTTAAGACATGTTCTCTCATTAAACCTGGAAATCGCCACTCCCCTAAACTGACTGGGCAGTATCTATCCTCCCCCACTAGACAAATGCTCTGCCTTCCTCATATGTCTGCTGTTCTCACAGCAACCTTGTTGGAAACATAAAATTTCCCACTTTACAAGGAGGATAACCTAGTCCACAAAGAAAGGAACCTACCTGTTAACCCGTTTGAGGTGACAGACCAATACATTCCTCTTAACCATTCCCAGGGATCATTAACCCCTCTCTACTTTGCGATTAAGGGTTAGTGCACGGGGTAAAGCAGTTAATCTAGACAGCTCCCCTTCCAGTTAAAACTCAACTCTTTGTCCAGTGCTCTCAGTACTTGAATGGTTTAGTTATGTTTCTTATTGGTATATGTTTCCTACCTTTCAATAAAGTGATGGGTGAGAAGAAGGTCAGGAGGAGAAGAGGCAGAAAGAGGAGGAGCCGAGTGAACCTGCTTTTTCTGAGGACTCTGAGGATTCACACTCACTACCTGACCAGACTCAGAGGAATCTTACCTACAACTCCTGCCTGAAGGGCTGCTCTATATCCTCTCTTCTCATAATGGATGCTTGAATCTTTCAGGTTAATAGCCTGAATTTTAAGAAGTCCAGTGGGATTCTTTACAAGCAGTAGATATTGGGATCAGGTTAAAAATCCAATTTTAATAAACTTTCCAGGTCCTGATTTAGATGGTGTGCTAATGGCTCTCTGTGCTGAATCACCTTAAAAGTCAAATGTATTTTTAAAAGGTCCTCCTCGTAGGGGAGGCTTGATGGATATTGCTTAATTGTGCATTGTGCATTCCTGTCTTCATCAAAAGCCATCATCTAAAACTGAAGAGAGCTGATAGGAAATGAAGCCATCCTTTGAGCCGGTTGGTTACAGGGAACACTTTGGGGTTGCAGGATAATTTTCACTCCTTTTGACCACAACAAAGAGAGCATGATTGCACTGTGTGAAATGACAACCCCAAATCACTCCACTAATTTGATTGTGTTGGGGTCTAAGACTGTTTCTGTTTCTTTTGATTTGCTAATTAGCCAGAGTTGTCTACTTAGGAGAGAGGAAGCCCGGGTTATGTCCACAAACATGAAGGCTAGGGCATCCTTCCAACTCAGCTGGCCATCACATGCCTCCCCTCCTGCCCATCCCAAATCCCAATCTGTCTCCACTCAAATGCAAACAATCCACCCTCCTATGATTAAGAGGTTATCTGATGACTTTCTTTTCTCTGAAAACATAACCTGATTTCTTCTTGTTTTGTGTGATCACAGGGCAAAATTTGGACTTTTGATTCTATAAGTTCCATCATTTTCATCTGCTAGAATTTAAAAATGGTTGGAATTACCACCACCACCACCAATGGCCCATTGCTAAAGGCTTAGTCCCATGTGGAAGACGGGGAAGTTGTTTTCAATAGCTGAGGCCCAGGGAAGGTCTTTGGGCCACTGAGGTGGGCCCACGGAAGAGGTTAAGATGGTTCTCTGAGGATGCCTTACTGATTGTCCTGAGAGTGATTTAAACAGCAGTAAGCCCACAAAAGCTTTAGGACAATCTGAGTTCTAGTTCCCCCCATGCAGGAATGCGGCAGTGAATGTGGCAGAGATAGCCTCACTTATCAGGCAGCTGAGCAGAAATGGCAAGCTCCAGGTGCAAATGAGACTCCTGTCTCAAAAATAGATAGATAGATAGATAGATAGATAGATAGATAGATAGATACATACATACATACATACATACACACATAATAGATGATAGATAGATAATAGAAGATAGATAGATAGATAGATAGATAGATAGATAGATAGATAGATAGATAAAATGGAGAGCAACGGATGAGGATGCCTGATATCTTTCTCTGGCTTCCACATGAGCATACATAGGCATGGGCATGCGCACATATTACAGCACCATTCACAGGTATACACACACACACACACACACACACACACACATAAGCACATACACAAATAAAATAAAATAAGGAAGGAATAAAGAAAAAGCATAAGGCTATTCAATCGCTTCATAGTTTGTGTTAAGCTAGATTGCTCCAGCCCTTGCTCTGGCCATAGCAATCCACAACAGGTAACCCAGTCTAGGGGAAGTCCTGGCAAGAAATCTGTACCACAGGCATAGGCTTCAGTCTCCAGAATTGTGTTGTGAGTATAGTTCCTCACTTCTAAGTCAGGCTGCCTCTACCAATTTTTTTTTTTATGATAACAAAACCTTGACTAAGATGCACACAAATTAAATTGTACTTTATGGTACTATGACTAGAAAGATAACTGGGTTATTCTTGTTTGTTCAAATGTCTGTTTGAACTTTTTATCTGCTTCCCTTCTCACTTTAAACTGAATTGTAAAGCTTGTAGACTCACCAAGCATTCTGGACACTAGACCCTGAGCCAATGACAGCCAAGGACCAGGTTGGCTCCACGCAGAAAAGGATCCCTGAGCCCAAGCTTAGCTCATAAGGATGAAGGATGCCTCTTAAAGGGTATTTTGTATGATGAGAATTTCTCTGTTGGGCTGGATTAACAGCTATAAACAATATATTGCTTTGATTCGTCATCTCCAGTCAAACTTTGCCCCGAATTGAGCACAATAGTGCCACAGAAGTGGCCGTACTGCAGAATCTAAGAGTTCTCTTTGTTCACACTATTCAATTCTGCTTTGACTGCAGTACCATTAGGGAATAGAAAAGCATGGCACTCCTTCTGATTTTAGATTTGTGGTGTGGGAGGTCCTTCTGTCTATGTGTTGCTTTTATTGGTTAATGAATAAAGAAACTGCCTTGGTCTGTTGATAGGGCAAAACTTAGGTAGGCAGCAAAAACTGGACTGAATGCTGGGAGAAGGAAGATGGAGTCAGAGGGATGCCATGTAGCTGCTGCCAGAGTCAGTTATACTGAAACTTTGCCAGTAAGCCACTGCCATGTGGCAATACACAGATTAATGGAGATGGGTTAAATTAAAATGTAAGAGCTAGACGATAAGAAGTTAGAGCTAATAGGCCAAGCAGTATTTTAATTAATACAGTTTCTGTGTGATTATTTCTGTTCTGGGCAGCCAAGACAAACAAGCAGCCCTCCTCCAACAGATTTGCTGGAACCAAAGCTAGCTGGCCCTCTGAGGGTCTTGGTGCTGTTTCTCCTTTGGATCTTCTCACTGGGGATGATCTCATATTCAGAAAAAATAAAAATATAAAGCTTTCCCTTTTCCTACAACTCCACCCATTCAGTCAAACCAACTTTTCCAAACTTCCTTCTCCTCAGGAGCTCTGTACAGTGCATGTGGGCAGAGATTTATGGAGAGGATGAAATTCCATTAATAAAAGAACTCATTGATGGTAATAGTAGGAAGAAAAATCTATAGTTGTATCCTATGAGTATCCCAAGTTCCTGACCCTTTAGGGTGCCAAGAAGGCAGAAGGGACACTGAGTTCTTTGCCTTCCCAACTCACCTTCAAATGTCTTATTTAAGTAGCATAAGGAAAGCTTGGTAGTGCTCCTTCTCTGGAGTTAGCTGTAAAGGTCTCTCTCTCTCTCTCTCTCTCTCTCTCTCTCTCTCTCCTCTCTCCATGTGGCCCTTCAGGCACTTCAAACTGATAAAGCTTCTATTTGCCTTTTTTGGCAAAAATTTTCTTATTAAATAAATTGTAGTTACACTTAAAATTTAAATTACACTTAAAAGTACCACCGTATATCGTCTTTCTAGAATCTATCCATCTGTATCAATTTATTGTCTATCACCTGTTTATATAGGTATGTAGTATTAATTTTTTTATATATCAATCTATCATCCGTTTATAATCCATCTCTCAGCTGTTTATATATCTATCCAGCATTCATTTATCTATATACCAATCTATCATCTATCTTTCGTTCATCTGCCTGCCCATCATCTATATATCCCTTTATCTACCTCTCTACCCATTATCAATCTATTTACCTGCTTATCATCTATCTATCCATTTATCTGCCAATCATGTATCTATCTTCTATCTACATCTTTTTATCACCTACCTACTTATCATCTATATATCTATTTATGTACCTCTCTATCCTTAATCTGTCTATTTATTGATCTGTTTATCTGTCTGTCTATCATCTATACTTTTGTGATAGTAACAAATAAATACTTTTTATAATGCTTTTGAAATTTAGGTAATTGGTTCTTAAATAAAAATATGTTAATTTACATTTAAAATAAAATTTCTTTCAATCTATGTCATAATATTATAAAGTAAGCTTTTTATTAATTGAAAATAGATATTTCATACAAAATTAAAAAATTCAATTAGATAACATAAAACAAAACAAAAAATCATGTAGGTAAAATGCAAATCATTTTTAAACTCCATGTTAGGAGATTTGAATTCATTTTATACATGTCTCATTTTCACACAAGAACATGGAAAACTCAAAATTGGAGGTTGAGTGTTCCATCTGCAAACAGTATGCTGCCTGGAGAGGCAGGCCATTGTGTCTCCCTTTTGTGGGTGCATCACAGACCCAGAGAGAGAAATTTAGTATATCCCACTTTCTTTCCTCAAATAAAGAGAGTTGAATTCTTCATGCCTTCAAAATGTACTTACATTCCAGGAATGTAACTATCCATAAAGTATTTAAATGCAATATTCATGATATTGTTGTAATTGCATTGCATAAACTAATTGACAAAAGAAAATGCTAGGCTTAAGAGCTCAGTTCTCTGTGTAATTAAGCTCCTCTTCCCACATATAATCAGCCTTTAACTAGAAAGCTATTATGGTCTCAAAGTTCCCAGGCATACCCTAGTTCTCTTTGAGGCCCTTGATTGAGTGTGATGCTCTGTCAGCATCTGTGTCAAAGGTCATTCCTATTCGGTTGAACAAAGAAGATAATAGACCATAGAGGTACACAGGTGACGTAATAGTGGTACTTTGTCCCCAGGGAGATACATGTCAGAAAGGGGTTGGGTCACTGCTATGTAGGATTCCATGCCCTTTTCCAGCTCCGGTTCATTCTCTGGAGGGGGCCTGCCTCTGCAGGTCCACCTTTTCCTGGAAGCCACTTTGAGTTGGCAGGGCTGCTGCCTGCCAAAAAGAATAGAGGAGCACATTGACTGTCAGATGTGGAAAGGATTAATGCAGATGCTTCCATCAGTCCAACCCTTCCTTCTTCGGGGAGCAAAGTGTCTTCAGGGAGGGGCCAGCTGGCGAGAGTTCCTAACTGTTGTTACTCAGGAGGTCAACAGATGTAACATCTTCATCATGTAACAACATGATGAAGGTCTGCCTGGTCTAGGGGGCTCCTTTCTTCAGCATAAGTTGGCAGATGTTGGGTAAGCTAGCAGGCTACTTGTCTCTCCTGTGGTAACATTCTCCAGCTTAAGCTCCATCAATGGAAAGGAGTGTGCTTAGCTCTCAGCTGTTTTAGTCTTTGGTATATCAGCATAGGAAAGTGGAGCTATTGCTGAGTTTCTTTATACCCTCATTTGCTCTCCTAAAACCCTGGGGTAACTTCCTTGATTAAATTCACTTCTGGATCCTGATACTATCTTCTACCACCCACAACCCCACAATGTGCATCCCTTAAACACTATCTGACTTTAGAGCTGTGTTCATGGCCTGTGACTTTGCTCAAGGTACTATATTTCCACTGTGTTCATAGTCTGTCTTTTAGTACCTGTTTATATTTAGAAAAGATTAGGAGGTGAACTCCCCCCCACACGTACACACAGGGTTTCTTTATGTAGCCCCAGTCCTGGAACCTCCTCTATAGACAAGGCTGGCCTCAATCTCAGAAATTTACCTGCCTCTGCCTCCTGAGTGCTGGAATTCAAAGTGTGCACCACCACCACCCAGCAACCCCAGAATATATTTTAAGGAGATGTCATGAGTCCCACCACAGAGGTCAGATTCCATTTTCTGCACCTTGCAAGTTACAGGCCAAATGCAATATAAATGGCAACCTTGTAAAGAGTAAATATGGACCCAGAGTGAGATGCAGAAGAAGCTTTAAAGACACACGCAAAGTTGAACTATCAACAAACCAAAGACAGAAGTCTGGGGTCTTCTCCCTTCAGCCCTCAGACGGAGCCAACCTGCTCAGACCTTGACCTTAGAGTTTCCATGCTTTTAAAATTGTAAGATAATAAATGTCTCTTGTTTAGGTCATCTTTTCTATGGACCTATGTTAGAACAGACAAACTATACAGCCTAATCACACCAAGTGTTTGATTTTGGCTTGACAAAATAATGCAGAATTCCTGGTTACTCTTTTATCTAAGGAGATAGGCTATAAAGTGCTTAATTTCCATCTCTGTTTTTCTTTTAATTTCTGCGTACAGGCTGCCTAATAGAGGCTAATTCAAATTTTAGTGTGTATTTTCAAAGATATTCCACATTTATATTTTGAATCATGCCAGTATCTCAATTTTACTTGTGTTACTATACACACACTGGTTAGCTATTGCTGCATGATGAGTTACCCCCAATGTTCTTATCCTAAAACTATAAACGCTTTAATGTCATCTCCTGAAACCAAATCTCATAGTTTCATGCGGGATCCAGAATCTCAGTTGGTACATACAGCTGGGTCTTTAGTTTCAGTACACAGTATCTTAGTCACAAGGTATGAATTGCTGTGGCTGCAGAGGCTCTGTCGGGGAGGACCTCGGGCCACACTGGCTAATGAGAAACTCCTGTTTGACAGGTTGTTAGTGTGAGGGCTGAGTTCTTTGACATCTGTTTCAGAGGCCTCCTTTAGTTCCTTCCTATGTGGTCTCTTCATAGTGCAATTCATAGAACATAGTCAGCCTCCTGACTGAGCAGATGACAATAAAGAGGTCAGCCAAGGTAGGTGTCATAGCATCTTTGTAACCAAATCTCTGAAGTGTCTTCTTGCATTTACCATTTTCATTTATTTTGGAGACAAACCACATCCAGCCCATTCTCACGCTGACGGAGTTACTTAGCAGCACAAATATTGGAAGTTGGGATCACTGGAAGGCAACTTAAAGGCTGCCTTCTTCAGATGTGCATCGTTCATTCTGCAGGTGTACAGTCTTGTGCAGTGATGTGCCTTTCTGTAGGGGTGCATCCTCCCACAGGAGTGCATCCTTCCCCAGGGGTGAATCCTTCTAAAGAGGTGCATCTTCCCACAGGGCTGCATCCTTCCACAAGGTTATATCTGTCTGCAGTGGTGCGTCTTTCCTCAGGGGTGTATCCTTCCACAGGGGTGTATCCTTCCACTGGGGTGCATCCTTTCACAGGGCGCATCCTCCCACAGGGTTGCATCCTTCCGCAGTGGCAATTCTTTCCACAGGGCTGCATTCTCCCACAATGGTGCATCCTTTGCAGAGGTGCATCCTTCCACAGAATTGCATCCTTCTTCAGTGCTGCATCTTTCAACAAAGGTGCATCCTTCCACAGGGGTGCATCTGTCTTCAGGGGTGTATCCTTCCACAAAGTTGCATCCTTCCACAGGGTTTCATCCTTCTGCAGCGGTGTATCTTTCTCCAGGGGTACATCCTTTCACAGGTATGCATCCTTCCACAGTAGTACTTCTTTCCACAGGAGTCCATCCTTCAACACGGGTGCATCTTTCTGCAGGGGTGCATGCTTCCACAGGGGTGCAACCTTCCACAGATTGCATCCTTCAGTAGTGCTGTGTCTTTCTGCAGGGGTACATCCTTCTGCAATGGTGTATTCTTTTGCAGTGGTGGATCCTTCCACAGGGGTCCATTTTTTCCAGAGGGGTGCATCCTTCCGCAGTGGTGCATCTTTCCACGGGGCTGCCTCCTTCCACAGGACCACATCCTTTAGCAGTTGTGCACTTTTCCGCGGTGGCGCATCCTTATTCAGTGGTGTATGCTTCTGCTGCGGTGCAATCTTCTCCAGGGCCCATCCTTGCACAGGGTTGCATCCTTCTTCAGTGGTGCCTCTTTCCACAGGGGTCCATCCTTGCACAGGGGAACATCCTTCTACAAGGGAGTAGCTATAGAGCAACAGCATCTGTGGCTCTAACACTGTGTGACCACTTGCCCAGCAGCAGGAGTAAGTTGTCCTCAGTTATGAGGCATTTCAATTTTCTCAGACATTAAAATATTAATAAAGCAAAGCCTTAAGGTCAATAAATTACAATATATTATTTCTTAAAAATCGTTGAGGTCGTATTCTGGGTATTTTTCTTCTGACTTTCACATTGTATAATAGATAATAATATTATAATGAAATGTAAAATAATACGTAAACCTGTATTAAAAATGGAGACACTAGTAAACCATTTAATCAGTCATGATATGGACATCACTCTATCCTAAGAATGTGTACCAGTCCTGAAAATGCTGGTCATAGCTAAAAAACAAAATGAGACATTTTTTTGAGACAACGTTGCATGTGGTCTAGGCTGTCCAAGAATTCTCCACATAGTTAAAAATGACCATGAAATCCTAATCCTTCTGCATCCTCCAGTAAGGTTTACAGAGTACTGTTTCTTTCTTGCTGGTCAGAGAATGTAGTCCTCACAAGAGAGACGAGAGAAAGGAACTCATGCAGCATGGCCTTACTGTCCTGGGAGGATACCCAAAGGATCCCATTCTGTGCTGAGTATATTGTGAGCTGACAGGGACACAGAAGCAGGTGCTGCAGGAGGGGACCAATACCCAAAGCACTAGGCCTTGTTTCTAACCCTTGATCTTGGCTTTCAAGACTTAATTAAACACAATGGTTGGTATGCGTCTGTATTTGGTTCATTATAAAGTACTCCCTTTTAAACACTAAAGGTGATTGGGAAAGTTAGAAATCATAAAGAAGAAAGCAGCAGTAATTTCACTATCCAAAGGCAATTCACAGATGTGAACTGCGGAAGAACAAGACTCAGCTGAGAGGGAAATTCAGCCTTTGATCTGTTGTTCTTCATCATTGTTAGGTCTTTAGCATTTAAAGCAACTCACATCTAGCTTTATTAAACATAACGCTGATTGTTTATTTAGTTTCCTGATTTCTTAGGCTCAGGTACAATTAGAGCAGAAATTTTCATTTCAAAAGCAATTACTTCAACACTTACTATATAAGACAATAAATTAAAAACCGGCATACTTATACATGGAGATCTAAAGAAGTACAAGCAGTAGGTAAACTTGCAGCCATTATCGTTCTTATATATCATTGTTACTTATTTGGGTGTCAGGAATTGTCCCAGGCCTTCATGTGTACATGACGACTGCTCTACCACTGAGCTACACCACCAACCTCATGATCTCAATTCATGAAGCAGGATGTAAGAAGCCTCCAGACATCTTTTCTTCTCTCACTCAGCAAAGTGTGGAATACTGATGTCACTCCAGAAGGCCCTGGAGGTCTTCCTCACCAACATTCTCTCCCTGAACCCCTAAAGACATTTTAGTTGGCCTGAGTTTTGCAAACGGTTCCCTGTTTTAAATGCCACCATATATTTTGTTTCTTTCTCTCCTACTGCTCATCACTGTTTACAAAATTCACCTGTTTTTTGCAAATGGCTATAGTTCCTTTTAAATGCTGAGTGCTGTGGGCTGAATGTGAGGGGTATTCTTAGCTGCCCTTCTGTAGATGTCATTTTTGTGGTTTCTGGGTAGTTAGCACTGTGGTGAATTCTGCCTCTCAGAGCACTCTTATACAATCTTTGGTGCACAATGACAAACATGTATGTTGGTGCTAGCACCCGGAACAAACCCCGGCCTGGCAGTCAAGACTGAGTTGTCTTCCTAAGCTGCAGGATCTACTCATGCATCATCGACTGTGCTGCCCTGCTCCTTTTCCAGGACTTGGTAACACCAATCCACTCAATTTTGGACACTCTGTTGACGGACCGTATAATGGAACTTGCTCTCTAGACCAAAGTGGCCTTGAATTCACAGAGGGTCCACTGCTCTCTGCCTGTTGAGTGCTAGGGTTAAAGGTTTACACCACCACATCTGGCATACTGATTGGCTTTTTCACATAATGAATTTCGATAAATTTTTATATGTGCGAGCCTACCATTCTGGGTCTGTTTTCAAATATAATGTGAACTGGACACAGAAATAATGTCTCTAACATATGATATCTTTATGAGATACTACAAGCAAAATCTGAGAAACATATGTGGCATAAAGTAAGAACTTAGTGCTTATAGCATTAGCCAAGATTGAAGGGCTCCATGAGGATAGAGACCTCCATACAAGCCACAATTTATGCCTGTGCTGCCCAACTTGGCTGTTTTCATTCATTATTCCTAATGGAGACTAGCTACTAATACTTCTCTTAAGGTCCCTTAATTAAATTCAGCTTCTTCTATTTTTCTTTTCATCTGGTCCCTTCCCCCAGCCCCAGATTAGTTTATCTCTTCATAGTGGTGCCTTCTCAGCTGTTGCACTTCGTTCACAAGATTTGAATTTTCTGTAGATTTCTGTCTCTTCCCAAGTAATTTCCGTCCTCCACCTCTCTCCCAGGTGAGGGACATGTTCCCTGTAGACCAAAGCTAACAAGTTTATAGGTGCTCACAGTGAAGTTCACTGCTCCCCTTTGTATATGTGAACAGAGCTTTCCAAAACCGAATGAACAGTCCCAGACTGGAAAAATTATTCTTGAGCATTTCTCTGAAAGAGCTATTGCTTCCATAGAAAATATCTGACTTGTGAGGGAAAGGAGTATTTTGACCTCCCAGGGGTCCTTTTCCATAGAGAGTAGGACTTGCCCACTGCTGTGTGATCTGTAGTATTCTTTCCACTTATGGTGAAATTATGCTTCTTCATCCTTCATGCTGTCCTTGGCCATGTGACCTCCTTCAGTCAATGGAGTGATCTGATTATCAACATCAGGGGAAAAGTCCAAAGGCATAAACTCCCACCAGCAGCTTTGCTCTTCCTGTGTCTACAGCTCCCTCAGCTCAATCCCAAGAGTTAGAGGAAGACTCCAGAAGCCACAGACATTGATCCTTGGCCACTAGCATTTGACATTCACATGAAATAAGCAACCGAGATTTGAGTTGTTTTGGTTATTTCAACACTTAAGAGATCCAGTTTTTCTCCAACGGTTTATTTGCTTGTCTTATTCAAGGGACCCACCTCGTGACAGGGAATGTAGCTTCTTTGTTAGGGATGGCTTATGCTTCGTAGTCAGTGGAATAAGTCCACGGTTCAATGAGAGCCTCCAGTGGGAAACATACATTTCTTGCTTGGACATCAATGTCTACAGAAAGTGATTTCACCCCGAGCAAAAGCTGCCCATGCAGGACTTATTTCTACTTACGTGTTTGGGTTACTTTGTATAGATAAAATTATCTATGATGGTTAGTCTTCATTGCCAACTTCATAGGGTCTGGAACAACCACTTAAACACATCTGTGGGTTTGTTTATGAAGTTATTTATTTACAGAAAGGCGTAACTTAGCAAAGAAGGCTTGTCCTAAATGTGGCACTATCCCTTGAGATGAAATCTTATAGAAATGAAAAGGAAAGGGCAAACTGAGTACCAGCATTCATCTCTTTATTTCCTGACTGTGGGCCCAATGCATGAATGCAACCAGCTCTACTCCTGCTAAGTCTTTTTTGCTATGATAGCCTATATTTTCTTCTTAAAACAAGAGCCAATCCCCTCTTTTCTGCAATTCCATTTTGTTAGGTATCTGGTCACAGCAAACAGACGAACCACTGGTATGCCATCTAACTGTTTTTCCTGAACAAAGGTCTCTAGGGTTTGACGAGAATATGGTTATCCACCGTAGGATGTTATCTTTGCAGATTGAATAGTCTCGGTTTATATCCATGCCGTTATCTCAATCTGTTCAGTTTCCTAGGACATCCCTTTTGTAGGTACTTTAATTGACCCATATGCCTTTTAGAATGGGGAGCCTACAATGTGTACCATCCTCCATGTGTCCTCCCAGTAGCACAGTGAGGAAGGGTCATCTCTCTCCCTCTGGATGAAGGAGTTATACTTGTCTAACACTGCCCACAATTGCTTTGCTATTCTTGGCAACCACCTCATGCTGCTGACTCACTGAGTCAGCCAAATCCCTTAAGCCCTATTCACAAGCCGTTATTAACCAGCCCTGCCTCAACTTGTGAAGTCAATTTAGAGACCCAAATCTTGATCTTTTCACTTGTTCCTGCTAGATTACTCATCTAATTTCATCGTGTTTGTGGTTTCTGTCTATTTGGGAAAAGAAAGGCTTAGATTTCTGGGAAAGAAATCCACCTAGGAGTAGAGAGTAAAAAGAAACAACCTTGTCCCACTAACTTGACATGGCTTGAGCACCTCATTGTCTCATCTTGCTCCCTGTAGTTTATTTTGTGATGTTGTTCTTTGCACTGGTGTGGAATATTATTTTTTTTTTTAAGAAGAAGATCCCCGGTACCACATACCAACACTAGTTGTCTCTATGTGACAGACTCTAACGTGGCTCCCCCATCTCAGTCTCTGAGAGTGCAAATGCATATTCTGTCATTTGGTTCTAACCAACAGAATATGGTAGACAAGGCTGCTGGGGTATATTTAGTTGCGCACTCTTGACTAGATTACAGACAATAGCAACGTTGTATTGTTAAGTACCTCACCTCACTAGTAATGAAGAAATCAGTTCCTATGTTGATAGCTGCTTTGTGTTGGGAAAAGGCTACATTGACAGGAGCTGAGGGCAGTTACTATTTGGTAGATAGCAAGAAACTGAGGCCCTCACCCATGCTGTTGGAAAGAAACAGCATGCACACACGGGCCCTGGAAAGGATGGTTCTCTAGTCATACCTTGAAAGGAGGCTGCAGCCCTTCCTCACCCTCAACTGCAGATTCCAGTAGAAGTTTGGAAACAGAGGATGAAATATATTCAGGCCTTAGCTCCTGATCCCCAGAACCTATGATCTACTAAATTATGTGCTATTTTTCTCCATCAATGCACAACTCTTATATATGTAACTAAAAGCAGGATCCAAATTAAATTAAAAGCCTATGACACTGTGAGGTCAACTAAATAGATAGCTATATCTTTTTAGAGGAATGGAATGACTCAGAGAAGCTGTGATGATTTCTGTTCCCCGCACTTTTGGATGCTTAAATGCTACTGGTTATTACTGGCTCCTGGAGAAATTTAGAGGCCCTGGAGCCCTTCTACAGACTAATTCTCTGTGCACCCATCTGCTCCAGGGGTCTCATCTCTCACCTTTTCTTGTCATTTCAATCTGCTGATCCTCACCCAGATCTGAATATCTGCTTCTATTTCCTCTTGACCTCCTAACTTTGACTCTCCATTGATGTAGAGCTCCCCAATGCAATTTCCCCTGTGCTCTCACAAGCCAATATTTCCATCGTGCTTCTACTCTTTATCTTGCAGTTCGGATTCTCTTAGACTTTCTGCCCCAGGAGAAACATTTCATATTCTAAGTTCCTTCACTGGTGAAAGACTTCAGTCATTGGCATGAATTTTAGTAGATGCCAGTTGTTGGGGGTAGGGGAATCTCTGGGACTACCATCATCAAGAGAGTAAGGATCTAAGCAAGAAGGCAAATCAGTTCAACACAACTAAGTAGGTGGTGCTTGTTCAAATGTTGGGCCTCCTGATGCTGAGTAGTTTATTTCAGGCATAATTAAGCACAGCACACTTTGGTGAAAACTTTCCTGGTGAATAACTCAATCCCATGTATAATAAAGCACAAGGTAAGCTAAATAAAGAGAGGATGCGACTACATTAAAACTCTTTGTAAAGTGCACATTGACACTTTCCATAAAGATGATTTCTATAGAAAAAAAAACAAGCTTATGATAGGGATTTAGAGGAAGAGCCAGCGTGGTCTCTGGCCATACAGATAGTACATAAGATAACCAGGCTATTTGCCACATCTGATCTGAGCCTTCTGCATGATTAACAGGTCATGCGTCTCTTCCTTTTAAAAAAACAACACCACGAAGTTGATGTTCCAGGTTTCCTAGTGCTTATCTGTGAACATAAGGACTTCCACGCTGCTGACATCTCTTCCCCTTTAATTTTTTTAAAAGGAAAATTGTGGCTGTAATAAAGACCAAGGTTGAATGTGTTGCCTGAATGGCTAGTCTAATTAATATAGGCAAACATAGCAGAATTAGAAGAATATCTAATAGCACTAAGAAAAGGCATAGATATTTTAACTGTGATGTCTGTTCAAAGGTCACTTGAGACATTTTGTTTATTTCTTTAGATGCATCATTATTTTGGCCATTTATAGTATGAGTGAAATTTGACATATTAAAGCAATACGTGTTGACAACAAAGATGACAGCTGAGCAATAAATAATCGGAAGTAGCCTGGTTTTGTAAAATTGTAGTTCTCCATTTGCCCATCTCTTAGTTAATTTCTGCTAGATTTTTGTAATATTAGTAGATTTACTAAACATATAGGCCATTTTTGAAACTTCTCTTTTTATTCCAGTAATCGTTCCTAGGACTGGTAGTAAAAATGCATAAAAACAATCATTAGCATGGCAAAATAACTCCATACTATCTCTTATTACACTTATGCCTTTTATCCCCCTTGACAAAAGGCTTTTGAATTCTGCATTGACAAGCTGAGAATTAACACGTAATGTAGTCAGTAAGCATAGCAGCACTGCTTTGGGGTCAACAGTATTGTGTTCTTATTATCTTCCCAAGGTCTCAACCTGAGGAGTTAAAGCCTTGATATCTCATGTCATCTACCTCCAGACACTTCATTTATCCAGTGGGCTCGGGGATGCTGTCCTCGTCAGATGTATTGGAGTAGGAGCCATCTGAGACTGCATTTATTTTTGGAACGATACAAGCATAACCTTGCCCTGATATCAGAAGAACATCAGGCCCTTTCCTTTGGTTAATTCCTAGATCTTTTCATTTAACCTACACTTTTAACTGTGTCTTGTTTCGTTCAAAATGCGGAAAAAGCATTATCTTTTAAAGTGAAACCATTTAAAGTTAGCAGGCTAAATGTAGCATCGTATGTGGGGATTTAGGTGGGTGCATCATAGAGATTCCTGCAAGTGATATCAGTGAATTTACCTAAAGCATTTTGTTACATACGCTGGGATTCTTTCCCCTTTTCAGTGTGAGGTTTATTATTGTTGTCATTCAAAATGTTTTGTATATGTACACGATGGGACTCTAAGCACAGGGCTTGGCTGGGAGTCACTTCTGTGCCTGAGCTGACATTCCTATGACACTTAACTCAGGTCATAATTTGAAGGCTGGGAACGTTCTTTATGTCACGAGTTAGTTTGAATCCTGCTTGTCGTTTCTGATGCCTCAGTGACTGGACATTGGGGCCTGAGGAAGACTTTGAGGTTTTGGTCTTTATTTTCATACCAGCTACTTTGACACACAGAGGAGCTTGCCCAAAAGTGATATTCTTGTCCCTGTTGTAGTTCAACACAGTGCGTAAAGGGCTAGAAAATACAAAACCTGCACACTTGGATTTCTTTAAATCCTAAGCTCGGGAGTTAGGGAAGTGAGCCTTTGTCCCATGCTAGACTTCCAGGTTCAGAAAGTCCCTTAATTAATTACAGCCCAGAAACAAAGTATATGGTCATGTGACTGGATGGCCCTGGAAACCCCAGGGAAGGCAAAAAAGGACTGAATTAATGCCGATACGAGCCCTTAATTTTGCTGACAGTAAAATGGAAACTCGGAGAGGTTTAATGCTTGAGCCAAATTTATGCCATTAATTAATGGTAACATCCAGATCCGATTTCAGAGAAGATAGCCATGACATTCTCCGAAAGATCATAAAGAAATGGTAGCCCATAAGGGAAAGTCAGTCACTTCTAATTGCTTGGATAAAGAGTGAGTTCTAACACAGGAGGCTGCACCTTGGAGAGCAGGCACCAAATCTGAAGAGAATCATTGCCCATCAGCTTGTCTAGACTTGGGGGCGTCCAGATAATAGACATGGCTAAAAATAGCAACTGCTAAGTTAAGGAAGACAGGGGCCTAGAGGACAAGAAGTCAGGCATGGCCTCCTTTCCTGCAAGTCCCGTGGGGATAGGGAAAGCCTCTTAGATGAAGTTTTGATATTATAGGGCTGTTTATTTCCCTGTTTCTGCTCCTCAGCATTTAGTAAAAGGCCTATTGATTTTCATTATTTTTAATTCCAGCCTCACCTCAGCTGTGCAGTGGGGAGTTAAGTGAAAAGTCTTTTTTGTCTGGCTGGAAAAGTTGAGGATTATTGTGCTCTGAGGCCAGCAGGACGGCAGGGGTCTAGAATGGAGTCAGAGGACACACAGTGGAGCGGAATGTGAAAAATGAGGTCAGAGGTTCAGAATCTGGTGTTCTTCCCACTGACTAATTTTTGTTTACACTTCATTCAAGGCCCTAGGCAAAAGCTCCTTTTATCAGATTGCCAAGGCTTGCCATTGTGTTCATTGCTTATCACAGTAACAATATCAGAAGGAAAACAATTGAAAAGGAGAATGGCCTACCTGGACTTTATCCTAATTCAACTAGACCCATTGTTGCTGAGATAAGCCTGAATGTCATGACTGTGGAGCCACTATCAGGCTTGCCTCATAAGAGCCTGAAAGAAAAAGAAAGAAGATGGGGAAGAAGAAAAGATGGAAGAGGAAGATGGGAAGGAGGATGGAAAGATGATGATGATGATGAGGTAGGGTAAGAGGAAGAGTTACATCCTTCAATGGCACATTCTCAGGACCCAACTTCTTCCACGTTCCTATCTCCTAATACTTGTCATGAAATTATGAGTTTGTAGTGAATCAATTCATTGAGAAAATTCAAGCAGTCATGATTCAATCATTGTCTCCACATCCTACCTTTGAAAATGGTATTTAGAACCAAATCTTGAGCATATTGGCTTCCCAGAGAACCCTTCATACTTAAATCATAGCAAGCATCCCAACCATCAGTGCTATCTTTTCCCTACAGCTTTTACTGTGATTCAAAAATGCTTGGAGTTTTCCCAGTCTTTGAGTTAGCTGTAAAAGGGTCTATCCTCCCGTCAGATTGTGATCTATCTCAAGGAAGGAAAAATATGCTTCTTTTTTTTTATAAAGTCTCTCCCTCAGTTATCACTCCAAGTGTTTGAAATACTGGTTGTCAACAGTAGCTCTTCAGGCGGTAGGTACTCTGTCAAGAGAAAAGTAGCAACATGTCTGAGTGACATCAAGGTCTCTGATGTCAACCTGACTTTAAGATGTGGCCCATGGCCCATAAGAAGACTCACTGAGTGATTACTACTGATACTTGACATTTTTGTGTCCCAGTTTTTCAAATCTGTAAGCTATAATGCTAGCAATGTGCAGTTGTTAGCTTAGTGTATTAAGGAAGCTGATTCACGAAAGAGCATTCCATTATTGCTATTGAAAGCCCTCCTAATGGCAGCTTTCATGTATATGACTCCTCAAACTTGTTCTGCCAATCAATATTCTCCCACCCTTACCATTTACATTTACCTCCAGTACAATCTTTCCAGCAACTCATCTGTTCTGTTTCTAATACACAAACCTGCATTTGACTTAGTTTCCTTGACTGATTCTCTCAGGGCTCCATCAAGACTGAACACTCCCTCTGTGTATGTATCTCTCCTTTCTCTTCCTCCTTTTTTCCTCTTTGTTCAGTTGAGAGTTGGAAGAAATTGCTGTTTTGAGCTGGAAACCACACCAAGTCCATATTTTCTGTTCTGACATGATGTTTGGCTTGATGTTATAGAGTAAGGAATTCTCTCTCCAGCTTTGTGGGCTGTTGGCAGAGGATAGTGGTGACTTTAAAAGAATTGAGAGGGCCCTGTATCTAAGGCCTGACTTGCAGTGTGCTGAACATCTGTGTACCCCCAGCTCCTCTGTCAGTGGTTCCTGAAGCATGACCTTTCCCTACAGCAACATGTGCATGTACTCTGCTCTGCATGAGAACATCTTGGAAATGCAATTGTCAGACCCTCAGACTTAGATAATTAGAAATTCTGGCCTAGAATCAGCGATCTATATTTTGAAAGCCATGCAGCACTTGGCTGACATGAGCAAAATTACACACTGTCTAGGGATTCAAACTATTTTTTTTGAGATGGTTCCTCCAGTGACTATGGAAATCTCTACTAAATGTCTCTTAGATAACTGCATCAGGTAAGGTACTGTATAGTTGCATTCAAATTTTCATGACAATGAAATCACACAGTGAGCTTATTTAATACTTCTAATGCTCCAACACTGACGCCCTGAGTCAGAATCTCCAGGGCCTTGAGAAGCTATGATTCTGAACTGACATCAATAAATCTTACCATGAAGTTTAAAACACTTGATAATAGAAGAAGTGGCTCCACAATAGGGTGGACTTTTGTCTTGACTAACATTTTGAAGGTATACACTAAATGGTCAGAATCATCTGAAAGACATTCTTTTTCTTTCTCCATGAAGAAGAGGAGACAAAGTTCTACAAGACTCCAGAGTTCTACAACATCTCTCTCCCATTGTCTCTTGTGATTGCTTCTAGACAAATACAAGACAGTCTTTGCCCTGCATCTTTATGTCCCTTTTTTCTTGAACCTCTGTATACTCCAATAGTGTGTCATTTACTCTTGGCAGCATTCTTTTCCCTCAAGATGGCCTATTTGCTTTTACTGTTCTTCTTCCCAACGAAGTCCATATATGTTCCATGTCCCTATCCCCACCCCATGCTAAAAGACTTTTAACTCATAGTATAGTTTTCCAAGTCCTACAGGTGAAGTCTAAATTTCTGAATGTAATTTGTCCTTTTTTTATCTGATTCACACAGAGACTTAACCATAGATATATATGTAACTGTATATGAGATAAAAACACAGAATCTACGGTTTCATATCCCTGATAGTTTTCAATTTTCTAGAAGTCTTAGAACTTATCTAAAACTTTCAATTTTCTAGAAGTCTTAGAACTTATCTAAAACTCAGAATGATGGGAGACACAGTACCCACATCATTTCCTAGCCTCTAAAGCTTCATAGTAAGCAACAAACTAAGTGAATGGTTCACCAGTTACCCATCCTCACACTATTTTTTTATGGAGGGAAAAGCTGAATGAAATCTGACTATAACCACAGACCACATGAAATTATTTTACAAGAAAAAATAGGGTTTTGATGAAAGATAAATATAAACAGTTCCTCCATAGAGTGGGTTTTAATGAAATCCTCCCCCATGGGCTTTGTCAGCAGCATAGAACAAAACTGAAGAGTTTTTGGACATACAGTAAGATATTTCTGATACTAGATATTATGCCCTAAGAAAAAGATGTAAATATGTGGATGCATTTGTTAGTTTTGTTTATTTTTTCTTCCAAAAGTAAAGGAAAAATTAACTAAATAACAGATGTTGGTTAGCTTTAGGGTTCTAAAAGAAGAACTTGAACAAAGGTCCTTAATCTCTTCTTACTCAAAATGCAATGAATAGACTAAGAAACCAAAAGCTTCTGGGAACTTAATAAAATAAAGATTCTCAGGATCTAGAGTCTGATTGGTTCTACTCAATCAGAATGGACATCTCAAAAATGACCCTCATATTCTTCATTGCATAGCAACTTGGAGAACCACTGTTGTAGAATCACAACATTTTGATATTTTAGACTATATATTCTATCTTTTATTAATTTCTGTATGTTTTTGATTGCCAGTCATTCCCTAGTTAATAAGAATATAAAATTATTGATGGAATTAAGCACAAAGGAAGAAATTTATTTAAAATTAGAGAAATAATAATTGAAAACAATAATAGATGATAGCAGCTAGAAGATGAAATGATGAGAAATGTCAGTCATTGGGAAAATACAAATCAAAACCACATTCAGATGAGAGAAAACATTTATTAGAGCAGTAATAAAATCAACACAGGAACAAGAGCAGCCAATATTAAGTGTTGCTGAAGTTGCAGACCACTGGGTAGTTCCTTTCATTGCAGAGAAATATAAGACAGTACTTTAACTTTCAAACACAGTTGGGCAATTCCATATAAAGTCAAAACTTTACCTACACAAAATTCAGCAATTCTATCTATGTATTTATCTAAGCTAGATGAAAACATACCTCACAAAAACCATGCATCTAAACATTCAGAGCTGTTTTATTGCCAATCACCCAAACCTAAAAACAGCAAAATGCCCTTTTGCTGGGGAACATACAAACACTGTCTTGTTCAAGTGGTAAATTATGAAGCAGGCTAATCAAAACAAGCAAATTACTGACACACATGTGATCTGAATGAATCTAAAATACATTATGTGAAGTGAAGGAAAGTAGACTTACATTTGTCTGTTATTTTGGAAAAGGCAAATCTGTAAGAATAGACTGATAATGGTTCTTGAGACTCAGGGCTTGATGTGGAATTCCCCTCTGTACGCTATGAATGTGTTTTATTGACATTGGTTATTTAAAAAGCTGCTTTTGGCCAATGGCTTAACAGAACATAGCCTGTCTGGAAAGGATATATAGAGAGAGTAAGCAGAGTTGAGGAGAAGCCATGTAGCTGCCACAGGAGACAGATGCCTCTGTTGGAGCCAGATGAAAATTTGCTGGTAGGCCATGATCTCGTGGTGATGTACAGATTAATGGAGATGGGTTAGTTTAGGATATAAGAGCTAGCTAGAAATATGCATAACCTATTGGCCATGCAGTGTTTTAAATAATATAGTTTCTGTGTGATTATTTGAAGTCTGAGTGGCTGGGAAAGAATGACCAGCCTCCAACTACAAGGGCTGGCAAGGGAAACAGTTGACTACATATAGTGGCAGCTGTTGCTGATATGTACCCTATTGGTGCTGATGGTTATGCTAGGTGTATCTTAAAACTATTTATTAAATGTATATATAAATTAAAAGGAAATACTTTTATTTTTGAGAGTATAATATAATGACAACATTTCTCTCTTTTTCTTCTTCCAAACCCTCCTATTGCGAACTTTCTCCTTCAACTTCATTGCCTCTATTTCACAAATTGTTATTGTGTGCATATATGTGGGTGGACATACATACATATTCCTAAAAATAACCTGAACAGCCCATATAATATTACTTATGTGTGTTTTCAGGGATGATCATAGAAATCATTCAATGGGTCCTCTTCATCCTTCAACCATTCCAATGAGACATAACCAAACCACAGCTGAAGGGATTTGATGGTGTCACAGGGCAAAAATTTCAACAAAGGCTCTGTGGCCCTTCTTTCCTTACCACTTTTTCATCCATAGTTCTTGGGGAAGAGTGCAGACTGCTTCCTTTGTCGTTTTCCTACCTGGCTCTTTGGTCATGTGAGCTCTTCTGAGCTGTGCGCTCCTTCCCTGTAAATAAAAGGCATGACCTGGAAAGCAAAAGAGGCAAGGGGAGCATAAAAATTTGCATACTGTAATTAGACTGTTGTATCATGAGCTTGCTTTATTTGGTTATGTTGGAATGAGAACAAAGGTGTACCTTTGCCCAGAGTTTGGAGTGTTATCCCTGGGAACTGAAATAAATAAAACAGCCCAGAAAGACATGTGTGCCCCAACCTTATTGAATCCCTGAGCTACACAGCAGAAAGGGGAAAGGCACGGCACCACAATTCTTGTGGACTGGCTTTTATCTCCTGTAAGTGAGAGCTTCCGGTTGGCTCTTTCCCAGACAGGTGTGGAGAGAAAGCCAAGAGCCTGGTTCATGGGTGAATGGTTGCTTTTTTATCCATGGAATTAATTTTCATATCTCAATTGCTGTGCAGCCTCATGGAAGAGCACTGAATCAGAAATCAGGAATGCATAGACTTTGAGGACAATACACCTCTACTGAGGTGGCCATGTTAACTGCTTCATGCCCAAATTAACCCACCATATAATTCTGACAACATGCACACAGTTCAAGTTCACATAGTGTTTTCAAACAAATGAAAACTTTCATGTTTCCATGTTAATATGGAAAAACCACAACGGAAGGCAATTGCTTCTTGTTTCTGTTTATTTGTTTCTGTAGGACCAGAAGGCTCTTGGTTTTCTTGTCTCTGCTTCCATGTTAATTCTGTGGAAATCTTGTAGAAATCAAATCCCACTTGGTTCTAGATATATTTATTTGCTTATGTATTTATGTTTGAAGAACAGGGCATGAAAGCCAAGGCTTTGTGTGTGAGAGGCAAAGTCCTACTGTTGACATTCTTATATTTGCTTATTCAATTATGAAATATGGAAAATGAAACCTGGCCTTTCCCCTTTTGCTCTTGTTGTACTTACACATTTTTAAAGTATATTCCGAGTAAGTCAACTTACACACTTTTAAAGTATATTACAAGTGAGTCAAATGAAGTCCCCAAAGGGGAACAGGATAGTCAGAGGTCATTCTGCTTGTAAATTTTGTTGTCAAATTATGTCTTCCTTAAGCTTGTGAAATTCAACTTTCCATGGTTTCACTGTGCTCCAGTTTACATCCTGTACACAAGAAGCTGAGTACCCTGTGGACAGGCTTGACAGTTAAGGGAGAATACATAGAAGTAGCTTAGGACGCCCAGAGTTAAAAAAAAAAATGTCCACGAAGTTACATTGTTCAATGAGACATAAGAAGAAAGGAAACAGTTGGAATGGTGGACTCCAAATTGCATTGTAAATACTAATGCTAAGCTACTAAAATAACGTACTAATCTTAAAATGGTGTCAGAATGTACTTGTGGACGTTAGCTACTCATTACAAGAGTTGTCTTTTCCCAGAGTGCTGTGGGACAGTCCTCCTCCCCTTTAGCACTCACAGACATAGGACAACCAAACTCAAGAGATCAAGCTTGACATCAACTGCTTCAATCTCTTGAGATGGAGGAAAAAGGAATGCATGGAATTTTAGCTGCAGTGACTGCTAAGACAAGCAAAAAAAACCTTTAAAATTATCCAGGGCAACCCTGAAGAGACAAATGAAGAACCTTGAGAAGACTCCCACCAGTCACATTTTAAAAAATTTGAGCATCAGAAGATAATATGCACTATAGATAATTGCAATGAAGCAAGTCTATAAGAAAGTCACATATTCAATGAAGAAATTAGTTCATTAAAATGTATAAGATGGCAATTATAATATAAAAGAAGAGCAAATGCAATTTTTAAATTAACAAAAATTAGGAAGGATGATTGACAGGTATGACGTTCCTCTTTCTCAAGTACCTGTCTATACCAAAGTGTGATTTTTTTCCCCTTCCTTTGTGTCTGGTAGAGAGGGGTTAGGCACAGAGGTTCTGAAAAGAGCTAGGAAGTCACCAGTATCAGAAAGGGTCTACCAGTATAGAGAATGGGAGACGAAAACCAGACAGGACTTCCCATCAGTGGGTTGTTACATGATAGAATAGTCAAAATTCAGAGGCAGAAGCTGGAGAGTTGGCACAGCCAGTAAAGTGCCTGTCATAGGCATGTAAGTACCTGAATTCAAATCCTAGCACCTACATTAAAAACAGACATAGCAGCATGTTGTAGGAGCCCACTTGTTTGTTTCCAGGCCACCCAGATTCCTGAAATAACCACACAGAAACTGCATTAATTAAATCACTGCTTCACCCATTAGCTCTAACTTCTTATTGGCTAGCTTTTACATCTTAATTTAACCCATTTATATTAATCTGTATATGGCCATGTGGCTGTGGTTTACCAGCAAGATTCTGGCTCTGTGTCTATCTCTGGTGGGGCTACATGGCTTCTCTTTGACTCTGCCTTCGTTCTCCCAGCATTCAGTTTAGGTTTCCTTGCCTAGCTCTGTTCTGTTCTGCTATAGGCTTAAAGCAGTTTCTTTATTAGCCAATGGTATTCATAGCCTACAGAGTGGACTCTCACATCAAACAGCATGCATCTCTAATTTCAGCCCTGGGAAGCAGAGGCAGAAGGTGTCTCTGGAGTTTCCCAGAATACTAATCTGGCAGAAATGATGAGCTCCAGTGAGAAACTGTTTTCAAAAAGAAGTTGAAGAGTGTAAGACATCCAGTGCCAACCTCGGTCCCCACATGTTCATGCTTGTATATGTATACAAATGTCTCTGTCTCTCACACGCACGCACACACACACACACACACACACACACACACACACTTCAGAAGGAAAAGTTAAAACTCAGTTTTCTTTTTTGCTAGAAAAGAAAACATTGAAAAATTCCACCAATTGTACTGAGCCATAGTAATTGGATAACGAGTTAAATTGTAAGTTGAAACAAAATGTCCTAGTTACCCTCTATGGCTGCCATAAAAGAAATGACTTAACCAATGTGGTGATGAGCTCACCACCCTAAAGGTGAGAGCCCAAGAGTAAGGTGTGGCAGGGTGGCATCTTGCTAATGCTTGTAGGCGCTGACCTTCAGCTGTATCTTTGCTGTCTTTCTGTGAGTCTATCTCAGTCTTGTCACAAGGACACCAATCATCCTGGATTAGCGGCCACACAAAGACTCCATTTTCCTTCCCTTTCTCTACCTGACTCTCAGTGCTTCAGAATATAACTTATATCAAAATACTGACACACATTAGGACACAAATGAGTGGAAGACTTGAACACTCTTAATTAGTGGATGACAAAGTTTTGTGGCTGCACATCCCATGGTGTAGATGAAATAAAGGTACCAGTGTGCAAAACTAAACAAAACAAAACTTGGTCAAGGACAGTCCTGCTCACAAAACATGTCAGTATTTATTCTGTGAGAAACCAGGTAGGAAATACCTGCTATTCTCAATGGAATCTCTTATGTTGATCAATAATCACTGCTGAATGTCTGTTAATTTGTAATAACCTTACGCTTTGAAATTCATTAAATTGTTATACCTGGGAATAATAGACTATTGTATGTTAAAATAGATAAACAATAAAAAATGACTAGGCCAGTGTATTAATAATTTCTTTAAAGTTTCTCTTCCAAATGGTACATTAATAATCATTGTGATAATATGTCAATATCTTGTATCTGTTCAGGGTGTTTGAAGCAGTTAAAGAAACATTCAGCTTGTGATTTTATTGAGATGGATGCAGAATTTCACTAAGGTTAGTGATTATTTTTAAAATTTACACACTATTGTGATAATTGTATGTTTATGCTGCAATAGATTTTCTCTTATTATATTTGCAATTGCAGTAATTTAAACATTAAGGAAATGCATGTAGTTGATCTGATTTCCTTTGCACACAGAAACCAATTAAAAGTTACACTTCCCAAAGAGGAGGACAGAGCTTTGCTAGTCAGAGGGAATCTGTGGAATTTACTGTATACTAGTCTCTGTCTTTCCCCCTTCTCACCTCCCAGGACACTTCCCTATTATTCTCAAGGTAAAACAGGAGTGTGTGTGTGTGTGTGTGTGTGTGTGTGTGTGTGTAAGTATGTCAACTTTTACTCAAACATAAGCTCCATTCACTTTTATCCTTATCAAAATAAAGATTTCTGACAACACATGAAGAATAATTCTGCCCCTCTGGAGAATATTCTGGATGTGGTTGTACTTCTTTGGGACATAGGGTGGCAAATGACAATTTGTTTCTATAGCAGCTTTCATCAAAACCATCCTTCTATCAAGACCTTCTTTTTAAACACCCACTGATCCCTGCTGTGCTCCTGGTTTCTTCAGTTCCTTGCTTTGTCTCGTATGGGCACTTGTCCTAGAATGATTCTTCCCCCATTCATTTCTTATCAGAGATGAACAAACAATAATCAGGGGGAGACAGTCAAATCCATATGTGTTAGTTTCTTTTCTGTGGATGTGCTAAATTTTAGACAAAAGCAACTTAAAAAAGGGAGGCGTTATTTTGCTCCATAAGATCAAGGTTATGATCTATCATGGTGGATAAGTCATAGTAGCAGAAACTTGGACCAGTGATCACATGGCAGTTGCAGTCAAGAAGTAGAAGGCAAGGAAGTCTTGTGCTTAATCCAGTTTCTCTTTGTTATATCATGCTAAAACACAAGTCCAGGGAATAGTGCCAACCACAGTGGGTGGATCATTCTACCTCAGTTAACCTCACCAAGATAATCCCTTCCGGTATGCACTCCCAGGTAATTCCTTTCTTCTACAGAGCTTTAGATCTCATCAAGTTGACAACTGAGTTAACTATCACGCCATCTTGATTTTAAAACATAAAACCTGAAAGAAATACAGAGACATCTGTTCAATTCCAATCCATAATATATATGGACAATAGGACAGGTTATCTCTCTTGATAATTTGGTCAATATTATCACCTTACAGCACAATAAACAATGACCATAAAGTTGTATATAGACTTCATCCTACATGTCAAAGAATTTTGCATTTGTTTAATCAACCTATTGTGGATAAAGTATATTTAGTAAAGGAAACACATACATAGATTTTTTTTTGCTTTCTTTATTCCCTTGAGGACATAGTATAACAATGATGCACAATTTATTATATTCTTTGAAGTATAATCACTAATCTTGGAATAGGTTGACATAGCCAGAGTTGTGTAGGTTATATGCAGATACTATATCATTGTCTGTAAGTAGCAGTATTACTTGTAAGGTTTGTGATGATTTCCTGAAATCCACGGGTCCTGGAGATAACTGTTAAATTTCCTTTCCTCAGTCAGCAAGACTCAAAAGGAAACTGGAAATATTGGTCTTAGCTGAAAAAAAAGTGTAGACATTTCCTAATTTCCATTATGAGTGTTAAAATAAATATTCTATATTTGCAGAAAGGAAATAACCGGCAGACATCATAACAGAATGCTCATCAACCACTTTTATTTTTTTAAAAAAATAAAACCAGGAAAGATAACATTTTGTTTTCAGGACAGAGGAAGAAAATATCTAACTCTAAAATCTATCAGATTAATATAATTTCTTTTGCACATCAATACTTCAAGCTTTTAATTTTTAAGCATTTTTATCACCTTTTATTAATTTTCAGTAATTCCTCCACTGTCATCACTTTTCAAATAAATGTGTGTGATGATGTTCTCTGAAGGAATAACCTCTGTGTGTGGAGGTGAGAGAGAGACAGAGACAGAGAGACACACAGAGGGAGGTGGGGAGGGGAGAGCAAAGGCAGAGAAAGGATAAGAGAGTATAGAAACCATTTCACAAGGTCACAGAGGTGAGAGCGCTCTAAGACAGCATCGTTTTTCTTCACAGGACAAAGTGAGTTCATCAATGTGTTGCATTTGCTAACTTTCTGTAAGTAATTTTGAGGCTGGATCCTCTGTGGGTCTTCTGGAGCTGAAAATTTACCTGAAGGCATGTTCTGGCCTCCTATCCTATCTCAGTGCCCATTGGGTAACATCTAGTGACATGCAGAAGCATGACACCAGGCCACGGATCCTTCATAGAAGGAGGTTAGCACAAAGTGTAGAAAACTTAGAATGTGTTTTCAAGGGAATATCTTACCTATGGGGCCTTTTCCAGTGAGTTGCACCACAGGTTCCCTGGTTGTCAAGATTAAGGATTCTGGTTCTTGTTATCCAAGACAGCTGGCAGATAATGGGATTTATTCTCTATAGTCATGTGAGCAAGTATGCTATACTAAGTCTCTGTACTTTCTCTTTTTTCCTTGAATTCCCTCCCGTCTCAGATTTATCTTGTTTCCAAGACAAGGATAGATGTTTATGAATTATAACAGTTAATATTGTCAACTTGACAAGGTCTAGAATCATCAAAGAGCAAAGCACGTGAGCATTTCTTTCATGGGTTATCTAGATTACATTAATTGAGGTCAAAAGACATATCCTAGTGCACATAGCATCATCACCTGGGCTGGGCTCATAGTCTATCTAAGAACAAGAAACAGCAGCAGTATTGGTATCTCTGTTTGCTAACTGTGGATACCGAGTGACTAGCTGGCATGTTCTCTTCCTGCTGCCAGGATAGATGGTGCTTTCAAAATGTAAGCCAAAATGAATCCTTCCTTCTTTAAGCTGATTTTGTCAACTTAATGTCACCACAACAAGAAACATGTAATTAAAACAGTATGTTTTTATTTCTCAGCCCAGAGAACACACATATCACAGGAGATGGGGTAAGCCACTGTCCCAACATGGTTCTCTGGAGGAGGAAGAAAAGCGCAGACAGTTAAAGGGAAAGCCTCAGTAGATTCACTGGAGACAGGCCATTCTCTGAGGAAGTGATAGAGGACTACAACATTTCAGAGTCATGAGACAAGGCTCAGGATGAAGAGGAAAGGAAGGGGGCCTGCCAGAGCTTTCCACATTCAGAAATTAATTCAATCTGTGTGGCCAGACAGACCAAGCCAAGTGGGTGTCCTGGAGTAGAACCTTAACTCTTTCTAAAGGATAAGACGTTGTTCCTCTTCCAGAACTTTGCAGATTTAGGTAAGTGATGCTCCTTTTGGGGGTTGATGTGTCTCCACTGTTTTTTTTCTCTAACAGTGACATATACCTAAGTGTTGCAACCTAGAATTGTAGTCTCGGGAGCAAGCTCCAGCAAGCAACTCAGTTGGCCTGGCTGCTTGACCTGGGGACAGAGGCCTGGGCCTGTTGGATTTCCTGCCTGGCCAAGGAGGGAAGCAAACCTCAGGCTCCTGTCGAGATTTCTAAAGGAAAAGGACCAAGGACTCCTTCACACATTTTATATAATATGCCTCTGACATAAAGGTAGGACAACTCTGTGAATCAAAGGAGACTGTGTAAGGAAAAGTACCAGGGGAAAACAAGGGATGTTGTTTTATTATTTTTACTAAGGTTACAGACTTTGGAGAAGGACAAAGGAGACTGTGTTTATCCCTGTGGCAAAGAAGAATTTAAAAATGTTGAAATGGAGGGAGGGAGGGAGAGTGGGAGGGAGAGAGGGAGGGAGGGAGGGAGAGAGGGAGGGAGAGAGAAAGAGAGAGAGAGAGAGAGAGAGAGAGAGAGAGAGAGAGAGAACTTAAACAGGGTAATAGATCAGTGGATTTCTTGGATGGTGCCATTGGCCATTGTTTATCACGTGGTGGCTCCCTCAAATTCTGCTTGTGGCCAGATCAGTTAAGGAGAGGTTTACTGGAGCATGAAAATATTACAGAGGCCAGTGTGTTGGGAGAGCTCATCCACATGGGGCCTAGGGGTGACAAGGAAGGAATCACTCACTCCCTCACTCACTTACTAAATCAATCATTCACTCACTAACTCATTCACTGGCTCAAACAGCTCCTCGCTCTCTCGGTGAATCACTCAGGAATAGTGAATAGAATTAGAATAGGGCACACATATCATTTGTTTCCAAATTCATGAATTAGTAAATTCTCTATGTGTTGGCTCTCTGAAACCCAGAATAAATAAAATGCCCTATGTTCTTTGGAAATTGTTTAAAATGGCAATAACAAACCTGCCTAGAGGCTTTCCCTCTTGTTCCTCTCGGGTGCCTTAGAATATGTGTTTTAACTGCTAATCTCATTGGTGTATAGCATACATTGAAGGTAAATGCCTGGAATACAGAGTCTGTGAACCTCATTCCAGAAGAGCTGAGTGGGATATCTGGCCCCTCCTTCATGTGCAGTAAAGAAGGCAGTGATAATCACCAAAACATTGCCAAGTTTCCATTTGTTAGTCTACCAATATTTTATACCTCCCTATGGGCAATGAACTGGTGGAACTTCATCTTCTGCCTGATTCAGCCACCTGAACTTTTTCTCTCTGTGGTAAAAGGAAGTGGGCTTGGCTTGATGTCAAGTTCCTTTTACCCTGCCCCACCCTGCTGACTTTGCCTCCTTTTCTGCTTCCTCATATCTGACAATGAAATGGGAAACCCAATTTCCCCATCCTAGGTAGCTATAGCGTAGAAAATTTGTGAGATGCTTGCCTAGAGCAATCCAGCATGCAGGGTACCACCCAGGCACTGCATTCCGCAGTACTCAGTGACTTGTTAGGGAAACATCCTCTTTCTCCCAGGAAACTTGGTATATATACTGTCAGATTCCCTAATTATAAAACTTCAACAATTTGTTTATCATACCCTCTTTGTATATATGCAGAGAAGAGAAATAGGTGACAGATGAGCCTGTGTATATTGATGTACACACATAGAGATACAGATGCAAATTACACATTCTAAACTGTATCATCCCGGCTAAACTGGTGTTCTATCACTGAGCAACATACATCATCAGCTCTCTAATTTTTGTTGTGTCTTAAAAAATAGCTATTTGACAATTTCATACAAAATATTTTAATCATATTCATCCTCTCCCCAACTCCGTCAACATCCATTCTTTTTAATCTGAACTCATGTCTTCTTCTTTCAAATTTGTCAAATCTGAATGAGTTGTGTGTGATCTTCCAGGAGCTATGCTCTTAAGGAAAGCTAAGTATTCCCCTCCCAGCAGCTATTGATTGGGAAGAGTCCTCCCTAAGAGTGGGATTTCATGCCATTTCCCTTCTTTTTGGTACCATTTTGCTTCACTTGGGCTTGCACAGGTCTTGTGCACGCTATGATAACTGGGGTGAGTTCATATGTGCAACTCTCCTGCTGTGTCCAGAAAGCACAGCTTCCACGTAGTCATCTGCCACTCCCTCTGTTGCTTGTTTGAGCCATTTGATAATAGCATATATCATGCCCTTTGGCTTATTGGCATTTTCTTGTATACTACCTAAGAATAAGAGTATTCTCTTCAGACTGAACAGAAAACCAGGGATCCTGTATGGGACTGACTTAGGCCCTCTGCATATATGTTGCAGATGTGTAGCTTAGTCTTCTTGTGGGACTCTTTCAGTGGGAGCAGGTGTTGTCTATGACTCTTTCGCCAGCTTTTGGGACCGTATTCCTTATACTGGGTTGCCTTCTACAGCCTTAATAGGAAGGGAGCTTCCTGGTTTTACCACAACTTGATATGATATGTTTGGTTGCTATCCATGGAAGGCTTGTCCTTCTCTGCATAGAAATAGAGGTAGAATGAATGGGGTGGGCAGAGAGGAGACTGGGGAGGAACTGGGATGATATGAGGAACGGGAAACTGTGGTGATGTAATAATAATAATTTAAAAGAATATTATCTTTAACTCCAACAGACATTTGCATTTGGGAAGTTTAAAACTGATAGAATATGTTCATCTACATTCCAATATTCCATATTTTCTTACTCTCCTGCTAATGGAAAAGCATGCTCCTCCTCTGGTATAAGACCATTTGCTCACTGTGTTTGCTTTGATCTTGAAGGTTCCTCAGTCACTTCAATTTTATCACACTGAGAGTTTTACAGAATGCAGACCCATTGGTCCATGTTATTTTGCAAGTGTCATTATTTGTTTAGAGATAAGATTTTTGTGTCCTGGTGGGAATACTCACATGACAGTGTTCCCTTCTTCATGCTTTATTTCTAAGACACCCCATGCTCCTTATTGCTAATTTTAACTTTGATCATATTGTCAAAATATCATCTGTTTCCACTATTGTGTTGTTATAACTTTCCTTTCCCAAACTAAATAGAAATCTTGAGGAGATAATTTGAGATGATAAAGGTAGACTACAGTTGATCCAATATCCCAGATTGGGCATCTGTTGATACCTTTTTTCCCACCTGGTCCCTGACAACACCCGCACAACTTCACATTTATCCTGGGGTTCCTGCTCCAAGGAAGAGATTTGAGTTAGCAGGCAAGAGAAGACTCTAAGGCTATAACCTAGTGTGCTGAGCAGAAGTCACAACATAGATAGAGATCTGTGTGCTACATCTACAGTGACCCAAAGAAAGTTGCCAACAAATCCAAGAAAATGAGGCTTCAGCATGGCAGACTCAAAGAAAGGTGCAATGTCAGGAAAGGTGCTTAGAGAGGGACTAGGTTTAAACTTGAAGCAAAAACAGGTCACATCTCAGGATACAGTCTAACTGGTTGGATGGGAAAGTCCTCTGAGTTGCTTCGTCAATAAAGCTGAGACAATGTTGATGGCCTTGTGGCTGTTCCTGCATTCTGGCCTGATCCTGGGTGTGAAGTGCAAAGCATACGGCTTAGCATCATGTAAGTGCTCATTAAATGCTCCCCTTCTCTTGCTTTGTGTTGTTGAGACATCACCATGGAAACTCACCTCTTCGCTTTCACTGAGGCCCCTTTAAATTTTTCGCAATTACTCTAAAAGCTCCATTTTTCCCTCTGAAATGAGAAATTGTAAAGGTAATAATATATTACGTTTTCTACTAAAAGTCAATTAAATGCAGGGTTGAAGCTGCTTCCGAACTCAACTGGGAGGCCTTGGTGATGCCTATACTTCAAAATTGCTTTCATTATTCTTGGTAAATTAAATATAACAAAACTAATTGATTATTTTCTGTGATGATAATGATTTATCACAGTTTCATCATTAAAATGTAACAATAATAATTGCTACTTTTTAAAGTGGGTACTTGGTGCTTTTTCAGTTGGTTTGTAGTCCGGATTTCTTACAGCCCCACTGCCTGGTGATGACAGAGTTCGCTCCATTTCACAGATGGAGACACTGAGGTTCAGAGTGTATTTGAGACCTGCCGAAGTTCTCATTGATAGTAGATGACAAGACTTTGGGAACAAAGACTTTGCGCTAGCGGTTTCCATTATATAAGGTTCGAAGTTGCTCTTTTTCACTTGGCATTGAGTCAAATACTGTCTGCCAGGCAAAAAGGCAGGGTGACTATTGTTCCCCGTAGGATATTATGCATGCTCACTTTTATTTCCCAGTTTTACTGCTCCCAGATTCAGGCCCAGGGAGTCCTTCTGGCTAAATTAGTGAACAAATCAACCCAGTTTTTCTGGGAGGAGTCTATTAGAAGCTCAATCACAGGTTCCTTTTCTTTCAGACTGCTAAAGGGATTGCATTGTCACCTTGTTTTGCTGACTATGGGAGAAAGAGTGGTTTGAGTCGCAGACTGAGGGCATCCTTGTGAGCAGAGCTAGATTTCGTGTACAGAAGAAATCAACTCTGTCCTGCTGTGGTGTGGCAGTGAGCATAAAGCTCACTTGCTGCATGAAACAGCTGAGCCAAATCTGCTAATACAAAAGTGAATTCTTTCTAGGGACTGGCTGTCATGGGGGGTGTAAGATTCTTAATATTTCCAGGGTCAAGGAGGATAGTCAACTCCCTCTACCACCAAAGTGAAAATCGATAACCTCTGTAACTACCTTTAGGAAAAAACAAGAGCATGGAATTGGTTATTGTCTGTTCCATTTGGTTTATATATTTTCATCTATTCTTTGAAAATTTTCATAAGTGTGTACAATGTATCTTGAGCATATCCACTTTTCACTCTCCCCCTCCAACTCTTACTAAGAAACCCCATCAACATCTACCTCCCATCTTCATGTCTTTCTTTTGTGTATTTTTCATTAATTAATTAAATTTTAACTCAGTGAGTCCAATTAGTGCAAATCAAATAGATTTCATCTACCCCAGCCTGGCTTCAAAGTAGCTGAGAATGACGCTGAATTCCCGATCCTCCTGCATCTACCCCCTGAGTTCTGCTTATGAGGACATGCACCACTACTTCCAGATTTTATGTGGTTCTCAATTCCTGGGTTTATGGATGCTAGGAAACTGATCTACTGAGTTTTCTTTTGGGGGGCAGTGCAAAAAAGCCAAAAATAAAAGTATGAAAAGAAATTAAAACTCTTTTTCTTTATTGAGAGTTAGCTTACCCCAAGCAAATCCTCTGTCCAATACAGAAGAATAGAGGAAGAATAGTTTGTGATATGTGGTGGGTGCCCATGGAAGGACATCTTTTAAATAATAGTCCCACATAAAAGCATCTGCACACATCAAAATCTTAGCAAAAAGAATCACAAATAATGAGATATGGACTGATTAGAGAAAATTGTGTTTGAAACGCCACAGATTTCCACTTTTGCACCAGAAAGCTAAGCTTTGGCTGAGTCTCATTAATAAGGCAGTAATGCTGAGATAACTAAGAGCGATAAGGAATAAACACAATTAGACTGGATGCCGCTCCACACATCACATGCTGTGAAAGATTACTACAAGCGACGTTCCGATTTGTGGAGTTCTTTTATAAAGCAAGCGTTTTCTTTTGGACTATAAAAATATTTTTCCAATTTCCCTTGAAGGGAAATGGCAGAAGAGGTTAATTAGAAGTCAACTGAATACTACTTAGGAGCTTACATACGTAATTTCTTGAGCATCATACTTAAATAGCTCAAACTATAAAAAATAGCAGCCTATAATGATTCATGACTTTCTTCTTTAAACATTTTCTTTTCTTTCCTCTATTTGCTTTAGGATCTTATCCCAAATGTTTATACAGTCCTGAGTTCTGAATAGTGAATGCTTCTATTCGAATTAATGAATGCAACTAAATACACAGAGTTAGGGAGTCTCTTCTGGTCCCCTCATCAGGAACCGCATGACATTGCCATTCGCCATTGTTACACACTTCCTGTCCTGTGTCCTTATCCTGCCAGGTGACTTCATGCTAATTGTTCACGACTGCACCCATCCCCCTTAAGTAAGATGCTTTCCTTACTCTCATTGACTCCCCTGACCTCACACCCTACTACACTCTGAGCAATTTTCTTTTTACTTTATGGAATCTGCATTTTATACTCCAGTGTTAGTTTTCTTTTATATTTATGTGCTGCTGTGGATTGCATGTTATTTCTCTTTAATATCCACCATAGTCAAAAACCAAAACATTCACCAAGATGGTGTTTGGAAGAACAGGCTCTGAAGGGTACTTAGGAGACGTCCTTTTGAATGGAAAGAGTTTTAAGGAAACAAAGAGACTGGAAATCTCTCTGCCTTTCATGTCCTCCGAACAAGGAACAGACCACCTACAAACCAGGAAGAGCTCTCATCAGGAAGTAGACACCGTTGAACCCTGGTATTGTCCCTGTGGTTCCATAATTTGTAAACACCAAGCATTTATTTCGAAAGCTGTCCTGTGTACGACATTCTGTTACAGCAGCCAGAACTAAGATGTATGCCCCTCTTCTTCCCTTATGGGTTTTCTGAGATTTCCAGTTTCTTTTGGAGAAACTACCACCTACCAGTGTCTTGTGGAGTGTTCCTGGATTGGCCTTGGAAAAGTAAGAAAGCATCAGTATGTCCATGCTATTTTTGATTGAGGATCTAACGTTAGCTCTGTCTGAAGCAACAGGTTACTTTCCCAAGAAGAAGGGAGTCAATGAGCCTATACACACGAATCGTTTGGTCTTTAGAAACAACTATCAGAACTTCTAAACTGCTGATACCTTGTTATCACCAAGATGCAAGTGTATTCCACAGTTTTTCGTTTGAGTGGACCAATCTTCTCTTTCACAGGATGAATAGCATACAAAGCAAAAGTCTTTTACATGAGAGCGTTTTATTTACATCACATAAAATGCTTAGAAACAAACAAATGTCCTCTTACCTTCATTTCTACTCAAAGTTAAGTTTCTTCTGTTAATGGTCCCTATAATCCTGGTATTTCAGACAATTGCCTACCACAATTCCTTGTTGGTTTTCTGTGTCCCATGAGTAAGGGAGAGCTCCCTGAAAGCATGAACCTGTCTGATAGCTGTTATGTCTTCTTTGCACGGTATATTGCTGGGTTATAGTAGGCGCACCAGATATATTTTTACAAAAAAGAAAGGAAAATAACAGCAAACAAAAATGCTTCCAGGTCATAATAAGCAACAAATGAAGAAATCCCCACACAAACTAAATAAAATCTATCTTTCAATTATATGTCTGTTACTTTTCACATTATTGGAGGAGAAACTGAAATTTAAACTGAAAATCAACTGCAAAATTTAAAGTACAATGTGTGAGGAGTACTCAAGGTGTTTAGATTTTGCATTTTTGTAGATGTGTTGTACTAGCCTAAACTTCATGCGAAAGTATACGAACAAATTATTTTATAGTGGGTTTCTGTGTGGCATGCTCCCCACTATCCTAGCTGTTAAATGTGCCCAGAATGGATACTACAGTGCATATGTACTTAACACAGGATAGTCATTACCCACAATTAATACAAACTCACAGTTGTTCAGGACTGCTATGTGCCAGACACTGTGTTAAACAATTTGCAATAATTATTGAAGATTCAACAACTATATGTGTCAGCAATTTAAAAAACAACCTACATTATTAATTTGTATACCATGCAGTTATTAACATGGTTTATGCCAAGTGAGAGAAATTGAACTCAGTATTAGGGATAAAATTTAAAACTAATTCAAAATTATACGTTTTCTTAGAAATTACATTCCAGCACCAAGGAGATAAAAACTGGGCAAGTTATGAAAATGCGAATTACTTTAGATGTTAAGATTGTTACAAAATGTAGCAGGAAAGAGAGGATTACTCACAGGCAAAGCAATTTTGCATGACAATCCCTGGGAATGACTCAATGGGAAATCTAATCTGTTTGACCTGTCATAGCCAAGTATCATGCATAGATTGATTTATAAGTATAAAAATTTAGTTGACTAAGTTCGGGAATATGAGTAGGCCCAAATCTTAGTGGTATTAAATTGCTTGTCCAGTGAGAGCCCATTTTCTTTTTATAGGCAGTGCTCTTTGGCTGAGGCCTAAAGAAGAAGCAAGGTATCTCTTTGTGACATCTTTTATCAAGACACTAATCCCATTCATGACTAGTCTATCCTCATCAGGTCATTACCTTTCTTAAGGTTCTGTCTTCTGCTTCCTTCATCTTGTGAGGTAAGATTTAAACATGTACATTTTGAGGTAACACAGACACTAAGACCATAGCAAAAGGCTTTCCTAATAGGAAACCTGAGTATAATAGTGAAGAAGATAAGAGAAAACTATCCAGATATGTGGGAAAATACACAGCAGGCAAAGGAAGTAGGATATCCACATCTGATGATAAAAGCATCAGTCCATATTTGGGTGAAAGAGTAAGATTCTTGTAGTTCGAATAAAAAAAGTTGATGAGCAAACCAGATAGAATGGTGATTCAGCTTCCCTGTTACAGTAAAACTTGTAGACTATATTGAGGATCATGACTTTATTCTAACTACAAGATGCTGTTGGAGAATTTTGTTCAGAAAATTATCTGGTTTACATTTAAACCAGTATTCTTGCCAGAATAGAGTGAACTGGGAATAAAACCAAAATAGGGATTCGAAATAGAAAGCGTCGGCAGTGCTCTAGATCATAGGCTTGACGGAAAGTCTAATGCTACAGCTTAGTTAGATGCAGTGGGTGTGTGTTTCTAGGTGGAACTCCCAAGCTCTGCGTGTGGACTGAATATGAGTTTGTAGGTGAGTGAGAGAAATCAAAGAGGATACGAAGGTGTTTTCTCCGAGCAAGCAGATATATTTATTGAGCGCAGATCAGAAGGTTGTATCTGGACATGTTAAATTCCAGAATTCCTGAAATTCTTCTTGGATACCCAGAGCGATGCCCAGTGAGTGATGGATATGTATGTCTAGACACAAAAGACTGCTAAAGGATAGAGACATTGAAAGATGCGAATCCTTAAAAATATTCTAGGAAGCAAGCAGAAGTAGTAAAAAGACAGAGATGTAGGTAGGACACCATATTTTAGATAGTGTTTCTATTCCACGAAGCAGGGACTCAGAAAGCATGAAGGATATAAGTGGCTTCCTGTGAGAACTCTGCCTATAAAAGACTAGTAAGAAAGAGCAAGGGTTAGTGGAGGAAATCCTAAAACCATAAATTAGACCTGGTACTCCTGGATAGAAGGGCTCTAGAGAAAGTGGGATTGGACAGAGATAGGCCTGACTGTGATGCAACCCTGTAGCTCCTGTCCAGTCCAAAGGAGGATCTTCATAGCAGAATTGCATGTGTGTAACATGGTCAAGCCCTGGTATTTATGCTATTGATTAAGGATTCTAGATAAGAGCACAGCCTCAATTTTGACTCGGTCATAAACCCTGAAGAGGCTATTCCTGAATGCTCATGGCCAAAGACACTATTTTTAGCCGAAATTGTCACAGGGCGCAGACCTCAAGGACCACTCTACCAAACCAGGGTCTGATTTTGAGAAACTTTATTAAGCTTGGAGGGCAACAGTTCTCATAGAGTAACTCCAACAGGTGGCATTTTAAACACAGAAGTCATGGTTGGCATCAGTGCAAGCAAGCGTTCAACAGAACCAAAGAGTAGCAGTTAGCTGGGGCATCTTGATCTCAAGTCCCTGACTCAGGGTAGGATGACTTTCAAAGAGACTTTCCCATAGGCGAGAGTATGAGTGAGGGTTAGCTCTGATTCAGAACTTAGATGGCTTCTGCAGGCTCAAAATGGAAGAACCTTAGCCCCATTACAAAACTTACATTCTTTTTTTTGAGAAAAAAAATCTAAGCATTATTGTCCACAGCTGCCACACAAACCATTTCACTCAAGAGCATGCTGAAACGCAGAAGCACTTAATGATCGTACTGATATGATACCATAGGGATGAAATGGACTGAACCCTCAGGTCTAATTGTGGGCCTCAGCCTTACACATGTTTCACACCAAGAAATAATGTTGAACTAAGAATTTTATGTGGCATTGTATGTAGAATACACCTAAGGGTTCTTAAAACCTTATGGTCAGTTTGGGGAAGTATGTGCTTGATTCAATGGCATCTTCTTTTCTCGGGTCAGAACGTCCTTGGGAAGCCTCGTGTCTCCTTATCCCATGCCCATGCTTAATCACACAAACACCAAACTATCCTTCTCCCAATTGACGCTAGATAGTGTCCGTAAATAATGCAAAATTGTTCCTAGGTTTATGACTCTTTGTTCCCAAAGGATCTTTGATGCATCTAAATTTTTTGCGGCCTTGTCATCTTGACATTTGTCCTCTGATTTTAAAGTACTGCTCCAGCCCTTTGGCAACATCAGGTCTTATCATTCGAAAGGCAGCTTCAGTGATTCTGGCCTTAATGCACCACCTATCCCTAGTCACATGACTTCAGGGGTCTGCATTGCTTTCTCTGTCTTTTTTGTTTGCTGTTTTGTTTTTTGGTAAGCTGCTTTTGTGTCTCTTGAGAAAGTAATGATTTTTCTCCAAAATTCATCTTGAGAGGCCCCTTCTTTAGAAACCTTTTTCTTCCTTTCGTGACTTCTACTAATGGTGTCTAGACACTTCTCATATGCATTCCCATTTATAGTGTATTGGTGACTTTCATAGACTTTTCATGATGCCCTAAAGCAAGAAATCCATTTTACAACATAACCTTATATAAAAAACCTATGCACACATAGCACGCAGGGAATCAAAACACTTGTTTCTTTAAGCTCTCCCTTCTTTACCCTGTGCCAGGAGCACTGATAAATCCTAGCCCATCTTATTGCTTTTAAAAAATGCTGTCTGCAGCCCAGCAAATTGATTTAATGACCTGCCAATGGGTTTCAACATGCAGCATGGAAAACACTGCCCTCTATAGACTTTCATTAATGTCCTCCACTCACCGTTCTGTCATCATTAGTATCCTTGTCTGTCTCCACTGGCAGGCAGTAAATGCTGAGGGTAGAGAGCACATTTTTTCTTTTTCTTTTTTTCTCCCTTTCTATTTTAGCAACAGTATACGTCTGAGTATTGAGCAAATGAGAATATGAGTGTTCTGGGGTCTTGACAACTATCTACTTTGAGTTTGAAAATGTAATAGAGTTCTTAGAATATTGGAAAATTATGCTGTTTACCAGGTGCTCAGCTGACCCTTGCCTGGCAGCTGAACTGCATCACAGTCAGTGATGAAGCAGCTCTCCTGTTCTGGAATATTCTGGAAGCTTCTCACTTCGTTTGAGAAGAGCACTGTGCATGTATGCACAGAGTGGTTTCTCTGACCTTTGGTGAAAATGAGAACTCATGAGTGCCCCTACAAGAGAGAGTCAACTTCTAAACCTGTGAGCCTAGTAACACGTATTAGCCTGTCTCTCTCCAGGGACTGAAAGATCTCATTTTGTTGTGGTGCAAAGCATTCCACAGCAAAAGGGTTTGGGTTTTCAGACCCCACAGAGCCAAGAAGTGGTTGACAGAAGGTGGACCTCCCTGGTACACTTTTACAACTCTAGGTTCAAATTTTTCAAAACCCAAGAGTCTCATTCTTCTCTCATTGGGTTAGTCAACTGTCCCATCACCCTCACGGCTTTCACCAAATTTTTTCCTGGAATTATGGTACACAATTACATTGATTTTTGGTCACTTTTATATGGCTTTCTGTTACTGAGAAATAAATTTTGAATTACATGTTTGTGACTTATTAAAGAACACTAGATAACCGTGTACCTAGGTGGACAGCAATTTGTGGCTGTGGCTAAGACTCTCCTAGTCACTGTCACCATCTCTACTTTGTGGGCCTTAGAGCATTCTTTAATTCAAGGTCACAACAGAAAAGGTTAGAAGAGTTAATCTCCCACCTCTCAGCTACCAGAGCCTATGCAAATCTGGAAACTTTACCTCATTTCTTTTTTTCATCTATAAACTCACTCAACACAGTCCTAAGTCTTGCTGTGAAAGATTTTAAATAAAATCATGAACGTGTATTATGCAGAGCAGTTTGTAACATCAAGTAATCAGTTAAATATAGCTCTTATGCTTTCTGCTTTCTTGTAAAAATCATGGTGTAATCTTCAACTTTTAAAACTTATTGTTCCTTACGAGACCTGGATAGAGGTGGGCAGTCCTTGGGCTTCCTACAGGTCAGGGAACCCTGATTGCTCTTCGAGCAGATGAGGGGGGGGGGGACTTGATCGGGGGAGGGGGAGGGAAATGGGAAGCGGTTGTGGGGACGAGGCAGAAATCCTTAATAAATAAATAAATTAAAAAATAAAAAAATAAAAAAAAAGAAATGGGAAGAAAAAAATCAACACACAAACGATAAAAAAAATTAACCACAAAAAAACCTTATTTTTCCTTTAAAAAGTTAAAAAATCTTTGATAAAAGAGTTTCCCTTCCACACTAGTACTTTATATTTAGCTTTCTATTCTCGTTTGTTAGCTTAGTGAGCATCCTAAGACCAGCAAGGCCACCACTTCAAAGCACAAGAAGTAGTTTCCTTGTTTACTTACTCCACTTCCCCCTCTTCTGAGACAGTCTCATTACATGAAAGAGGCTAGTCTTGAACATACTATGTAGTGTAGTCCATTGTGGCCCCAAACTCACTATTTCATCTTGTCCAGCCTTCTTAGGTTCCCCAGCACCGGGAGAGCAGGTGCACATAACCACATCTGGCTTGTGAGTGTATATGAGGTTAGAGACACTAGGCCAAGTGCATGCAGTCAGAAGGCAACACCAGTCAGTTCTCCTGTTGTATCATTCTCTGTTGTATTATTCCCTTGAGACAAGGCCTTTCATTGAGCCAGGAACTTCCTGTTTGGGTTAGGCTGGATGCCCAGTAAGTCTTCCGGATCCACTTGTCCCTGCCCTTAATACTAGGGCTACAGGCTTGTTCATCCATGCCCAGATTTCTGAATAGGTATAAGGAATTTGAGCTTAGGTCTTCTTGCTTACACACTGAGTCCTCTTATCCGCTGACCCTTCTTTCTGCGTCACTGTTTTGGCACTCTGCAACAGAATGTTGCTGGGTAATGCAGTCTAGCTCAGAATTCATGATCTCCTACTTTAGGCTCCTGAGTGCTGGTATTATAAGCATGTACTACCACATCTGTTAATGGCTTTTTTCTTATGGCAGTCCTTAAAATGACCTGTAAATGGCCCAACGTAACACCAGGTGATACCGGCTTTCCTAGCCTAGGCATCTATTCCCACTGAACAGGCAGACTTCACACAACTATGTGTCCATCTTTGTAGGCAGATAATGAAGTAGCAGGTCTTACCTGATTGATATAAGATTGTGGGGGCAAGCTGGATTTCTAAACCTGGCATATTTGGCAGTGGACAGAAGGCAACTAAGAGAGACAACAAGTTGTGGCTTCACAATTTGGTTCTTTAGTTTATTGTACGAGGATTGTGGGAGTCTTCTTTTGAGGGCTGGTAAGGCCTTTGTAGTTCGCCAGGCTGAAATTTCTTGAGTCTGGGAGGCAGTGCTGAGTGCTTGGTATGAAGTGTCTCTGCCCGCAGCGAGCAGCACTCTGGTCCAGAGCAAGGCTAAGGGTGGAGCGTGGAGTCAAGGCGGATTGTTGCCTTTTCCTGGGGCCCATCATATTTCTACATGTGGAAAACTGGTTCATAGAATGTATTCAGAAACAAGGTAAGTGTCTGTTATTAAAGTACAGAAGCTATTCTAGGCCTTGATATAAAATTGGCACAGGCAGGGACAGAATGGCCATGGAGAAATGAACAGAACAAAATATCCTGTCTGACTTTCATCAAATTATCAATGTCCTTCAGGAGAAGGTCAGAATGCATGAAGAGGAACAAAGTTCTGAAATTGTTTTTTTATAAATTTTTTATTTTATTATTATTATTACAAATTTTTACCTCCTCCCCTCCTCCTATTTCCCTCCCCTCCCCCCACCCCCCTTCCCCCTCCCTCTCCAGTCCAAAGAGCAATCAGGGTTCCCTGCCCTGTGGTAAGTCCAAGGACCTCCTCCCTCCATCCAGGTCTAGGAAGGCGAGCATCCAAACAGACTAGGTTCCCACAAAGCCAGTACATGGAATAGAATCAAAACCCAGTGCCATTGTCCTTGGCTTCTCAGTCAGCACTCATTGTCAGCCATGATCAGAGAGTCCAGACTGATCACATGCTCCATCAGACCCAGTCCAGCTGGCCTTGGTGAGTTCCCATTAGATCAGCTTCACCGTCACAGTGGGTGGGCACACCCCTCGTGGTCCTGACTTCCTTGCTCATGTTCTCTGTCCTTCTGCTCCTCATTTGGACCTTGGGAGCTCAGTCCAGTGCTCTAATGTGGGTCTCTGTCTCTATCTCCATCCATTGCCAGATGAAGGTTCTATGGTGATATGCAAGATATTCATCAGTGTGGGTATAGTATAGGGCCAGTACAGGCACCCTCTCCTCAGCTGCTCAAGGAACAAGCTGGGGACATCTCCTTGGACAACTGGGAACACCTCTAGAGTCCAGTCTCTTGCCGACCCTCAAATGCGTCCCTTAATTAAGATATATACTTCCCCGCTCCCATATCCTCTCCTCCTACATCCCAACTGTCCCATTCCCCCAAGCTCTCCCCATCCTCCCCTTCTCACTTCTCTCTCCCCATCTCCCCTTACCCCCGTCCCACCCCCACCCGCAAGCTCTCAATGTTTGCCTGGAAATCTTGTATACTTCCAATATCCAGGAGGACAACTACATATTTTTTTCCTTTGGGTTCACCTTTTTAATTAGCTTCTCTAGGATCACCAACTATAGGCTCAATGTCCTTTGTTTATGGCTAGAATCCACTAATGAGAGAACTGAGAGCTCATCCAGGTTGTCCAGCTCTCATGGCTCCAGACAGAGACTACAAAACTAAGGGGGGAAAGTCAGGATACATTGGAAATAAACAGAAAGAGATATCTGGATTATAAGGCGATTGTCTTGTAGTTCTATGGTCATGACCCTCATTACTAGCAGGCACCTTCTTCCTGATGAGATCAGTATTAATGGGTAAGTGACACCTCTTTCTCTTTCTCTCCCTACCTCCCTTCCTCCATCTACCCACATTTTTGTTGCTATAATTTTATTCAGAGTGAACAAAGAGAGACACCACCTTTCCAGAACCCAAAACACAAATGTGGAGGAAAAAATAAACACACCGTGTCAAAGCTATTTAAGAATATATCGTGCTAATGTAATATTTATGTAGACTTTATAGAAAGAATCATGAAACTCTAGAAGCAAGCAAGCCACATGAATATATGAGGTTTTCCCCCCTGCTAAGTGTTCCCATGAGTTAAGAGAACCTCTTCCATCTGGAGAACCATCCTTTGCCACTCTCCTCTGTACAGTCTGAGCCCTCCGTGGGTAAAGATGATGACTCAAGGCATATGCCTCTGTTTTCCTTGTAAAGCTGGGAGAAATGATCCAAAACCTAGTAGCTTCCTAGCTTCCTATGCTGATTAGGATCCTGTCCAAAATGGTTTTCTTTTCGGCTAAAAGTAAGATGCCAGCAGGTGGGGACTGCTTTCTTTTGGAGGCTTCTGGAGAAGTTTCTTGGCATTTCCAGGATGTTTATGCTATGGGCAATCCTTAGTTTGTGGCCACTTTCTGCCAGTCTGTTCCCCTTGTCACATTGCTTTCTACACTCATTCATCTGACCCTCTGCTTCCCAAACCCCTTGTAAGGGCCTTTGTAATCTACTGGCCTAACCCAGCAAACATGATAATCTTCACATCTCTCAGGCTTTAATCACCTCTGCAAAATCTCACATGATGTGTAGAAGCTGGCATACATACATGCATTCTGGAAACAGGGCACGTGAATCTTTAGAGTGGCTCCCATTATTAGGCGACCAAAGCAGCAATTTCTTAGCACTAGTCATTGCTATGGAAAAGCAGATGTCTCTGGATAGTCAATTCTGAAGAGATCCTGAGATTATGCAGGTTCTGGGGATAGACCTTATAGAAATGTTACTGTGGGCAGTGGTCAGTGGTTCTCACTACTGTAACGGGACCAGATTTATCCCTGAGAAAACTTAGTGGTAAATGCGCTGACTACCCATGTGTGAACTTTCCATTTATAAAGGAAATGTGCTACCATTTACTGTAACCAGTGAGTTTTCTCTTGTCATTGAGAGGCAAAAAAAAAAAACCCTTACCGGTTATAAATAAAAGTAATTGTATCACTTTGTTACCCTCTCCACCCAGCACCCTTCTAAGAGTGCTTCATGGATCATCTCACTTTATTCTTACAGGGTCCTGCACTAAGATGGTGGCTGAGGGTGAGTACAACTCACAAAATATACTGATTTATGGGGAAGCACATATATCACCATCTCTTGGGAGAAATCTAACCACTTTGCTAACGGTGAAAAAATTATTTTGGAGAAAAAAAAGAATAAAATAGAACGGTCTTGCTAACCATAGGATCACACTACTAAGTGTCCACATTGCGACTGTTGAGGGATCACCAATAGCCTGGAAAGTCTAGGATCTTTGTGGCGGTATGTTCCATTGTACATTTTCTACTATTAGCACTGAGTGCCTTTTGAATGGACACCAGGTGGTGACTTGTATTTAACAGGAGATGACTTCTCTCCCTGGAAGGCTGTGTCCGACTGTTGTTTCTGTGATCAGAAGAGTGGGATCATTTAGTAGACTGGCATGGAGGTCTACTGTCACCTTTCATTTACTACTTTCTGGGAGTGGGCTGGAAATCACCCGAGCTACTCGTTCGTCACCCTAGTGACATGAACAAGAAAGTTAATCCTTTATTGGTAGAAGACAAGATCCCTAGGTTTCTAACAGAGGTGAGTACTGAAACATTTGGGTACGTGGTTATTTTCTAGCAAATATAAAACTCAAACACATGTCTATTGTGTGTGCACATACATGCATATGCATGAGCTGCAGATACTTTCATCAAGACAACTCTTTCAGCTTCCCGCTCAGACACTACCTCCCTTAATGAAAGTCTTTCAGGCTTCAGCATCTAAGACTTTGTAAGTTGAGATAGCATAAAGTTGGCATTTTGGGGACAGACATTTTACAACAGACATATTGTCAGGTAAGTTATTCACATCATCTGTTTTATCTTCACAAAGCTCTATGACACAGGCAATTTTCTTCTCCTTTTCCTTTTTAGATGAAGCACTGGCAGACATGAAGCTATATAATTTGTTTAGGGTCATATGGAAAGTAAAAGAAGGTGATGAGACAGACGAGGGTCTGTGTGGTGTCACAGGCCTTTCACGCCACATTCTTGGGTTTTCATACCTGAAATCTGGTGATTTTATAATGATCACGGCATGGTTTCATGGTATGTGTATGCGTGTGTGGGTGGGTGCATTTATTTAGAGTTGCCTGGCCACTTACATGAGACTCATTCTAGTACTATTTCATTTTATTATGGATGGGGAAGGAACTAGAGAATTTCCCATTCCCCTCTGGGGAACTATAAGCAGGTAATGGTTTCTAGGGATGGAGATTCATACACACACACACACACACACACACACACACACACACACAAAACGATGGAGGTATCAACACAGTGTATTGCTCTGCATTTTGTGGAGTACCTACTAATGAGAAGAGCATAGCTCATGGTAGAGAAGCTTAGGTCATCCTTGAGGACAAATTTACATTACCAAATCCTCATGTTTGGTAGCCTTTCAGAAGTTTGGTTTCCTTGTCCACTAATGGGGAAAGTAATTATGACCCCCACAGGGTTTATATGAACAACAAAAAAAGAAAGCTTCCAAAGTCATCATGGTGGAAGCTGGTTTGGTCTTTGCACTTTCTCATCCTTTCAGAAGGCTTGAAGAGTGCAATAAATGTGCCTGATGGATTAGCTAAATTAAATTAAGCTTAAAAGCTACCTCTTTTAAAATGCCCCAATCCCATTCCTCTTTCTTAAGGAAGTGTAAGTCAGACAGGACATGGCTGACATTCTAATGAAAATGCGCCTCTTTTTTTTTTTTTTTTTTTTTTGTCAAAGACAGAACTCATGTGATAGATCAGAGTCCATGGGAAAGGATTTATTTTCTTGCCTGATGAGTGGCACACTCTGCTTCTCTTGCTTGCTTTTATCTGAGGTCAAAGAAATGATGTAATACGTTATCACAAGTGCCTACCCTTCTCTTCCTGAACATCTGTATATGTCTTCTGAGACAAGTGGATTCATTTTGGTACTATCTGGTCTCTTATGTGCTAACTCCTTTTATGTATGGAGGATTTATTTTAACCATTTCTTTCGAACAATGGCATGTTTAATGTAAAATCTTTGTTTTCCACCTGAAAATCTGAGACATTTTTCTAGCCACCACTCTCATCCCTAAGTCATTGAGGTTTAAATGTATTCAAGAGCCATTAGGCTTGAAGTTAAGTCATTACTACTGACTTACCTTGAGTAAATTTTGACTTATACACAAACACCCATGTGGTTTGAATTTCTTCCATAATAGGCTTAAAATATAAGGGTGTAAAATTAGTGAGTATTGAAGTTGAATGCATTTATGAGCATGTAAACTCTCAAGATAAGCCAAGTGCCTGTGGAAATACCCTATTTAATGAGAGGCTTTTCAGTGACATCCTGAAACTGAATTTTCTTCAGTCTCTCAACATGATAATTGCTAGATACTCTCTTTAGAAATCCATCCACTTAACAATTGAGATACCTGGGAGGCATCCTTGATACCTCCTTCCTTTCAATTCCAAGTAGTTCTGAGGAAATTGCACACTTCCATTAGCCATTAATTACACATCCAGTTGCCTCATACTATTAACCATGTGGTCCTCTGTCCTGGTTAGCCTTAACTGACACTTTGACAACAGCCTAGATCCATCTGAGAGAAGCCTCAAGTGAGGAATATTCTCAATCAGACTGGCCTGTGGGCAGTGGGTGATTGTCTTAACTGTTATTTGAAGTAGCAAGACCTAGTCTCCTTTGGTCAGCTCCATCAAGCATTCCTAGGCTATATCCAAAAGCTAGTTAATGTGTCTACAACTGAGCCAGCAAGCAATATTTATCAATAGTTCCTGCTTCAAGTTTTTGTCCTGCCTTTCTTCAATCATGGCTATAACCTGTAGGCCTAAGTAAGCCCTTCCACGCCTTATGTTGCTTTTGGTCTAGTGATTTTATCACAGCAGAAGAAGGGAAACCACAAAACTTTCTAGTACAATCACCTTATAGGAAACTGTTCTACCAAACGCCAATCTCATTGTATAACCATCCACTCACTATTGCACTTTTGTTGTGTTGTTCTATACCTAGAACCTATGAGACGATCAATAACTCATCACTGCACGACCAATGTTTAACTGCATAAATGGACTTGGCAGTTTCAAACAAGTCTCACCACCATTTCCTTCATGTGACATGAATACTGGAATTTATGAACAAAGTCTACATGATCCAAATGCCGGTCAAATTTCTACAGGCCAGATAAGTAGCTTAGCTCAGCAAGAATTCCATTTTCCAGTAGAAAAATGCTAGAACTTCTATTTTGCAGTTGCTTTCTAGTTTTGTGGGAGAGAGGTAGGCTTGAATGTAGACTCAGGCGGGTTGCAAATTACAAGGAGGAAATGGAATCACAACATCTCTAAAATGGGAAAATATTGCCCACAGGTCTCTGAGAGGATGAAAGGCTGCTACTGTGTGATGGTGAGCAATTGCAGGGCGGAAGGGAGATCTCTTAATGGGGGTGGATGGTGGCCATGTTTGCAGTTCCTATAAGGTTGTAAGAAGGGAATATTAAAAATATTCGTGTAAAGCACATAACCGGTTTGTGTGATTGTTACTTTGACAGTAACTGTGTGTAGGCTGCAGCTTTGTGCTATGCCTGCTTTTAAGCTAGTAGGATGAAGAACAAACAGAACATATCACAGCTACATGTAAAGTTTCAACTACACCAAAGGTGACAAGGTGTGACTGGGATCTGAATAAATTTTCAAACCTAAAAAGGGATGCAGAGGCAGTAACTGGATAAGAAGCATCAACAAAAACAAGTTTCTCAGGGGGAAGTTAATGATGAGCAAGGACCATATCCTGGTTTTAAAATAACCTTTATTTGGATTGACTAATATATTGGATCAAAACCTAATGAGAAACGGTTTTAAGGACTTATGTACAGGAAGAGTCAGTGCCAACTGGTCATGAGTAATATCAGTTGCTAGGTTTGACCCTTAGATGAACTTCGCAAATATATTCGTCAACAGGTATGGTGAGTGTGACGCACAGCAGTAGAAATGGCTGAATACCATACAGACTAAGCCAGAGAGAGGCTCACAGACCTTCCTCTGTAATGATTTTATTGAAAAAAAAAATAGGTAGAATGGAGCAAACTATAAATGCTAAAGTCACCGGAGATCATAACTACACAAACCTTAACTCTACGTGTTTTCTTGTCTATTTTATGTTTCTCATTTATAAGTTGGCAAAAAACAGAAAACAGTCACACACATTAAATTAATTTTCTGTACCAAGTGGTCAGACCAGAGATTTGTTCCACTACCTTGTAGTTCTGCAGTGTTTTGTGTCCTCTCCCAGTGAGTTTGTAGACAAGTTTGAGAGTTGCTTTATGTGATTTTTTTCCTCATTATTTGTCTGTCTGTCAGAGGGAAGACTTTAAATCTTCTCTCTTTCTTTATCCTATCTGTCTGTCTGTCTGTCTATCATCTGTCTGTCTGTCTGTGTGCTTGCAACCCACACAGATGTTCCTGAAGCCAACTTTATGTCTGCCCTAACATTAAATGCCTTTTCAAGCACAATCACTTCACGTGAAGTTTTCTCAATCTGAAAGTTTTTATAAGGCTATTCTTGTCTCTATTTCAAATCACCTTCCAAATTCTCCCTTTGCCTTACATCTCCAAGTTCACCTATCCTGTCTACTCGGATGACTCCTCCAGGGCACTCTTGTTCTGTCTTTTGGATTCGGCCTGGACTGTCTTTGCTCCACAGAAAAGGTCCATGGATATATTGAATTTACAAGTTTCTAGTGCCATGTCACCCTTACTATTTCTACTTTCATCGGACCTGGTAGACATCTCAATTTCATGCCCTAAGATGAGCATATGGGAAGTAAAGTTCATTTGTTATCACATGATCTGCCAGTGTGGTGCTGTGTAAAGTTCCATACTAGAATATTACTCTCTCCTCACAAACTTTAAATGTTTTCTCTATTGTTTTCTGATATTCAGTAAGAGTTTTTGACATTGATTCCTATGTAGGTGACATATTTTTCCTCTTAAGACTCCTTCATTCCCTCATTGACATTAAAAATATCTTAGTGACATATCCAACGTAGGTATTTTAAACACACTATTTTTTAGCATTCTGTAGGATTTTCATTTTTTTTTTTTTGCTGAATTCAGGAACAATAAAGATGTCTTAATAAGTCATTGAATCCATCATTTTGAAGTTTAGTTTGATAATTTTTATAAAATAGATTCAACATATATTCTTCACTAGAGTAAAGGATGTAATATTTCTATATCAGAAGGGTTTCCTTGTGACCTAAACATTTTTGTTATACATGTGAATGCTTTGTCTGAAGGTGCATATGTGCTCTACATGTGCTTGGTGCCCATGGATGCAAGAAAAGTACAACACATATGCTCCAACTGCTGTTATACATGACTGTGAGCCACCATCTAGGTGCTGGGAACTGAAGCTAGGTTCCATCAAGAGCATAGATAGTGCTCTTCACCACTGAGCTATCTCACCAGCTCTAAAGTAAATTTTTTCATTAAATAGGTAATTACCCATCCCATTTCTTACTCCCCACTTCTTTCTTTCCATCTCTGTTTGGTAGTATGAAGGATTGAATCCAGAGCTCATGCCCTATAGGAAAGAGCTCTACTGTTAAGCACAACGCAGTGTTCTGATCTTAATGAGCCTCAAACTCCCTATCACCAATCCTTGGAAACAACCGGCCTTATTCATTTCTGTTGCTGCTTTCTCCTAGATGGAATGGAAAGATTGATTGGACTTTTGTGGCTCATTTTTATTCTTTTGTTACGGTACCCTTGTTTTATTTTTCATGTTAGGGGATATATCCATAGTTTCTACATGCGTATAGATGTAGTATTCCACCACTTGCATTTCCCACAGTGTGTTTAACCAGTCACCAATTGTTGCACTGTTTTCTGCTTATGTCGATGTTTAAATACACAGGATAAACTGCCTTCCACATTTATGCACAGGATTTTATTTGGTCATATATTTTTGCCTATTTGTGGAGGGATGTGACTCACTGAAGATTACTAAGTCACATGATGACTGCCTGCTTAATTTTAAAAGACATTGACAAATAATTTTTCAGAGGAGCTGGTCTCTGAAGCCCACTAGCTCTTAGCATTTTTCCATTTAACCTACTGAGCTGATTTTGCTCTAATATGTTCTGGTGGATGAATGGTAACTTCTCACTGTGATTATGGTTATTTTTTTTTATTTTGAAGATTCACATCCCACTCAGCTCTAGAACCCTCCCTTCTAGTGCTCGTTTAGAAGCATCCACTGGTTCCTTCTTCCTGGGATTCTTTCTAATCTCATGCTGTGTCCACCAAATTCTCTCTCCTCTCATACCCTCCTGGTTCTGTGTTCTCTGTGTTACCTTTGACCTTATTTTCAGCTCACGATCTTTCCACCCCTTCACTTTTCAATCTGCCATCATAATGCCAGGAGCTCCTTCTCATTATTTTTATGCTTTCTTTTTAATACCATCTGATTCTTATTTTTGTATAGCAAGATGTCCTCAGATTGTCATCAGAATACTAATGAGAATCTGTTTCTTGGTGATGAGAGCCTATGTTCCCTGAGTCTTTAATTGTCAGTTATTTGCTTTCATCTCTCTCCATCCTTCTTTCTTTATATTTCATGGGATACTTTGTTGTCTTCTCGGGAGCTGGCTAAAAATGACGCTTTCTGGAAGCTATGCATACCAGCACTTTTTTTCTTGTTGTTGTACATATTCCTGTCCTTGCTTCATTTGAAACAGCAGCCAGTGTTCTGGCACAGCCTATTTACTGTCTGGCTTCACAGAGAGAAAATATATAGTTCATATTTATTAATATTATGTTCTTAAAGTCTTCCAAATAATAGCATCAGCAAGTGTGTGCTTACTCTTCCTGTCCCTCTTGGAAGAACTGTTCATGTGTTCAGTTCCTCTTCCCAGAAAAGGGGCTGGTACACTCATTCCTTTCTAAATCTGGAAAAAGTGGAACACAGAGTGGTTAAGTGAGGTGTGTATGAATGCAAATGTAAATGGAGATTGCACTTTAGTTTCCTGGCTACCCAGACCCAAATAATCACACAAAATTATATGTTTGGCCAAGGGCTTAGGTATATTCCTAGTTAGCTCTTACATCTTAAATTAACCCATTTCTATTATTTTATATTTTACTTCTTGCTTCTTAGGTGGTTACATAGTGTCTCCCTGACTCTCTTTTCTTTCTTCCTCTATCTCTGCTTGGATTTTTCCACCTTGCTATATTCTGCCCTGCCATAAGTCAAAGCAGATTCTTTATTAACCAATGTTAATAAAACATATTCATGGCATGCAGAAGGGAATCTCACAACATGCAAAGCTAATAATGTCAGAGATAATTTGAAAACACAACTTACTGTCAGTGTTGCTAGACAATAAGACTTCTCTGATCTTTTTGACTAATTGCTGGGGTGGAGATCCCCACTATCACTTTACAGAGGGAAATTCTTGTGGAATGAATGACAAACCTAGTTCCACAAACTCTTAAGTGGAGTTTTGGAGACTCCAGAGCCAGTATTCTACTGTACCATGTCACCATATTTCTGCAGAAAATGATTACTTTAAAGATTTAAAAATGAGAAGTTCTTGACAATTAAATCAATGATTATTTAAAGCACAGTAACATTTGAACTAATTATTTTTGTTTAAATAATAATAATAAAACAAAACAACCAAACCCAAACCTTGTTGCTAATGATCTGTACAAACTCATCTCTTCTACTTCAGAACCAACAATTAGAATTTGAAATATCAATTATGTTGTTTCTCAATAACAACAGATCAATAACCTTTGCTTTTTGTTCTTCTTAATTACCGTGTGGGGCTTGCTGCAGAGACAGGCTGTGCTGTATCTTGTGTATTAATCTCTGCACAGAGTTCTTGTTCCTCACAATGGAGCAATCAGACCTTGATTAATGCTAGCATTAAACTAACTGCTATCTAATCAGTTGACAAAATACCAGTTTCGACTCAAGTTTTTGTGGTCTGTTTGTTTCAGACGCTTCTGATTTGTGTTTGCTATGGGGAAGAATAAAGAAATGAGACATACATTATTCATTGAAGTGAGTAGAAGGATTTTTGTGATGTTCCCTTGGGCTTTGACAGAATGACAGAGCCATAACTCAAGGTTTAAATGTAGCCATCAACCTCCTTATCCTGCTATTTTCTGAAATATAGAGAATTTAAACCAATTGCTAATAAGTAAAATGTCCCTCCCGAATTTCACATCATGAAAAATGATATTGCTATTCTCCAGATTGACCATGCAAAGGCTGGGAAGTGAAGCTGTTTCTTCTCTTTCTTGCATTCCAGATGCCTTAGAATCCTGAGATTGAGCTTTGCTTGTCTCATTAAAAATGCCACTCACATAATTTTATTCATCCATTTCCATGGCTTCTTAGTTATTCAGCCTAGTTCTATCTTATCTTCACCTGTCAGTCTTGCACACTAGAGCAGGAGATCTTCCAAGTAGCCATTTAGGGTCATCTGAAACATGATCAAAATTTACCTGCTAATTACTGGAGCCTCCATCAGCTCCTTGGAGCTTCTAGGAGCAATGGAGATGGAGTCTTAAAGGTTTAGTTTTTCACAAAAGGGACATTCCCATGCTGTAGTAATAGGAGCGGCAGGGCTGTGTCCCCAGCACCCTGGCTGCCTGGCTAGCTTATGCCCCGAAATAACAACACACAAACTGTATTCTTTAAAACACTGCTTGGCCCATTTCTATCTAGCCTCTTCTAGGCTAACTCTCGCACCTGGACTAGCCCATTTCTAATAATCTGCTGTAGCCCACGAGGTGGCTTACCAGGGAGATTCTAGCCTATGTCCATCTTGGGTCGGAGCTTCATCGCGTGTGTCTGCCCGGGAGCAGGCAGCATGGCGTCTCTGTCTGAGGCATCTTACCTCACTTCCTCTTCCTCCCAGCATTCTGTTCTGTTTACTCCACCCACCTATGTTCTAAGCTATGAGGCCAAGCAGTTTGTTTATTACTTAACCAATGAAATCAACAGATTGATATATGACACTCCCACATCACCATGCTTTGAAAAGAATAGTTCTGCTTGTTTCTACCTTATATGAAATTAATGGACAATTTTAATATGATGTGTAAAATGAGCTTTATTTCTAAGAACATTAAAAAATGCCTGTTGGTCCACAGAGGAAAATTCATTTTTATCATAAGATATGCCATCCTATGTTGTAAGAGGTCACAGGAAGATACGAATGGGGAGGCTTTTGCCTCCCAGTAACTCATTGTCACATTGTCAAGTCCAACTCATCTTTCATATATTGAAAATGGCTGAGTTACTTTCTGTTCCCTGGGCAATCTGTGAATTCTTGCACCATTTTCTTGCTTTGGCTCAGTCTATATCTTCTGCCTAGAACCTCCTGTCTCTATTGCTTAGCCAAGAAGATATCATTTATCCTATAAGTCTCAAAGCAAGGGATACTTTCTCTCTAAAGGTTGACTCTTCTAGATGAGTACTATCCAGCAGCATGCTGGATGAAGATGCTATTACCCAAACTTGCCAATTGTCAGTTCAATTGAAGAACTGAATTCAGGGTTTTATTTCAAAAAATAATTTTAACAATTGTGAATTTAAACCGAAAGAACTCTGCATGCATCATAGCTACTGTATGGAGAGAAAAGCTCTAGATTGACGTGTAGTGAGATTGGTTTCCATTATAATGCTCTTAAAAATCCTGCCTTATAGTCATTTAATTGTATGGGCATTCATTAAGCAAGTCTGTGAACATCTGAAGGACAAAACAATATCTCTGCACACTTGCAGTTATCTCAGTGGAGAGTTTAAAATACAGGTTCTTTGACAATGGAATGAATAGAAAAGGTAGAATAGTATAAAGCAGGAAGAACTCAGATATAGAAAGGGGAAATCAGGAGCTTTACCATTAGACACTGATAACTCTGAAGGATACTTCATTTAGTAGGAGAAACACTGAGGTGACTTGCTTCTCTTTGGAGTCAAATTTCCCTCCATTATCTTTGTTGTGCAAAATAAAGGAATAGTTTACTAAGAATCATATTCAAGTCAGTCTGATTGTGTCAGTCTTCCTCTGAAGACTGTTACGTATTTACGTACTTAAATAGTTTGTTCTAAAGGTGCATATTTATGTCACATGAATGACAAAGGCTAATGTTGGAGGTGTTTGAAAAAGTCACTCAAGACAGAGCAGACTGTGATATGAACAAACAGCCAAATATACTTTTTAAAAATTACAGCTGGTTAGAGTGTAGACTCAGGTAAGCACAGGTGTGCTCCGAGCTTCAGTGAAATTGTATCTACCTGAGTCTTTGCAGAAGCATACTAAATGGCAAGTGGTAAGCTTGCCCAGCTTGTCTCATGGTAGAAGAAAGGAAGAAGTCAGAGGGAAAGGGGACTATTAGGAAACTACAGTGATTTATTATTCACTGGGAAAAGATGGCATCAAGGGACTGGGTCTGGGCTGACAACAGTACTCTGAATCACCGAAGCCTGAGCTGCGGTCCTAAACAGCTGTCCACCTCTGTCATCATTCTGGAAGCCTAAGCACTTCATGGAGCACAGGCTGCAATCTGCAGGAAGGAGGGAGGCCATAATCAACAAGAGGTATGAGGCTCATTGGAACGTGCGCGGAAGCACTGCAGCGATTTACATAAACACACAAACAGCCAAAGCAATGGCAGCCAGGCTTTGTAATACTAAACATCTCTGGCTGCTGAGAATAAGTATTTCATCTCTTGAACTTTTCAGGTTTAAAATATTCACAGCCTAGGCTCCCCCAAAGCCAGTACGTGCAGTAGGATCAAAACCCATTGCCATTGTTCTTGAGTTCTCAGTAGTCCTCATTGTCCTCTATGTTCAGCAAGTCTGGTTTTATCCCAGGCTTTTTCAGACCCAGGCCAGCTGGCCTTAGTGGGTTCCCCTTAGAACATCCCCATTGTCTCAGTGTGTGGGTGCACCCCTCGCGGTCCTGAGTTCCTTGCTCGTGCTCCCTCTCCTTCTGCTCCTGATTTGGACCCTGAGATTTCAGTCCTGTGCTCCAATGTGGGTCTCTGTCTCTGTCTCCTTTCATCGCCTGATGAAGGTTAGTATTCAGGAGGATGCCTATATGTTTGTCTGTGGATTCACCTTCTTATTTAGCTTCTCTAGGATTGCGAATTATAAGCTCAATGTCCTTTATTTATGGCTAGAAACCAAATATGAGTGAGTACATCCCATGTTCCTCTTTTTGGGTCTGGCTTACCTCACTCTGGAGGTGGGCGGTCCTTGGACTTCCCACAGGTCAGGGAACCCTGATTGCTCTTCGAGCTGATGAGGGAGGGGGACTTGATGGGGGAGGGGAGGGAAATGGGAGGTGGTGGTGGGGAGGAAGCAGAAATCCTTAATAAACCACAGAGAAACCCTGTCTCGAAAAAAACCAAAAAAAAAAAAATAATAATAAAAAAAATAAATTTTAAAAAAAATAAAAAATAAATAAAAAAATAAAATATTCACAGCCACAAAATTAAACATAGGTTTTTCAAAAAAATCATTCTTTCCATTTTGTGACTTTTCTCTTTTGTTTTTATCTCTTCTCATAAGGATCAAGGCTCATCAGGAAAGGCCTGCATCAGACTGTGTTTTAATATTTGTTGTTTAGGTGGTTTAGTTGGTGGCTTAGTTATGCTAGTTGTATTTTGGTGTTTCCACAAAACCAGGAACAGATCTCTAATCTCTGGAACTACATTCAGCCCAAATTGAAAACTAATACAAATATTAATTTTCTTGTACAATGAACATCTCCTAGGTATTGACTTACCAGGGTAATAAGACATTTTCTCTACCTGCAAGTGGTAGAGTTCTGTGCATAGTTACAGAAAATCTATGCTGTACTTGCTGTTGGAGCCTGCAATGTCAAGGATGAGACACTGTGTCAAATTTGTAGTATATGAAATAATGAATCTCAGGAAAAAGACAGTATTTTAAAGGGCCACATCTAATAAAATGAAAAAAAAAATAATAGAGAGGGAAATCAGAGAAGCTTCACCATTCACAATAGCCAAAAACAGCATAAAATATCTTGGGGTACATCTAACCAAGGAAGTGAAAGATCTATTTGACAAGAACTTTAAGGCATTGAAGAAAGAAATTGAAGAGGATACCAAAAAATGGATGGACCTCCCTTGCTCTTGGATTGGGAGGATCAACATAGTAAAAATGGCAATTCTACCAAAGGCTATTTATAGATTCAATGCAATCCCCATCAAGATCCCATCAAAATTCTTCACAGATCTGGAGAGGACAATAATCAACTTTATATGGAAAAACAAAAAACCCAGGATAGCCAAAACAATCCTACACAATAAAGGATCTTCTGGAGGCATTACCATCCCTGACTTCAAACTCTATTACAGAGCTACAGTAATGAAAACAGTGTGGTACTGGCATAAAAACAGAGAAGTCGACCAATGGAATCGTATAGAAGACCCGGATTTTATCCCACAAACCTATGAACACCTGATTTTCGATAAAGGAGCTAAAAGTATACAATGGAAGAAAGAAAGCATCTTCAACAAATGGTGCTGGCACAACTGGATGTCATCTTGTAGAAGAATGAAAATAGACCCTTATCTATCACCGTGCACAAAACTCAAGTCCAAATGGATTAAAGACCTCAATATCAGCCCGAACACACTGAACCTGATAGAAGAGAAAGTGGGAAGTACCCTACAGGAGCTGTGCACAGGAGATCGCTTCCTATGTATAACCCCAGAAGCACAGACATTAAGGGCAACATTGAATAAATGGGACCTACTGAAACTGAGAAGCTTCTGTAAAGCAAAGGACATAGTCAATAAGACACAAAGGCAACCTACTGATTGGGAGAAGATCTTCACCAACCCCACAACAGACAAAGGTCTGATCTCCAAAATATATAAAGAACTCAAGAAACTAGACTTTAAAATGCTAATTAACCCAATTAAAAAATGGGGCACTGAACTGAACAGAGAATTCTCAGCAGAGGAAGTTCAAATGGCCAAAAGACACTTAAAGTCGTGCTCAACTTCCTTAGCAATCAGGGAAATGGAAATCAAAACAACTTTGAGATATCATCTTACACCTGTCAGAATGGCTAAAGTCAAAAACACCAAGGATAACCTTTGCTGGAGAGGCTGTGGAGGAACGGGTACCCTCATCCATTGCTGGTGGGAATGCAATCTTGTGCAACCACTGTGGAAGTCAGTGTTTCGGTTTCTCAGGAAATTCGGGATCAACTTACCCCTGGACCCAGCAATACCACTCCTGGGAATATACCCAAGAGATGCTCTATCATATGACAAAAGCATTTGTTCAACTATGTTCATAGCAGTATTATTTGTAATAGCCAGAACCTGGAAACAACCTAGATGCCCTTCAATGGAAGAATGGATGAAGAAAGTATGGAATATATACACGCTAGAGTACTACGCTGCGGTAAAAAACAATGACTTCTCGAATTTTGCATGCAAATGGATGGAAATAGAAAACACTATCCTGAGTGAGGTGTCCCAGACCCAAAAAGATGAACATGGGATGTACTCGCTCATAATTGGTTTCTAGCCATAAATTAGGGCCACGGAGTCTACAATAGGTGAACCTAAAGAAGCTAAGTAAGAAGGTGAACCCAAGGAAAAACATATAGTTATCCTCTTGGCTAAGGGAAGTAGACCAAATTGCCGGTGAGAAAATTAGGATCTTGTGGGTGGGGTGGGATGGGGGTAAGGGGAGATTGGGAGAGAAAAGGTAGAAGGGAAGGAGGGGGGACTTGGGGAATCAGGAGAATTGGGATAAAGGAAAGGTGGATAGGGGAGCACGGAACCACAATTCTTAGTTAAGGGAACCACTTTAGGGTGAGCAAGAGATTTGACCCTAGAGGGGCTCCCAAGTGCCCAACATGAGGTTCCCAGTTAGTTCCTTGGGCAGCTGAGGATTGGGAACCTGAAATGACCCTATCCTAGAGCAATACTGACGAATATCTTGCATATCATCATAGAACCTTCATCTGGTGATGGATGGAGACAGAGACAGAGACCCACACTGGAGCACTGGACTGAGCTCCCAAGGTCCCAATGAGGAGCAGAAGGAGGGAGAACATGAGCAAAGAAGTCGGGACCACGAGGCGTGCACCCACCCACTGAGACAGTGGAGCTGATCTACTGGGAGCTCACCAAGGCCAGCTGGACTGTGACCGAAAAAGCATGGGATAAAACCGGACTCTCTGAACATGGCGAACAATGAGGGCTGATGAGACGCCAAGGACAATGGCAGGGGGTTTTGATCCTACTTAATGTGCTGGCTTTGTGGGAGCCTAGCCAGTTTGGATGTTCACCTTCCTAGATATGGACGGAGGGGGGAGGACCTAGGACTTACCACAGGGCAGGGAACCCGGACTGCTCTGTGGACTGGAGAGGGAGGGGGAGAGGAGTGGGGGGGAGGGGTAGAAGGGTGGGAGGAGGGGGAGAAGGGTGGGAGGAGGGGGAGGGAAATGGGAGGCTGGGAGGAGGTGGAAACTTGTTTTTTGTTTATGTTTTTTTTCTTCTTTCCTTAAAATAAAAAAAAATAATAATAAAAATAAATAAATTTAAAAAAAAAATAAATAAAAAAATAAAATATTCACAGCCACAAAATTAAACATAGGTTTTTCAAAAAAATCATTCTTTCCATTTTGTGACTTTTCTCTTTTGTTTTTATCTCTTCTCATAAGGATCAAGGCTCATCAGGAAAGGCCTGCATCAGACTGTGTTTTAATATTTGTTGTTTAGGTGGTTTAGTTGGTGGCTTAGTTATGCTAGTTGTATTTTGGTGTTTCCACAAAACCAGGAACAGATCTCTAATCTCTGGAACTACATTCAGCCCAAATTGAAAACTAATACAAATATTAATTTTCTTGTACAATGAACATCTCCTAGGTATTGACTTACCAGGGTAATAAGACATTTTCTCTACCTGCAAGTGGTAGAGTTCTGTGCATAGTTACAGAAAATCTATGCTGTACTTGCTGTTGGAGCCTGCAATGTCAAGGATGAGACACTGTGTCAAATTTGTAGTATATGAAATAATGAATCTCAGGAAAAAGACAGTATTTTAAAGGGCCACATCTAATAAAATGAGCAAAAAAATAAAATCAAAGAACATTAATTGGTGAACGACAACAAAAGCGATTTGGGATACTGGGAAACTTAAATGAAGAGGAAGAATTAAGGCACTGCTGCTGGCTTTTTGCTGTTGAAAGAACTGGTGAAGTCTGTACAGCTTCTGGGACCAGAGAGACTGTCATCTGACACCCAGGGAGGAAACCATGAACTCAGTCCCATAAATATGCCGGCCTGATTTTGACAAAAATCTGGATGAGTCAGGGGAATTGTATTACTCACTTTTTTCTGTTGTTGCCTTTTTTTCTTTTCTTTTCTTTTTCTTTTTTTAAAAAAGCAAACTTACAGAAGGAGTTTATTTGGGTTTACTATCCCAGAGAGATAAGAGGTCATCATGGTGGGAAGGTATAGCAGCAAATATCAGTCATGGCAGAGGACCAGAAAGCTGAGAACTTATGTCTTCAATACAACCACAAAGTGGAGATAGTGAACTAGAAGGTAAGATAATAAGCACTCAAGTCTCAGCCCCACTGAAGTACCTCCTCCATCAAGGTGGCCAAAACATCAAAGGACTCCCCAAACAACAACACCAACTATAGACCAAGTATTTAAATACCTGAATCTATGAAGGACATTCTCATCAAACCACCATAAGAGTTCTCTCTAACACCTTGAATAAAAATCTAGGCTGGATGACAGCTTGGTTACAGTATTTGGAGACTTCCTAAGAACACTGATATTGCTAAAATTGAAGGCCTGATGCTAAGTATATTATATAGATTATTTTATTCATGGTTTGGGAGATTGGGGTGCCCAACAGCATGATGTTAATGTCTACTTACTATGCACTCAAGGTCTTGAGACAAAGCAAGTACATTATAGAGAGCTTGCTTCATTTCAAATAAATTATTAGGTTTATTAATTTGTGTGTGCACATGTCTATATTTGTGTGTGTATGTACACATGCACATAGCACATAAGCACATATGCACACGCACATATATTGCAGCACTTGTGTGTGGATGTCAGAGAAAAAAAAAACAACAGGAGTTATTTTTTTTCTCATTATATAATTTGAGTCTCAGTGATCCGACCTGTGTCACAGACATGGCAGCAAGCACCTTTACCTGCTGAGTCATTTCAACAGGTTGAGAGCTTGCCTTTATAACAAGACCTCTGTAACAATTCTCACTAATCTACTAATATTTTCATCAAAAGAAAATCTTTACCACCCATAGGCCTCACTTATAAAAGGTACAATAAAGACCTGGTCTCCACGAACAGAACATGAGACCATGTTCTATCCATAACTGAGATGCGAAGCTGAGAATTTGGTTGAGCTCACTTGCACTCTGTATCCACAGAGCTGTGAGGTAACAAATAGTGTTGTTTGTGTTATTTTAAGTCACTGCATTTTATATACTGCTATAGTTCACAAATGCTACATTCTTGCAGAACATGGAGCTATTTTAGAAGAAAGGGAAAATATCTAAGAAGCAATTATAATGCAGTGTGATGATGTGTTGTCAAGAAAGCTGGAAATCTCTGTAATGGGACATAGTTTATATGTTCCTTTTGGACATCAAGTCATACGTGGCTTGAACTGTGAAGAGTGCATACAAGTTTAGTTGGGGAACACAGAACAGAAACTTACCCAGACAGAAGTCACAACACCTATAGATGCCAAATTTCAGTTTCCTGCAAAGTAGACATTGATATGATAGCTAGGCAATTGTTCTATTTACTGTACCACTGGAAGCATGGTGGAGGGGATGCAAGGAATGAGAAATCTTCAAATGAAGAAGTTGAGCTGGGATCAAACTTCCAAAATGTGCTCAGACACACACCCAGAAGGATCTCTGATGCTGGAAGTTAGAGATGCTTTTAATTTAGGCAAAATCACTGGGATTCAACACTCTTGTGTGTCAGTGGATTTCTCACATATGGAAGTGCAGTCTCAGCTAAAGCAGTGCTCTGCATCTGAGACTAGTGGCAACAAGACTCACAACTCAGGGTCTCTTCTGAAATGAGTTCTGAGAAGCATTTACAAAAGCATAGGTCCACATGAACTATACAAAGGCAGGTGGGACAGCAAGCCTACCTAAGCAAGAGGACAGAGAGAAAAACATAGGGAAGGTAAGTAAGAAATTAATTCATAAAGATGGAACAGCTCCTATTCATCAAATACCCTGTGTGTTGAACCAACCAGATGGGTTTGCATCATGTTAGAATGAATCACAAACAGGAAGGTTGATTGTATTTGCGATTACTAAATGTTTGTTTGGTTATAGAGAAAGAATGGACTTAGCACCCAAAGGACAAAGAAAAGAATGAAAAATAGTGAGTTAGAACAACTGGGTTCACATGTGAGATGAAGCTATAGTCAAAGATAAAATATTTATTTTTCAATTAGATATAATGGGCTTCTCTGATATATTTTATCGTTTTCTACTCTGAGTATTTGTTTCTCTCACTGATAAAGTTAAGAGATGGAGGTGGAGTATATATCAAGATGAATTTCATGTCTTTGTGTGACTTCAGCTGCCCTCAGAGCCTAGAAGAGTACATCAGGCCAGATGTAGGGTGAAAGTGCAGGCAGGTGTGGGCCTCCTGAAATGGGTTCTGGGGACTTAACTTGCATTCTCTGAAAGACCAGTGCATGCTCTTAACTGCTGAGCATGCTCCTTTGAGCATATTTTGGGAAGTGATGATAAACTTTGAAAAACTTATAGCTAAGTAAGAAATTCAGAAATTGGAAGAGAACTAGAGCAGAGACAGAGTTAGGATATCATTGGCAGGACATGGCCTTCACTAACTCCTTCACAGTGTTGAGCTATTTCCCTGAAAAGTTCACTGAGCAGGTTGAGAACATGAGGAAGAATAAATATCATGGAGATAATATATGAAGAATACTGAAGCAACAAGGGACAAGATAAGTAGGAAAAGGAAAAACTTATAACGACTTAGAAATTAAAAGAAAATAAATAGGGTAGAATGTAAACACTGGTCCCTGGATCATGAATAGTTAGCAACACCAAACACATCTATTGCCTTCAGACTGATGGAGGAGAGCAGAGAGACAAATGTAAATTAACCACACACGAGATACCATTGCTGTGACAAATGCTATGGATACAAAGTGGGATGTTTTGAATGATCTTAATTGGAAAGGCAGGCTTCATTTAACTCAGCTATGAAATATATCTGCAAGATATGTCTAATTGAAATCTTTATTGTTGGAATTATCATTGTTCAAATTATGAGTCCAAATCCCAGAAACTCAGAATAAGACTTTATTTAGAGGTAAAGCCTTTAACTAAATTAAAGTATGGCCAATTGGGTAGTCCCTTGTCAAATATAAATGGTGTAGTTAGGAGAAAGAAATAAGATAAAGGAGCATACACAGGGAAGATGTTATGATGACATGACAAGATGCCCTTTCAATGAGCCAAGAGAAGATCTCATGCTTTGTCTCTAGAACTGTGAGAGCATAATCCTCTTGAAAATTTCTAGTTTGTGGTTATTTAGTATTACGTGTGTGTGTGTGTGTGTGTGTGTGTGTGTGTGTGCGCGTGTGTGTGTGTGCGCGTGTGTGTGCGTGTGTGTGTGTGCATGCATGCGTGCGTGTGTGTGTGTGTGTGCGTGTGTGTATGTGTGTGTGCGTGTGTGTATGTGTGTGTGTAAGAATTCATCTTCTGGAATGGATAGCCCAACATGAAAAGCTTAGGAAGAAGTTAACAAATACTGAATAGTTTTCATGAATAAGGACTTGATGGTGATGAAGTGGACCCTGAATATGTAAACACCTTCTGTATTGATCACATACATGGATGAAATGAACTTACTTATGGCAGTGAACTCAATTCACCACAGCCAGGTTGCAGGAAATAAGGGTGAGAGAATGACAGAGTGGCAACCCTGTTAGCTGCATTCTCATTGTTGTGATGGGGCACCCTTTCAATGGCAGCTTTACAGTGGAGTGACTTTATTCAGGTTATACTTGATGTTACATGAATCACTGTTGGGATTTCAAGGCAGGAACTAGAAGCAGCTTATCGTATCTACTGCCAAGAGCAAAGAGTAAACGTATGCTTACATGCTTAGCCCAATTTCTTCTCTTATACAGCCTAGGATATAAATCCCTGGAATGGTGCTGCTCACTTTTAGACTGAATTTTGTCATGTGAATTGATAAAATCAAGACTAACTCTACAAACCATGCCTATAGGCCAAACTTATCTGTCCTCTCCTAGGTGATTCCAGTGTGTATCAAGTCAGCAATTAATACCATTATGTTTGAAGTACCACTTGTACATGGCTGTCACTGTCTCACATTTAGACCTGGAGCCTGCCTTCATGTAGTGTAGACACTGTTCATGAACTCAGTGCACTGTACAGTCAGTGCAAATCATATGCTGAATCTGCTGAAGGCAAATTGCAAGCCTCGTGGAAGTGTATGTCCAGGCACAGAAGGATGTTGGACCTTAAGGGAAGTTACTACTAAGGAGTGGTTATAGGATGCAGTTGATTCCATGGCTGGGAGAAAAGATCCACAAGAGAAGCAGGAAAGAATCTGGAGAGAAGTAAAGCTAATGGGAAAATTCAGGCAGGGTAGATACGGAAGGGACCTTTGCAGTCATGAATCTGTGATGTCTAATGTCCCTGTCATCTGAGCAGCCGGCAAGTGAGCTGACATGTGTCACCAGAGAGCTCAGCATAAACATCTCTTCTTTTGCCTCTCTGACCATACAGAAAACATGTCCTGTAGTCTTTATGAGGACAGTCCTGCAGCAGTTGGGAAGCTGATGTTGGGAGCTAGTTTGCTGTGGGGCTTTGATAAGTAGAGACCTTGGGATGTTCAAGTTTTTGGAAACTCCAGCTCTCTGGGTGGGAGAGGCCATCTGACACAGAAGGATGGAGCTCATTCACTCGGTGCATAGCTAAAGAAAACTTGTTAGGATGCAAACACTATCGGGCTTCATATGGTCAGGAGATGGTTGCAGCAATACCTATCTAATGATTATATTTAAATGCTAACCCCGGTAGTTGTGAGTAACGGCTTATTCAGAAAAAGTGTTTGGCCAAAAAATTATTCAGATATTGCAGAATGACGTTATCAATTTAAGATGGATTCTAAATGCAGGAAGTGGTGACGTTATTAAAGAATGAGAGGGAAGTCTGAACAAGAGCCATGTGATAATAAGAGCAGAAATTTGTTAGGATGTGTCTACAAGCCGAGAACATCAAGGACTACCAGGAACAACCCGAAGCCTGGAGCGAGGCATGGGGCAGACATCCCCACAAGGAACCAGCTCGTTGACCTGTGGTTTCAGACTCAGTTCCCCAGAACTGAGACACAACAGCTGTATTGTTTCAGGCCTCCAAGCATAGGAATAGTGGTTAAAGTAGCCTGGGAAACAAATGCACCACCCGCTTAGTTCATATGCCGGTAAGAGAGGGAGCAAATCCCATAAACAAATAGAGTGTGGATGGGATTTTCTGCAGTGTGTTTAGGTGTTGGGGAGGGCATGACAAAGAACAGCTGTGCCTGGGATGGGGTGCGGCACTATTCAGAAGGAGGTGTTTCCAGTTGACCTAGAAGAAGTGACAGCACTATCCTAAAATGGGGAAGAGCTTGATGTGTTCAAAAGATGGGGAGGAAAAAAAAACACAGAAAAATTGGGAAGGAGAGTGAACCCAAAGTCCCTGGCAGGGTGCAGGCATCTGATGGCCAGAAGGCCAGAGTACAGATGTTGTTCCTTACTGCACAAAGCAGGCAGAGAAAAGGAAGGAAAGGGAACTTTTGCAAAGCCTCCAGGTCTAGCTTAAGGAGAGTCAGATGCAGCAAATTCTGAGTCTCTGGAGCTAGCAGGAAGTTCAGAGAAAAGGCAGTTCTGGCTTTACAGATTCCCTCACCACAGGTGAGATTTTTTACCTCAAAAGAGTTTCATCCTTGGTTTGCACTCAGTGGCCTTTTAGGTCCCTTAGTCCAGCTCCACCCCAGCAAGAAGCCTCCTGTAAAGACATAGACAAAATTACACTTGAGAGATTTGATGGACAGTTGGCAGGAAGTGAGCAACTTAGCATTGGATCCTGGAACTTTATATATTTTCAGATTTAGCGCAATGATGCTGTGTGTTTGCTCTTTGCCTGTGAGATGGCTGTCAGTGTTTTGATTTTCTTCATGGGAGATGTGGAGCCTAGGGAAGACTACATTTGGCTTTTCCTGGATTCCCTGGAGGATAGCACTAATAGTAAATACCCATTTGTGCCAGGGAATACTCTGGGCACATTAGAGGCTTCAGGGAACCTAACTTATATGATACAAAGAAGCTCGCATTATAATCTTGTGTGTACTTAATATAAAAAATTAATCTGAGTCTGAAAGTGGTCCTATCACCTAGAACAGAGCCAGCAGGATCCCAAAGTTTCCATTCTCTGCTACCCTGTACATTTTGCCTCTGTCCCCCAAGACTCTGGCTCAGTGAACACCAAATGAGTTGCCTCATGAATACCTCAATTTTGTCACCAGCTACTCGAAGTAATTGAACTGGACAACTGAGGGATAGCTTGCTGTCTGCAACACAGGCTTTGCTGGGGTCCCTGGAGCCCTGGAAATTCCTATTTATGTTTCTTGTTCCCATCCACTTTCTACATTCAGTATGTCACCATGAAACTTGCTCCTTCTCTCTCTAACTGTTCTTGAGGTTGTAATTCTTATCTTTATTGCCTCCCTTGCAAGGAGTCAATCATTACCCGTGCATTTTTGTTGGCTTTTGCCTCTCTCTTTTTCTCTCAAAGTTAATCGAGTTACTTCCGTATAATTTTTTACAAAGTAGATTTCCATCCACCTTTAGCCACAAATTAGTCATCTCATTGGGCTTTTCGGGGTTATATGAAGTCATTCGTCACAGATGCTGCCGATAATAGTTAGCTTAGGCTAAATGTTTCCTTATTCGGGATATTTATCACATCCTGTACCTGCGGAGCCTGTGAAAATAGAAGGTGGGGAGGGTGTGACCCAGCTCACAGGAGGCACAAGATAACAAGCATAAAAGAGCTGGGTAAACTGCAAAGGCCAGCACAGCTGTGGATGGCTGTTATCGCTGCTAAAATTCTCCTTTGAAAGGAGGGTAAAGTGGAAATACTCCGGTCCTCGGAGTCATTTGGGGTTGGGTAGGTAAAAACAGCTTCCCTGTGTTGGAACCAATGATTGTTATCCACGAGGGTGGACAAAATATTTCCTCTTTCTAGCTGAGTTTCCTATTCGGAAAGTGTAAATTGTGGTTTCTCCAGCAAGGCTCTCGGGAGACTTACCAGCTTGTGTTTACAAAGGCTCAGCCCAGCGAATTTTGTCACATTTGTTTCCTGCTCACTCAGGGTACCCGGCTAGAAAGCATTCACCACAAAACAACTGAACTCATCTGGTCAGACCACACATGTAACAGTTCTGTGTGTCTTGTCTGGGTCTACAAGGACGACCCTAAGGAAAAGGTGTCTTGGAGACCTATTCACTCTGGTTGTGTAGTTCTAGTCTTGTGATCATCTGCCATTGTAGCATTTGTTTCAAGTTACTGTAATCAAAATGATATGTGCTGTCTCCCCAGGCCCTGGCTCTTGCTTAAAAGTCATTACGAATTACGATACAACGGAATATTTCAGCAGTTCCTATCACACTGGGAGGAACATCCACTGAATCACACCTTTCCCATTACCTACAGTCCTGATAGACCAGTCCTCGGCTTCTTTGGCTGGATTCCTTTCCTTTCATATTCATCAATAACCACATAGTTTTTGTACAATAACCATGATAATCCTGCAGGGAACTTGGTTCCTGTGTCTTCATAGCTTGTTTTTTCTACAGCCTCCATGTTTGCTCTAACTCCATCCTCTGTAGAGAGGCATCTCTACCCATCTTCTTTAAGGAAACAAACCCTCCTCCATTACTATCTATTCTCTCACCTTGTTTTCATGGCCTTCCTTGTTGCACTCTGCACTGGATATGCCTGTGCCTGACTTCTTTCCTTAGATCATAAGCAACACCATGTCCAAGGTCCCTCTATTACTTGGTTCTGCATCTCTAGCTCTAGATGTCTTGGATTTAGAGTGTGCATACAGTATGGGTTTTTAAAATGAAAGCAATCATAAACACACTATCAATATTGGGCTCTTATTGGATCTCCTTCTGGATATCCCATCGCTGCCTTGTGTCCTAGAGATCCTGTACCTCTGTATCTGCAGGACCTGTCTATTCACATGCTCCAGTATTTCATAAATGAGGTGGGGATGGAGTGGGCTACCTTGTAGTCCTCGTTCTGGGCCTGGGTGGTAGCTGGGTTGGTCAACCTGCCAGCTTTTCCTTATTCTTACAACTAGGTCGAGCTTTCCAGCCCTGTCCCAGCAAGGTTGTGCAATGACGGAGGCAGCAAGGAGAGAGGTCAATTCTACTCTCCCACCCGTGGGTCCAGTTCATCCATACTCACACTATCAGGTTCAGCCCTATTGCTTTGCCCAGGTAATGTGCAGGGCCTCCTCCCTGGATTTCTGCACTTGGTGAGGGGCAGGGCCAGCTCTTCCATTCTCATGGCTACAAGGTTGGCTCTCCTGACTGCTACAGGTGCCAACGGCGAGGGTGAGGGCCAATTTTCCTTACCCTTGCCATCCCATGGAATACCAGAGAGGTGATGGGAGCAACTCTCCTGTTCTTAAGCTTACAAGCCCAGCTTACCTGACACCCCCATCAACAGGGTCAGTCTAGTGTGGTACGCAGGTGAGGTGCTGTGCCCACTTTGCCCACGTGTTCCAGCTGGTGAAGAGCAGGGTTAGTTCTTCCAGTCTTGGGGACCCAAGGCCAACTCTTTCATGTGCATCAGGGGAGGGGAGGGAGGAGGGCATTTTTCATCACCCATGCTAACACACTGCAGATGGGGAGGTTGGGTCTGTCCTCCTGCTCTCATAGCCCTCACTCACTCATACATCCCCAAACCACCCCTATCTCACTCCCCATCCCCGCTCCAGGTCTCCCTCTATCCCCCCAAAACAGGGTCAGTTCTATTGTGTTGCCCAGGTAAGACACAGAGCCTGCTCTGCTGCTCCTGGTGTGAGACAGTGCCAATTCTCCCTCTCAGAGTCAGGTTTCACACATACCTCAGGAGTCAAGGGTCGGGGATGGGGAGGTCATCTCTCCCTTGATCCCTCCACCATGTGGCAAATGAAGTATGAGATCAGATCTCTCATGAACGTTCATTCACTGAGCTGGATCAACTGCATTTCCATCAATGGGCTGATAGACTTAAAGGGCGTACAAGCAAACGTTTTCTGAACTTGGGTTGATACAAGTCTGTTTCTTTTTGAATAATAGCCATTATGCTCTATCAGACAAGAGTATAAAAAATGGTTAGATGTATAGCGAATGTCAGTTTCTCTAACTCTAACCACATATACACAGGAAGGATTGTTTATGGAATACAAACTCAACTGGTTTTACGACCGGGCTTATGAAGCTATGTTTGATCTGGTATTTGCTGTGCTGCTTACTACTGATGTATATATCTTCCTCATCATATTAATAATCCACTCTTTAACATCTTTACTCTTGGTTTGGCAAATGGATGTGATTTGTTCATTTCAATGTTTTCTGACTCCTTAAGAATGAATACAACTCAAATCCCTTTCAAGAAAAGATAAGTGGTCACTTCCCACTTGTCCTTCTCCATGGATATGTGATTCCTTATTTTGTAGGCTACGGTAGAAGTGAGATGGGGGAATAACATATGTGGTGACAGAGGGTCCACAGAGAAAAAAAAATCAAAAACAACACCCACTGAAGGCTAGGGCAGGGATTGTCTTGAGCTAACAAGTATATGATCATCCTATGTGGAGAGATGCAAGATGGAGATCCAGAAGGATGTAAAGAAGATTTGAGTTTAATTCCAGAATTCTTGAGCTTTTAAAAATCTGTTTTTGATGCAACATTGTTTTGTGAAAAAAATTTTTCCTTTAAGATCATTTCTTAAAGGAATACACATCTGAGGCCTGTGCATGGAAGCTTCATCTTTATCTTTTCAAGCACGCATGCAACATTGAGCTCCTGTCTGGGAAAGCACAGAGTGTGTCTGTCACCATCAAACATTTGAAGTTAGCCATGCAGGTCAGAAGCTTTCAAATGTAAGAGAGATGAATATAGTAGGCTAAGCCTATAAGCGCAGAAGGAGATCCACTGGTCACACACTACAAATCAAGAACAAACCATGCTCATAGCAGAAGAACCTGTGGACACAACTCAAATTTGGTTTGAGAGCGTAAGAGAGAACTAAAGTAGAGGATGAGTCCACTGGTGTGAAGTGTGCACAGGTTTACAGTGCGTTGCCATTGAGATGTGTACAGGTAGAGGAACATCAGTTTATACAGGCGCTGTCTGTAGCTTCAGGCACTTACTTGTAGTCTTAGAACATCCTCATGTTCATGGGCAAATAACTGTTTCACTTGATGGGTATTATAGGTATGATGTAAACAGAAGAGACATAAATCATTGTCCTCAAATAGTTTATATTCTGAATGAGGCAGAAGTTAACATATAACAAAATGGTTATAGTGAAAATGTTAGGTCTTGATAATTTATATGATATAATATAATATGATAATAGATGATATAGAGAAAGAAAAAAGAAAATTGATGTGTGGGTGTGTGATAAAGTAACTGAGGCTCATGTCTAGGTAGGAGGACTGAGGAGACATTTATGTAACTGGGATTATATGAAGGTAGCCGGATGACAATCTGAGGGGAGGTATTCCAAAAAGATGCTTGGCTGAAACAAAACACTTGACTTAATTTTTCCCGATATCAAGACTTTTAAATGACATAGTGAAGGTTAGTGTGGAAAAGAGAAAAACTCATCTAAGATGAGAATCATGAGATACACCAGGTCATGTCATGAAGAGCCTTGAAGGAAAATGTAAGAGAATCCTGTGGTTATGAATTCATGAAGAATATATATTTTTTGTTGACAAAATCCAACCTCTCCAGCGTTATGAGTATAGAGAAAACTCTGGAACTACTGTGAGATGACACAGATTCAAGTCACAATAATTATGAACTTGGGTCAATCAAGATTTTATTTTCAGGAGTAGGGGTGCTATAAAAAGTCAGTATTGGGAATATGCCTTGGAAGAAATACTCATTGGGTTAGCTGATGATCAGATTAAGTTCATAGAAAAAGAAAAATAATATCCAGCCCTGCTCCCAACTTGGGACCCACATACCTGGGTTCATACTGGTATCATTTTATGAGATAGGGAATCCAAAAGCAATACAGGTCTTTGTAGGGACAAGACTGGCATGCAGAAAAACATGCGGAGTCCCCTTGTACATGTGTAAGCTGAAATACTAAGAAAGCAACTGGATACAGGAGCCTGGGATTCAGGTAAGTCTTTGGGCTTGAAAAGCAAATTTCCTGTATTGGTAAGGACTAATTTAAACTCTGTTCCAGGGATAAGCACCATGACCAAAAGCAACTTGGGACAAGAAAAGATTTATTTGGTTTTCATGTTCATGTCAATATTATTATAACTCAAGGAAGGAACTTAAAACAGAAAACATGGAGGAACACTTGTTGCTGGCTTACCAGCTCATGCTCAGCAACCTTATAGAGCTCAGGACTACCTACCTAGGGAATGATGTCACTCATAATAGACTGGACTCTTTTACATCAATTCCCATCAATTTAGAGCCTTACAAACACTCCCACAAACCAATCTGAGCTGGGCAATCAAGCAATTGAGACACCTTTTCTCAGGTAACACTAGAGGTTATATCAAGGTAGTAGTTAATACTAATTAGTATATGTTGCAATTTAAAAAAATGCACCATCAAAATCACCAAAACAGAGTTGTGGGAGAGGGCAAGAAGCTTGGTGGTGCTGCCAGGGGAAACTCTCAGTTGAGAACTGGTGGGGACATCTGAGGAGACAGATAAGGCATACAATGGGAATTTTAGGAAGATGACCGCTTAAAAGATGCATTCTTTAACAAATTTCTTCCCAGCTGGTCTCTATGAGATGCTATAGTTTTCTTTGACAGGTCATAGATCACACACCATCTTTTCTCTGTTCTATGTTCATCTGTTTCAATGCTGCATGTGTTTAGTTTATACTTTTGATCTAAATTCATCTTGATTAATATTGTTATAAGCTTCTATTTCTGGCTTTGACTTGGGATTTGTTTAGAAATTTGGTTTGAGGATCTGTGAAAGCATGATTTTTAAGCATTTACTAAACCAGAATCAGACTTTCAAGTAGAGAATAAAGAAAGTAAAGCCAAAACGTTGCGTACAATAATTGAATACTCTTGTTTATAGTCATCTATGTTTCTATCCAAAAGATAGTGTTCCTGGGCATGTTTTGTTGGCAGAAAACTCCTGACCTTGTGTTGGAAATATCTAGAACATAATGACTTACAATCCACATAACAGACTGACAGACTTTTATATCTATATTAGTGTTAAATTATTAGTATCTCATACTATAATAATGATATGGTAATAACAAGAATTACAGATCGGTTACCATTGAGGAATAAACTATAAAAGGAGTCATGTGTACTGAGCTCTCTTTAATCCTCAGAATGAAAAAGGGGACAATATTATTTTGTTAATTTTTCACACAAGTCAACTTAGGCTTATAAAGTTTAAGGCATTCTCAAGTTCAAATAATAAGTTAGAAAACTGTCCACCAGACTTGAATTATTTGACTTCAGACCACTGTGAGTATCATGCTCTGAACCCCTCCCCACCTGGTGATGTATTCCCAAGACTGTGTATATTATTCACATGTATACAGAGACATGAGAAGGTGAAACACAGGCATCCCCAAGTATCCCATCAATTCTGTGGAGCTCACTTCTGAAATTCTGTTCAGAGGTCCACAACTCTTAACTCCCTAATAAGGAAGGAGAGATTTGCATTCTCTAGTTTTTGTGGTTGAGTTCTTCTAGAGGCTGCATAAAAACACAGCATTGTTTGTAATAGCCAGAACCTGGAAACAACCTAGATGCCCTTCAACGGAAGAATGGATGAAGAAAGTATGGAATATATACATATTAGAGTATTACTCAGCAGTAAAAAACAAGGACTTCTTGAATTTTGCATACAAATGGATGGAAATAGAAAACACTATCCTGAGTGAGGTAAGCCAGACCCAAAAAGAGGAACATGGGATGTACTCACTCATATTTGGTTTCTAGCCATAAATAAAGGACATTGAGCTTATAATTCATGTTCCTAGAGAAGCTAAATAAGAAGGTGAATCCAAAGACAAACACATAGGCATCCTCAGGAATATTAACCTTCATCAGGCGATGAAAGGAGACAGAGACAGAGACCCACACGGGAGCACCGGACAGAAATCTCAAGGTCCAAATCAGGAGCAGAAGGAGACGGAGCACGAGCAAGGAACTCAGGACCACGAGGGGTGCACCCACACACTAAGACAATGGGGATGTTCTATTGGGATCTCACCAAGGCCAGCTGGCCTAGGTCTGAAAAAGCATGGGATAAATCCGGACTAGCTGAACATAGCGGACAATGAGGAATACTGAGAATTCAAGAACAATTGCAGTGGGTTTTTGATCCTACTGCACGTACTGGCTTTGTGGGAGCCTGGGCAGTTTGGATGCTCACCTTAGGAGACCTGGATAGAGGTGGGCAGTCCTTGGGCTTCCCACAGGTCAGGGAACCCTGATTGCTCTTCGAGCAGATGAGGGAGGGGGAATTGATCGGGGGAGGGGGAGGGAAATGGGAAGCGGTTGTGGGGACGAGGCAGAAATCCTTAATAAATAAATAAATTTAAAAAAAAACAAAAAAAAAACACATATTATTCACATTTTAGCTAAAACCTAAATCTAGAAGTGAGAAATTCTCTAAGTTGGGTCAGGACTCCCCCCTTATGCTCCATTGCACACAGCATCAAGTGAGACTGCCCCCAGTTCTCTCATTCTTAACAGCAAATTACGTTTGAGTGAGCATGGTAATTTTTTTCCTGAGGTAGATTTTCCTAGCTGAGCCTGTCCTTGTGATACAGCCTTATCTCCTCTTCCTTCACCCTGCTCATAACACAGGCTAAAGGCCTGTGCTTAACCAAGGGAGGGACGGAAAGCCCAGATCATTTAAGGGATTTGCCCAAGGTCACCCTGGGCATCGGAGATGAAAGAAGCAAGAGGACTCTGTGCTCCTGACTTCTGGCCCACAGCCGTATCTCCTCAACCATGTTGCTCTGTCACCATGACTTGCATGCATTCCAAGAAAACAGAAAGCTGATCAAAGGGATGGTGCTAAAAACTTTCAAAATTTATTCAAGAAGGGGAGGCTGTGAGAAATAAGTAATAATAAAACTGCACCAATCTGTTCCCTCCAATCAAGTACAGTGTTTGATTCTCTGCAGCCACCGAGACAAGATTTCAGGAACTCTGTAGCTTTCACAGGCCTACATTCCTGTGGATTGGGGTACAGTTTTGCTTTTACATTAAATCATTATTGGTACCTTACATGAGGCATATAAATAAAAGAGCAAAGCCATGTTGGGTTATTTAAAGGCACATCAACCAAAGTATGAGGTATGTGCAAAAACACATTCAAGCAAAGTATGAGGTAAGTGCCTGGCTTTTTAAAGAGCTCAGCTAAAACAGGCAGAGTAGTTCATATCTGTATTACTATTGTTCAAGGCAGTAGAGGGACTTTCATCAGAAATTCAAGGTCTTCCTTGGCTACAGAGTAAGTTCAAGGCCAGACAGTTTTACACGAGACTCTGAAAAGACATACATTCAATTGAATGCAAACGCCCTAAATGCTTTTAATAAAATTTTAGTTCAGCTTGCCCTTTCTTTTTTTATATGCTGAAGCACGTGTGGGAACTGTTTTTTTGGTTTGGTTTGGTCTGGTTTCTGACGAGTTTACAAGTCAAGGACCCTGTGGAATGATGAACTATAGCAGTCAACTTTATGTTTGATTCTGTATAATAATATGTCTTCTCTGGAACTTATTCCTTCATATTTGAGTCCAACCCTGCTGCGTGCCAACTGTATAGTTTAGTAAGTTACACAGTCTTCCTGTGCCTTCCTTTTTCTTGTCATTGAAATGGAGAAAATGACAGTCTATGACTTCTAGAGGCAACCACATGTGTTCATGGGTACAATGCATCTAGAAAATTACCTAAAATGTAGCAGCCACTTAAACAAATGAACTATGTTAATTTTAGTAACAACCAAATAATTATAGTGTCAGTTTGGAAACAACCATGCAGAAGCCTTAGGATACATGGCTGGATAAACAGATGTACCAGGGTGTATTACAGGCAACTGGCCTATGATTGTGGAGCTGGTTACACACTTCTGAGAGTGTGTATTGCTGTCTTCCACAGAGAGGCATTGGGAGGGAAGGTTATGAGCAACATGGAATCCAAAAGCATGAGATGAAACTCCTGGTGAACACGCTGGACCCCATTTCCATTCTTATTGCTTGGAGGGTAGTAGCAAGGATATTTTGCAGAAACTGGGAGAATGGATGATAGCACTAAGCATACATCTGATGAGGAGGAGTCAGAAAAATGGAAGGAGCGACCCACAGAAAATGAAGAAATTGCAGACCTGGTTGCTGCTTGGGTCAATTAAGAGAGTTATCAGGTCAGTTACAAAAAGCTCTTCAATTGCTTTTCTTTTATGCTCTAGAGTCCCAAAGATCCTTTCTCATGGCCCATGCTAATCGAAAAACACAAGATAGGAAATCTGGGGAAAATTGCTCATTGCCATGGGTAGATAACAAAACCGGCTAATTTAGGAATATGCAAGCCAATTTAAAATTGTGTCATCTGCAATGATGAGTGTGACAGAAAATTAATTTGTTTCAATATGAAGCTTTTTTAAAGGTTAATACTGAGGTCCCCAAACCATAGGATCATAGTCTTTAGCTTTCAATGTGAAGAGAAAAGAAACTTCAATTTCTCAAGTAGTTCTGGATTTGTGTAGTTGCCCCATGAGTCCAGGGAGACCAGAGTCTGCTAGCTTTCTGATCCAACACCCTTAGTGTGGAAATCTTACCTTTGGGGTTACAGGATATCTACCCTATCCCCTGACATAGAATATTCCCATCAGAAAGGATGGGGGAAGGCAGAAACCAACTTTCTAGTAGGACTGAGAAACAAAACTTGAATCCAGCAGAAAACTACCACTTCGGTCTCCAATGGACAAAATGGTATCACATGTCTACCTGTAGTAGCAAGGAATGGGGAAATGGTATTTTTTTTTCCTTTTAAGTATACGAGGACTCCAAAACAACTAGGATTCTGTTAAAAAGGAACTGAGGGAGGCAGATACCATATTAGTAACTAGCATTGACCAGCAAAAAATGAAAGATGTAAAACAGGAAGATTGTTAAAAATTTCCTTGAAGAGGAATGCTAGGTTTTTGGAGCATGGTAATCTTACAAGTGACTGAAGACGCAGTGCTGAGTTATATTTGGATGGGGAACAGATAGACTCAGTGCAGTGAGGGAGGGTATGGTATAAAGGAAATAATCATGACTTGTTTGTTTTAGGAGAAGGCTAGCATGTAGAACAGCCTTGACTTAATGACTTGGTTATGATCCTCACCCTCCAGAACCTACATACATTTCCCCTGATGCATCCAGATGCCAGGAACATATGACAAATGTAAGGAAGCAGTGTCTGGCATGTTGCATGATGGACTTCTTTGGCTAAAGTAATTGAACCAAATATTGATGAACATTTGGGTGTGCATTAGATATTTTATGATGTAAAATAAGTGGGAAAGGCAAACTTAGGGGTGTGGCAAATCTCAGCCTTAGCTGGTACTACATTTGCCTGAGAATGAGCTCAATTCTCTGAGCCTAGGTTTCTGCCAACCCAAGATGGAAAGATGGATGTCTTTGTTGTCCAGCTGTTCTGAGAAGAGTTTTGCATCTTATGTAAGAAAAGTTTGGCTTTATCCAGCACTTACTAGTCTGGGAGGTTACCTTCTTCTCTGACATTCCTGGAAACTTTCGTCTCAGACTCACACAGTGACCCTGTGGGAAGAGCAGACTCCAGTACCACCTAGTGATAGATTCAAAACCTGCTTCTCGTCAGGGATATGACTTTGGGTGACTTAGGGTTTTTCAGGCACAGTTCCCACAAATGAAAAGTAGGATAATGATGCTTAATCATGGGCTTCCGAGGAGGTAAACACTCGTTGGGATTAAGCAAATTTAAAACACAGCAAATAAAAAGCCAGTTCGGTACACACTGACTCTGCTGAGTGCTTAATCCCTTTTTGAGTTAATAGGGAAGCATAGAACAAATAGATGATTCAGCCTGAAGCTATTGGGTTTCTCTTGCCCTCAGCTTCTCCCCCAAATCTGGTTTTCACTTTTTGTTAACCATACTTTTGAATTCCTTTTTGAGAAACTTATCGATAACCCTTTCTCTGTGGCCTTAGACCATCAGCATCAGACCCTGATCAGTATCAAAGACCCTGGTCACTCGCTGTGTAAAATATTATTTAAGGCAGGTAATGCATTCCAAAGTGTTTAAAAAATATGATAGATGCTGGAATGGCCTCATTAGAAAACAAAAATAGTAGAAGAAAAGGAGGAAGGGGATCATGAGAAGGAAGAAAGAGTCTGAGGAGGAGCAAGAGGAGAAGGAGGACAATGACAATAACTATAGTAGGTAGTAGAAAGAAAGTAATGAGTTTTCCTGACATTTCAGTGGTGCAACCATGTGTGACAGAAATAGAGACCTTTCCCTTTAAATGACACTCAAGGGACCCCTCTCTGTTCATTCCCTTCCTCACTTAGAGCTGTCAGCCAAAGTCAGGCCTCAGAGGGGCCTGCTGAGGGAACAGGCTGGATGTGGCACCTGACAGGAGGACTGTCAGGGGATCCTGTCATGTCATCCATTTGGAAAGCCTCTTGTCATCAGACTGATCACAGGGCCTTTTCCTTGTGACTAATGGGTAGTTTTCTTTAATCTCCAGAAACCTCTGATCAATTAGCTGCTATTTAAGCCAATCAAGGAAATTGAGATGTGGCGTTTAATTAGCTTTCTGAAGGTTACACGTGGCATCACTGAGCTGAGACGCCTGAAGTGGAACTCGGGGCAGAGCTGGCAGATGTGGAAAGAGAGGAAGAGGCACAGCATACAGGTAATAAGAAGATGAAAGGCACCAGGTGGGATGCGCGTCCCCAACCCAGTAGGGAGCTTGGAGAGCTCTTTCCCAGGCTTCCTTTGAACAGCTGTCTTGTGTTCCAATGCCACCCTTACATCATGCATTTGACTAAAGCATGGCACATGACCTCATGTCCCCACTTAACATCAGTGTCCTCACATGGGGAAAGACAATGGAGCTCTTGTGAAGATTTGATGCTGTAAATTTCAGTTTATCACAGGTGAAGGCTTAAGCTTCAGGTATTATGATCATTGTTGTCTGGGTCAAAGTTTTTCAATGCACTTCCTGCTATTATTTTATTTTTCTGTTCTCTCTGCTGATTGCCAGTATGTGAGCTATTGGCTCTCTTCTCAGTGCCCGGGTTTAACACATTTGAGTGCTCAGCCATGTGTGTGCTCCTCTTCCAAGTGCCTTCCCATCATCCATGGCTTGACATCTCTTCCCTGGAGTCCTCTGGAATGCCTCTTCTGTCTCAGTTTATTGATACATAACTTGTTTTCCTGTGAAGAAGTGAATGTCAATCGGAGGGGTTACTGGCTGCTTCACTCAGTTTCTCTTCAGCTGCGGCATTTCTGTGTACTGATTTCACTGCTGTTCTAAAAGTTTGGGCTGGTATGAGAATTTTCTGTGGCTTCTGAAACAAAGAACTACGATCGCATCTGCTGCGAACAGCATACACTTATCCCCCTGCAGTGTGGGGGTCAGAATATAACTTCTACTTGCTGAATTCTTTAGAGTAGGAGTCACCCCTTGTCTTTTCCTGCTTCTAAGTACCGTTTCTCTCCTGTAGTTCTTGGCCTTTTAACAACTACAACTGTGTTAGCATCTCCCAGCATCATCTTCCAACATCCTCCAGCATCTTCCATAGTCTTCCAGGATCCCCCTGGTTCTGACTCTTGTTCTTCGTCTCATAAACACACACTGTTTACATTCTGCCCCACCAGATAATCCAGGATGCCTTTTCTAACTAAACTTTACCTTAATTACACCTACAAGATCATTTTACCAGGGAAAGTTATATAAAAACTTTAGGACAAATTTTCCCATGGAAACCACTGAAAACAAAAGTTCTGGTCACTGTTAATTATAATGAACTAAATAGTGTCCATCCCCAAGTTAATCTCCAGTATCTCAGTGTGCCAGTGTTTGGTGAAGGAGCCTCTTCAAACCTGATTATGACATGAGTTCATTTAGGTGGGTCTTGATCCTGAATGAGTGCTGTTTTTAAACACATAAAATTCAGACTCAGAAAGAGCTGGAGGGAAATGGATTTGTAGCCATGAAGAAGGTGCCATCTGTGAGTTAAAGGGATACTTTGCTCATTCGTAAACTCAAATTTAGAGTATCAAGAACTTTTCAAAATCAAATTTCTGTTGTTTAAGCCACCAGACTCTGGCACTTTTTGTTGGAAAGCTTAGCAACCAGCACACACCCAGTAGCTTCTAGTTAATGCAATAACTGTGAATGACAGATTCTTTGTCATTGTTTTTGACTGATAAGTTTATTTGTTATTGTCGTGGCCTGACTGAGAATGAGAGACACTTCCTAGGATGTGAGAATTTGACTTTCTTTGGCCTTTTGAATGGCAGGGGCCAATTTCTTGTGTGTAACACATCGTCTTTTCTGGGAATTATTTTTCTAATCAAGGTTCCTATCATGGGCCATTACTGACCATGTGATTTGGAGAAAATTGCCTCATCTGTCTGGGCTTCCACTTCTTATCTATAGAATTGAGAAAAAGAAAGATGGAGGTCAGCTTGTTAGCAAAGAGTTTGTCTCATACTGCATGAGTGGTCACAGGCGAAGAGTTTGGATCAGAGCTTGCAATAATGATTTAGTGTCTTAGTTGGTGTTCTATTACTGTAAAGAAACATCATGACAAAGTCAACTCTTTTGTGTGTGTGTGTGTGTGTGTGTGTGTGTGTGAATTCATTTATTCTGGAGATGAGAGATATTACAATATGAAAGTGCAAATCTTTAACCAATCTGTCTTTCCCACCATTGAAAATCTTTACAATAGTCCACCCAAGGCAACTCTTACTAAGAAAACATTATCCTCATGGCAGGATAGTGCTGGAAAGGTGCCTCAGAGTTCAACATGTGAATTGGCAAACAACAGGAAAAAAGAGAGAGAGAGAAAGAGAGAGAGAGAGAGAGAGAGAGAGAGAGAGAGAGAGAGACTGGGCCCAATTTGAGCATTTGAAACCCCAAAGCCCATCTATACTGACAAACTTCCTTCAAAAAGGTCACACATCCTCTAACAAGGCCATACCTCCTAACTCCTGTCAATAATCAAACATCTAAATCTATGAGCCTTTGTGGGCTTATTTGTATTCAAACCACCACACTCAGAACCTGCAATCATTATACTATTACGTGCCTTCTACAAGGATTGTAAAATCCTATCAGTCCCTAGACTGGGCACTCACCAACTTATTGTAGCAATCTTCTTTTCAATGTTTGTTTCCTTGCAGATTTTCTTGCATTTTCTCACAGCCCAAGAGATTTTCTGCATGTCAGACATATTACACTAATTATGTTGTCTCATTTTATTGGATTTGTGAATGTGCGTGTTTCTGTGTGCATGTGTGCAGTGTCTGCCCCTTCACTCACCACTGCAGGGATGATTTGTTGTGGTAGCCTTCTTTTCCAGTATAGGGCCTGATTTAAAAAAAAAAAAAAAGTGTTCAGAAGCTTGTTTCCAGGGCCAATGAGATGGCTCAACAGACAAAGTTTCTTGCTGCATAAACCTGATAACCTGAATTTACTCTTCAGAACCCACATAAAGATGGAAGGAAAGAATAAACTCTGCAACTGTCTTCTGACCTTCACACACAGCCTTGGCATATTTGTGCTCCCCACCATGTTACATAACACACACACAGACACACACACACACACACACACACACACACACACGAAGTGGGGTGGGGAACAGACAGACATAAAATAAAATTTAAAACAAAGCCAGGCACCAAATTAAGGCTGGTAATTTCAAAGTTCTCATTTTAATGTTGCCATGTCGTTTGGAAGCCTCTTCCAGGGGAAGATGAGACTGGGAAACTGTAGTAAGGAGGGGGCCACCTGTTGGTTTCCTGGCTGCTCAGCCCCGGAATAATCACAAAGAAACTGTATTATTTAAATTACTGTTTGGCCCATTAGCTCTAGCTTCTTATCAGCTAACTCTTACATATTAATTACAGAACCAGCTAAGGTTCTGTCTGGCTCCAGAGGGGCTACGACTTCTCTTTAACTCCGCCTAGCTTTGCTCTGCTCTGCCCTGCCCTACCCTAGGCTCAAAGCAGTTCTTTATTCATTAATAATAATGACAGCATACAGAGGGAAATCCCACATCATCACAGAATAAAGGAACTGCTTTGGACCTACAGCAGAGTTATAGGGAAACAGAGCTAGATGAGCAAATCTAAACTGAATGCTGGGAGAAAGTAGGGAGGAGTCAGGAAGAAGCAATGTAACCCCTGCCAGAGACTGATGCTGGGAACTCTACCTGGTAAGCCACAGCCATGTGGTGATACACAGATTAGTGGGAATAGGTTAAAATAAGATGTAAGAGTTAGCCAATAAGAAGTTAGAGCTTGTGGGCCAAGCAGTGGCTTAAATAATATAGTTTCTGTGTGATTATTTCGGGGCTAAGTGGCTGGGAACCAACAAGAGGCCTTTCCTCCAACAGAAAACAGGATTGGAAAGCAAACATCATTTTGTATCCATTTTAGATGCTACTATCTTCCATATGCCAAACTTCTCCTGTAATAATTTAGGTTAAAGGCTGGGAAGATGGCTCTGTTGGTAATTTCCTGCTGCACAATTGTAAGGGTCTGAGTTTATATGCCTAGCACCTATGTAAATGTATGTAAGGAGTCCAGCTAATCAATATGTCACAAGTTCAGTAAGAGACACCATCTCAAAAAATAAGGTAGAAAATAATTTAGTAAGAACCAGTATTGACTTTTGGCCTCCACAAATACTTCAAAACATATGCATACATATCTTCAAACATAGACCCACATGAATATGCCCATACACACAAACACATACACAAAGGCAAAATTCCTTGAATTTAACACCCTTCAATTTGCCTAGATTCTAATGCTGAGGTGTAAAGTAAGACTTCAGTCAAATTATTCCAGTTTTCACTATGATGCAAGGCTCTAACCTTCAATGGTTCAAAATAAAAAAAAATGCTTACTATTTGTTTATCAAGTTAGTTTGTATCCAGGTACCTCCAGGACAGCTGGTCTTTTTATGGTAGTGGATATTGTTCCTCCATTGCATTATAAAATTCCAGATCTCTGTGATTTGTGCAACACTGCTCATCAGATTCTTCTGCCCAGCATGTATCACTTATTGTGGCAACAAAAAAAAATGGCGAAGTAGTCCTCAATGTGGTTCCTGCAGCTGAAATGGGGCAAGAAATATTGGGGAAGAAAGTATCTCTACCATAGGCTGACAGGCAGATTAAATTTTTATACTATTCTTTTCTGCCAGCCTTGACTTAACTTACCTCCTTTCAGGACTACCTTCCTACATAAACACACGCACACACAGACACACACACTACATAATTAAATAGCCACACTTCTGGGCATTATTTTGTCTACTCTTCCAGGTAAGAGGGAGCCATCTGTTGCATCATTATCTTGTGTGTTCATCATGAGGTGGATAGACAAACAGGTGCTCTATAAGTGTAATCTGATTTTCCACCAACTTCCCTAACATTCATACAAAATAGTAATCTAGGTTGCTGGCCAGCCCCGACAGTGCTCTTTATGTTCCAGCCTCCAAGATCACAGCAAATGTTAGTTTTTTCACTTCTGAAACAGGTATGGTCACTTCTGTGACTTATGGTATAAGTCGGTAGTCATGATCTGAGTACTGAGGAGAAGATGCCATCCATGTGCCTATTACAGCTATGACATCTGTCTGTCTCATCAGGTTCTTCTGGGGCAAGTTCTCCTTCTGGAATTTGAGGGAGAGTTTAGGAGTGTTTTTGGTCCTGATCCACAATCTGCAACACCATGCAAACATGATGATTTTAGCACATTAGTCTGCAGTGAATTTTGGTTTGAGTTACAAAAATAGACTACACATAAACTCATGGTAACAGGGAAGATGGCATTTTTTCACTTCATGAAGGAAGAACTAAAGTCAAGGGAGGTAAAACAAGTGTCTCATATACAGCATGGGGCACTAATCCAAGTTCCCTTTGTCTCCAAAGTCCATTTCTGTCTTTCTAAAGAACAGGTGGCATTTACCACATTGGTAATGTATTTTTAAGTATGTATATATTAAAGTTACTAGTGGCTTAAATGTCAAGTTATACACATAGACAGCACTCTGAAGTGTGTCCTGAGAAGGGGAGAAGTAAAACTTCACACTGCAGACAGTATAAGGCCAGAAATAAGCTTTTGCTACAAGCCAAGGGATGGGAGTAGAAAAGAGAAGCAATAAAAGGATGGTTGGGGTATTTTCCAGGAGCTCAGGGAATGGTAGATGTTTATCAGGCATCAGAAGCAGTTGGAGAGCTGTGGAGAAATGGCTTAGTGGGTAAGAGAGTATGTTACACTCACAGAGGAGCAGGTCCAATTCTCAGCACCCACATGGTAACTTAAAATGACCTATAACTCCAGTTCCAGTGACTCCCTCTGAATTTCATAGACTCCTGCACACACTGGACATGCATGAATTAATGTAGCGTACACACACACACACACACACACACACACACACACGTTGTAATAGGAGCAGCGGGGCTGTGTCCCCGGCACCCTGCCGCCCACATGGCTAGCTTATGCCCCGAAATAATTACACGGAAATTGTATTTTTTTAAACACTGCTTGGCCCATTATATCTAGCCTTTTCTCGGCTAACTCTCGCACCTGACCTAGCCCATTTCCAATAATCTGTGTAGCCCACGAGGTGGCTTACCAGGAAAGATCTTAACTTGCATCTGTCTGGAGTGGGAGAATCATGGCGATTCACTGACTCAGCTTCTTTCTCCCAGCATTCTGTTCTGTTTACTCAGCCTATCTAAATTCTACCCTATCAGAGGCCAAGCAGTTTCTTTATTACTTAACCAATGAAACAACAGATAGAAAGATGACCATCCTCCATCACACACACACACACACACACACACACACACAGAAAAAAATATGTGTTGCTAAAACAAGAGTAAGTTTGGAAGTTACTCATAATTAATGAAAAGGCCTAAGGTGATATATTGTAGCCTAAGATGGTATATTACAGATAGAAGTATTAACAGTAATAACGTGACAGTGATAGATCTGACCAGGACATGTTGAACCCAAACCTAAATCTAAGTCCTACAGCCTACTTAAAGCGAGTTCTATAATACCCAATCCTTCACAACAACTGTATACAACTGTTCTGCATATAGGAAAGCTAATAATCATTATGGCTACATTGCCAAAGTTACTTATTAACTGAGATTCAGGCAGGGCTTGAACCCAGATATTTTGATTTCCTACCATTCATTCTTCTTCCCTCCATCACTTTCCAGTAAGCAAATGTCCTCTGTTCCTGAACTTCCTGAGAACTGCATGGATTTTGGAGAGGTTTCGTGGAGGGGTGTGTGCTTTGCACAATATTACAACTGACAGAAAGCGTCATCCTTCTTAACAGTGCCCATGGTAAATGTCACATCTCTATTCATGTTAGGACAGCATGACTCATTCATGTCCATAACGAACACTGGTACTTTCATGACTATTTTGCTTTATAATAAAAAGAAACACACATGAACACTGCACAAGTGTGGTTATTTCTATGATTATTTTAGAACATTATTCTTGAATTTTAAAAGCTGAATATTTACTGAAGTATAATTTATAAAGAATGGAATACATCTATTTAAAGTGAACATTTTAACGTGGTTAGTGTTGCATGCCACCTTTTGGGGGTGACTTCTGCCATAGTCCTAGCAGTTTGTACGTTTCAGGGTAGGGACATGAGGATTAAAAATGTTAGGAAGGAATACCAGAGATAAGAAAGAAACACGAGACATAGTATAACACTGGGAGGGCTACTCACTAAATACTGAAGGCGGGATTCTATGCTCTGAGTTTGCCCACATTTATTTTTCATATACTTTTGTACCCCAATACAAAAAGAGGAAGAAGGCAACAGGGTGCTTTACATGATACAAAGGATAACCAGAACAGTTACTTGTTTCAGTGCTTCAGATATCAAGCCATTAATTTCTGAGTAAAGTATTTGATGTGTGGAGCAGTGAATATACCCTAGATCAAGTATCCTGCAGGCAATAACTCCCTAGATCAAACCTCTTATTTTAAATGAAGGAGCATAGGAATATGCTTGAATTCTCTGACCTTTAGTCAGGATAGAGCAGATCCACCTCTATGGGATATTTTCATGTCTAAAACACCAAATACCCACACCCTAGGTCAGGATATCTTGTTCTGTAGCCACACCTGTTGTCAACAACTTTGAAAGAGCAAAAATAAGCTCTAACTCTCTGACCTTCAGACAAGGTGGAACAGGTTCACATCTATGCATGCTCTGACAGGTTAGCAGGACGCACACATCCCTCACAGAATGAACACATTTCTAATATCAAACAAACTCTACCTTTAGGTTGTCTTATAGTAAATTGCATCATACTTCCAAACCCAGGTACCCTTGAGCTGTTCCTATAGGCTGAGGATCAGTGTCTGGATAATACATCAAAATACTCATAAGCTTGCTGGAAGTTTCTTAGTGTTGGATACAATTTGGTTTCTAATTTACTCTACAATAAATTAAAATCTAGTGAAAATTCTCTGGTAAAAATTTCTGGTGATATCTTCAGTAATTACCAAGGCATGAAATTGGTTTAAAGAATGCTGTAGTGTTTTAAACAAAAATTTCCCCCCACAGGTTTCTGTATTTGAATACTTGGTCCCCAGCTGGTGAAGCATCTCATTGATACCTCCTGTGTGAAGCCATGCATCGACATTTTGTGGTGAATGCTTCTTCTACACTGTTCATTCTTACTCTCCTGATAATAAAACAAGATGAAGAAGGATCTTGACAAGATCCTTGACAAGAAGGCTGGAGCAATAGGGAGCCCATACTTAGGATGACAAGTAGATAGTTCTTGGCACAAGAATCTTCTCCCAGGCCCACTCAGATTACTTGATTTGTTGAAATTATTAGATGACTACCCCAACATATTTCTGAGGGATTTGGAAGAATAACTTCTTATGACCAATGATTTTTAGTTCAACTTCAATGTATTTATTCAAAAATTGGCAACCTGAACATAAAAAAAAATTATAGTCTCTTTAACACAAATTGTGTAAGTTCTAGATTAACATTGTCCTTCTTTTTAAGGGTATGTGTGGGAAATGGAGTATTTTTTCTAATGTTAAGAACCTTGAAATGGACAATCTCAGTGGGTATCATCACCTCTAGAGGAGGCATTTATGTATTTATATAACCACATCAGGCCATGTTGCTCAGTGCATTTCAGTACAGAGGGACTCTATGTATATCCTCCACCGTGCTGCCTAGGCAGTAACTTGCAAGGGAATCTCAGAGGAAACACAATTAGTTTTCCATATCCATGATTCTACATCCAAGAGTTCAACTAAGCATAAATTGAAAATATTCCCAACCAATAGTGTGTAAGTACTGATCATGTATCTTGGGAGAAAGGGTTCCAGAAACCAAACACAGACTCTGATGTAGGATAGACCAGTACTTTGCAACCTAGGTACTCATTGTACTCTGAATCAGAGGTTCTTAAACTTTTCCACATGGATACTCTTTCACCCAAAAGTTTATACATTAGCCTAGTATATAGGTTTATAAATAACTATACATATCAAGCATTTACTAATAACTCATAAAGAAATTAATGCTAAGACTGCTCTTTGGTAGACATTTAATGTTGTCATTTATTAAAACAAAGATAAATTAAAGGCTAATTAGATAATGATTTACTTTTATAGGAATACGTCTTAGGTAAATATTTAATAATGCAAGACAAGACAATTGAATCTTGGGAACTGAATATCAGGTCACTCTATCCAAAACAGTCAGATACAGGTTCAAAAAGAAACCCTGTCTCAAAATGTAAGTGAGGAGCAGAAGAGGAAGATATCTGATGTCAAATTCAGGTCTTTACATAGGAATGTTTTTACTTCAGAACAAAAAAATGTATTCTATATAATACTTAGTCACCAAAAGTTCTATCATAGCCATAACTCTCCAGTAATATAACAAAAAACTTATTGATGAATGTGCAAGGCTGTTTAAAGAAGTATTATCTGTCATAGAAAAAATAAAATAAAAAAACATTACAATATTCATCAATATAGTACACTGAATAACACAATCAAATAAAGTATATTACATGAACACAGTAGAATTTTCCTTATGAAATTATGAAAAGTAATGAGGAGGCCATCTGTATACTAAGAATATAGTATACAGATGCATTCATAAGGTTAAACTCTTGAACTCATGAAGGTAATGAGTTCTCTGTAATAATAGTGGGGAGGAATGGAGGAGTTCTTCTTAGCTAACAATCCCCAAAACAAAACAAAACTAAAGTCCAAAGAAAAGAAGCAATGAAACCCCTATCATTGTATGCCATAGGAATGAATTATCAAGCTTATATTTAGGGATTAGAGTTTGTCAACTACTTGGTGGCCCTTACAATATATTTGGACTTAATGCAGGAGGTGCTTATAGCCAAGAAACATTCTTCAAAGAAGCATACTAGTGAAATCAGAAAATTGCCATTTTCAGAATCCAATAAAACCGTGACCTAGAAGGAAATCATTGAATGAAAGGCGTGTGGGGATCTCCACAATGAAAGAATCAGGATTTCCCACATCAGCTCACTGGCTGATATTTTTTTAAAGCACTGGGATTATTATTTTTGTTTCTTTGTTTGTTTTAATAAAATAAAGTATATTCTTTTAGGAATATCCTTTATGTTTGTTTATGTTTCTCTCAAAATTTCTAGAAGCATAGACCAAAATTCTTATTTTTTAGGCTCTTTGTTTCATCTTTTAATTCTGAAATTTTTTGTTTGCTGGCTGTCTATATTTGTATAATAGATTTTAGTCATTTTGATCTCCCCATATCTTCTCATTTTCATAATCCTCCCTTTTTGATTTCTACCATTCTTAAATCCTCCTCCTACTGAGTAGGACCACTGAAGTTAAGCAATGCTGAGTTTATTTAACTCCCCTCCTGTGAAGTCTCTAAAGAGAATAAACCTACCCATGAGTTATATTTTCTATAAAAAGGTGAATCCAAATCTACCAAGTACAGAGCTATCATATCATATTTATAAGAATTGGGAAAACAATCCATCAAATATTGGTAAAATTGTGAAATATATGACTTGTTGGTTATATTGTGATATCCAAGATACTTTTTGAGAAAAAAAAGGGACACTAATGAACATTAATCTGTGGGGAAAGGCATAAACCAGAATGTCCCATATGAATTAATTTTCTAAAAGACATTGACCAGCCTATAAACTTTCATAGAGTAAATGTGAGACATATAGGCTTGACGGTCACATACTTTCTGTTCTTGTGGATGTATTATATTTTTAAAAATCTTAAAAAGACATAGAGATGAGTGAAGAATTCTGATCATGTACTGAGTATTGTTATAGTAAGAACTCAATGTTTACTTTGTAAGGTGTTCAAATACTTTTTCAGATGCAGGAGATTGTGTCTATAGGTTCATAAGAAAAAAAACATAGCTTGAAATTGAATGGGTCCTGGATTTGTTTCACTGCAGCAATTAAAAGCAGTGATGCAACAATTGTTTCAGTGTGGAAAATGTCTGATAGTTTTTGAACCAAGATATATGATGTATAGATTTGTCAGTCAATTTGTTGCCTTTCATTCTTTTTTTTACTATGTTTCCTTACGTTTGGGTATATGCACAAGCTCATGAACACAGACATGAATATATGTGTGCTCATGAGTACTAGGGCACACTTGTGGAAGTCAGAGGACAATTTGTGGAGGTCAGTTCTCTCCTTTTACTACAGGCAGCAAGCAGCTATCCCCACTGAGTCATCCTACAAGCCCTCATCAATTTCCTCTAAGTTAAACTACTTTCTAATAAATGTTAAAATAATGAGTTCTATTGTATCTTGGGTTGATTCATTGTTCAGAAGTATGGCTAACCATTATCATTATACTTTTCCATGGTAAATTTTGGTATGCACTGAACTCGCATAAAGGATGAAAACTTTAGGGACTATCTACTGGCATTTTTAGCAATTCCCTGAGTCATTTTCTCTGACTCATACTGCTCTATAACTGATCTATAAACTGGTAGTTTCCTAACTGCAAAACCACAGGTTAAGCACCCGGATTATAGCTCTGTCTATTCACATGTGACACTGGCCAGTTTCTCTAAGCTTAGAGTATGCATTTGCACATAGTGTGGGACTGCTATGGAAACAAGGTGAGATACATCAAGCATCTTACAGGGTGTGGCAAGTGTCAGTTGGTCTTTCCTTATCTTACTGACTGGTGTAAGAGGTCCTTCTGTATTTGTATTGCTTGCATTGGTTGAATAAAGAAACTGCCTTGGCCTTTTGATAGGGTAGCAATTAGGTAGGTGGGGAAGACAGAACTGTATGATGGGAAAAAAGGCAGTGTGGCAGATGCCATGGTTCTCCTGCCCAAAATGGATGCTGGTTAGATGCAGGCCAGTAAGCCACAGTCAGGTGGTGATACACATTAATAGAGATGGGTTAAACTAATATGTGAGAGTTAGCCAATAAGTGGCTAGAGCTAATGGGCCAGGCAGTAATTTAATTAATACCATTTCTGTGTGGTTATTTCAGGGGTTAAACTAGCTGGGCAGCAGGATGGGGCTCGCTCCTCTTACTACAACTGAAAGAAGTTATACTTAGTTCTTCCATTCTCTCAAGTCACACTAGTTACCACCATTGTAACCACATTACATAGGAATGCCTGTGGATTTGTGTTCATGTGATTGCCTTTGGAAAACTACATTTAAAGACCATTTGATGCTCTGCCTTCAAGTCCTTTTGGGAACAAATCTGGAAGTATCTTATCATAGTAAAGGAAAGAAAACTTACAAATAATAAACACAAGGTCCCATGTAATTTTCTAGTATCATTGTTGCTTAGTCAGATTGAAATTTAGAAAGTTGCTTGGAAATTATTTTTCAGATCTTTCTTAAAACTGATTTAGATTTATGCTCCTGGATTTTCCTGATCATCTTCTTCTTTTAACTGGACATCAAAATGTTTCTTGGTATGGTGAGATAGCCAGGATATATCCTGTAGCTGGGGCTTTTATGTATTTTGCCTGGTCCCACAGCACCTTATTAAATAATTGCTAGAAACTTAATATTAAATGTGAATGTTTGGCTACAATTTAGCTAACAAATTTTTATTCATCTGTGTATCACCACAAGGCCCATGACTTACCAGTGATACTCAGATATCTTTCTTCTTTGGCAGTTGAACAGCATCTACTCCTACTCTGCTTTTCTTTTCCCTGTATCTCTGCTTGGATTTCCCACCTGTCTCTATTTTGCCTGGCTATTGGCCAAATCATCTTCTTTATTAACCAGTGGTACTAAAACCTATTCACTGCAAACAAAAAGATATCCCACATCACGTTCTCTTTTCCGTATAATTGAAAAGGAAAGTTTTAACTTTAACATTGTAAAATTACATATAACAAAACAATTATCAAGCAAGAATTAGAGTTACAACATTTAGTATATCTGTATTTGGCAAAAATAAAGAAAATACTCTATCATCTATTCTATGTTCTAAAGTTTTATATCTAATTATCTTTTATCATAACTAAAGAAAACTATAATTATAATTATCTTGTCTTCAACTTCATCAAAGACCCCAGAAGGATATAATATTACCTAAGTAAACAGGTAGTGGATTTCAAGCACCTTCCAAAACTCTATAAATGACAGAGATATATGGCTACCTGGATAATCATCCAAAGTTCTTCTGTAGTGTTGAGACGTCCATCTTCAGCCTATAGGCTTAGAGTGGCTAGCAGATTTCTTAGTGAAGGAGGAAATTTGAAACTGCTCCACTATATTGTAGTTTGCCTTCATTTTACTGTGTCCTGAAGAATGTCTGACAGACTTTCATGAAGCAGGAACCCTGAAGGAATGTTCCATCTTGTTTTGGCAAATTCAGTGGTCACTTTCTTATGGGTTCTGCATATACAGTTTATACAGCAAATAGTCAAGCAGTTCAGGCAAGAGCAATTTCTTGCCCAAATGACTATCCTTGCCACACTGAAAGCAAACTCCGTAAGTAGCTTCTTTGGTGCCTATTATTGTCTTGAAGTAATTGGTGTTGCAAGGAGCAGATATGTCTCACTATTAAAAAAGGTCCAAGTTCTTAAAACATTTTAAATGCCATATTCTGGAGGTCTTTGCAGTGTTTGAAGATTATCTATTTATCTGAACTCTATCTCTGCATATCTAGAAAACCTAATTAATATTTTTGTAATTTTGACTATTATAGATGATGATTAATTTATATTTCTCTACTATACATTACATTTTATATGAACTTCTTAAACATAATACCTTAAACAAGAGTATATATATATATATATTATGAAAATGACCTTAAATTTGTATTAATATATAAAAACCCTTTAAAGAAGAATAGAAACATATATACAATGTAACCAAAATAGCTTTAGATTTGCATAATCATATCACAATCCATGCCATGTAAAGTATCTAAGAATAATAGTTGTCTTTTTATCCTATATTCTTATATTACATTAAATATAACAAACATCCATAACCCAACAAATAACCAAAGACCATCCATATCCCCCAACTCTTAGAAAAGCGGATATCATTTTCTCCAAATTGTTTCCTGGTGTCTGTGGAGAAGTATTTCTAGGGTCACTGGGAAAATCTGAAGTAGTTGACAATTTCTGGGAAGACCAGCTATTACCTTTGCTGGTAGATATCACCTGTCAAAGTTAAGGAGGTCTTCCTTAAGCAAAGCTGATCCACCTAACATTGAACAAATCCATAATCTTCTGTTTCCTATGTAAACAAATGCAAAACTGCATCTTCAAAGCAAGGCATCTTTTCAGTTCCATTTACAAATACATTTTTTTTTGATCTCTGTTTTACAGGAAAGGCATTTTTGGTTGCGAGCTTAGCCTTTAATGGCTGAGCCATCTCTCTAGAGAAAACCATCCTCCAATTCACAATCCCAGAGAGCCTAGACAACAATGAGGACCCTAAGAGAGATATACATGGATCGAATTTACATGGGAAATAGAAAAACACAAGATCTCCTGAGTAATTGGGAGCATGGGGACCATGAGAGAGACTTGAAGGTAAGGGAAAAGGAAAGGAGGGGAGCAGAGAAAAATGTATAACTCAATAAAATTAATTAAAAAAAACTCTAAGAGAAAAAAATAAGCAAAAAAAATTTTAAAATATTTAGGTTGGTAAATTTTATCAGTATCTCTTTCAACCTCTTGTCTGTCAGCAGCTGTTCTTTATTTTTCAGCAACCAAAAAAATTCAAAATCAACACAATACTATACTGGATCCAGACTCTCTGTGTATTTCCCATCTTTATGTGGCTTTTAAAATTTTATTTTACTGTCTCTTTGAAGACTTTGTTTTGTTTTTTAAACTATTTATTTCTTTCTATATCTGCTTCTCCCCATTTTCTTACACATGCTGTGACTCATTTAGAGGTTTCTTTTCATCTGAATCTGTTTTTATTGCATATCTGTAATCATTTTTTGATCACTGTTTTAAACTGTGCAGTGGGTGTGGCTAGGACCAAAGTGGCACCTTTGGCTGTTGACTTTACCCTATTCTGTTTTCCAACATGGTGGAGGTACATTCACCACCAGCACTGGCAGCCGTGCTCACTGCTCCCCACCACGTCCACACTGCCACCAAATTGCTTGTATCACACTTGTGTGGGAGGTCCTTTTGTCTATGTGTTGCTTTTCTTGGTTAATGAATAAAGAAATTGCCTTGGCCTGTTGACAGGGCAGAACTTAGGTAGGTGAGAAAGATTAGGAAATGAATGCTGGGAGAAAGAAGGGCAGAGTCAGGGTGATGCTATGGAGCCATAGCCAGAGATAGACTATCTGAAACTTTGCTGGTAGGCCACAACCTCATGGTGATGCACAGATTATTGGAGATGGGTTAAATTAAGATGTAAGAATTAGCCAATAAGAAGCTAAAGCTAATAGGCCAAGCAGTGATCCAATTAATACAGTTTCTGTGTGGTTATTTGGGGGTTAAGCTAGCCGAGTGGCCCAGATGATCACGGCAATAGCACACTGCCTATAAAAAATTTTGTCTGTATGAGTAAAAGTTATATCTGCCATGCAGCATTCTGCATGGCTTTGAGACATCTCTGTTTACCATGGCGTGAATCTGCCATGTTGTGTCCAAATCTTTTTTTTATTTTCCAACTATTTGGCCTTTAAGCTCAGGCATATTATTACCCAACTCCTACAACTAAGTTAACCCATTTCTATTAATCTGTGTATTGTCACAAGGCCCATGGCTTACGGATGCTCAGAAATCGCTGTCCTTTGGTGGCTGAAGGGTGTTTCCTCCTACTCAGCCTTTATTCTCCCTGTACCTCTCTTTGGATTTCCCACCTGGCTCTATTCTGCCTGACTTTGACTGAATCAGTTTCTTTATTAACCAATGGTAATAAAACACATTCACAACATACAGAAAGACATCCCATATCAATACACTCTTATGTTTGCCTTTGAACAAAGTTATTTTCAGGCTTTCACATTAGATATACAACTACTGATGAAGCACACACAGTCCCTTCATTCCGAGAAACTGCTCAGCAACAGAAATTTGCGCGAGTCCCGTATCAGTACAGAATGTGTTCATGTCCTGCTTCATGCTCTTTGGCAAGGTTGGATTATTTCTTCATTTTCAAGCAATGTTCCTGGGCTATTTCATATTTATTCAAGAACAATCATGTTCTTGAGTTCCTTTTTTTAAGCTGGGGCGAGTGAATGTGATCAAACACCATGGCTTAAGGACAAACTTCAAGTTCAAGATAAGGAAGCACGATTTGGGACATGTTCTTTTCTTTCTTCTCCCAGCTTATCTTCAAGAAGAGTCTCATACATAGATAGCTTGCACTACAGCTTTGCAAAATCATAAGCTGAGCGCTTTGTCAGAAATTTTTCATGTAGGAATCAATCCCCTCCTCTATTTCCTGATCAGGTAACTCTTGCTCCTTTTTTTTGTGCACCCCAGTTATCTCTTCTTCCAGGGAGGCTCCTATATTTGTTTCCTTAGCTGATAGAACAAAAGCCCCAAGCACAATACATAAGGATAACATAAACTTGTCCTTTTATGGTTGTGCAGGGCAGATGTGCATATCTAGTATCCCTGGACCCTAGTAAAGTGTCAATAGGCAGTATTTCCTCTGGAGTCTTCCATAATGTCTGCTGAATTTTTTGTTTTGGGATGAGTGTTGGGTTGCTGTTTTGTGGTCCTGTCATTTAAGTCTTCAATGCCAGTATCATCAAATGTTTGCCCTGCCCTATCATCCCACCTCCTTTTCTGTGTAGCTGTGTATCAAATCCCCTTCAGTCCTCCTGAAATACATGGCTGTGATTGTTTTCAGGAATACCTGCATGATTCATCAAACTTACAAGTCTAACTTCATCATGTCTAGACTTGTTTCTCCCTAATGAGATAACTTTTTTGGCTTGGGGGATTTAGAGCTGATATCTTCTGGAAGTTTCATTCAGCATACTGCATCTTCCACATTTTTTTACTTTCAACCCTAGCTTGTTTTGAAAATCTGAGTTATAGACCCTTTATAGTAATTCTGATTTAAGACCTTGTTTATTTTTATCAGGGTATATCTAGTAATGATAATGAGGGTGATATTTTGTTGATAGCTAAAACCAGCTAGTTGGTTACTTTGGCTGGTCACCAAGAGATTCATAAATACTAGATAACTCATAAAACAGTATGAAGATATAAAAATGATGTTCAGCACCACTTTTCACATTACGAAGCTAAGATAGCATGTATGGTAAGTGGATGAGCTGAGCTTTGAATCTAGACAGTGCAATTCTGAATATGCATAGTGTTGTACCATGGACGTCTTGCACACTATTTCTCTCCAATCCACTATAACACCCTGGAAGCCAGCCAGTATCCCCAACTGCTAGAAAACATTTCATGCTCAGCAGTGTTGGGGGAATGAATTTAGAGGTAGACTTTACACTGGCTTTGCCTTTAACTAATATATGGCTCTAGTATATCTGCAAAATTTCTTGGGCCTCAAATATTTATCAATGGTGTCAGGTTTTAAATGATTGCTAAGATCTTCAACACTTTTAAGAGGAAATAACCATAGAAATGCAACTGAGGCCTAATCTTTGGCCATCGAATCAAGTCACAATGTGGTGTACTCACTTGGCCTGTACTGTTGAGATTACTAAGAATGCAGTCAGATCAGTTAGGATTTATTAATTTCCAGGGAAGCTGCTCTGAAACGTCCATGCCCTATAGGCTTTGGAGGAATGCCAGAAGGCATCATTGACATGTGTCTTCTTAAGATGGGCGAGTACCTTTTGCTGATAGAGGAAAAGATATAAGTTTCTAGGAACTTTATCAGGTGACTAGGCTTTGATTGTTTGTTGCTCTTGCAGACTAGCAACAGAATCTATCCCCCCAGGTGATGTATCCTCCTAATAAATGAATATTACTGCATCATTGGGTGGTCTGAGGGCTCATTTCACATATCTATGGGAACCGTATACAAGAATTTAAAAAAAATGAGTCTTGAATATATAAAGAAATAAACCTCAGATGTAAGAGTTGCATGTGAACACATATGCCTCCTACACAGGTCATTTCATGAAGCAGTTCTCAAATGCTGTCATGTGATCCTTCTAGCCATTCATAAATATTAACTGTTAGCAAAATAAAAATGTTGGAGAAAAGTCATCAATATTCTTTTTTGGTGCTTGTTTATTCTCTGAGGTCTCTTAAAGTCCCTTCTTCAATTAGATTAAAAACCACAGAAGAAGAATACCAATAAGGTGCTGAAAGTTCACCTCAAAATGGAGCTGCACATGACTACCTTCTTATCACTACTGAGAGATGGAAAGCACAACAGCCACCTGTAATTGAGCACTGCCTACGGCCTTATCATATCTCTCGTATTGGGTACTGGTAAAAGGTAACAAGAGTTCACTGCTCAGAAATGGCTTATTATAATAAGCAGCACCAGGTTTGGATTCAAATCCTAGGTAGCACAGTTAGTTGCATGGTCATGGGCAAGTTACATGAACTGTCTTCTTACAGAGTAAAGAAAACAGGGCTAGGGATTTGGTGAAGACAGAGATAGGAAGATAAATTGACAACTTGGTGGGACTCTACTGAGTTAGGAGGATAATAAGTTTGGGCACAATCATTGCCAATTAATTTCAGTATGTTCTAAATCAGCAGTTCTCAGCCCTTAGGTTGAGATGGCGTTGAAGATCAGTCAAATGTGACTGGGGTCGCTTAAGATTGTCAGAAAACACAGATATTTACATTACAATTTATACAGTAGAAAAATTACAGTTATGAAGTAGGAACAAAAATCATTTTATGGTTGGAGGTCACCACAACAGGGTAAATTGTTTTAAAAGGCCTCAGGATTATGAAGGTTGAGAACCATTGGTGTAAATGGTTTAAAGGAACATTTCACAACCACATCCTGCCAGGTGATTTTCTCCCAAGTTTTTCTCTTGTGTTGCCATCAGATAGCATTGCTATAGTGTAGGAAGAGAACCAAGGTCAAACTTCAAATGAAAATTGTGCATTTATTTAAAATAAGACTCAAATAACATCACTACTCACAGTAATATATTGAAGAGGCAAATGTTGGAAAACTTCCACTCTAATGAGATAAAAACAGAACCCACACAAGTACATACCCACACATATACTTTGCTATGACTGCAATTATTGTATATGCTCTTTTGAGAGAATACCTTTAAGTTTATTTACAATAATGCTGGCCATCATTTGAATCTATTGTTGATCATATGGACAATAATGGGCTTCTGTTTTCTTAGTGATTACTTGATAAATATTCTTAGGTTTTATACTACCATAAAGCTATTAGCATAAGGTGATTTTAATGATTTTATATATATATGCATATTTAAGTGACATTATAACAACACATGGACCTAACACTGGGGTGGGGGTTCATAAGAATGTTTCTTCAGATGGCATTTATGTATCATTTATGTTTGAGCAGAGAGGTCTCTGTCTTTCAGAAATGGCAGAATCCTTGGAGCCTTCCAAAGTTTCTAAGCAAGACAGAGGCCACTGAGGCCACTGAGGAGATAAAGAAATTAGAGAGACTGCTTCATCAAAGGGGCTCAAAAGTTGCACATAGGTTACTGGTGTTGCAGGAGCTCCTTCCACTCCTTCAGCCAATAGCCACTGAGATACCAGCCCATTGGGGTGTGGTCTCTCTCCCTTTAAAAGAGCGGCCACTTCCCTCTCCTCTCTCTCTGGCTTCCGTTCTGCTTCCAGCAACTAGGCTCCTTTCCTGATTGTGCAGAGGGCTGTTGTCTGGGACGGTGATCTGTAACTTTTCCCCTTTAAATAAATAATCATCCTATTAATCATAATTCCAAACTGGTGTGGGATTGTTTGTGACTTATGCCTTCATACTGGGACAATGGCTAATTCAAAAATCATCAAGAACACATGTGTTTACTGGAAAACAAGTAAGTAAAATAAGACCTACTCTGCAATTTTATAGTGAAGGTTGGGGGAAAAGAAAACTCTTGCTTTAAATTCTACTTTTACTTCATGTCAAATGCTTTTCTTTGGCTACTGTTAAGGTTTAAAAATAAAATCTCCCCACAGGCGCTTGTGTGGAAATGTTTGGTCCCTATTTGATGGTGCCAATTTCGGAGCTTCTGAAAAAGTGGAAGGTGGGAGCTTCATGGAGGAAGTAGGTCACAGGGTTTGTGGACCTCAGTACCTTCCTTCATCTCCACTTCTTGTCTGACAGATGCAGATGTTCCTCCACAAATGTGTGGCCACCGTGATGTTCTGTTTTGCTCAAACATGCAGGAGCAGAAGACAGGGAGAAAGATGTAATCTCTCCTCCTTTCATCTGTTCTCTCCAATATGTTGCCCATAGTGATGGAAAAGAAACTAAAACAGAGAAAGTTTATTTTTCTCAAGTCTCCCTTTCTTTAGGACTAAGTAGCTCCTGTATAGGTCCCTTCTGGGGGTCAAGTAAAAGAGCAATGTAAGCAGTGGAGAGACCCGGAGAACAGTTGGCCCTGGCACTGTGTTGTGTTGTGTCAGAGGCTCATGAGTTACAGAAGAAATGTTTTTTTTCTGATTCTTAACAATGAAATATCTCAGCAAGAAAAAAATGCCCCTAGAATGCCCAAGGTCAGTGAAATAAATGATTCTTGCATTTAATCTAGACTCCGATTATAGGCAGTTGATGTACTGCATAAGAAAAAAAAAAACAACTTAGCGAAGCAGGTTTAGGTCAAATGTTTGACGACAGAGAATTTTGAATGTTTTCACTTGCAGTTTCTGTTCAGTTACCCAAGGCATTCACATTCCACAGGGTCATACACGTTTGGATTTTCAGCTCCATAGACTCCTGGCTCACACGCCCTTGACTCACTCTTGAATGGAACCAATATTATTCACCACAGAAACTCACTCTTCCCATTGATGAATAGTTTCAGCCCTGATTTAAATGAAGTAAGAGAGGAAACCACAATCTTTCTCCATCGTACAGGTTTTGTTTCAGCTGGTAATGCTCCACTGTTCTGTTCTCTTTGTAATGAAACCACCAAAGTAGTTTTCAGAGTTTCAAATTATTACTTTCAACATGTAAAATAAGGATATTCGAAATCATCTCTTGGACAAAGGCCAGCCTGGTCTACAAGAGCTAGTTCCAGGATAGATCCATACCCCCAAAAAATAAAAAAATAAAAGATACTCTCGAAACAATGATGTGTATGTTTCCTGGGCACCCTTGGGTTTGCAGAAAGGTACTTCCTGTTTGTGAGTGTGTGTTGTTTGTAGGGTTAAGCCCAGCCCATTGGGGGCGGGTTCGCCTGGGGCTAATGTTTACCTATAAATTTGCCGGGCAAGGGCCCAACCCCCCCTTCTGCTTCCTGTTCTCCACGGGAACCATGGTACTGTAAGTCTATTTCTTCATTAAAGCTGTATATATTCTTTACAATCTGTCTGCATTCATTTACGCCGCTACAGTTGTTGTTGTTGTCATTGTTTAAGAGCTCATCTTACTATATTGCACATAGGGTAGGACTCGTGGGGTAGTTCTGGTTAACCTCAAACTCACTCTCTCCTTGTCTCAGCCTCCGAATGCTAGGCATGATTGGTTAACAATAGCTTGGGCAGGGAAAGCCATTTTTAATTTACTTATTTTTATTATTTAATTGACATTTTACATACCAGTCCCAGTTCCCATTCTACCCCTCCTCCCACTCCTCTCACCTCCCCACCCCAACCTGCCATTCACTCCTTAGAGAGAGTAAGGTTTCCCAACAAAGTCTGGCACATTACTTTAAAGCAGGACCAAGGCCCTCCCCACTATATCTGGGCTGAGCAAGGTATCCCTCCAAAGAGAATGGGCTCCAAAAAAACAGATCAAGTAGTGGGGACAAATCCTGACCCCACTGCCTGTGACCTCTCAAACTGTCCCAGCCTTACAACTGTCACCCACATTCAGAGGTCCTAGTTTGGTCATAAGCTGGTTCTCCTGCTCCAGCTTTGGAGTCAGTGAGCTCCCATTAGCTCAGTTAAGTTGTTCCCAGGGGAATCCATGGATGTTTCTGTTAAGGTTCTCCTTGCTATCTAGCTTCTCTAGAGTCACAGACTATAGGCTGCTTATTCTTTGCTTCATATGTAATATCCACTTATGAGTGAGTATATACTGTGTTCATTTTTGGGTCTGGGTTACCTCACTCAAGATGGTTTTTTTTCTAGTTCCATCCATTTGCATGCAAATGTCCAGATATATTTTTTTTTCTGCTGAGTAGTACTCCATGGTATAAATGTACCACATTTTCTTTATCCATTCTTTGGGTGAGTGTGTGAGGAGCATCTAGACTATTTCCAGGTTCTACTTATTACAAATAATGATTCTATGAACATAGTTGAGCAAATGTCTATGAAGTATGATTGAGCATCCTTTGGGTATATGCCCAAGAGTAGTATTGTTGGATTTTGAAGGAGGTTAATTCCCAATTTTCTGAGAAACTGTCATATTGATTTTCAAAGTAGCTACACAAGTTTGTACTCCCACCAGCAATGGATAAGTGTTCTGCTTTCTCTGTATCCTCTCCAGCATAGGCTATCATTGGTGTTTTTGGTCGTAGTCATTCTCACTGTGTAAGACTGTGTCTCAGAGTTGTTTTGATTTGCATTTCCCTGAAGGCTAAGGATGTCGAGCAGTTCCTTAAGTATCTAAACAGAGAATTCTCAACAGAAGAATCTCAAATGGCTGAAAGACACTTCAGGGAAAGCCATTTTGAAGGGTAATATATGGTATAGACAGAAAGCTATGAAATACCCACACAGAGAAAGGGAAGGGGGAGGAAGGAAGAAAGGAAGAGAGGGAGGAAGGGAAAAAAAGAAGTAAAGGAGTGAAAGAGTTAAAATCAGAGTTTCATGAGTACCTATGATAGGAAAGTTATTTTCCAAGATGGTCCTTAATTCTCCCCTGGAAGAATGAGCCTTCTGAATCCCCACCTGCTGCTGGTTCAGCTTCTTGTAGGTCTCCTTAGTACTCTCCAGCATCCAATTTACTTTCTTGGCTGGATTCTGGCCTTTCCTGAATTCCCACAGTCTCACTGAACCTCCTTTTGCCTCAAGACATCTGTTTAACTCTGGTCCCATTTTAACAGCCCTGTTTTCTCCATGTTGTACAATTTCTCATTTTTGAGGGAGGACTTTGATATCAATGTTTATTTTTTTTACACCTGATCATATGACTTTCACTTGTATATTTCCATAGATTTCAGGTAAAACTCTAGGTGTGATGTTTACTAATTTGTGACCTTAAGTGAGCTGCTAAATTCCTAGCATATGCATTTTTCTATAATTGTTATTCTTTCTGCGGGGTTGGAGGGTAGAGGCGAAACATGAGACACACGGAGGTGTGGGGTTAGGAAGGAGACATGGACATGCGGTGGTCCCACGTGGGTGCACTTTAATGGAGGGGGGGTAACAACAGGTGAGGGACGGGTATGAAGAGACAGAATGGAAGACAGGGAGAGAGAGGGAGAGAGGAGCAGCTTGTGGCAACCCTCGTTTTCAACGGGGAACGCAGTGGCATCTGGGAGAAATGTCCTGCACATGTGCGGCTTCTCATTGCGCTGGTATCCGTAGTCCAGGGGAATGCTGGGAACTGTAATCTCCAAAAGGAACAACAATAATCCTATGTGTTTTCCTATACAGTTTTTCCTACAGAGAGATAACTTTCTATTTTAGAACAATTGAACTATAGTGAAAAATAAATTAGATAAAATCAAAAAGATTTTAGCCTAGTACATGGTAAGAAGCGACAATGCATTGCTCAGTAATGTTTATGTTTATTTTATGCCTATACTGGAAGTCACCTTATAGTTGAATAATCTTTATTGTTAGTTGATCACTTAGCCTGAGCCATAAAAGGACTGATATTGTAAGATGTTCTTCAAGAAAAGGAGGTGAGGATTTCTATGTTGGTATCTACTCAACATACTACAAACGTAGCTCTCATTTAATTTTACATAAGACTGAAAGATAATTGCCATAATTCATACCTAAGTTAGTGACACTATTGACTTTTGAAAATTGCATTAGTATCCAAAGTAAATGTAGTATTTTCTCTCCCTTCACACATTCACTGGAGAAGAAAAACATGAGCCATTTGATAAATATTAAGAAAGAGATGAGGGAACAGAAAGGTGGTCTGGCAATTAAAATCACTAAATGTCCTTCCAGAAGGCCTACATTTAGGTACCAGCACCCAAATGTCAGTTCCAGACCATCTGAAACTACAGTTCCAAGAGATCTGATGCCCTCTTCTGGAATCCTTTGGCATTACACACCCATGGCCCACAGATACACACCTATATACATAAAATTTTTATTTAATAAGAAAAATGCAGATGAGTGTAATGATAAAGCAGTGGAAAAGAGTAGCTTTGGCAGGCTGGTCAAGGTAAGAGATCATGTCACAAAACAGATCTAATGTAAGAAGTTTATTTGGGGATGGGGAAATGGAAAGACCATCTCCAAGTAGAGATGTGGGGTGGAGGGGGGAGAACCAGGATACAGATGGAAGGAACAAGATAAAGTCATTCCTGTGACCAGGACCTTTAAATGGGGGAAATGCTGCTATACAACTCGATGCAGCTCATAAGGACCCAAGCAACAGTGGAAATGCATCATCTCTGGCACAAAAGGAGATGATGTAAGCTGCCACCACCAAGGCACTGAAAGGCAGGATGGAGGGGCACCAAATCCACAACAATGAGCACACAGTCTACAGATGCTCTAACCTGACCTGGGATTGAATAGTAGATTTGGAGCTTCCTGGAAGTGAATGTATGAGCTTTGAAGTGAATGAAAACTAGATTAGCAATTCACATGTATGTCCACAGGATTGTTAGGTCATACCTTACATACTAGAAATCCCTGTCCTTTGAACTAGTTCCCTTCAAGAAAGTTAATGATATGAAAATGTCAAAGAACAAATGAATTAATAAAAAAGAAAAAGTTAACTGTAATCTAAGAGCCATTTTTTCAACATATTCATTCCTCTGGCAAGATGATTTTGTTCACGTTCAGAGAAATATTGAGCAATATATGGGAATGCCTATTTTAAAGAATTTTTAAGGGCCTCCTAGTATCCAACCAATACACTGAAGTATTCCTTATTATAGACTTTATAAGAGATATCCTCCCAAAAGTATCATGGTCCGTAACAATCATAATAGGAACCTAGTCTGAGCCAAAATTGTCCCAGAAATAATTCTAGGCTGTGTGTGTGTGTATGTGTGTGTGTGTGTGTGTGTGTGTGTGTGTGTGTGTACACAAATGCCAGAAGTTGTTTGAACGTATTTCCCTCAATCCTGCTCCACCTTATATTTTTAGAAGGTGATTCTCATTGAATCTGGAATTCATTGATTTACCAGAAAGTGGCCAGTGAGCCCCAGAAATCCCCTTCTTTCAGCCTCCCCAGTTTGAGGATTATAGGTGAAGGCCAGAGAGCTTGCTTTTTTCTATTGATCCCCAAGATCTGAACTCAAGCAAGCACCTTACTGGCTAAGCCATCTTGCCTAGATTTCTAAAAGGACAGTTAGATCCAGGCTTCATTTCAGTGGAGTTCTTGCCACTGAAGACTCCCTCTCAACACTACTCTGAACCACTGCCATGTAGTCTGCTGCAGGGACTAGAGTACAACCCCTGATTATGGCTTTGCATTCTAAGAGTCCCGGGATGGTTGTGTTTACCTCTCAGTGTGAATGTATCGAGCAAGTATGTTTTGATTTTTCAAAAAGGCAAAATTGGAAACATACAGAATCAAAAGGGAATAATTTAACAACCATCTGTGTACCTGCCATTTATAATTAATAGGTATTAACATTTTATGGTTTCTTTACAAAATTTGGTTCACAGAACAGCTTCATTGTAAAGTTGAACCTTGCTTCAAGGTCCTGTGCCCATGTCACTACCCCCTTCCTAAGAAAGCTGTTGAGATGAGTTTGATTTGTAATTTGACAAAGTTCTAACCCTCAAACAATATGCTAAACTTTTAAATATTTGATACAATTATTCCCAAGAGGTATCTGTCTTTCTGTGATTAGTGTGAGTTTTTTTTAATACGGCATTTCCTAAAGGTCTGTCTTGATGCATGTAGGTCAATTTCATTCATTATCTCCCACAAATGGATGTTAAAAATGAGCCTTTAGATTTTGCTTGGACTTTCTAAGGACCCAGTATCAAAGAATGGAGACCTGAACAGATTCACAAGCAGAGAAAAGTTCTGAGTGGTGAGGAGCTTCATATATATATATATATATATATATATATATATATATATATATGTATATATATATATGTATATATATATATATACATATATATATATATATATATATATATTTGGTGATTAAACTGGATTTTGTTGTTGATGATATCCTTTCTCCTTCTAGTTCAATTTATAATTCTGTTTGGGGTTTATTTTGGCAGGGGGTGGGTTGCAAATCTGTTCTCACAGTGTCATTAGCTTTTATAAAGTCATACAACAACTTACTAGATGATAGAAATATTTAGAAATGGATTTCCATGGCCCATTCTCTTTCACTTAATCATCCGTGTTCACATATGCCTGAAATCTGCAGACAGGAAGCAGTGTTCTCAAATCCACTAACAAGACCTGGGACTGCCAGCCCTTGGTATAAGCCATTGTCCTCTGTCCCACAGAACTCCTCATGTATGAAATTACTTTGTTAAAAAGTCTTTATTAATATCTTTTTTTTTTGGTCTTCAGTGACGATAATTGTACTATGGATCATGTCCTGTCTAGTGTTAGGTCAACAAGACACAGATGAAGTCATCAAAGAGGAGGGAGCTTCAATTGAGAAAATGCCTCCCTAAGACTGAGCTATAGGCAAGCATTTTCTTAATTAGTGATTGATGAAGGAGGGCTTAGTCTATTGTGGGCAGGGCTACCACTGGGCAGATGGTCCTGAGTTCTTTAAGAAAGCAGGCTGAACAAGCCATGTGGAGCAAACCAGTAAGCAGTATCACTCTATGGTCTCTGCATCAGCTCCTGCCTCCAGATTCCTGCCATGTTTGAGTTCCTGCCCTGACTTCCTTTAGTGATGAACAGTGATATGGAAGAATAAGCCAAACAAACCCTTTCTTCCTCAACTTGCTTTGGTCATGATGTTTCATCACGGCAATAATAACGCGGACTAAGACACATCCTATATTATTATTATTACCCTGTCCTCTAAGAAGCTCAGAATCTCAAAACAGAATTGTAGCTTTCCCTTGAAGTCAAAAGTCTATTTCCGTGCCATCTGCCATCTAGCTACTCCCTGATATATTTGTTACCTAAGTTGTCTTAGCTTATTCGCAAAATTTCAAAAATGCTGTAAAGTGTATCTTCATATGATTACTATGAAAATGAGACACTTGCATTTTCATTTATTTTATTTGACTGCTGTTTTGAGAACTGAACTCAGTATGCCAAGCAAGCATTCCACCTCTGAGTCCTTTATATCCTTTCCAAAATAAAAAGCAACAGCAACAGTGAATGATAAGCACGCTGTTTTTGAAATGTTTTATGATATTTCTGGGTTTCTAAGACACTCATGTTCATCTTCTCCCATCTTCTAATCTAAAGGAATTCCAACCTTGGAGTAAGATACAGATGTTTCTGTTGAGAGTTTGTTGCGGGGGTGTGCTGCCCTATGGAGATCAAAGCTCACAAAAGCAACCCAAATGAATGGGTATACAAATTACCTTAAATACCTGACAATTTAAGACCTGAAAACACTCTGAATAAATCTTCTATTCTTTTGTTTTACTGACTTTAGTTGAAATTTTTCTCTTGGTTGTTGACTAGGGAAACAAACCTATCAGTATCTTCATTAACAATAGCTCAAGAATCTTTAGTGACATCAAAACCTCCTGTCATCAAACACCATTGTTTCTATCAGGTAGTATATCTTGATCAGACACAGGGGTCTGAATGAGACTTTTGTTGTTTAGCAAAAGAGTAAAAGTTTTACTTGGTAAAGATGAGTTACTTTCACACTTAACAGCTGAAAGAGGACTTACTTTATTGTTACTTTACTCTAGGACCAGGACTTGTCACCTTTAAACACTTTTATTTCTACAAGTTCACCCAAGTTTAAATGGATAAAAAGGAAGATCAGGGAGAGGAGGAGGGAAGAAGAAAAGGCAAAAGGAAAGAGAAGAGGAAGGAGGAGAAAGAGAAGAAGGAGGAGGAGGAGGAGGAGAAGAAGAAGAGGAGGAGGAGGAGGAGGAGGAGGAGGAGGAGGAGGAGGAGGAGGAGGAGGAGGAAGAAGAAACTAAATAGTTTCTTATCAGCAAACCATTTATTCAATTTTGGAGAAAGCTTTCACCTTATTCTGATAATTATTTTCTTAAAGACGAACTTGAAGAGGGTGGTTCACATGAGAATTACAGTGAGTGAAAGTGGTGGGTCCTTTTCTGTCTGTGACCGTGAGTCTTCCTTGTACAAGTAAATTAAGGTCCATTCTTTTGCTTGACTTGCAGGGAGAGAACAATTGGCTGCACACAGCTGATCAAACTCATCACTTTTCCCTGGTTGTCTTGAGAAGATTCCACCCCCCTTTTCTGAGGAGGCTTTGCTAAGACAGCCCTGTATCAGACACATGTACCAGACACATGTTGAGCTATTCCCTGTTTCAGGTTTTTCCAATCCAAGACAAATGGTGTAGTACTCTCACATCCTCATAGTGTTTTAACAGCATCAGCTCCAGGACTGGATTCTGCCACTGCCTGTGATTCCCAAAGGAACATCAGTATTTAACAGGCACAATACTGTATAATCCCACACTGGCTGTCTCATTTACTTTGCTCTGATTATCTCCTAGAACATTCATTGTCATCTAGATAACCCCAGTCCCAATTCTCACTAGCTTGAGTGTTATTCTGATCCATTACGTTTGCCCTTGTCTCCCTCTGTACTAACTTTGAATTAGCTTTTCTAGGAAAGATTTACTGAAATAAATCTATCAGTGATGTCCTCCCCATTTGGCACATCTAAGAGCTGACCTGCCAGCTGATTAAGTCTTTGGAGATATCTCTTGCTTTGTATTTTCTAGGATGGTCCCTAGTAATCTTTTTACACTGGTTGTGAAATTGTTATCATAACTAAGTAGAGTCTCCGTAGCATCCTTTAATATCAATAAGAATGTATGGATTTTGTTCATTCTTTAACCACAAGGCTGAACATAAAACAAATAAGCAAAAATACAGCCAACAGGTTATCTGAATAGTCACTCCAGAGTAACTCCTGAAATACTAAAACTAAAATCCATAGGGACCCAGCAAAGTGACTATAACAAAACAAGCTTGGTGGTGACTGAATATCTGCTATGCATTTCTTCATCAAAAAGGCTCTGGCTCTAAAAGCATTTATTCACAGTTGGGTGTCATTTGTCTGTTTGAACGTACAAACGTACACGCACAGACACATTTTGTAAGATATAATTGTTTCCTCTCCAGAGAAATGAAGCCTTTGATGTCCTGGAGAGAGTGTAGGTAAGAGCTGCCTTGTTAGGCAGGCTGTCCTCCCAGCTCCCCGCTGCACAGTGTGTTCTTCTGTGAGCATCTGGCAATGTAGAAGGGCATGAATGCCAGGATCTTAGCTGGGGTTTGAATTCCAGCTTTGCCACATTGCTACTGCATGATGGGGCCCCCATGTTTATTACTTTCAAATGAACAGAAACTGTTTTGGGTAATTGTGAGAGAATGAGATATAAAACTTCAGATCAAAATCTTCCAACAGGGCTGTAGCACACTCAATACCTATTTTCTTTTTCACTTTCATCTTTGCAAAGAAGCTAACCACGCTTACAAGCTGTAAAGGGACTTGTGCAGGGTCCAGAGTAACATATTCTTCTGTTCTCTTCTGACATCTACAAGTTATAGGGTCGCCATGGAGGTAATCCCAAAGAGCCTCAGAAGCTTCCTATGTAAAATAAGGTCAATCCTACCCTTTTTCAAACTCTCTTAAATGAGATTCTAAATTTCAATTGATGCTTAGTTGTGAGGGCCCATGGTTTTGAATCTGTTCTTTTCTGACTAAAGGTCAGAGAGTTCAGACCTATTCTTACTGAACAAGATACTTGACCAAGATTGTGGTTACTGGTTGCCTTACTCTTGAAAGGCCAGTCAATAGGATGTTTTGACTTAGGGTGTGGTTGCCAGGTGTTTTGAGATATAAGAAGGTAATTATACTTGATTGTTCTTTGTATCTTGGAAGTCTTGTTACGTATACAAATAAGGGTAACAAGGACTGTGAGTAATAAAGTCACGTTTTTTTTTTCTACAGTATTCACTAGAAGCCTTCCTGATTTTATCTTCTGTCTCGTCTTTTTCTTTCCTTAATTCACACTCCCCTTCTCAGGAATATACTCTTCAGTTACGCCAGACCTGGCACTTATTACATGTCATTTTCTTTTTATCTTGTTCTTGGTGGAAAAAAAAGTAATGAGGAAATTTATAAGAAAATATCTGTATAGGAAGTTGAAAGGTAGTTCTGGGTTAGTGTGCCAGGACAGGCGAGTCCTTGCTTTGAAAGTTCTCTCTCCTCTTCCATGCTTTTTTCCCATGGGCATCTCTAAGCTGGAAAACCCTTTGGAAGTAGGCTGAGTGATTAGAAATAATGAGTTTCTTGCCCTTATCTACAGAGAAAGCCTTCAAGTATTCAAAGCCATGAGAGTCTTTGCATGGGAATCTGTGTTCATCTCTTGGCGTGCACCAGATCCTCAAGATCAAGATCTCAACTTCAGCATGCATGCTTCTGGTTGGACACCATGGTAAGTATGACCCTAAGTCAGTCACTGAACTACTGAAAACAGAGATGACAGGCTTGGGCAGAGGGCTGACATAATGGCTAAATGAAACAAAAGGATGAAGTCATAATGCCTGTCATGCATTAAGTAGTGCCCACTAAGCTCAGCATAGCTGTTATTAATCTCCATGCAGAGAAGTGCATGTAGATATGATAGTAATATTCATGTGGCTGTGTGGGAGGCATCCACACCTGTTTCTATTTTTCTAAAGGACGGGGAAGAGAGCTTGACAAGCTTTTTTTTGCATTTCCTGTATGAAGGTACCACCTGGGCACAACAGAAGGCATCTGGAGCAATGCCTGCAAGGTCTGGCTAACCTCCTCTGTCTGTGCCGGCTGCCTAAGAACAAAGACTTCCACAGGTATTGACAGGAGTTCACGCTAACTTACCAGGCAGTGAGAGGTCATGGAAAAGGAACTCTTCCCATTGTAAGCTTTATTTCTTACTCTCTTTGCAATGGGAGGCCATTCTGCCTCTGGGAATCCCTACTTTTTCAATGTTAAAGCATAAAATGATAGTATCTACCTAAGAGTTTATTCACATTACACATTTGCAGAGATAGATAGATAGATAGATAGATAGAGTAATCTTTGTGCATTATGGTCCTGCTCTGTGCCAGATATTTTCCTAGTGTCTTTGGGGTGACATTAGAGAAGCAGCCATTGCCTCTTGGGACTTAATTGGAACATTATAAATATGGCTAGAGAATATGAATTTCCATTTCCTTTTCATGTCTTTGTATAGAGATATGTTTTATAAATTTTTGTAGCCTTTGACTCTTCAGTGTCTGCACTCAGCTTCGCAGGTAAATTTCAAGTTCAGTGTGCCTTAGGCAAGTTTATTGTGTTCAAGCAAGGAAGCAGGGTGAGGTACTTTCAAGCTTGAGGAAGTTCTAAGGTGGGAGGAACACAGGAGCATTACAAAGATGTTCTTTTGTGGGAGCAGTTGGGGAGCTGCCAAATTTCTAGGGAGAAAGGAATTAGCCTTTATTTAGTGAAGGAAGTTGGGTTTTTCATAACAAAAGCTCCTCAGGTTTGAATCCTAGCATAACTTCCGTTTCACTGAAATACAGCTAGCTTGAACCTATTCAGAGACTGGACTGGCTAAGGAAAAAGAACTGTTTGTGTCTAGACAGAGATGGTGCAGGTCACGAACACTAGCCTAAGGGTTGGAACAGTTCAGACTGGGCACAAGATTGATAAGCACTGCCTTATCTCATATCCTGGAACTGTAACGTGTGGGTAAAGTCCAACCCCTTTCTCTCTGTACCTCTACATTTCCAAGGATTCCCTATGGCTAGGTCATGTGACTGGGTTTTGACCAATGAAATACCTGAAGGGGCCTGTTTTCATACATAGGCGTTCAGCAGGAAGCAATTCCAAGAAAACTTTCTGCTCCTGTAAAGCTTGCATATCCAGATATTTGGGAAAAAATGTGGAAGTATCAACATAACTGTTTATTCAGTTTGAACACACCTTATCCTAGAATCTTAGGGTTGAAATCATCTGAAATAGAAAATCCTTGCATAGTAACATGGCATTCTTTGGCTTTGAAGTTTCTCTGAAAATGGACTTGTGGTTTAGCTTTTGTCTTCAAGTTAAGGCTGATGAAAGATGGGCGAGGGAGGGTTCTATATGAGTAGAGTCTAGTGCAATGTCTTTTGATGGCTGGGGTTTTTCCTCTGAAGGGGACTGTGTGATCATGGTTCTTTTGTTTTCTTACACTCTCTTGCTATGTTGCATGCTCCCTAACACAACCCAAAGTTTTACCACAGGTCCAAAAGAAGCAAATGTTAATCCAAATATATAGTTTTTCTCTTTACAAGCTGTTTATCTGTGATATCTATTACAGTGAAAGAAATAGAATCGATGAGTAAATTGTTACTGAGACTGAGGCCTTATGGGTACAAACAACAAAGCTGATGGAGGATTTTCTCATCTTCCCATGAAGGAAAAGGATGCTATAAGTGAAGTTTCAGAATTTAATTGCCCTCCTGGGTTTTAGTCTCATTGTGGTCCAATTCCTTTTGTCAACCATGCAGTCTTTTGGAAAGGGAACATTTATCTTGTTCCTATCTCATCATTGGATCTTGAAAATAAGCAATTCAAGGCTTCCAGTGGTGGGTCTGAGGCATCAACCCAGCCACAAACTTTTAACCTACATTTTGTCCTGCCTGCCAGATGGGTTGGGGTAATGGTAGTGCAGAACTTATGAGAGTGGCCAAACAGTGTCTGATTCAGCTTCAGACCCAAGTCCCAAGAGGGAGCTCACCCTGACACTGTATGGAAGGCCAGAAACCAGAGGCTGATTATTCCAAAGACCTAGGATAGAACCAAACACAGCCAGAAAAAAAAAAGTCAATAAAATGATTCCTAATGATATTCTGCTGTTCTCATAGGTCATTGAGGCTTCATCTAGCAACTGATGGGAACAGATGCAGAGACCAACAGCCAAACATTAGGGAGAGCATAGGAAACCTGAGAAAGAGGGGGAGGAGCCTGAGTGATCAAGGACACAAGGAGGACATGACCCGCAGAATCGACTAAGCAGGACTCATAAGGGTTCACAGAGACTGAAGAGACAATCTCACAGCCTGTATAGGTCTCAGGTCAGCCCTCTGCATATATGTTATGGTTGTATAGTTTGGTATTCTTTTGAGACTACTAACAATAGGAGTAGGGCTTGTCTCTGACTCTTACCTGCCCTTGAGACCCCTTTCCTCCTACTGTGTTGCCTCATCCAGCTTGATATGAGGGTTTGTGCCTAGTCTAACTAGAACTTGTTATGCAGTTTGATCAATATACTCAGAAGGCCTACCTTACTATTTTCTGAAGTGAGACAAAGGAGGAGTGGATCTAAAATAGAGGGGAGGTGAACAGGTGTGTTTGGGGGTACATTTGGGATATAATGCATGTGAGAGGAAGAAATAAAAGAAAAACAAAATAATCAGTTCTTTTTTTTTTTTACTTTTAGAGTTACTTACATTTGAATCTAAAAATTCTCAGAGACTTTATATCTGGTTCTCAGAACAGCAATAGGATTTTTATGCCTTCAAAACTCTGGGTATGGGCTGAGTACTTTTGCATAGTAAGAAGGATAGATAACTTTGAGAGTTTAGGAGCCGAATTCTACAGTTTGGACCTTAAATGTCTACCCAAAGTCCACATGTCACAGACTTTGTCTGCATCTTAGGGAGCTGAGATGTGAGGTAATGGGAAAAATGAGACAATACCCAGTAAGAGACCTCAAGGTCACACCATTGGAATATGGGAGGCAGGCCCTTCCTCTTTCTCTGTCTGCTATCCTGGCTGTCAGAAATTCTCTTTGCCAGAAGTTCTTTCTGCATTTTGTAAGGCAACACCTTACAAAATGCTCAAAGCATTAGGACAACTCATCACAGTCTGAACTGTGAGCCCAAATAGACATTTCTCTTTCTAAGGTGATTATCTTAGGTTAGAAAAGCAGCTCAGTAGTTAAGAGCACTTACTGCCCTTGCAGAGGACCTGAGTTCAGTTCCTAGCACCCACATCAGGGCTCATATTCTCCTGTACCTCCTGCTCCAGAGGATCCTACAGTCTCATCTGGTCTTCATGGGTATTGTGTTCCTGTGCACAAATACACATACACACATAATATACACTTATATGTATATATGTATGTAATTTAAAAGAAGTGATTATATCCATAACTCATATAATCACAGAAAATGAACAAATTTTTCAAGCATTTCAGGTTTTGGATTGGTATAAAATACAAAGATATCTCCTAAGCCAAAGAATAAATAGGTAAAGATCAGAAGTAGTTGGAGAATAATTTTGAAGAATTATCCGTGAAAGCCTCATAGAGAAAATGAAATCCAAGTAAAGAGGAGCTTAATGTACTAGACATACAGATACATGAGAAAGAACATTCCAGGGTGTCCAGGGAGCACCAGTTTAGTGGAGTGAAGAAGGGAGAGTGTCTTAGTGGGGTTATTCGAGAAATAGGAATGTGGGTCATCTGTGTCTCTGAGACTGTCAGGCTACTGTTTTGTAAGATAACAGGAGCTCTTAGGAGCAACAAGGTGATCCTACTACTGCTGGGTTGATAATCCATTAAAACGGACTTGGGATCCATCATATTAGGAAGACAGCAACAGAGGCTCCTGCTGGATTTTAGTAGGGGATAGGCTGGCTTGGTCAGGTGTTGGAACGCCAGTGGGAGATATGCTGAGGTTCCGGATATATGCTCAGTGTGTAAGCAAAGGTTTTGCTATTGACAATAAGTAGAGACTGGGAGCAGGTGTGGACCTGAAGGACGCTGAATTGGGAAAGGAAACAAGATGCTTCAGGAGTTGTAGAGATCTAAAGTTTGAAATTTTTGAATTCCAAAATGGATTGGGCATGTGTTACACATCATATAGGAGGAGAAACAATTAAGGTTACACAGTGAAAATCGCAGGCAGTATGGGGAGTCCGGAGGCTAATGGGGTCACCTTACTTATCTTTCTGCAGACAAAGTGGTTGAAGAGCCAGGTGCAGTTACAGGGAAAAGTAAGACAACTTGGGGGGTAGAAGTTTATCAATCAAGAATGTCCTGAAACAGTTTCCCCTGGGGAAATTTATTGGACTTCTAACCAGATCCCAAAGATTTTAAAAGAAAGAAGAAGAAAAAGAAAGAAAGAAAGCAAGAAAGAAAGAAAGACTCTTTAGGGGGAATTTTACTGATTAAAATAAAAAAATGATAAATTATTTACTAGATGACTGGATAACCACAAGCTCCCTGAAGAGTGACTCACAGGTTGTTGGAAGGCACACCTCTTGATAACAGGGTGAATGACGGCAGGCATGAACCCTCTGGTGATTCACCCACTTACGCCAGCACTGGAGCTGCCCTGATGACAGACCCTGTTCAAGGTAACTTTGGCAAAATTAAAGAAGGTGCCTTTCATTTGCTAGAAACTGCCCAATACCTGAAAGACTCACTCAGCTCAATCCAAAGCATGCCCAGGACAGGCAATGAGTGGACACAGGAAAGTGACTGCCTGGGTAGGCAGGGATGGTGGCTCCTAGGGGAAAACCAGGCTGCACCAATTTGCAATTTTGAACTTGACTTAGTAACCATGTGGGTGCAGAGCTCTCCATTTCCTCAAACGTTCAACACTCTGGAAATGTGGACTGCAGTGCAGGAATGCCCAATGTCACTAAAACATAGGTAAGTGGAATATTTTTGTCAACAACTGTGTACATGAAGCACAATGTGTCATCTGTCTAACTGTAGTTGAATGAACACAAATTTTCAACCCCTGTTTGAGGACGCACAACCATCTTCTGAGGAACCACCTTCAACACATATGCAAGGGACACAGCACACGTGACTGACTTCCACCCAAGGCATGGTTTGCCAGTAGAACGAGTTTAGCTGGAGTCTGAGACAACACAAGAAAAGCTAACCCTCTGGAGCACACACTGAAGGCTTCACTAAAGGGGGAAGTGGTCTTGGGGTTTCTATCAGGCTTGAAAAGTGAAGCCACAGAGGGAGATGTTAGAAGTTTGCCAAATTATGGTCAAGTTAATTAGAGTGTTTTGATGACTTCCCTGTAGTACACTATAGATGCTTTGATTATCCGAGGGTTGTAATTAATGTTATGCTCTATTGTTTACTTTGACTAGAACAGTTTTTAAGTTTTACTGAAATATAATTAATAAAACTCTACCATCCAATGTGTTTTAGTGTGTCAACTAGGCAGCATCAACGTAATGTGATTTTAGAACAAGTTTCTCCACATAAAACAAGGGTTGTACCCCATAAACAACTCCCCCCAAAAGAAAAACCACAGAGACACATATACACACATCTCACCCAAGTGAGAACTGCCTATTTGAATGGGAACTTTATAATGATTTAAGAAGCTATTAAATGATTTTGCAAAATGACTGCCTCTATTAGTTTTCCCACCAGCATTTGGTGAGGGTGGGATGGGGGTGGTATGTGTGGAATTCTGTTCTCCATTGCTCTACGTGTCTTTATCTGTACTTGTCTTCTCTCTCTCTCTCTCTCTCTCTCTCTCTCTCTTTCTCTCCCCCCCCCCCCTTTGATTGAACCTATCAGTTACTGGAAAATGAAATTTCTTTATTGTTTTTATTTGCATCTTTAATTAGTTAAGAACTGAAGAATCTTTTTGTATGCCTATTAGCTCTTTGTATATTTTTTGAGAGAAGCAAATTTAAATCCTCTCATATCTTCAAATTAGTTTATCTTTTTGTTGTTGAAGTACTCTATATAGTCTACATAAAAGTCCGTTTTCATGCACACTGTTTGGTTACTATTTTCTCATTCTGGGAGGTTTTTTTCCCTTTTCTTGATGTTGCTTGTCACATAAAAGTTTTACTTTTTTACAAACTTCTATCCTCTTTCTCTCTTTCTTGCTCCATCTCCTCCTCCGTCTTCCTCTTTCTTCTCTCTTTCCTTTGCATTGTATGTGTGATTTGGCATTATATCTATAAAAAAAAGCATAGCCACATATAATGTCAAGAAGATTCAATTTAGAAACTGTTTTATGATAATAATTTTATAATATTGTTTTTCCATTAAGATCTAGGACACATTTTGAGTTTCTTTTTGTACAAAGTGAGGTAGGGCACTAAATTCATTCTCTTGTGTCTTCTAGCACTATTTGTTAAAAAATTTCTACTTTGAATTTAATGGCACACATTTTAAAAATAAATTGAGCGTAAACCTAAGGGCTTATTTCTTGCCCCTCAATTCCATTCGATTTCCTTTAATGTTTACCTTAATGAAAGCACTACACTGTGTTGCTTCCTTTTTTTTTGTATGAAGTTTTAAAAACATATGAATGTCAAGCTTTCCTGTCTGATCCCTATTTTTATGGCTAATGATAATACTTGTGATTTCATATAAACTTTAGAAAAGATCTGCCAATTCTGGAAAAACAGAAAGATATCTGATAGTTTAATTAAAAGTGTAGTGAATAGGATAACAATTAGAAGATAGTATAATCTCAACAGTGTTAAGCATGGCAAGGGGGATAGTCAACTTTAATCTCTTTTGAGATGGTATTTTGGGACCTCATGTTTGTACTTAAATTTCGTGTGTGTGTGTGTGTGTGTGTGTGTGTGCATGATGGTGTGCATGTGTGTATACAAATCATTTCCTTGTTTGTATGTGGAAGTTCAGAGTACAATCTCTTCCCCTCATTTCTCAGGTTCTGTCAACCTGCTTTTTTGAAATAGGATCTTTCATCAGCCTGGAACTTGCTTATGAGCTAGGATGTCTGCTTCCATTTCCCTAACACTAATATCACAAGTGTGCCATTGCACTAAACCTCTTCTACATGTCTTCTGGGATTCAAACTTAGGACCCCATTCTTGCAAAGCAAATACTTGAGCTGTCCCTGCAGTCCTGTACTTAAGTTTTCAAAGACATTATTTGTTATGCCGCAGGAGATTGAAATATTTTACTTTTGGAATGATCATTACTAATGTACTGTGTGTGATTAACATTTTACACTGTTTCTAGCAACTGTGATAAACTACTTTATTATTTCTAATTATGTTTTTACTGGATTTTTTTTTTAGAAATTTCTCTATACAAGATTAAGCAAATCAAGATAGTTTTATGTGTTCCTTCTTAATCTGACCAACTGTTTCATTTATTTGATTAATTGCTCTGGCTATAAACTCCAGTACCATGTTGAACAGAGATGTCAGAAGCTGATGTACTTTTCTGGATCTTGGTCCCAGTCTTAAAGGGAAGGATTTTACCTATGCAAGCTCCAGCCAGACAAAATCTGAGCATGAGCAGAGAAAACAGGCACAAAGTATCACTCCAAGCTGAGGAGCTTTTTACAATCGCTAGCCCCTAAGAGGAAAATCAGTATTTTCAAGAGTTTGGCTCCTAGTAGGTCAACAATGTTTCAGTGAAAGACCCCACATTGTTGAGTACATGCACAGCATAAATTGGACTTGATGGGTTAAAGAAAAAAAAAAGAGGACACAGATTTGGGTGGACATGGAAGTAAATAAATCCAGAAGGAGTTGGGAAGGAAGGTGAATATAATCAAGATACAATGTACAGAATTCTCAAAGAAATAATAAAAGTTTTAAAAGTAAAGGGGCCAATGTTTCCCAAGGAAGGATGGTATTGTGAGTGCCTATAGTGACTTTCAGCAACTTGTGGAAATTCCTTTTCGCGCCTAATTTATTATGTTTATCATGAAATGTGTAGAAATTTCCATATTATTCTCGAGACTGTTAAGAAGGTTGTGGGTTTCTCTCTGTGTTTTATTAATATGATTCATGATTCCTGGTTTTTCTCTTTTTTCAGATCTCTCATCAAACTTGCACTACTGGGATCAATACAAAGTCACGGTGTAACTTTTTAAAAATGTTACTGGAATTGTTCTTTAGAACTTTGCTGGAGATCTTTATGTTGATGTCTACAGGGATAATTGTCTTCTGTTTCTTGGGATGCTGTCATCCATTTTTGCATTAGCGTCGCACTGACTTCATAAAATCAACCAATAAGTCCATTTCTCATCTATTTTGTGAAAGCATTAACTGGCTTTAAGAATTCTAAAATGTTAAATGCAAGTGAAGTGATTTGAACTGGAACTAAGGTCTCCTTTAATGGAAAAATTGTAAAATTACTAATTTAATCTGTCTGTGTGTTCTATCAGTCCTCTTTCCTTATCATTATTTTCAGCAATTTGTGTCTCTTAATGAAGAATTGCTTCTTTCATCTAAATTATCAAATTAGTTGACACAGCTTTTTATGTTCCTCTGATATTTTTATTTATTAGGTCTCAGTAATAATGTTTTTCCTTCATTCCAGATTTAATTATTTTTCCTATGCTATAGAATTTTAGTTTAGTTTTCAGATATGATAGAATTTCTTTTTTTTTAAATTTATTTATTTATTAAAGATTTCTGTCTCTTCCCAGCCACCGCCTCCCATTTCCCTCCCCCTCCCCTAATTAAGTCCCCCCCCCTCAGCCCGAAAACCAATCAGGGTTCCCTGTCCTGTGGGAAGTCCAAGGAACCCCCCACCTCCATCCAGGTCTAGTAAGTTGAGCATCCAAACTGCCTAAGTTTTCTCATTCACTCTGTGTTGTTTGGATAAGTTAAACAATTTTCAAATATTTTAAAATAATTAAGTACTTAAGATTTTCCTTGGTTGGGGAGAGAGCTCACATCTGGAAGTTTCCTTTTCTCTCCACAGCTTCTGACAAATATCTGAGAATTCAATGTAAGCCATGAATTTTGTCCCCAGAGAAAGATGTAATTACAAAAGCTAATTTTCATAAAAGTTTAAGCGAGTTCATTAGCCTTCCTGAATTTTAGGAAAATTAGATTAAGAATCCTTTCAGATTCTACTATCTCGTGTTACTAGAGGGCTTATGGAAGATGACTATGGTCCGTAGACAGTCATAAATCCTAACTGTCTTTTACCAGATTTCAGTGAATCATTTCATGGGGCAAAATGGAAATTAGAGAGTTTCTGTTTGACATTACCAATAAGCAAGATGTCTTCAAGTCTTTTCAGATCACTAGTAACGTAGTGATTGTTTGCAGTGAAGCCTTTCTTAGCACACTAATGGCAGCAATGTGCCCTTTGCACTTTGCTAGGATGAAATTTACTCTTCTCACTGTAGACTAGATAAGATCGCTAGTGGTATCATCTTTGTCTTTTTCTCAGACCTTTTCCCCTTGTAGTGTTTTAAGTAGCACTTTCTCAATTTACACCGGAATATACCTGAGACTTTCCTTATATACTATGTTGACCTATTATGTTGTCAGCTCAACACAAGCTATGGTCATCTAGCAAGAGGGAACTTCAACTGAGAAAATAAAAACACTGTTAGACTGGCTGATAGGCAAATCTATTGGACATTTGCTTTATTCATGACTAGTGTGGGAGGGCCCAGTCAAATATGATTGGCTCCATTCTTAGGCACAAGGTGTAGGAAAGGTAGCTGAACATAATGAGAAGCCAGCAAGCAGCATTCCTTTACCATCTGTGCGTTGGTTCTGGCTCCAGGTTCTTGTTTTGAATCCCTGCCCAACTTCCTTTAAGACCTGTAAATCAATTGAACCCCTTTATTCCCAATTGCTTTGGGTCATTTGATTTATCATAGAAATAGAAAGCAGACTAAGACAGACATCCAAATCTGTGTTCTGATCTTTGTTATAAAATGGCCAAGTGCTTGAATATACTCTATGTGGACATTTCTTCATACTCAAATCATCTCTAGATTACCTGTAACACCTGCACTAACACAATGTGTATACTATATAGTTAATATGCTATACTATTTAAGAAATATGTGTTTTCACATAGTTGATAAAGATGCCAGCTTATTAGGTATTTTCAGTCTACAATTGGTCAAATCCATACAAGACGAAGTTATGGATATGGAGGACCATAGCACATCAAACGTCTAAACAGAGCCTTTCAAAGAAAGAGTTCTGTGGGAAGAGGCAAATCTATTCTGACCTTTATGAGTCCTGAAACAATTGACCCTGAAAGGAAAGGTTGCTAATGAAGTATGCTACCAGACATGGCTAGGCCAAATTTGTCAATTGGCATATTCATTGTACATTAAAACCATGAGTTCATACATGATTGTGTCCTGTTCACTCTTTTGAAAACTTTGTGGCCTGTTAAGCTCTTTGCTATCTGGCCTTTAAGTCAGTTTGCCTATCTCTGCCCTAGACTGGTTCTCAAAAGGGATCATGTATCAAAGATACCTAGATACAACAAAGCACAGAAAACCAAAATTTTCTGAGGAGCTGAACATTTGTATTTTGTGATATTAGGACACAAGGAGATCATACACATGCATTCCATGATTTATTTCCTACTAAACAATTTTTTTTACCAACTTCAGGCATCTATTCCTTTGGTTGACAGGGATTATTTTTTATATCTATTCAAACAAAAAAAAAACCCAAGGAAAATGTGGATATGCTGCTACTTTCAGAGGAGAAAAGGTCAAAAGCTATCTGAACTAGGGATGATTAGACCCAGGAGAGCTCAAGGAATATCCTGAAAGTTATCTAATTGCTCATCTCCCCTAATTAACTAAGAATAACTCCTTGTCATGTTTTCTTCATACTATGAAGATGTATGATAGTAATAATGTTGTGTATTGCTTTAGCAAATATTGTTTTAAATCCATAATTTACTGCTTAGGCCCATTGTTTGGTGGTCTATAATTTTTATTATTATATTTGTATTTTTACATTTGTGATATACAGGATGTGGAAATGCTTTAATTTTTCTTCTATTTTGCCACATTATAGGCAACCCTTTGGTATTTTATTGAATATTATATATTGTGTGGCTTTCTATACTAATGCAGTCAAAGATTATATCATTGTTTTAAGCAGGCTCAATATTCTTTCATATGAGTTCTTGTCTATATTTTCATTATTTATGCTACCAATGATGGAGTTTGTTCATAATAATTTAATGACTCAGATTTCATTTCTAATTTATTTCTCTTAGAAGCAAATCTTAGTAAGTCTTTTTGTACTTGTCATTTCACACACATAAGAAATTTCTTCCAAGAATGTGTGTGTAGAGCTACAATAAATGGAAGTTAGCAAGTATATTTGAGTTCTTCAGGGAAATAGAATCAGGAGAACACACACACACACACACACACACACACACAGAGAGAGAGAGAGAGAGAGAGAGAGAGAGAGAGAGAGAGAGAGACAGAGACAGAGACAGAGACACAGAGAAAGATGATTTGTTACTTTTCTCATTTCTCTATAAAACATCCCTGGCAAGAAGCAACTTAAGGGAGTAACGGCTTATTTTGGCTTGTAGTCTTAGAGGACCTAGTTAATCAAAACAGCTGTGCCAAGTGAGGACCAAGTGTTCAAACACATGATACTATGGGGGCTTTCCATATTCAAACCACAGAACAAAAATATGTAGAAAAATATTTGCACAGGTTCTGTCTCAAGTCATCATGGAGAGACTATTATAACCAAGATGTATGATGGGTGCACAGAAAAGCTCATTGTGTAGTGGCGGTTAAAGAGTGAACACCTTAGAATAGTGTGAGTCTTAGTTCAGGACTGAAAAGCCCAGGCGTTGATGTCAACACTGTGAATCTCAGCCTAAATCTGAAGGACTTAAAGACAACAATATTGATGTCTGAAGGCAGGAGATGATGGATTTCCATGTTTAAGAAGAAAGATTGAACTTGTCATTCTGTACCAGCCCTTTTGGATAAAGCAATGTCCACTCATTCTAGGTAAGGAAATCTTTACAAAGTTTTGGTTTCAAAGGCTATTCTCTAGAAATTTTCTCACAAACATAGTAGGAAATAATGTTTAGACAAGTATAGGGTACCCTTAGTTGAGTTGATGAAGTTAACTCCTGTGGTGAAAGTTGCATATTTTTTAAATTTGCTAAATATTTCTAGAATGTGCTAAAAATAGTCATACCAGTTTTCTCTAAATGAGAATCAATTTTATGTATACCTTTACTTGGACTGATAGCTAAGATGTCACTTAATTTAAGGTACTTACAATCCAGAGCAGTGTTGTTCCTTAAAAAGTTTGAGTTGATGTTAAATATTCTCACATAGAACCATATGCACACGAATGATGGCTATGTTATTGGCTTTATCACTTTATTCATAATAAAATGCATAACAAAGCATCTTATCATAGTCCATAAATGTATTCAGTTGTTAATTTTCATATTCAGAAATAAAAAAAGGTAGTTATCATCATGTGCTTTGACTAACTTAGGAAATACTACTCATATGTAGCAATAGAAAAATAGCAATATAGTGCATGAGCTTGAGAATCTAAAGTTCTGATTTAATGACAGTCAATAATTTTGGACAGGTTCCATGTATCAACTAAAGTGAATACAATTAAAAATATAATCTTGAGGTATACATATGGATGGGGTCTGTCAGGTTTATTAGCGCAATACTAAAAAAAGGATAATTAATGCTCAAATGATTGTGTGGTCTGGCAGATGTCAATCAGAAGAACTATAAAATTTGAATATTATTTAAAGGAAAAAGCTCATGGTGATGAGGTGAAGATCATTTGAATGAGCAGCCAGGATTATGTTGGATGAGAAGTCTGAGTAAGTCACTCAGGTGAATAAATAGTTAGTGAGCACTAAAACAACAATGCAACAAGCACATACAATATGTGTAATACCTTATGGTGTGACATACACTGAAAAGAATAATCATCAAAAATTATGAGGCAACTATATAACATCTAAATTGTTTAATGAATACAGAACTGAGAACAAATACATGAAATAGAGTGATTTGCAATGGAGACTTTAAGATCATTCTTGCTATAGTTTTCAAACTCTTCAGCTCTTTTTATGTTTTCTTCATTGTTGAGAAGTTGACTAGCAGATTTTGTGGCTTTATAAGCTCAAGTTGATTCAATAGGCAATTAAGAATAGGATTTAGCCACAGTAACAAAGTGGATTTCAAAGTTGAGAAAGGCTAAGCATAATCTTGAATAGCAGAAACTGCAGGCTGAACATCACATGAACAAAGATTGATGGCAGTTCCTGACTGTGTGTTCCTTGAGCAAGACAGTATTATGACACATTCTGGATTGATGATCTCATACCACCTGCCGTGATCTTAACTCAATACAACACATGAATAATTTAGGAGACAGGTTTTGTTCCTTCTTATAGAAGCACAAAGCAGCTAGTAGTTCCCTCCCAAGTAAACACAAAGAACCTAATAGAGAATTCTACAAGAAAGTGTTGGCTTAATTTTCTTCTTTTCATGACTTTTGTATATTTGTAGGGAGAAGAAGTTCTTTATCTTTTCAAGAGGCTTAAGGAGATAGCCTCAATTGCCTTCTTGCTTTTGATTACCATAGCCTTGAATATTCAGCTGGTACTTGAGTTATTTACAAAAAATATAAAAAAACTATTTTTATTACATAATCCCTAAACCTTGTAAGTATTATTGAGTAGATGTGCCATGTCTTCTGAACACTTTAATATTTATTTTGCCTTAAAGAACATCCTTCTGTTTAATCATAGTAATGCCATCCAAACAAAGAAACTATCACAATAAACAGGGCTGTCTGACCTTAAAATCCATCAAATGTTTCTAAGTGTCCTAAGAATGTCCTTGGTAGTGATAAATGCAATGTATAATCATACCCCATGTCATTACATTATTTCTCAAAAGAACTGTTCAATAACTATTTCTGGAAAGTTCATTGTTGTAGAATATGATTTTAAGATGTGTTGTGTTTGTTTAAACTGTGAAACATTTGTTTAATGATGCGAAAATGTGTTGAATTTACTTATGTGGCACTTGTTTAACTCTGAAGTGTTGACAGAGGTTTCTGTCCCACTCAGTCCTGCAGCCGTTTAGTCCCAAAGAAACACACAGAGGCCTACATTAATTATAAACTGGTTGGCCTATTAACTCAGGTTTCCTATTAACTCTTATATCTTACATCTTAACCCATAATTCTTGTCTATGTTAGCCTTTTTAAGCAAGGCATTTTCATCTTGCTTCCTCTGCGTCTGGGTGACAGATGCAGACTGACTCTTTTCCCTTCCTAAAATTCTCCTGATCTCCCTGCCTCACCTCTGCTGTCTTCTTAGTTCCCCTGACTATAACCTGCCTGGCTACTAGCCAATCAGCATTTTATTAAACAAGTACAAGAAACAGATTTGTACAGGATAAAACTATTGTCCCACAGCACTGAAGTAATGTTATTTTTGCCTGTCTAAAATACTTGATCAATCTAAGAAAGAGCTAAATGGCCAATATACAGGCAAGAGAAAGGATAGGCAGGGTTGGCAGGCAGAGAGAATAAATAGAAAGAGAAATCGGGGAAGAAGAGATTGAGAAACAAAAGGAGGAGAGGAGAACTCCAGGGGCCAGCCACCCAGCTACACAGCAAGCTATGGAGTGAGAAGTAAAGAAAGACAAACAGAAACGGAGGAAGATAAAAGCATAGAGACATAAGATATACAGGACAAGTTAAGAAAAAGTGGCTAAAAACAGCCCATACTAAGGCTGGGTATTCATAAGTGAGAATAAGTTTCTTCTGTGTGCTTAATTTTGGAGCTGGGTGGCAGGCCCCAAAGAACAAAAGAATCAAAGAGTGAGAAATAACCAACAGCATTTCACACTTTTGACTTGTATGGAAATCAAAGGACAATTATGTGTTTTCTATTGTGGGTTGTCTAAGTTTACTTTATTATTATATCACACATTTTCAGAACAAATATAGGAAAATGATCCTGTCTTCATCTCTTTGCAACTGAGACTCCATAATAGACCTATGAAAATCTTCTACTCTACAAGGTGTGCCGATGGTATGCTGCTGACTTTCTGCAATGAAGAGTTGGCATCTGTGTTCACTTCTGAGGGAGGAAAGACTGAGGCATGCATTCAATTTTGCAAATTTTTCATGAATGGGAATATGTATTATCCTTGAGGTGTTTCAGAAAACTTCTTCTGGTACCAAGGTATTTTGTCTACGCCCTTACTATTCTCTGTTGGGGTCTTGTACACCACAAAACTGAATTAATCTTTGTTATATAACCCTGCTCCAATACACCACTGCTGACTCCACCCAGGTTTCAGTGAATTCAGCCTTACTCTGTTCCGCCTGATGGTTTTTGGATTAATTATTTAGACATAGAGAATCAAAGAAGGATGGGGAAAAAAAGGGAAAGACTAAGAAAAGGTTTTGGAGTTGATATTCATATTTAATTTTGTCACCTATAAACAGTATCACCTTTGGCTTCGTGCTAAACCAAGAACCCTCAGTTACTTCATGTGTAAAGTATGAGTTGAAAATATGGCACTCATGCACACAGCTACTGTGAAGAGTGATGCCTGCTAATATGTGCCCTTTGTGCATCTTTTCTCCTCTGACATAGAATAAAGGTCAGGGATTTGGGCTTATCTCTGTACCAAGTAGTAGGTACAGCATAAGCATTCCATGTGGCATTTACACAAGGAATAAATCTATCTCTTTACAAAACCTTCATAATTTATAAGATTCCAAATGCACGGTGGCTATTATTATTGAATAAAATTACCACTTCTCTGAGATATTCAAATATACACACAATTGCATGCACACATTTATAAAAGTCTATTTTGAAATGTAATATTTGAGTCCCAGTATAGTTTCTGGTTTATGATGGGTGCTCAATACATATGAATGATTAGGAAAGTGCATGAATGTATGCATGAATAGGTAAATGATAAGTAGATGTTTGTCGAAGAGGGTATTCTGAACTGACTTGATATTTGAGACCTAGCACAGATGGAAATTACTGAGAGCTTCATGTAAATTAAATGGAGGAAGAACTTGGCCAACCACACTGCAGAGAATAGATGAGAAACCAGCCAGTTCTTCAGTGGAATGGATTGTTTGGATGTCATAACTGTAAAGTTTAAACTCAGAACTGTTATATGACATGAGGAAATGAATGTGATTATTACACTGCTAATTTGTGCAACTGTTTTGTGAGATAATACAGGATAAAGTCCGAATTTGCAAGCATGTATTCACTGATTTTCCCCATCTGCTGCAACCTACATCCCTAGCCTCATCTGGCATTTTCTGTTTACTCATTCATTTTTCATATGTATATGGTTATGGGTTAAGCATTTCCCCTTATTTTTCTTCTGTTATAAAATGAAAATAATAACTTCCCCAACTCTCTTGTTAGATTGCTGAGGCTCGAGTTCCACAAAGCATGAAATAAGTAAACGGTTTTCCATCTCTAAATATTTACTGATTGTCTGATGCATGCCTTAAGCTGTAGAGGACGCTTAGCTGACAAGGAGGCAGAGCCCCACCTCAGTGCAGTGAGGAACACTGGCAATAAAATGGAACGATAGGGAAACACTATATGTTCTCTCAAGCTCTATTGTGGACATTGTTACCACAAATTTGTTTACTGGATTTTAAAAATTAGTTGACATTTATTGTGCTTCTCCTAGGAGCCCAATCTGCTGTTAACATTATCCAGTGCTACACCCAATATTTTTACTGAACATGTTTATATTAATACATTGAGAATGCAACAAATGAGCAAAGTTATAAATCTTGTAATTGTATGTAACTGCTTTGAGGGGAAATAAATGACAAGACAGGATGCAGTAGGTGAAGACAGGGTCTAGTCTGCATTTCACAGGGAAGGCATCCATCCAGGATAGCAATTTTTAGAGTTCTTCATAGACTGACCAGGCTACTTCATATGAAATGAAACTAGAGGTAGCAACATGTGATGGTTCGTGTAGGATTTTGTCCATAGAAGCAGAGTTTGAATTTTGTTACTATTGTGGTTGAAGATTTTTATGAGGGCTTAAATGATGGAGGAAGGTCATTGGCTAATAAAGGCACTGCCCTGGCCCATTTTATTGGTTAGAGGATAGGTGGGAGGAGAAAACAGGACAGAACACTGGGAGGAAGAGGAAGTGAGGTCAGAGTCTCGACAGCTTTCCTCTCAGGAGCAGACGCCTGAGAGAGACGCCATGCCCTGCTCCCGGGATGAAGCTCGGACCCAGGATGGACTAGGCTAGAATCTCCCCGGTAAGCGCACCTTGGGGTGCTACACACAGATGATTAGGAATGGGCTAAATTAATATGTGAGAATTAGCCTAGAAGAGAATGGGCCAAGCAGTGATTAAAAGAATACAGTTTGTGTGTTGTTATTTCGGAGCATAAGCTAGCCATGTGGGCGGCCGGGTGTGGGGGACGCAGCCCTGCCGCCCCATATTACTACACTTAAAGAAGGAAAAAGACACGACTAATTTATCTATTAAAATGAACATACACATAGAGGAAGGGGAATAGAATCTTCAGAATCCAATGAGGTTGACTGGCTTGAATTATCCTGGTAGAGAGTAAGGAAGGTGGTGAGAGAGTCATAGTTACAGTATGTCCTGGAAGAACACAAGGGTCTTTGCTAACCCGCTGGATATAAGGGTTAAGAAAAGCTGTCAGTAGGATGAACGGCAGTAATAGAATCCACGGAAAGGATGGAAAGCTGGACATTTTTTGTTACCTTTTATTTGGCTGCCTATTTGACTTCCATTAAGGAGGTATTATTTTTATTTTGTGGGTGGAAAATTTAAACCTCAGGGACAAGATCAGTGATTCTCATTTTTCCTAATTCTGTGATTCTTTAATACAATTCTTCATGTTGTGGTGACCCCCAACAATAAAATTACTTTTATTTATAGTGTCTTTTTCTGTCCTACAGTCCAGCTTATAAATAATGGCAAGGAGACATATTAATTATGAAAGCCTGGCCTTTAAGTTAGGCTTGTCTCAACTAAAGAGTATTACTTAAATTAACCATTTATATTAATCTATATTCTGTCATGTGGCATTACCTCACTTTCATCTTACACCTCCTGTTTCCTCTCAGTGTCTCCTGAAATTCCCTTCTTCCCTTTTCCCAGAATTCTTTTTATCCCCAGAAGTCCAGTCTATACGTCCTGGTAGCTACTAGTCGTTCAGATTTTTATTACACCAATCACATTAAATAAATCTTCACATAGTGTACAAATTTTCTACAACATTTCTTTTTTTGTCTAAATAAAAAGGAAAGGCTTTTTTATTAACTATTTTATATATATATATATTAAAACTACATATAATTAGACCAATTATCAGCTAAAAATTACATTTCCAATGTCAAGTTTATTTGTATTTGGCAATTTTAGAGAAAGTACTATAATATTTTCTCTATCTTACTGAGTCCAAATTTTATAGTAAACCATTTTCTACCATAACTTATATTGCCATTCTAAAAACATCTTTTTAAACTTAAATATTTTCCTAGATAAGATTCTTAAACTTTTATGTTTCTCAACTTAATTAGCTTTACACCTCTCATGTTAGTTTTTTTTTCAATTTGGTAACAAGGAAAACTGAAACTAAAATATTCTTTTATTCAACTCCACCAGAGACCCAAAAAGGAATATAATGTTACCTGTGTAAATAGGAAGATCAGAGCAAGCAACTTCCAAAACTACAGAAATGATAGAAATAGCTGACTGCCAGGATAATCCAAGGTTCTTCTGCAATGTTGGGGCATCCATCTTCGGCCTACAAGACTAGAATATTTGACAGATTCTTCTGTGAAGCAGGAATACTGAAGGTCTGTCACATCTTGTTTTGGCAAAGATTGACAGTAGTTTTCTTTTATGTTCTGCTTGCTCCATTTGGACAGTATACTGTCAACAGTCAATGCAAGGGCAGTTTCTTGCCAGTGACTAACTTTGCCACAATGAAAACAAACTCCATATGAAGGTTCTTCGACACCCATTATCATTTTTTGAAGTAAGTTGTTGCTGTATCAATGTCATGAAATGCCTTAGATTATTAAAGCATCTTAAATGCCATATTCTGTAGGTCCCTGATGTTTGAAAACCATCTATCTATCTAAACTATATCTCTGTATAACCTTTAAAATAACTAACATGACTACAAATTTGATTATTATATATGATTAACTACAAACTTCCATTTTTTAATTATATACTGCATTTTTAAATGAGCTGCACAGGCACAATGCTTTAAACAAGACTAGAACTCACATACAGTATGTTGTAACCTTAAATTTCTATCAATATATAAAAATACCTTAAAATATATATACAGTATGCTATAGCAAAAGTAACTTTAATTTTGAATCAGTATACAAAATTCTATACCAATGTAAAATATTTGATATTAATAGTTGTTTTTTAGTTTAAAAGTAGATTTAATTTTCTATTCTTTTACCCTATCATTTCTATATCCCCCTTTTTTTTTCAGAAAAAAAAGATCCTTAAATACAACCTGATTTGTTTATTTTTTTTCCTGATCATGTCCAGATAAAACTTATAACCAACCCCCCTAAGTGGTGACAAACATTTATAATTCATGAAACAACCAAAACAACCTACACTACTCACCTCTTGGGAATGTGGGAATTGTATTCTCTAGACTGTTTCCCATTGTCTGGAGCAATGACATCTTTAGGAGACCTTGAGAAAATTGGGATAATGATCAAGTTCTAGGAGAACTAATTTTATCATTTGTTGTCTAGTCTCTGTTTAATGAAAATGTGCAGAGCTGATTGGAAGTCCTGGCTGGAATAGTCTGTGAGGCTGGACCATCTCAGCTAGCAGCTTTGAAGTTGCTCCGGATGCAGAATTTTGAGAAAACTGCAACAGAGGCATTCTGAGAGGCTGAATCACCTGGGATATTTGCTTTTAGTGGTGTTTGGTCCGTTTTTTCCTGAAAACACACAAACGTATCAATGTAACATATAAATCTACATTAACACAGGTATGGAATGGGCAGTACACAGGTCAACTAAAGATGATTTTTGTTCTATATTTGAGGAGGTAATAGGCCAGTAAACTTTATAAGTCTGTTTGGACTAACTATATAACCAAACTGTAAAGAAATCTTTCCATGTTATTTGAAAGAATGACATATAATAAATAATAAGTCACAAGGACTCTGTAGTCAACAAGATTTATCATTCCCATCCAGTCTGAGAGCTGTTCCCACTTGAGGGATCAGCATACATCTAAACCATCCTGTAGTTTTTCTTGTCTTTCCCCCTCATATCTATAGCCAAGATTCTTAGAAGGTCTTCCCTGATGAAATATGATCTTTATTAATTTTGAAGAGAGCCATATTTTTTTTTGTGGAAACAAAGGCATAACATCTCCCCCAACACAACACATTTCCTGATTTCCATTTTGAAGCCAAGCCATTTCTAAAGTATAAAGACTGGTTTAATTCAACAGTCCTCTCCATAATCCATTGTCTCTTAGCAGCTACTGTTTTTTCCCATTAGCATTTAAAAATGCAAAGTCAGAGCCGGGCAGTGGCGCATGCCTTTAATCCCAGCACTCTGGAGGCAGAGGCAGGCGGATCGAGGCAAGCCTGGACTACAAGAGCTAGTTCCAGGACAGGAACCAAAAGCTACAGAGAAACCCTGTCTCAAAAAAAAAAAAAAAAAAAAAGCAAAGTACCATACAAGATCTAGACATCCTGTGTATTTTCTATCTTTTTGTGGTTTATTATGTTTTTGATATTACTTTACTCATTCTTTAAAGACTTTTTTTACTACTTATTATTTACTATTTATTATTTAAAAAAGACTATTTTAAAACTATTTTTATAGCTGGATATATCCAATTTTTACCCTATCTGTTTAAAGATTTTCTCAGTCCAAACCACCTTACTGCATACCTGCAGCCTTCCCTGACCAAAAGAATAGCCTTAAATGGCCAAGGCAGTCACCACACAGCTCTAGTGGCCGCCTCTGCCCACTTAGGCTCTCAAGCAAGAGTGTTTACTACCCCAGCTCTGGGAAGCCACTGTGTCCATGATGCAGCAGGAATTTTTACCTAGAGCACCAGCTGATCAAGTGCTATGCTACATGGCAAGGTCTCTTAAAAGAACCTCACCTTTGTAAATGAAGCCTACTAGGGAAGATTGATTTCTAAGACCCTATGTGAATATTTGAGGTCCAAGTTGAGGGTCATATAACAAGTCTTTATTTTTTTTGCCCCACCAGCTAGCTTCCAAATAATGACATGAGGACTTCTTACTAATTCTATAAGCAAGGCCTTTAGCTCAGGTTTGTCTCAACTAGCTCTTATAACTTAAATTAACCCATGTATAGTAGTCTACATTCTGTCATGTTGCCTTTCTTGATCTTGCACTTCTTGTTTTCTCTCTGTGTTTTCTAGTATCCACTCCTTCCCCCCACCCCCGGAGTCCTCTTTGTCCCTGGAAGTCCTGCCTTTATCTCCTGCCTAGCTATTTGCCGGTCAGCTTGTTATTACACCAATCACAGCACATCTACATCTTCAAAAAGTGTACAAATATCCCACAACAGTTACTACTTCATAATTGTAACTTTTCTACTGTTATCAATCATAATGTAAATATCTGATATTTCTGATGGTCTTAGGTGACCGCTGTGAAAGTGTCCTTCAGAGCCCAATGGGATCATGACCCACAAGTCGAGAATCATTGGGCTAAGTCATCTTTTCCGAGTCACTTACGTAAATTAACAACCTGTCTGTTAGCAGGAAGGTAGCCTCTGTGGTAGTGGGATAAATAATGACTAAGCCTATGATCTGGTGCCATCAAATGCAATGGGCTCATGGGTATGGGAAAGTAGCTACCCGTGCATATGACTTTGTCAGAATGTTCAAAAGGAGTACTTAGAAAGCTTTTTTTAAAAACTGTTGGATGGAGAAACAAACAGATTTGCATAAATTTTAAGGGACCAACTTAAATTTAATTAGTGAAAAAATTAATTTGCACAAGATTCAGATCAGAATCTGAAGATAGTAAAATATGACTAGTGTGAAGTGTTGTCTAGAAACTATAGATACTAATTCTGTCATGTGTTCAGTGCTCACCCTTTGACACGCTACCACAAAGCCTGGACTATGGAGCCCTGGGGTTTCTACATGGAGGAACTCTGGTGGTGCTTGCAAATCCCAGGCAGAAAGAGACTTGATGTGCAGACTCCTGAATTAAAGGCAAGATGGAGGACTGTTGCAACAGCTCACATGTGGGATAGTATAATCAAGGCCCTTGCAGAGAATGCAGAAACCCTGGCAAACAAAAATAGCATTCTGAAGGATGTGAAGTGAAACAGATGGTCTTTAAGAATTAGACTGGGAAAACAGCCAGGATGGAGGCTTCTGAGCATCCTGTGGGGCTCAGCTCTCAGAACCTGTAGTCTTTACCCAGGTAACTGGATGAATGGGTTAAATCATGGCCTATGAATCTAATAATAGCTTTCCTTCCCAGTATTAATGAAATTTAAATGATAAATATATGGCATAAATATATGGCATATGATGCTTTTATTCTGCATTTGGTAAAATGATCCCCATCATCAAATTAATACACCTTTCACCTTATAGTTATCATTTTTGTTTGTGTGTGGTAAGACCATAAGTAACATAGAGTCTTAAATTTCAAATATACTGCACAGTAAATCATCATTATTGTCACCTTGTAGAACAGTAGACCTCCAGAAACTTTTTTTTACTGTATAGTGGAAACTTCATGCCCTTATGTAGTTGTCTCCTTATCTCTACCCAAACTTCCAGGTCCCAACTACCACCATTCCACTAGACTTCATGTAAGTTGCATCATATGATTGAGATTGCACAATGTAATATCCATGTACCTGTCTTATTTTATTTGGTACAATGTCTATTAGGTTCATCTGCAATATTGAATGTAACAGTCTCATTCATTTCAAAGAAGAAATATACTCAATCTATGCATACAACTCTGTCTCCTTGTTCTAGTCCATCCACACATCCTTTATTACCTTTGTTGTTATGAATAGCGCTGTAGAAAGCATAATTGTTTATTGCTATAGAATAGCTGATATTGTGAAAGACACTAAAATACTAGAGGCAATCTCAGACTATGATTATCAAGTAATCATTTTCTTGGAACTGAGAACTTGGTTTCTGGCTCTGGCTCTAGCACTAATTAGTTAGGTCATCTGTGAGCCTCCAGAAGATCTTTCTTTTTTAAATCTTTGACTCTCCTAGAAAATATATTTCAATTAAATGGCAATATGGATGTTGTAGTAAATGTGTCCCAAAGGCTCATGTATTGAAGGCTCAGTCCAGAGTTTAGAGGACCAGTGAGAGGTGGTGGGTACTAGCAGAAGGAAGTCTGGTCTTGGAACTCTAGCCATCTCAAGGCAAGAAGTGTTACTCTACTACACATTCATGTATGATGCTCCACCCACCTTAGGCCCAAAGATACAAAACCAAACAGACCTGAAACTCGTGAAATAGTCAGACAGAATAATTATTTTTTCTCTTTTAAGTTGTTTACCTCAAGCATTTTGTTATGGAGGCCGAGAGTTGGCTGACAGTCTAGTTTGAGAGTTTGGCATTAGAGTGGGAAAAGTATCTTTCTTCCCATCCCACTCTGTCATTGTTTGTAAGATAATCAGCCTCCCACACCACAATAGGATCCTTAATTGCCATGTGCCATGCATTCTTCAAGTCAGTGTGAGAATTAGGGAACATGATGGATATGAAGTAGGGAGACCAGTGTCTGGGGGACACTTAGCACTGCAAATGTGCTGTCATTACATCTGTGTATTCCGCCACTGTGTGTGTCATCAGTAGAATAAATGTCATAGCGCCACATGCTAACATCATGCTGCCATAGGTCACTCAGATGCCTTCCCTTTCCTAGTGCTCTGTGGGAGTCTCTCACTGGCTGAGGTGCTCACAAGGGACAGCTACTGTATTTCTGGGAACTTCTTTTGCAACGACAGTGTTAACACTATGATTAAGCTAATGAAATGTCAAAATTCTCAGAGAAGGACGAGTTACCTTTATGAGTACTGTATTTCTAAAAAAACAAACCTTTATGTATACACACAAGTCCTTTCTGTATTCATGAATATTTAATATTTTGAGAAATAATTAAATGTTTATGAATAGAGTGAGAATTTTTCAAAACAAAGTATTAATGAATTGTAAGGGACTTCAGACAGATGTGTCAGTACTTTTCGGTCTGATATACTCAATATCTAAAGAAGACAACTACAACAGTTCCATTTAAAATAATCTCCTAGTTTCAACTGCCACTACTCTGAGGTAAGGTAAAAAAAATTAATAAAATAATTTTTGCTCATGGAAGACTATTCCTGTTTCTTACTCTATGAACAGTTACTTTTATGTAGAATTTTATAGACATTGTGTGAACGAGTGTGTGTGTGTGTGTGTGTGTGTGTGTGCATGTGTGTGTGCATTATAATACAGGGTTAAACAGTGAAAATGAGTTAAGGATAATGATTGAGATGACAGAAAATAAAATTCTTCAACCACAAACACGAGAAAAAAACAGCATAAATAAGGCAAAAAACAAATTTTATCTAACCTATATCTACCCCATCTTAGTGTTCTTAACTATTGCGCTAAAATATTTTGTTTAAAAAGTGAATCAAGACTGGAGAGGTAGATCATCAAGTAAACGAGCTTGCCCAATCTGATGGCCTGTGCTTTATCCCAGTGGCCTGCATAGTGGAAAGAGAGAATCAGTTTCTTCAAGTTGTCCTATGACTTTCACCTATAACCTGCTTCGTGTACATGCATGTATAAACACATAGAGAAATGTAACAAAGTGTGATCAACAAATTTAGATAGGATTTCATTTTATGTTGGTTGTTATGAACATCCATGACTGAAACAGCTTTTAAATCATTCATGTTGATGACATCATAAGAGATTTTTATGGACTACACAGTTAAAGATGGAACACCACTCCTTCATTCTCCACTATAGTTGCAACAAGTCACTCATTTCTGTTAAGCATATGAACTTTAAGTAGTTTGGGTTGAGATAAATATTGTGTGTAATATATGTATACATATATTACATATATTACATATGCATGCATACACACAAAGATACATGTATATATGATGTATAATATGCATATGTATTAATGTACGTATATAATTTTGAAAGCATGGTATAAAGAATGTAGAATGTAAAATATCTTGTTTATATTTTTGTTGCTTTTAATGCTGAACTGGTGATATTTTGGATGTATTTTAAATCTCATTTCTGTTTTTCATTTTAAATGTGGCCATTATAAAATTTAAGGGCACACATGTGACTTGCATTATATTTCTGTTGGACAGTAGTAATTGAATAGAATATCTTATTTAAGGAGCATAGAATCTTTTCAGACTAATCATACTTAATAGATCAAAAGATGAATGTGATTATACAAAAGCTATTACATGCAGTAAGGTTATAGCATTTTTAAAAAAGACCTTAAGCCTAATAAAGATCGGATAGCAGAGCATTAAAATATACTTTCTGGTGTTTTTTTTTTTATTTTATGAATAAGGCTTTGGAAGTCTCCTTTCTTATCAAGCAAAACAAAAACAAAAAATGAAATAACTATTGTTATTTGCTTTTACTTCCAATGCATTAACATAATCTCAAAAATAAATAAAGAATAAAACACCCTTTGAAGTGCTTACCAGACACAGATTCCTGGACAAGGTGCTTGACGTGTTTTTGTTAGAAATAAAGATAGTGAAGCCTTCATATATATATATATATATATATATATATATATATATATATAATGTCTGAGTCAGTTACTGCAGTATACATGGGTTGCCATGCAAATAATCATTGCTCAATAAAAATTTGTTGGATGAATTAATGGATGTTGCATGCTAGAAGTGTGTCTAAACCCTGTGTGTGTGTGATGTGTCCTGACTTGAAATACACCTGGATAGGAGCAACACACATCTCATCTTTTCAGTGTTGTCTAAATGGTGGGTAATTTAAGGCCCATTTTTACATCAAAGCAAAAAGTATTGTGTGAAAGTGTTAGAATCTCATGAATTCTAAGATAGAGCAAATAAGAGACTTCAAAGGAGTGACATCCTGGTGATAGACTTTATAAGGCTAGGTTCACAATGACTGACTTATCTTCTCCTCTGCCTGTTTGTCCATTCTGTACTTTAATGGAAAAATTTACATGGACCTCTTCAAGCAGCTACCCTAATCCTGAATGAGAAGATGCACCCTATGGTGGTTTGGGAATTCTACCTAGGCGTCTCCTTGCTTCAATGACATATTAGAGCAGTAACAATCTTCTTTCGAGTGTTAAATGGAAATTGATTTCTACTTTTGTACTGCTAAGACACAACCCTTTCTCCGTGATGTCGTGACATAAAGTCCCGAATCTCCAGGACCAGTGATTAAATTATCATGGTTCTCACATGCTTCTTGCTGTTCTTGCAAATAAATGGTCATAACCTCAATCGTAGTTCGCAATCCTACCTAGATTTCTATAAAGATGTTTTTCTTTCGATTTTTCATTCTCTTGTTTTCTGTACATTTTAGAATTTATTTCTAAACACAGTGCGGAGGGGCATTAGGTTATTACAGGCTCCCAAATCTCCACTGGGCATATATATTTACTATCAAAGATGGATACAAAGTTTATCATTGAACAGAATCAGCAGATTTATATCAAATATACTTCACTCTTGCTTGGAAGCTATTTTGTGTCTTTTCCTGTTGTGACATTAGTAAATGTCTGTTTTTCCCAGAAAGGACACTGATGGTAGACCACTGAACTGAGCCACTCATGTCTAACTTGGTGATTCAATGAGATGATTGGGGTTAGTTGCAGGATTGTGGGTACATTCATGAAGCTCTATGATGAAAGTGTCCCAGCCATTGTAGCTCCTGTAGCTTTGAGGAGGGACCTTGTTTTATGTTTTATTCATTTCCTGAACTTGGTAAGTTTTGTAAGCACCTTTAAGTCCTAGGAGCCTCCTTCTCTGTCTTCATGTTTCAATCTATGAGAAAGTCTATGTAACAAAATCTACTGCTGATCGTTGCTTGGACTCATGTAGTAAGTCCCTGATGGCTAGAATACCTGTAAGACGAACTATGCAGGCCTGAACTAGATCTGATCAAGAATACCCTTGGAGACTCATGTTTTGCATTGCATTTTTCCAGGTCTCATGCCTAATACCAGAGATGAAGACCCTGGAGAATTCACACCTACTTTTCAGGAAGGTGAATCACTTGCTGTATGGTGGGCCAGGATGAAGGTAGAGACTGAGATCAGTCAAATGTCAAGATTTCTCCCACTCTTCAGCATAATTTCAAACAACTGGAAATCCTGTTCTTCTTCATTTGATTCCTGTTCTTACCAAAACAAAACAAACCTTAAACGATCATTCCAAGGAACTCAACAAAATTATCCAACACTAATATCAGATAGGTAGAGAAAACAGAAGATAGAACAGTGCACTTTCACAGGGACCCTGTTACTTATCATAAAAAATAACTTAGGTAAAAACTATTTTATCTAACTCAGAGGTCCAATAATTCTTACCAATTAGAAGCATTTACAATGATCCTGTATTTTCTGTGGATAACATGCCACCCATTGTGAAATAGGCCACTCTGTATTGCCTACTAGCTTGTTCAGGGTGGTGGCACAGACTCTTCCTTTGAACAAGGCATATAAGGTAGATTTACTACTTACTTCTAAGCAGGAAGCCATTGTCGGAAAATCCTGCATGGCTGTGAAGTATTGTCTAGGGCAGGGAAGAAATGGAGTTTTGTCTGTCCAGGTGTCTCCTGAAGGACCCCCAAAAATAGCCTTGCTTAGATTTCATGTCCTGGGCAAACATGTCAGTCTAGTTTAGGCTAAGTGGATGAGGGACTTTCTGTTTTGTGAGGTGCCTGTAACTGAGCCTGGACTGCTTTAGTCTCTGTATATCTCAAGATATTATATTTCCAGCATATTCTACTCTTAAGAATTTTAAGTAAAGAAAAGGGGATATCTAGAGTAGTCCAAGGATACCTCTCCTATACCAGTGAGACTGGAACCCAGTACCATTGTCTGGTTTTGATAACACAGAGTCCATGTTGTCCTAGGTCCATAACATGGTCAAGGTTTTGGTCAAGATCAACACATTGCAACAGCATCACCCTGGGAGGTCTGAGCCATGATGGGATTTGATTTCCCAGGCATGAAATAAACTATCATACACATTTAGTATTTAGGATACTGCACTAATCAAATACATAAAGTGAAAGTCCGAGTTTTTGCTAAGGTAATTCTGAAGTTTTACTGTTTCTCCGTTTTTCACACAAAGCTAGAATTCCTTATGCAGTTCTTGATGACTATTTATGTGTATGATTTAATATTTAGCTAAAAGATTTAATCTAAGTATGAATGTGGAAAATGCTCCACACATGAATATGGAAAATGTAAATAAATCTTTCCTTGAAAATGATCAAGGTCCCAAGATTGATCTTTTCATTGAGACATTTTGTTTGCCTCAGAGAAATCTTATATAAAGTCAAACCATGATTTCTATTTGGTTGTAAATGATGACACAAAACACCACAGGCCTTAAATCTAAGAAATCAGTTTAAAACTCCAATGTTCCTGAGCATGACTTTAAACTTTCAGACACCTCTGTGCTGTTTCTCCTACACAATAAGCATTTCCATACCATTCTGTTTTTAGCAACATTCTACTCTCATTCCCCACTTATTTCTTTCTTTTTAATTATAACACACTAAAATTAACTGTATTTGTTGTGCTTTTCTACAACGTTTAGCACACATAGATGTTTTTAGCTACAACCACAATGAGAGCTCAAAATCATTATAACACCCTAAACTCCCTTGTGTTACTGACTGCAGCACCCTTCCTATCTGATAAGATCCTTCCAGGACAGTTGTCTTTTTTTATCTCCTTTCCTATACTTTAAAACGAACGACACTTCTCTATTTAAAGAATAAATATAATAATGTGGTTAAAATTACAGAAAAAGAAAAGGCTCAGAAGAAATTCACTGATTGTAGACGTAAAAGAAACTCAAATATACTCATCACCAATCAACATTTTTCACCTTGGTTCCCTCAACAAGTTCACAGCACCTGATAATGATCTTGAAAACTCTTTCACAATTCTATCCAAAAAAGAAAACCCTCCATACATGACTATTCCAAGTATCTAGGAAAGATTAATTCACTGCATACAATGGTTCTTTTAGAATATCCAGAATTGAATCTCTTGTAAGAACAGTTGGAGGAGTTTAATAGGCTAATTATTAAACAGGAAATACCCCCAAGATGCAGGAAGATTTAATTATTCACTTAGATCCATCAAAAAAATTAAAATATAAGAAGAAACCGCAGCTGCTGTGGAGTATGACATTAGTGAAACAACATTGTTGATGATAAAATGCTTTCAGTCATTAAAGAGCTGACAATTTGCCACATTTCATGAGATAAGACATATTTTCAGAGTAGTTAGTATTAAGTGACAGGTGCATGGCATGCAATGGAGTCAACACAGAGCTGGGTGTATGTTAGATGCATGTCTATGGATGACCTTATCAAGAAGGACTTTAAATTTTGTTTTTGCTATTATATGGCATCAAATTTTCTTCAATGCTAGATATAAATACCCAATAATCTGATTTTGTGAGTATTTATTTTGGTTATGATGGTCTTTTTAACATAGCAACTTATCTGCCCTTCACTCTTCACATCAGAGTCAAGCACAAAGCTACGTATTGTTATAGAGGATTTTTGCAGACGTCTAAGTACAAAATGCATTGACTGTAGAATCTGTGTCCAGTAGAATCTTACCACTATCAATTTAAAATTCTTGAAAGTAGAGCTCAGGGTCTCTAGAGGATGAACATGAGCCTGTGGGAAGCTTCAAAGCAGGGTTCTTGCTCTGTTCTTCCAGTCCATACTTCTAATAGCTGTCACATAGACTTCAGATATTATTATACACAATATTATATTACATGTTATTTTATATATATATATATATATATATATATATATATATATATATATATTTCTACTCTTTCTGGCTGCCTGGCTGAACCTCAGCTCAAATAAGCATGCCACACTGTTGACATGCAGTCACTCAAGTGTTATATACTGACATTGATTGCTGTGTTTTGTCTTCCCCTAGAAACTCATCCTGAGACAAGTAGTTTATTCAGAAGACAACCCCAGGATCACAGTTAGGGGGTTGGGGAGTCAGCTAGGAAGCAGCAAATAAACGCTGCACATTGACTGTTATGTTCATGGGCAACCTGAGAACACAACTGGAGAAATCTGGAATGCGCTGTGAGTAGGTTTGGTGTTCTATCAGCCTACTGAGTAAATAGGATGAGAGGGTATCAGCCAAATTTCAGGTTACCTTTGCTTAAGGCACTTCTAAAGAATTGAAACCTGCTGCACCTAGGACCTGTCCTGTTCCTCACCCACTGTTTCCTCACTGAAGGAAAAAACAAAGAGTTTATAGTCTTAACTGAAAGTGTAAGGTGAGGCCACCATGGTTGGGGAGATGGGCCCTGTTGGAAGCCGTTGCACCTTCTCACACTCATAGACAAGAAAACAGTCTGGGCAGATCATTTGTTTAAGGGAAAGGGTTAGTGCGCCCCATCACAGCTCTGTTCCCAAAGCCTTCTTAGATACTTTCCTACAGAATATATAACTGATAACAACTGTAATAAGGTGTGTGTTGATAGTGACATTCTTATCAAGAAAGAAGTCACCTTTTTGTGTCACACTATGTTTCGCGATGTCTGTGATACCTTTTTACTCATGAAAAAGTGAACTTGGGTCTATTGTAGAACATCAATCCACGTTCTGCCATGTGGCTTATTAACCTCTCCATTCTGTACGTCCAACTTGCTCTTAATCTCACTGGCATCTCCCCTGCACCTGGTTCATCCCCTGAGTTCTTCTTTCTGCCTGGAAGTTCCTCTTACCCTCTCCTGCCTAGCTCTTGGCTATTCGGCTTTCTGTTGAACCAATCACAGAGATACCTACTCACATAGTGTAATAATATTTTTAAACATGGGGCCTTGTACTTCTGAAGTATAGCCTCTTCCATGGCTTCAGTACATGCCATGTGTGCATGAGCAAAGCAGGGAAAAGTTTGATTTGGAGGCGTGGCTATTGATGATGCTTCACAGTGGCAACCTCGAGAGATGACTGCATGTTTCCTTCCCTCACCCTCTTTCTCTTCCACACTAAAAAGATTATCTTGCTAATATTTTCTTTTCACCAAAGTTAATCTACATCATCTGCGTAGTGTTTCAAGGAAATCCGCTAAAAGACATTTGCAGCACCTTTCTGAGGATTGTGCCAAACACAGCAAGAAGGGCAAATTTGTAGAGAAGGAATAACAATTTTGAGCATGTGGTCTATATTTTGCATTATGTGCCCAAAATATTTTGCTTTATTTTAAAATGAGAGGTTATGAGTTTCATATGTATAGATTTCTGTGTGTATGGCTGCACAAACACCTCCCTCCCGCTCTCTTTCTTTCCTTTCCTACTTCCCTCCCTCCTCCCTCTCTCTCCCTGTGTGTGTGTATTAATTCTAGAAATCAATATCAAATATCTCCCTCAATTATTCTCTTATTTTTTGAGACAAGATATCCACTGAATCCAGAGTTCATTAATTTTGATAGAATAGCTACCCAACAAACTCTGGTGACCCTTCCACTTCCACTCCCCAACACTGGGATTGTAGATACAGTGTTTAGTCTGCATTTTTATATGGATGTTGGGGATCTGAACTCAGGCCCTACTGTTCATGTAACCAGCACTTTGTCAACTGAGCTGTTTCTCTATCCCCTAACAAGACAAGGTTTATTATTTCACTTATATAGGTGAGGGAATTGACTATAGAGAGACTGGACAGTTTGGGACTAAATATGCTAATCTCATTCAGATTCAGAAGCAGGACATTTATTGTTACAGAAAATGTTCTTCTCATCAGCCATTCATAGTGTCTGACTCAGAGGGATTTGATGGCAGAATACACAAGAGGTAGAAAATGATGGCAGAAATGACAGAAGGCTGAATTTTGGTTACTGACAAAGAAAATTGTTGAGACAGGATGTGACAAGAGTACCCTATTAGAATGTCACTAGGACACCTTTGCAGGAAAATTGAAATTTGATGATATATGCAGAAGGAGAGCAAAGAACATACAGCAGGAAGCAGAATGCAACTGTTTTGGCAGAGGAGCATCTTAAGAATTTTACTGTGGGCTCTGAGAGTTAAGGACTCTGATGGCATCAAGCACAAATCCAAATGATGCTTCCCTTATGTGGCCTTCTCAGACATTGACAGAGCAGCTTTGGTTTGACTATGCTTCCAGAACATTCTCTTACACTTTAAAGTGCAATAGTTTGGGGCATTTTGAGTCTGGGGGTAATTATTCAGCCAAAATGTAACCTCAGTCTCTTCCTACCTGTGATTTTGGCAATGTCTTTTTATCTAAGCCTTACTCGGTTTTTCTTATATAAAGAGTAATCATGGTACTTGTTTGGAAAAGATATTGTGGGGGTATAGATAGAATGTTGAGTTGAAGCTTCCAACTTGAGCTGGCTTTGTGTTTCTGAAGCCAATTAACAATTATGGAGATATTTTTTGATATCCAAAGTTAGGAGAGAATATTGTTACAGGCATTTAATGAGTAGAGAGCAGAGAAATTGCTAAATAACCTAACCCAGGAGAGGCCCTTCCCCAACTTCTAAAGAAAGCCATATCGTCCAGTCTGCTAATCTGGAATAACCTCCTGGTGTCCTAGGTGGGAGACTTTGAGCAGATTTAGTGTATGTTGAAAATATATACGCATGCACACACAGGCAAACTTCAAAATATCTTTATCAGATCTTCAATGATGTTTGTTCATCGAACTGACAGAAGATCTGCCATCAATTCTCAGTGACTGATTAATGATACAAACCAAAGCAGAAGTAATAATCATGTTTCAATCACTTACAGACTGATGGGATAGCAAGGTAACCAGGTTCTCAATCACAGACAACAAAACTACCTCTCTTCCACTTTGTACTGTGACAGTGTGTCACTTGAGGAGCAGAGGTCAGTATATGAGGAAAAACGTTCTCTACAGTTTTGTGGACCAGATAAACAGGGGAAGGGTCTGGAGTATTAATGTACAAAGCAGGGAAAGTGTTCCTTAAGATTTTCTCATTCCAGTCAGAATGTGGCAGAGTGCTTGGAAAGGACTTTAGGGCAAGCTTCAGGTAAAGAGGCCCAGGGAAGATCCTGAGAAAGGAATGCACTGTGAGAAAAGCATGACCAGCCAGAGGGGTCTGAGTCTTAATGAGTACCTGTAGAAAGCACTGTGTTTTTGCTCTGCCTAGGTCTGATGTGCACAGGTCAGACTCCTTTGTAATGCCTGCCAGGTGGATCTTTTACAAAGACCTATAAACAGGGGATTATGGGCTTCCAGGAATGACTTCATCAGTGTGGAGAATCATAAGAAAGAAATATCAAACAAAATATGTATAGACAAGACTAACCACTTCTCTGTTTTAGATAGCACCTATGGGATAACTAATACACTTATAGATTTGGGGGGTATTTTGGGACACAGGAGTGAGTTCTTAAGTAACCACAATCCATTTCTGTCATTTTTATAACATTTTAACAAGCTGTGTTTTATCTTCTTTCTTGGGCTCAGATAGAATAAGAGACCATTTGGAGTTGGCTTATACTCAAATTCAGTGGATGAGTTTAATTGTTTATGACCAAACCTGGGCCTGTTGAAAAAGCAGTTTTAGTATGAAAATACGGAAATAAAACTTTGCTTATGAAAACTGTAACTTAGCTACTCTGTGAAGTTGGCCCAGAGCAAAGATTCAGAGGCATCTGTAGGCGTGCTCCGGCTGGGAAGGCTTGAATACCAGTAAATCTGATAGTTGAGACTAGTGCCTCTGAATAATAAGATCTCTGAGCATAATTGCACTTTTGTTTACCTGTGACATCAGTGTGATCATGAGTTGTTTGTGAGGAGTCCACGTGCTACCTCTATGACGTCCTTCAGAAGGCAAGTGTGACATATGGCAAGCTTTCTGTATGTGTGTACTGGTCCAAGATCGTAGGGGTGGAGTGGGGGCAAGAACAAGGAAGCATTCTCCGGACAGGAGGACACCATCAAGCTAACAGCTAAAAGGATTGGAGTTGTATGCTTTTTTTGTTGTTGTTGTTATTTCTTTGTTTATTTGTTTTGTTTTGGTTGTTGTTATTATTGCCAGAACAAACTTCTGGAGGTTGTGTATATTGTAAACAAGTAAGATTTAACTCCCATTTGATCATATTTCATAACAAGGTACAGATATCTTTTCGGCTCCTAAAAGGGCTTCCTTGGCTAAAGAACAATATGGTGAAATAGGTAATCATGGGTGCTCAGTGAGAAGAAAAGGTCTTATGACACATAAAGAATGAATATATTCATCTTCTTCTAAGCCTCAGCTCTGGAAAACTCCATCACTTAGCAACATCACTACACTTAGGACCAAACTTTTAGCAAGTGAAGTCTTGTGAGGAGTAAACATATTGAATGTACAATATATTAGTTTGCTTCCTATTGCTGTGATGAACACCATGACCAAAAGCAACTTGGGGAAGGGTTTATTTGGTTTACAGGTCCCAATCACAGTATATCGCTGAGGGAAAACAAGGCAAGGACTCTATCACGACAAGAATCTGGAAGTATAGCAGAAAATATGGAAGCATGCTCCTTACTGACTTATTTCTCATGGTTTGCTCATTTTTCTTCTGTATACAACCCAGGACCAACTGTCCAAGGATGGGGCCACTCACAATCAATCAATTATTAATTAAGAAACTTACCATGGACTTGTATCCAGACTATTGGATGGAGGTATCTTCTCAACTGATGCTCCCTCTTCCCAGATGACTCTAGCTTTTTATCAAGTTGACAAAAAGCAAACCATCACACACAGCCATTAGGACTAAGAAGGCCACGAAATACAGTTATCTAGTTGTTTGGGAGGATGATTGAGCTGCTAAAAGAAATATCACAATTTTGAGGACCTGAGTTCATTCCCAGAGCTCATGTAAAAAATCCAGTGTGGTAGTCTGAAACTTGTACTCTTCAAGCTGGGGAGGGGCCATAGAGACATGAAGAGCTTTGAGGCTTATTGACCATTCAGCCTAGCCTTCTTGCCAAGTTCCAGGCTAATGAAACATCCTGTGAAAATTCATGAAAAAAAGAAATCCATGAATATAATATACTGGATGACTTCTAAGGAAGGGCATCAACCAATGTGTATACGCATGTGTACATCAACATGCACACACACACACACACACACACATACACACACACATACACACGCACACACACTGTAAAGTAAAATAAATGCTTATCTGGGATGAGGAAATTGCACTCTAATGGAAGACAGCATTCAAGAAGCCCAAGAAAAAAGCAGGTATTGAATCTTGTGTTTGACTGGAGGTAGACCAGTATCCTGAATTTGTTATTGAAGATTTACCAGTGGGATTGAAAATGTCAGCATTTTCCCACCCTGTTCTCATCTGTTGCAGCTTCTCCTGGCTCGCCTGCTCTGCATCTTTGCACTCACATCTGACATAGGATGGGACTTCTCTGACATTTTTTGCAGCACCTCTTCACTAGCTAGACACTAATTCCCACTCCCACTCATTTCTGCCACTAGCCCCCTAAATCTGGCTTTCCCTGTGCTACCTTCAGGCTACAAACATAGAACCCAAACATTCAGTTAAGGGCCTGGGGAAGCTTAAGGTGTCCAGAATTTCTCTGCATTAAAGCCTGGCATCTCTCTTCTTACAAGCAATTTTAAAAATTCTATTATTTTGAATTTCTGTAATCAAAATGGCATTTTAAAGTAAATTTTCTAGCTGCATAATTCTGGAGGTTTATTGACCTTGAATTTCTCTCTTTTATATATGTTTTGATTGCTCCTTAAGTGCACATTCAGAATTGCCAGAAAAATTTAGTCAGACTTTAGAGTTTTTCTTAATCAATTCGAAGAGCGATTGGAGACTCTTAAGCACAGAGAGAGCAGATCTTGGGTTTCACACTGAAGAATCCATGAGGGGCAGGAGACAGGGTGATGCAGTGCAGACCCACTCATGATGGAATACGGACCATCAGGCAGAGCCAGCCTTCTACACACCTCATGATCCTTACCCCTAACGCCTGTGACCTCCTGGCCGTTACGATCTGGACTTCTGACAGACTGACCTGCATGCACGTGGTGTCTGCTATTCTGAGTCAGCCAGTTTCCCCTTCTGTTCCTCATAGAGAAATGTCTCTTGTGTCCTCAGAATTCCCACAACATCTGAATCAACTTCTCCTTGTTTCACAACCTAACTGAGAGAAAGCACACATCTCCTGACCACATTCTTCCTAACAGCTTCTGCCCTTCTTCCCTTTGAACAAGTAGCTTACAAACATGGTCTTTACCTGCCCTATCTGGCCTCTTTCTTTCCCCCCAGGATGGACCGTTGATCATCAACCCTTTCTCTTGACAGCTTCTGTGTACACTATAGTTCAGTGATCACTACTTTTTCATGTAAACCTATATAACTTCAATGCTTCCTCTTCCCTAAAATCTTCTTTTTTTTTGTTTAATTTGGCTTCCAGAGTAGTTTATTTCTGTTTTGACCTTTGCCTCCCACAGCTGCTCGTTTTCCAGCTGTCTTTTCCTTGTCATGGACTTTACTAATTTCTTCTCTTGATCCTCAGCCTCAAGGCTCTAACCAGATAATTAGTTCCTTCTACATAGTTTCAACAGTTCAGCACTCCTAGGGGGTGTTTGCTTTCTTTTTTATCTTTTATTGTATTTGTGTATTATATATACTTAAGGTAGATCATATGAGCAAATAAGACCCCTAAGACACATGCATGAAATAATTACTGTAGTCATAACATACCTATCTCCTGGTGTACTTACCACAGGGGTGTGATGAGATCAACTACAATTCAATCTCTTAGCATTTTTCCAATTTGTAACATTATTATTAAATACAACTTACTAATTATATTATTATACATTTAACTCTATTATACATTAGACATCTAACAATTTTATATTACTATATGTCCATATCATTTAATCTACATGTTAATTGTCAAACCTCTCAGTCCCTGGTAGTCAGTGTTCTAGTTTATACTTCTCTATATTTTATCTAATTTTTATATTTTTATATAGGTGAGTCATGCAGCTTTTTTCTTTGAGAGTGATTTTATTCATATTACAACAAGTGACAAGATTTTATTTCAATGCTGAATAATATTCCACTATAAGAAAATGAAATGAAAACGCTGGCCTGTTCATCTGCTGGTAGACAGACAGTTTCCATATCTGTCTTTTGTGAATGATGATGCAAAGGACACAGAAGTGCACATGTCTCTCTGAGGCGATTCCTTTTCTTTGTGTGTACATTGAGAACTATTGTTGGGCTGGACGATAATTCTATTTCTGTCTTAAATGTCTCCTGTGTATCTATAACGTTGAAATAAATTTCAGTGCCATGTGCTAAACTTAAGCATCTAATCCTCAATTCAAAATTAATGCTTAAATACCTATTCACTCAGAATCTGTAGCTGACTCAAGACCTCTTCTCTCACTTGATGACGATTCACTTGTTTTGCACTAAATGCACTCATTTGGGATCATTTAGATGACTTCATATCCAACAGTCCACACCACCTTGAAATTCTGACCATTTGGCCTTCAAGATGAATACTGAGAGCAGTGATTCTCAATCTTCCTAATGCTATGATCCATTAATACAGTTCCTCATGTTGTGGTGACCCCCAACTATAAAATCATTTTTGTTGCTACTTTATAACTGGGATTTTGCTACTGTTGTGAATCATATATATATGATATACATATAGATATAGATAGATACAGATAGATATCCATGTTTTTCTAATAGCTTTCCATAACCCCTGTGGAAGGGTCATTTAACCCCCAAAGGGGTTGTTATTCACAGGTTGAGAACTTCTTCTAAGAGCCTAATCCTTCTTTCCTCATTATTCCAATTTCCCGAATGAACATTTCCAGTTGGCCTTCCTCACCTGATCACGCATGACTCTGTCCTTGCTCCTTTACAGCCTCTTTTCCATGGAGCACCGTCAAGGAGAGGAATTTAAAATCTGATTCCATTTATTCTCTGCTTAAAACCCTCCCATACCTCCAAAAGGCCAACACTGTTGTTATTTTTAAGACCCATGTGACAGACTTTCCACTTAACCTTATGGTCTTACCTTTCTACCCTTTTTTCATTTATACCTCTTTAACCTTAATTAACCTTTCTTACACCCCAGAGGTATGCTTTCTTCATATGATTTTTATTTAGCTATTATCACTGTTGGGTTGAACTTGCCTCATAAAGCCCCATGGTTTATTCTCTCTCCCAAGTCTTTGTCTCCATTCACCCAATAGTCCTGTGGAAGCTAATATTTCCGCTCTTCCCCAACCTTCTCCTTTTCTTCTCCTCTCTTGTGACTTGTTAGGTAGTTCGATACAGAGTTATTATTTGAAACTCACAGTGAAATGGCTTCCAACACAATCATTCTACATATGCGGTTGCAGCCTTTAAACCCACTCTGGGGTATGAAATGACATTTCCGCAGCCTGTATTTCATACCAGTGTAATATAATGATCAGCGAGAACTTTGTACCTGTGAAGTCTTATCTAAACACCTTATAATAGGGATATATGGAGCAGAGTATCCCTTTAAATGCATTTATAATTCTATCTGCCTCTCTCGAATAACTTTTAATCTTGTGAAAAATGAGCATTAACTACTTACCAAAAAACAGGGTGTGCAGCTTTCAAGGTGGCCCAATAAATGAATTGATCTTCAGGACAGGTGGGTCATCCATATTGTCACATTCAGGCCTCTAAACTTCATATTCTTTTCTACCAGGTGAAAGGGTCTGAAAATTGTCCATAGCCACACTGTTTAATAAATAGAATACTACAGAAAATCTACATCTCAAACCCTTTCCATCTTTCTAACACACAAAAGAAATATCTGTTGATATTGAACGGCCTTAATGTGGCCTCTATGTATCTATGTGGTAAGTGTGCCCATGTGAGCATACAGATAGTCACTGATTGGCTACTCTAAAAACTAAATGCTTTTCTTGAAAAGCATTCATCACTTCTTGGGACATGTAGAATCTTCAAAGCCATTTTTCTCCATCATCTTTTTTTTTCTTTTTTCTTTTTCTTTTCCTCTTTTTTCTTTTTCTTTAATGACAGAGATAAGAAAGCCTAGAGTACAGGGCAAGGAAATGTCTTGTCTATGGTTCCACAATGTTCAGTTGCTGAGTTCATAGGGAACCATTACCTGTGGGTTGCCTCCTCACTCTCTGCCCATGAAATCATTTAGGGAAGGTTGGCAGCCAACCTTGTAGTCGATTTGCCATAAGGACAGTGATCGTGTGATACACTGATGGCAAAACTCGGCTTGTGTTTGGACTTGACAAAATAATGCAGGAGTGAGAACAGCCTTCAGTGCTCAGGAGTCATTTATTGCTGGCGTTTGGTTAGGTTGGTCCTTTCTGTGGTGTCTCACCCCAGTTGTCCCCAACACCCTCATTATGAAAAGTTAACTGTTGTTCAGAGATTGCATATTTGCATGTCTTGGCGCTGTAGGATCTTGCTCCTGATTAAAGGGCCTGTTGCTGCCAATTCTCTGTGAAGGCAGCTTCTGCTAAAGCCTTGATAATCATTTTTATGCATCGAGGAAAGCACAAGGAGCTTCGAACCATAATCATTTCTATAAACATAGACAAGCCGTAAATTGTGACTGATACAAATTAAACTATGTTCCTCGGTAATTATATTTTAGAGATTGTGCACCACATACCCAAACACAATTTTAAAATCAGAAAACTATAATTGCATGTTTAGTGCCTAGCACTTTTTGCCTGTTTTTTTTTTTTCCTCTCTGCATGAGTTATTGCAAAGAAATTGGTTTCCTGAGCATATCAGGAGCAGACTCATTGGGCCATTGACATGGTTGCCATTGCATATTATTGTTCTCATTATGTCAATCATCTTATTTTGAAGGAAGATGTAGGGGCTTAACGCCATTATATGAAAGAGTAACTAAGTCCTCCCAAGTGTTTCTGCTGGTTATTTCTTAACCCTGTCACCGCTGGTACTACCTTTATGGAGACCTTGGGTACTGCTTCTTTGAGCCATTGCTAGTAACTCACATTGGTCTGTATCTGGATCTCCTGTTACTTTTCCCTATAGCACCTTTATATTAAGTTCTGCCGAATGCACAATATATATACACACCTGTGCGCGTGCACACACACACACCATACAAACATCACACCTGAAAGAGAGTAGTTTTATGTTACATCTCTTGTACATTGTGACTAATGTCAAAAAAATTACTAGAGATGTTGGTTGTCAACAAAAGGTTGCATGACAACACACAAGGCGTGCATATATATATATGTATATATATATATATACATATATATATATATAAATTGAGATTAGAATAAAGAGTGAAGATATAGAAAAATAAGAAAAGGGAAGGGGGAAAGTCAATGGGATTCATTGGCCAAAAAAAAAAAAAAAAAAAAAGTATCAGTTGACTGTAAATGGGATGAGTCCTGATGCTGCACACTAAGAACTTGGACCCAGGAGTCTGAAGACACAGGAACATTATCCACCTTCTCATCCTTTATTGGCTAAGGGATTCCAGAGGGGCATTGCCATTTCCACCTCTCTCCTAATTTCTAGTCAATTCCTTCCCACAGAGATGTAAGTTGTCAAGATAATAAGGTTCTTCGCAGTTTCAAGCATACTATTGTCTTGCAATCACCCCAGCACCATTGCCTCTGTATCTTAGGTCCCTTTTAGTCTTTTATCAAAAACGAACCAAAGTCTTTTCTCCACAATGGCTTCTATGATCTCAACTTAGCTTCTGCCAAGTCATCCTTTTCTTCCCCCTAACAAAAACAGTGAAATGGGAACAATTTCGGCTTGGTTTGTATTGCATCACTATTGCCCCAAATCCTTGTCCCTATGTGCTCTGTTCTTCATTTTATAGTTGTTGAAACTTGAGATGACTTCATTGCCTAAATTTTCCATTATCTTTCTAACCTGATTGTTGCCTTTAGACTCCCCTTAACCTAAGACACTCAGTTTTTGTCTTCTGTTAACATTACTAATTCTTTGGATTTTGGCTCATATGATATTTATATTTTTTAGACCCCTCCTGGATCAAATTAAGGTGTTCACTCAGGTATTAACACTGCATAGTTTGAATTAATACAAAATTGTTGTCCCTTTCCCTCAAAAAGACAAGTTTGCATCATGGGAGTAGAGTCCTCATCTGTGTCCTTCACCTTTTCAGCAGCCAGAACAGTTTCTATCTTATACGTGCTCCATAAATATTTACTGAATGATAAAATGTGTTTACTTTCCATACACTTAATCCTGTCTAGAATCACAGTATGTAATGGAAAAAGTATAGAAAACATGGAGAGTTCTTACACTATTAATTAAAAGAGACCATGCAGAGTTATTGTTAGCAATCACTTACGTGAACACATATGCAGGAGCCAAAAACAGGGATCTCTGATATGTTTGGCATATGTTCATTAGATCAGCGTGAAATCTGCTCATGGAAACAAGGGTGTGCTCCTCAAGAACTCTGAATTCTCGCAAAGGCAGAGAGTCTGTTTTGTAGTAGAAAATTAATCATTGGACAAGCACCTCTGTAGTGGTATGAGGCCACCTTTGGATATACACACTAGTGGTATAGCTGGATTCTGAGAGATTTCCAGCTTCCTGGGGAACTACCACACTGATTTCCATAGTGATTGTATAAGTCTAAATGCCCATCAGCAATAGATGAGTGTCCTCCTTACTCGATGTTGTCACCAGCATGCTCTGTCATTTGTCCTATTGAACTTAACCATTCTAACAGGCATAAAATAAAGTCTCAAAGTTTTGATTTCTATTTTTCTGATGATGAAGGATGCTGAAAACTTCTTTGGGTGCTTCTTGTCCATTTGTGTTTTCTCTTTTGAAAATTCTCTGTTTAGATCTGTAACCCATTTTTTAATGGTCCTTGTTGCTCTAGTCATAGTAGCCAGAAATTGGAAGTACTAGTAATGTCTTCAGAGTTAGAACAGATATAGAAAATACGGTTTAACTGCACAAATGAATGTCACCTAGATGTTTACAATAAGGAAATAATGAAATTCACAGGTAAATGACTGGAGTTATAAATAAAATCATCCTGACTAATGAACTGTATTTTAAAACATAGATATGGTATGTATTCTCTTACATGTGGATATTAGCTGTTAAATCTTCAATGAGAAGACTAGAATCCATATAACTGCAGAGGTTATGGATAGAGTAATGGACTAGGGAGATAGTGCTGGATCTCCATAACAAAGGAAAATAGCTATGCATGGGTGTGGGGGACTGGAATGGGATGACCAAATGGGGAGAGGGAGGGAAGAGGTTAAGGGATGGAATATAGGAAATGACAGCTAAAACTAAGGGACATTTGAGGAATTCTGGAGAAAACTAATAAAGCAGAAGCTTCCTAAAATGTATACCTATATGAAGGTGATCTAAATAGAATTGCCAAATAACAGAGGAGACAGAACCACAAGTGCATATCTCTCATTGCCAAATGAAACTCCTAGTTCTGGGAATGGGTTGCATTTAATTAAGTTGCTGGGCAAAGGGTCTCCCAAGCAACTCAGGCTACTGACAAGGCTAACTGCTTCCCTCCACAAAGTGACAGCAAGGCACCATTGCTAGACAACAGCTACACAACTCATAAAACATGAAGTTGAACTGGTACCGCCGAGAAGCTTTATCCATATTGACTAGTTTTCATTGTATTGGGAGGTATTCTGTATACTACCAAAGAGGGAAGCAAAGATCAACCCAGGTCCCAATGCTTTTATCCACAATGGTGTCCTGCCTGCAAAATGCACTAGTACAATGGTGGAACAAAGCTTGTGGGAGTAACCAGCTATTATATGATTGGATTTAAGGCCACTGTATGAGATGGAACCCATCCCCAACAGTTCTTAGATGGCCAAGAACCTGAGAATAGATCCAGTGGTCTAGGAGAAAAGCAAATATTACTGTTCTAATAAAGGCACATAACAAAAATTGACTCCTAATGACATTCTATTATGTTCATAGATCATTGTCTTTCTCATCCATACTCAGAGAAGTGTCCTCCGGCAGTATGTTGAAAAGAAGGCAGAGACACACATATGAAAATTTTGGAGAGTGAGAAACCCTGGAACACAGGCTTAAATGGTATGTCTCCATCTAATTCCTCCTTTCAGGGCTCAGGGAACCCTGTAGGAAAGGGGAAATAAAGGCTGTAAGAGCCAGAGGATTCACATGACACCATGAAAACAAGGCCTTGTAAACCTAAAAGGACTGATGCATATATGAACTCACAGCATGCACAGAATCTGCTCGAGTCTCAGCCAGATGGTATCCTAGATATGAATGAAGTGGACACATGCCCCCATCCCTAGCCCAGAAGCTATCTTCAATTGACAACCACTTACAAATGAGAATTAGTGCCTTCCAATGGAGTCTCACTGGGTATGCAAACTATTCTTAAGGCCAAGTCCCATGATCAGTAGTATATATTACCGTTTCCAGTTTTACGTTTTTATGTTTCCTTTATTGTGAAAGTGTATGTCTCTGAATCTATATCCTCCTCTTGTACTTTACTTTGGTTGTTTTTCTTTTATTTGTTTATTTTGTTCTGTTCTGATTCGTTTGTTTTTAATTTATCATGTTGTATTTTTTAATGCCTGATTGTGTTCTAATGAGAGAGAAAAAATGAAATAGCATGCATTTGGTGAGTGAGCAAGTGGGGAGATTCTGGAAGGAGTATGGTGAGGGGAAACTGTAATCAACATATACTTTATGAAAAATATTCCATTTAAAAATTTATCATTGAATCAAATGGCTAATCATTGTACTGATAAGAGAGTTTAGCAAGTAAAGACACTATTAAGCCTTAGGACCTGAGCTTGATCCCTAGGGCCCACATGGTTGACCTGATTTCTAAAAGTTGTCTTCTGGGGCTGGAGAGATGGCTCAGAGGTTAAGAGCACTGACTGCTCTTCCAGAGGTCCTGAGTTCAATTCCCAGCAACCACATGGTGGCTTACAACCATCTATAATGAGACATGGTGCCCCCTTCTGGCTTGCAGGCACACGTGGAAGGAATGCTATACACATAATATAATAAATAAATTAAAAAAAATAAAAATAAAATAAAAAAATAAAAGTTGTCTTCTAACACTAGACTCACACTGTGGCATGTGCACCTACACACAACCATGCACACCAACACATCAAATAAATATGCAATAAGCTAATGTTAAACCTGAGTACTTATCTTCACGAAAGGGTCCAAACTCAGCACGCTGAGCTATGTCCTTCATGAACTGGGACCTGCGGCTTCCCTTGCATCCATGCTGTAGGAAGTCATAACCAGAGCCACGTTTGTGCTTTTGGACACCTGCTACAGGCTCGTGTACACACACTCATTGAAAGACCCTGTGAGTTGGTTTTCCTCTCTCACTTGCCTGGGCCTTTGCATGTGCTGCTTCTTTTGCTCAGACAAGCCTTCCACTTTCTTTCTTCCCCACCCTCCCTGGCAAGCTTTCCTTGTGAGCAATGATTTCCCTAAAGTATAGTCATGGGACAACTTCTACCAGGTCTTTCTGTGCCAGCTGTAGGTTCTTCCTTAGAGATAATCAGGAATTTTTAAATTTGCAACTGATTTAAATGAATCCAAGAATGGCCATGGTTCTTGTCTTTACTCATTGCTACTTAACTCGTGGAGAAACTCAAGTTCCTGGTACATATGAGTTTTCCAGGAAGTGACAGAATACACATGTAAGGACCAGATCTTGGAATTATGTTGAAACGAAAGCATGATACAATCAGAGGTTTCACAAAGATGATAAAATAGGTATATGAGTAGTGTGGGCTTTCAAGATGGCTTAGTCAGTGATTCTCAACCTTTCTAAGCTTGTGACCCTTTAATACAATCCTTTATGTTGTGGTGGCCCCCAAATATACAATTATTTTGTTGCTACTTTATAACCTTAATGTTGCTACTATTATGAATTATAATGTAACTATGTAATATATAGGACATATGATAAGTGACCCCAAAAAGGCCAGCACCCACAGGTTGAGAACTGCTGGCTTAGATAGTAAAAGTGCTTTTTACTAAGTATAACCAGCTCCATTTCCAGGACCTATATGGTAGAAGGAAGGAACCTACACCTGCAAGTCTGGTCTCTGTTTATAAACCATAGCTTACATACATTTCCCTTTTAAATCTCTCCCCTCTGTCTCTCTCTCTTTATCCCTCTCTCTCTCTTTCTGTCTCTTACACATGCACACACATTTAATTTTGAAAGAGAATATGTATGATAAACTTCAGTGGGAGAGATATGGAGGAGAAACCCGCTTTCAGGTCTGGCTGATTTGGATTAGAGCTCATCCGTATAAGAATATCAGCAAAAAGATGACAGTAAGATTGAAGAGACATTTAGATAATTTAAAAAGGTTGGGAAAAAAACAGAGTCCTTATTCACCTTTCGGGAATATCTCCTTTCATGGTGTTGATGCCAGGGCCTTGTGGTACACTCATCATATTGCTTCTAAGAGTTTGCATTGTTAACCCCAGAGTGACAATTGCAAGAAGCATGAGGAACATCAGGATCCTTGGCTTTGGTCCTCTGAGGAAGGCCCAGACTGCGATGCTGCGAGCAGAACTGGCGTGCACTGAAGAGCAGATGAGCTTTTAAAAGATTCAAGTTTGGTTCACAATTCACAACTCATGAGTTCCAAATGGTTCTAAATTTGGCTGAATGCATCTTTTACCCTAGCTGTGTGCCACCAAGCAAGACACAGTGACTTCATCGAGTTAGAAAAACAAAGAACTATAATTGCCTCTGTACAGAAATAAACTTGATGAGGACAAAAGGGGTACACTCTAAGTACTATAGTAGCAGACCCCTAATTTTGTGTATTTTCCACTCAAACAGCTTTCTCTGGCATCAACAACAGAACCATTCGCTGGAAGAACAGCACCAGTTACCGGCTTACTTATAAGCAAAGTGGCACTAAGTGAGTTATCTTTCAGCTTTGTTGAACAAGCAAATTATATAGTAAATTAAATCACATTTTACTCTTCAGTTGGTGTGGTGCGCATTCCAGAGTGCACTTTGATTCAACCTTGCATCTCTTGCATATTTTATAGTCTGAATGTTCCAGTGTCAATATAGGATAATTCAGCAGAGGACTTGTGTCCGCTCAGCTTTCCTTGTTTGTGCTTACAAGTTCATTGCAACCATCCCTCTGGGGATGGTGTTGGCCTGACACCAAAAGGCCATGTTTTGTTTGGAAAGAAGTGTTAGCTTCTGTGTAATTATTTAAGTGATGTGATGCTGTATTCCTTTTATTTTTTTTTCCAAGTGTCCTCTACAAACCTATAGTCTGGGCAAATGTACATGTTGCTGCTCAGTCAAAAAGAAGATAGAGCTAATTCCCGGAGAGGATATCTGCTCCCCAGAGAGGGACGTTATCTAGATTTCTGATGACAGAGTGATAGAATGCAAAGTGACTGCTACCTAAATAGCACAAATATGGGTTTTATTCTGGACTATGCCACATCAGCTATATAAAAGCATGCAATGCAATTTCTAATTGTTCTTAATAATAAGAACCCAGAGTCAGATATTACGGTGTGAAAGCTCAAAGATCAGGGAAGCAGAGCAGCCACAAGTTCTTACCTCTACGATATCCTCAGATCAAATGGTTTATCCTGTTTCTACAATTCCTCAGACTGAATGCCTTGAGCTCCTGTCTTTTCCCGCCTTATATTATATTCCTCTCTCGGCCATCCACATCTCTTCCCATCTCCACCTTCCTTAAAGATTTGAGCCACTACTGCCTGTCTCTGTTTCTCTTTTCGACTACAACAAGCTTATATAGCTCAGGGTGGCCTTGAATCCACAGAAATCCATCTGCCTTTGCCTCCCTAGTGCTGGGATTAAAAGTGTGTGCCACCACTGGCTGGCCTCTATGCCTAAATAGTGGCGTAGCTCTGCACTCTGATCTTCAGGCAAATTTTATTTGTTACATCACAAACAAAATATCACCACAAAAGTGGATGTCTTAAATGATTGAGGAGTCATGTGCTTCAAAAATGTTGTGTTTACCTGGCATTATTTGTGTAATAAACGGGATTCAAAATAGATGCTCAGTAGATTTTGTTTTTATTCTTTTACTAGGATCTTTTTTTTTTTTTTTTTTTTTTTTGGATTTTCGAGACAGGGTTTCTCTGTAGCTTTTTGGTTCCTGTCCTGGAACTAGCTCTTCTACACCAGGCTGGTCTCAAACTCACAGAGATGCGCCTGCCTCTGCCTCCCAAGTGCTGGGATTAAAGTCGTGTGCCACCACCACCTGGCTTCTTTTACTAGGATCTTAATGATGGATTGCAGAACTGGAACACATTCTGGGCATCTGTCCTCACCAGAAAGAACTTGGTATTTTAAGATGGTAGATGTAATTTAATTGAGTTTATGATGAAGAAGTCGACAGAGAACAAGACATGTTAGCCACTGCTAGAGACATGTCTGGGTAGGCCAATGATACTCCTTCTATAGAATATCAGTGAAAGTTCCATGCAGGTCCGTCCACTATTTGGCATTTGTGACAAATGGGTCAACAGAAACCGGAGCATTAATTTATTCTTATGAATGTGTGGAGATGTGACTCTGAGTGAGGAAGTGCCCTGCCATGAAAATCCTTCACAAAAATGCCACCAAACTGCCAGACTCTCAGAACATCCAGTAGGTACAGCCTTGCCTGTATATGCTTCAGTGTTTCCAATTGGATGTTTAGAAATCAATTCAACCATGTGGGTCCAAGGGATCAAACTCAGATCCTAAGCCTTAATAGTAAGTGTCTTTATTTGTTAAACTCTCTCATCAGTACAATGATTAGCCATTTGATTCAACAATATATTTTTAAGTTGAATCTTTTTCATACAGTGTATCTTGATTACAGTTTCCCCTCACCATACTCCTCCCAGAATCTCCCCACTTGCTCACTCACCAAATGCATGCTATGTCTTTCTCTCTCTCTCTCACTAGAACACAATCAGGCATTAAAAAAATACAACATGATAAATTAAAAACACACCAATCAGAATAGAACAAAATAAACAAATAGAAGAAAAACAACCAAAGTAAAGTACAAGAGGAGGATATAGATTCAGAGACATACACTTTCACAATAAAGGAAACATAAAAACACAAAACTGGAAACCATCGTATATACTACTGAGCATGGAACTTGACCTTAAGAGTGGTTTGCATACCCAGTGAGACTCCTTTGGAAGGCACTAATTCTCATTTGTAAGTGATTGTCAATTGAAGATAGCTTCTGGGTTAGGGATGGGGGCATGTGTCCACTTCATTCATATCTAGGATACCATCTGGCTGAGACTCGAGCAGACTCTGTGCATGCTGCCATAGTCTTTGTGAGTTCATATATGCTTCGGTCCTTCTAGGTTTACAAGGCCTTGTTTCCATGGTGTCATGTGAAACCTCTCATTGGATGTTTAGAAAGGACACATCATGAAGTTTACAAAGTACCTCCCTAGGGGCCAGTGTGTGCCTTTTAGGTTATTTTATGTCATCATCATCTCACAATTCAGGGATTGATATTAGATATTGCTAAAGAAGTTCGTGTTTGTGTTATTGTATATTTTCTTATTTTATTTTAATACCTTAATATTTCTAAAGCAATTTTCTGGCCCATTAAAGAAAAGGATTGAGCTAGGTTTTCTGATAACATGATGTGTCTCTGGAGGTCTAAACTTATAAAGTCCTATGGCAATGGAAATCTCCTTATAGTGGTAAGTCCTGCCACTGTGTCTACATTTCATTTTTCACCAGATTGAAGTGTCACAGATGCGGAATGCGGCAAGACTGTTAAGAGAAAAGGAACCCCATGGGATTGCCCAACACTCCTCTGTTTATTTGACCTACAACTATAGAGATGTCATGAAATGAACCTGTGATATTACTCTGCATGGTGAAGTGCAGGTAGACTGTGTGATGCTGCAAAGAGTGCACCCATTAAAATTCATCCTGAGACAACTTTTTTATTACATCATGGGGAGACAACTCAGTGGGTAAAATGCTTGTCCAGCAAGTATGGGGACCTGAGTTTCATTCCCAGATCCCATAGCATGGTGATACATAACAATAACCCAGAACTGGGGAGGCAGGCACAAGTAGATCCCAATGCCCATGTGTAGTCACTGTATTCTAATCAACCATCCCCAAGTCTCAAGGAGGGAAAATGAAACATCACAGACGGACAGCCTGGGGGGGGGGGGGAGCTCCTGAAGCTGTTGTCTGACCTCCACAGGCACATATATCGATGAACACCCACATACAAATTGCCTTCTGATATCTCAATTCTATCCAAATGTTTTATATGGAGTTTATCACCCACTTTGTGCTGCATTCTAAGCACCATGACTCTGGGAAGACCCAGGCCCAGCATGCTATGGGTTGCTACTGGCTTCACACCATTTACGGGGTGGGCCTTGATTATAAGAACTTAGGACCCCACAATTGGCACTGCAGGGGAGTGGATTTTTTGTACACCACATTTCCCTCCCCACGACACACGGTGGGGATTCGGTTCTTTTACTCCAACAAACTAGACAACTGTTTCATCTTTAGGCCTGGCATTCATCAGTTCAAAGGCAATTTGAACAAATTTCCAAACTTTTCTACTTGTCTGCCACCTGGTATTTCAATTCTTTCTCTCATCCCGTCAGTATCGCATGGCAGATACTAACTCCCTGAAATTCTCAGCAAGCCCCTTCATACTCTGAAGTCTGGTCACCCTAGCAACCTTTTTGTCGACCTTATTTCCCTCTCCTCTCACACCACCTCTCTCAGTTTCCTGTATTTGTCATTTCCCCTTTTCTAGTGCTTTCTAAATAAAGCCTCTCTATCCTGAGAGATAGGCTCCTGCATCATTCCCGACTCCATTACTGGTCATGCACTGATACTCAAGTCACACTGCTTCTTATTTGGAGATGCTTTCTAAAATCTTGAACTAAGATAGAACTAACTTATGAAGGTCTTTAAGAATGGAGCTTGTACCTATGAAGTTTTCGACTCTTTACCAGGATAAGTACTGGATAGAGTTTTTCCTCACATAAGTTCTATAAAGGCAGAATTTCTGTCAGACATTATACCCCCGTACCATCCAACCCCCAGCCCTATATCTAGATGAAGCTGAGTTGACCCATATGCAATGAGCAATGCATGGGACAGTGGTTAGGAGGAGTCACTTCTGAGAGTCTTTTTGGAGAACCAAAGATTATGATCTATCAGCCAGCTTCCCTTTCATGCTTTTCCTGGCCACTCTCAGAGTTTGCTCTCCATTCCTGAAAAGGCTTAAATAGCACTGCGGCAGGGTATGAGCCTGATCTCCGGTTATGCCACACTTTAGGAGAAGTAAGGATTCCTAAGAATTGCTCTCTTCACAGCTGTGATCTCAAGACTGCATGGCTCACTGGTGTGCTCTGACCTCATTTTCCTGTAATTATTTCTGTAGCATACCCACTTGACTGTGATCAGGATTCTGGGAGTAAATTCCTAGGAACTCAGAGTCCTTTATATCAATAAGCCTTTCTTTGACTATTTAGTCAAGGAGTGGGCTGGTCTTAGCAATAGAAAGTTTGCTCAACAACAAGGAAGTCTTGTTTCCTTTTCCAGAGAACCCATTAGCAATGCGAGAAGGGCTTAGTTTACCTCACTGTGGCTTGAGGTTTCTCTTGTTTGACTTTGCTATGTAAATAGAACTCATGGATTCTGACTGATGGGTTCTGCATTTCTAATAAGCACGAGCTCAGCCATATTAAGTGGCATTATTACTGAGAGAAAACCAGCTAACCCTGGGAAATGTAGGATGGAAAAATGTGATTGGCTTTGAACAATGGAAAAAAAAAAAACCAGAGATTGAGTGTTAAGTCTTTAAAATAAGGAAATCAATGCCTACACAGACATTTGAGGAATTCAAGACTTCTGGGTCTTTTGCTCTCAGTGTATTCACTTTATTGTATAAGTTCAGTTTTCTTTACTTTTTCCTAACTTTTCTTTTGTCATTATTGTTGTTTATGAAGTTATTTTTGTTTCATTGAACCCGCTGTATGTATGGAAGCCTGCATGTTAACTGGGATGTGGGTATTAACACTAACAAAGGAACAGGACACACACGAAACCTGGGCGCTCATTGCTTGTCCTGGGTTCAACTCTCCTGAACCTAGAATGGCAACTTATTCCCCATTTCTTATCTTTGACTGTTGCTGATAGACAGGGTCACTTTTTTATACCCTGGTCATGGATTCCATGCTCCTCCTCTTTAGTGAGCAAAACCTTAGCCATGTTGAATGGTATTGCCAATGACAAAGGGGAGAGTTTCTATCCCTGGGATATTCATGATTTTTTTTCTCATTTTAATGATAATAACAACATTAACAATGGCTTTCAGTAAGCAAACATCAACTATTCTCTGAGGTTTTTTTGCATATGTTATTATAGTAATCACACAAACATGTACCCAGGACCTATTATGCTGCAGATACTAAAACTGCCATAATCAACAAAGCACAGCTTGTGCATGAAAATATGAAAAGCCCACTGGCAACTGATGGACTACTCTTCCTTCAATCATAAGTTCATGCTATACTTCCATCACCTGTGTCCCTATCCTTTGACTCATGGGGCCGTTTCTATTGCACTATGTGACCAAACTGATTTCTATCAGAATCTTTCTGACCCCAAACTCTGATATGTCATGATACTTTTTATTCTGCTGTTAATGTATCTATTTATTGTTTGCTCATTTATTTAACCTTATAGTCCCAGAGATTGACTCTATAATCTTGCATGTTCTAAACAAGCACTCTTTCTCTGAGATCTCTTGGTTCTCTGATTACTTTTATTTTCAGAAATGATCTCACCAAATTTCACAGACTTGCCTCAAACTTATAAGTCTCCTAGCTTAGGTTCCCTAGTAGTGAGGACTTAAGACCCGCACCTTTATTTCTAGTTAAGACGCCCATTTTTTTTTCCTTCAGTAGAAAAAAAATATCCTATAGGGAGCCCAAATTTCTCACTCAAAGTTCTCTATTGATGCGGGATATCCTTCTGTTTATGTGTTGCTTCTATTGATTGATGAATAAAACTGTTTCAGCTAATGTATAACAGAGTAAACTTCTACCCCAGAAGTTCAAAGATACAGAGAGAGAGGGAGTCACAGCCTTGTGTCGATACACTGATTAATAGAAATGGGCTAATTTAAAATGTAAGAGTTAGGTAGGAATATGCCTAAGTCATTGGTCAGTGTTGCAATTAATATAGTTTCTGTGTGATTATTTGGGTCTGAGTTTTTTTGGAAAGTAAGTAAAGGTTATTTATGTTTTTTCACAGAATTTGTAAAGAATTTTCATGCTAGGGGAGTAGAATGGAAAGATTCCAGAGATTCTAAGATTAACATATGAAAGGAAACTTATGGCAGAGGAAGACTGGATACAGCTCCATCAACTCAAATTGCATTCATCAAAACAAAACATGTGCAGAAAAGGCATAATATATAAATAACCCACAATTAATAACAAAATATCATCTTCTTTCCATAGCCAAACCTCTTTCAAGGCCAAGGCTACTCTTGTTCTGACTCACTTCCAGACTTAGAGGTATTTCTCTCTCTTAACAAACTACTACCTTTTCTGTTCATAGCCTACACATCTCTGTTCATACCCTTGCTCCAGAACGCAAAAACTTAGCTGTCACCCTCTGAACTCAAATCCACACTGTCTTAGTTAGGGTTTTTATTGCTATGAAGAGACACCCATGATCACAGCAACTCTTATAAAGGAAATATTTAATTGGGGTGGCTAACTTAAAATTTCAGAGTTCTAATCCTTTATCATCATGGCAGAAAGATGTCATGCTGGGAGAATAACTGAGAGTCGTACTGTTGGAGCCCATAATTACTATACAACAAATGGACAAGTGACAGGCCAAAGGCAGATCCACGGGAAGTGTACACATACACATTCACATACAGTAACCTGTTCAGCAGAGCTGCAGGACAGCCACATGAAGAAATCCATTCAGCAGAGCTGTGGGAACACTTGTCTTTTGGAAAAGTCACTGTCAAATCTGTAAAAATCTTGTGAAACCTTGATTCTTCCCTTCAAAATGGGATTCATTCCCAAAATACCTCAGCAGTATAAGGACAATGGAATGACCTTCAATGAATCCTTAGAGTGATAACAGTCACTCTTTGTTTCAATAGTCAAGTTTACTTAGATTCACCGCCCCCCCCCCCCCCAGTTACCTTTGCTAACAGATACCAGACAGACAAGTCTGGGTGTGGGTGAGTCCAGGGTTCAGGGATGTTTAGTAACTTTATCTAATGGTTTGGAATGTCAGATATTTCTCCTTGGATGCTGGCCCCTCCTGGATGGTGTCACTTACTTCTGGGAATGCTGCTTTGTCAGGTTCTACCTGCCCTCTAAATTGCATTCTAAAATGCATATGATATCATTGTTTATCAGATAGAATTTTTTAACTGTGTCTGTTAAAACTAAAAACTTGGGGGAGATCACCTTCTCCTCCTCCTTCTTCCTGCTGATTCTTGCCCAAGGAATAAAGAACATGTAGAAGTAACATACATGAGTTGATTTATTCCATTTATGCTCAGATCCAATTAGCCAGGTTTTTACTTACCATAGCAGATAATAACTAGACCGTGAGGGAGGTGCTGAGGCTGATACTCAATGCCCCCGATATCCTATAACTTGAAGTCAACAGGAAGTCAACTGACTCACTGGGCGATATTCTGAGCATAGGAAACCTAAAAGCCCACCCCCAGTGACATACTTCCTCCAAGAAGGCCATATTCACCCCAACAGTGCCACACATCCAAATAGTACCAATCTCTATGAATTACATTCAAACTACCACACACACTTAAAACAATATGAGATACTCATGAATAGTTGTCATCAAACAGGCTTCATCTGTCCCCCATAAGAGTTTATCTCCCAGCATGTCTGATAAGCCAATGTCAAGAGTACACACTCCAAACTGATATATCACAACCAATAGGATGTGACCATTTGCTTTTTTTCTTATTGATCAGAAAAAGATTCCCAGACTCCTTAAGATGCTGTTATTTGAGTTAAATATATCATGTTTTTCCCTCTTTTCTATTAAAATGTGTTTACATAATACTGCAGCATCAATCCCAAGGACTCTAAGCACAACATTTTGCAATCGAAGGCACTAAGAGGTAACCAAAGTGAATCCAGATGTGGATATTTATTGAATGAAAGAATGAGTGATGAAATCCAACTCAGTGTTTTTCTTCCTTTTGAATGTTTTTTTTTCCTGGAAAATCTGAATTATATACATTATATCATTTGTACAGAATTTTATTCAAAATACTTTACCATAAATAATGTAAGGTGTACTTTTGTCTGTCAACACAATATCCATAAGTAAATTATCTTTAATTTACAGTTCAGTGTCTATTAAATTACATTTGGAGTTCTGAATCAGGAGCCAACAGCCTACACTGACTGTTTTGCAAATGCTTCAGAAATTAAAATTTATAGGAGAAAGAACGGCCTAAGACATGTGAGAAATAATTTCTCATTGGTGAAATGAGTGATACCCCAAATTGAAGGTTGTTAAGTGAGCCGCTATGAACTGTGGTGTCCTTCATAAATGAGGGAATAGCTGAGCTTCCCTGTGGCCAATGCTCTTCCATCTACAGCATCTTCAAGTTGCCCCATATACTAAAGGCCTCTTGTTAATTGGTCTGATCAGAAAGAAGTTTGTATTCTCTCAATTTGTTGCTGCATTAACTTTATAATTTCATCACAGTCATTTTTTAAAAAGTGTTTTTTAGAGTTCCTTTGCCCATCTCCCCTGAATATAGTCTGAACCACTGTTTGCCTTGCTAGCAAATTTTGGAATACTTAGAAGGATTTAATTTAAGGTTTGTTTCTCCTGTCTACACTACCTTTGTGCCAAGTTATTGAGAAAGAGATATGAAACTCCCACTGTAAAAGCAAAAGTTAACCTGTAAGTCCCACTTGCCTAAGGAGCGATAACTTCCTGGAATTCTGGGGTATATTGCTCATGTAAGATAACAAGTCACATGTTTTCACTCCAGTAAAATAAAATTGGTTGCTCCAGCTGATATGCTTGATCACACGTAAGGGGGAGATGTGTAGGTAGGAAGTACAACAGGATGTATGTTTGCCCCCATTGGATGAAAGCAGAAAGCTTTGTGGGTTTGGTCTTTATATGCATCTGATTGACCTAATTAAGCACCATTTCTTTGGGATTCCCAGGTATGGACCTGACCAATGTTCATCTTCTTGTCTAGTACTCAATAAAACTTGCTCTAATTGGGCAATAATGAATTTGGTCTTTCTCCTTGAAATTTTCAGATCTAACAGCACCTAATTCTGACTGCAAGGAGATACCATTCTTTTTTCAGAAGTTCATGAACATGACTATAGAGAGAGCTTGTGCCAATATATTTGCTCAAAACCTTCAGATATTCACTGACACTTATTTTTTTTAAATATTTATTTATTTATTATGTATACAATATTCTGTCTGTATGCCTGAAGGCCAGAAGAGGGCGCCAGACCTCTTTACAGATGGTTGTGAGCCACCATGTGGTTGCTGGGAATTGAACTCAGGACCTTTGGAAGACCAGGCAATGCTCTTAACCACTGAGCCATCTCTCCAGCCCCATCACTGACACTTATTAAGCTTTTCCATAGCTCATGTTTTAGGTCCACAGGCATTAGGGGCAATGGATGTAAATCAGGCCCATTAACCTGTTTCTATACTATGAGAGAATCAACCTTCCTTCCACCAGGAATGGAGCTCTATTTGTGTCCTTTCCAGTTTTCTCTTTAGTGTCCCACCTTTTGTACCTTCTTTCTTTGGGAATTGGGTGTTCATTCATCTAATCTCCGGAGTATGCTTAATGAACTTGGTAATGATTTATGTATTGAACCCATGGTTGTAAACACTCCATATTCGAAACATCTATGCACATGGTAAGAATACTAGAAAACATATGGAGAGAAGCAGAAAAAAACAAGACAGAGAGAATAGAGGGATGGAGACACACACACACATTTACAGAGACACATACACACAAGAGAGAGAGAGAGAGAGAGAGAGAGAGAGAAAGGGAGGGAGAGAGATTGAGATTGGGATCACTGTATCTGACCTTTGAGAACCTTGTTTTACCTCTTGTTTTCAGTCAGTATTGTCCTGGTGTTGAGAGATCATTTTGCTCCTCACAGCTAACTCTGACTTGAACTTTTTATAGCCTGACAAAAATGACCCATGATGCACCCATACCTAAAACTTTAACCTACTTCCTTGTTTTAAAAGTTACAAATAATTTTCCAGTTTGAAACTTACCTGCGTATCAGACTCTCACATAGAAAGAAAGTTGAGGATAACAAGGGTTTAAAACTTAACAGCAAAACGTTTGCTTACACCCCCACAGGGCTGGATGTCAAGTCTTCAGCAAAGTCATACCACCTCCACATCCCTGAGGCCCCATGACCCAGTTTGCAACTGCAGCCCAGACCAGTGGGGTCTCAGGAGCCTTTATCTTCCCCTTAGAGCCCTAATTTCCCTGGAAGCTTCAGTGGGCTGCTGGGCATTCAATGCTGAGTTGTAGAGGAGAGAAGCAAATGCTGATGAGATCGCTGTCTCTGGGGGAGGCTTGCCATTGGAGAATACAGGAACTAGCCTTGCTTCTGAAGATCCCTGGAAAATGAGGTCAAATGAGTGGTTAGAGCCTTCTGGAATACGCTCCACATCTCCATATACCATTTAGTTCCTGCTTGATAAATGATGAGAACTCATGCATTAATTCATTGCACTAAAGCATATTGTATTTTCAGGTGCTGCACCTATTTTTTTTTTTAATTCCAGACATTTCTTTGGGATACAGACTTGAAAAACCTCTTTCTGCCAGCTCTGTTTCAGATGGCATCTGAGAGTCTTTGCTTCCTTGTTGTCTTTTGAAATTTATAATCAGCAACCAAAAAATTGGGAGTAGAAGAAAATATCTTCTTCAGTAGAAGAGAGTAACCACTGCAGTATAATGTAAGCTATGGTGAATGTGTGTCAAATATCTTGACAGAAGCCAACCAATTATCAACCTCTAAGGCCAATTCTTAAGCAGAGAATGGATTTCTCTCAAAACAAATGTCACAGTCCCAAAAGGCCCATCTGACCCTTTAAGTAGATCAATGGAACATAAAAGTTAAAGAATACTATGATGGAAATATTAATATTATTTAGTTTGTAATTATTCTTAGTATGTATATGTAGTGTGTGTGTGTGTGTGTGTTGTACATGCTTTCGGGCACTCTTGTGTCAAGTGGACCAGTGGAGACCAGAGGGAAGTTTTCTTAAATTGATTCCATCCTTCCAGTGTGTGTTCTGGAGATCAAACTAAGGATGTCAGATGTGTGCATGGTCTTACCCGGTGAGTCATTGTGCCAGTTATAAATTGGAAAGCATTCTAACTGAAACTTAGTCCTGTTTCAAAGATCTGAAAGAAAGATGTTCTAGAGTTAAAGTCACACACACACACACACACACACACACACACACACACGACTGTTTAAGACCTCCTCTGTGAGCAAACTGTTCCCTCTGTGGCCCACTTCACAGTTTACATAAAATTTTTAAGCTGAAAGTAGTCTAAATAGTCTAAAACATTTGAAAAGGATCAGCAACAGTCTTCATGCTTCCCACAAACCTGAAACACTTCTTATCTCTCTCTCTTAATAGTTGAAATTTACTAGCTTCTCAACAAAGTACAAACTGGTAGAGCGAAGTTGAGGCTAAATAAAAGGAGAAAGAGTTCTAACAGACCCACACACGGGATCTCTAATTAATGGATTTTTACTGGAAGAATGAGCATGGCTAGAAACAAAATCAAATAGGCTTAGGAAAATTGCAGAAAATGAACTGGAAAATAACAATTTTGATCATCAGTTCAAATATTAGCAACATGGGGGTTAAGCAAAGATTATTAAACAATTATAAATAATGTTTTGTGACACGTTTTAGGTTGAGGAAATTCATTTAAAATTCACTGCAATCCCAGGAATGGATTTTATTATTCTAGGGATATAGAAGAAGGCAACTCAGGTTCAAACAGGTCAGATATTTTTTTTCAAGGTCATTTTTTAATTAGTACTGAAGAACCAGTGTAATTTCTGGAAGTCTAACCTTAGAAAGTCCACTCTAATTCACTCCACGAAACTCCCTGGATCCGAAATGACGATTCAAACAAATGACAAAACTGTAACATCTTTCACAAAATTAAAAAAAAAATTCAATCAAGAGATTGAAAGAAACTGTGTATTCCAAAATTAGGCTAGGAGTATAGTATTAAGCAGACATGTTCATGAGAGCGCAAAATCAGACTATTTGGTGACCTCAAACTCCTGAATATCTAATGGAGAGGTGGTGGGTTATGTTCATAAAGGAATAAAAACCGTGATTACAACTGTTTTTAGTATAAAAGATACTTTAATCTCAGTCTTGAAGAATCTTGGGGGTACAGAACCTGTTAGTCTTCTGAGACAATACTTTCCAATAAAATCAGGTATAGCCAAAGACACATACAAGTGAAATCTAAGAAGCTTTCAGAAGATACCAATGTTAAGCAATGGGAAGCGAGAATGAGTTGATGCAAATAGGCTATGCACACAAACCACGATGTGGGGTACAGGTTGGCATATAAATATGTATCACTCCCAGCATGCAGACACAAAAGCTGGGGGGGGGCGTCAAATTGAGGTATGAGGGGTAAGAGCAATTCAATGATAAAATATAATAAAATGTATTGCTTTGGTTTCCTTGCCGTATTGTCACATTATACAATAGACTGACAGGAGGCACTCAATTTCTTTTGGAAAGTAAATGGCTTTCCGGGGTACACTCATCCATTCCTGGTGGGAATGCAAACTTGTGCAACCACTTTGGAAAGCAGTGTGACAGTTTCTCAGGAAACTCAGGATCAACCTACCCCTGGACCCAGCAATACCACTCTTGGGAATATACCCAAGAGATGCCGTATCATACAACAAAAGTAATTGCTCAACTATGTTCATAGCAGCATTGTTTGTAATAACCAGAACCTGGAAACAACCTAGATGCCCTTCAATGGAAGAATGGATGAAGAAAGTATAGAATATATACATATTAGAGTACTACTCAGGAGTAAAAAACAATGACTTCTTGAATTTTGCATGCAAACAGATGGAAATAGAAAACACTATCCCAAGCGAGGTAAGCCAGACCCAAAAAGATGAACATGAGATGTTCTCACTCATATTTGGTTTCTAGCCATAAATAAAGGACATTGAGCCTATAATTCATGATCCTAGAGAAGCTAAATAAGGTGAACCCAAAGAAAAACATATAGGCATCCTCCTGAATATTAACCTTCATCAGGCGATGAAAGGGGACAGAGACAGAGACCCACATTGGAGCACCGGACTGAAATCTCAAGATCCAAATCAGGAGCAGATGGAGAGAGAGCACGAGCAAGGAACTCAGGACTGCGAGGGGTGCACCCACACAGTGAGACAATGGGGATGTTCTATCGGGAACCCACTAAGGCCAGCTGGCCTGGGTCTGAAAAAGCATGGGATAAAACCGGACTTGCTGAACATAGCGGACAATGAGGACTACTGAGAACTTAAGAACAATGGCAATGGGTTTTTGATCCTACTGAGCCTAGGCAGTTTGGATGCTCACCTTACTAGACCTGGATGGAGGTGGGTGGTCCTTGGACTTCCCACAGGGCAGGGAACCCTGATTGCTCTTTGGGCTGACGAGGGAGGGGGACTTTACCGGGGGAGGGAAATGGGAGGCGGTGGTGGGGAGGAGGCAGAAATCTTTAATAAATAATTAATAAAAAAAAAAGAGAGAGAGACACATGTAAGACTTGGGTAATGTCCCAATCCTCTCTGAGGTGAGGAAGTCTAATGTCACCGTTTCATGACTGTACAGTATTAAGTATGACTCGTAGAACTAAACACATTGTGCTATTTTAATTTCACGATCTTAGAGCTTTGATTAGATCTCTTATTTTTAATTAAGCAACTAATAAAACATCCCTTTTTGTTTTTTTTTTTGAAAAAAAAAGAAAGTAAATGGTTTCAGAGAGGTTATGAATTTAGGAATGTTATAAATGATGAGGTTAAAAAGTCTACATATGCTATAATAGGGCATTTGAAGTTTGCCTGGTCATGATAAGAAAAACTTAAAGACTAGAAGTGATAAATTCTTATCATAAAACATCAAATGTTACCATATTTCAGTCTTCCTTGCAGCCACTGTCCCAGCTATTTGGTCTCAGCAGAAAGAAGGCATTCATAAACAATACTTAGATGAATGTACATGGCTGTGTTCCAAATAATCATACCATAAAGCAGTGCAAAGAAAGTCAGTGGTATAGATTTGCCTTGGGACCATAATTTAAAGAACAACATTGGCCTCTATATTAGTTACTCTTCTTATGAATGTGCATCTCCCAATAGAAGCAATTTAAGAAGAAAGGATTTATTATGGCTCACAGTTTCAGAGGGTCACAGCCAGAGGTGTTCCATAAATGACAAAAGGAACATGGAGTTCATATGGCAGTCAGCCAGGATGCACAGGAAGCAGCCAGAACCGTGGATGCCTCCTTCAAATGGCTTACCCCTAATGATCTACTTTATTCTGTCAGTCCTCGCTTTCTGAAAGCCAAACATCTTGCAAAATAATGCTCTATGCTAGAGATCTTGCTTCTAAAGCAGAAGTCCTTGGTGCACCTTCATGACAACCTTCTGTTTTAAACTGATGGCTTTAGATTTAAGGAAAGGAGGGATTTGAGGACAAAATGGAAATCCCCAAAGTCTGAGTTGGTCTGGGCCACACTTAGGTCCTTGTTCAGATCTAGGTCAACTCCATTACACCTGTAGCCACATATTTGTCTCTCTTGTCAGACTCTGGGGCATTTCAGGTCAGAGACTGCATCACATTCATTATTTTGCTTCTCATGTGCTCTTATTTGGAGCGCAGTACTTGAAAGATGCTCATAAATATTTATGTACTTAATGAATGAATAAATGAATGAGTAAATTGGTTACTGATTGGATAAGTGATGAGAAGCAAGACATCATTTTTCTTTTTTTTTAAACCTTGCTCTTTTCCAAACTTGAGGTTTTCCCACACTACCTTTGACATGTTGTTCACATCAGACTATTCCCTGAATCTACCTTTCCTAGTTGCTGATTTTGACTATCCACTTTTAAACAATTTCACAGTGTGTTTTCCAAACTAAGTTTTATGATGCAATGGCTAGAAATCCATTATCACTTGCTATATTTGGAAAATAATAACATATGCATTGTTATCTACTAAATATCTACTTTGCATGGCAGAAGCAGGCTCAGTCAACTTTGATGCAATTTTCAGGTATTCACTACTTCCGGTTTCTCTGGTGACTGGTCCCTCTGTGTCTGGTGAATACAACTTCATCCTGATGACCATCTCCCTCTGGCAAAGATGCATGCTGACTCCATGGATCTTTAAACTCCACATGAACTCTGCAGGTACAACACACCGACCACCTCTCATTCTCTGTTTGACCACCTGCCCAACTGCTTTAATCAAACCAGCCAAGACTTCCCATGGGAAACAGTGTAAATCTCCCTATGGTTCAACAAAGGTATTGTTTCACAGGCTCATTTATGTCTTACTGTGTTATCTTGCTATATGATGTCTCTGTGTGATACCTGTAGACAGCATGTGTCTCCCACCAAGCCTGTAAGGTAAAAGCAATATTTATAGTCTCATTTAATATTTCCTAGTGTTTGAAGAAGTGCTTACTTCTTAAAGATCTCAAGTCAAAATAGTTACTAATTAATGTGACCCAAAGTCACGAATTAATTTTCAAGTAAGTTAATTAACACAATTTTAATAGATTTTGATTACTTTCAGTATATTAGTGAGCAAAACAGAGGAAAGGTTTTTCCTTTATGGAAATCACAGCCAGTTAATGAAGTAAAAATTGGCAACCTTTAATGTGTCACAGATCATAGTCTGTATCCTAGTGTGGCACTATAAATTTGTGTAATACTGAGACCACGTTCCTTATTTCCACTAGAATGTGTGTACGTTGAAAACAGAGATTCATTATTAAGCCATGTATCTCAAAGTATAGAGCAGGACTTGGTCTTTATACAGACTCAATAAATATTTGATTTCGAGAGGGTTTAAAAAGATGAATACCTGCAGGAATAATATGTCCATGGTTTCAGAGGTGAATCTCTCCACCCAATGAAGTTTGCCATTCTGAGCTGTGAGTCTTTAAGAATTTCTGGCCTCTTCTTGCCCCTGTCTCAGGAAAAAGGGGCATTGGCGATTTTGAAATACAAACCTTCCCTTGATAAACTACATTCCCAGAATTATTTGTAGATTCCAGGTGGGGAGAACAGTTTTAAGATCTTTTCTTTCTACTATGTATTTCAGAATTAATATAAGAAGATGTACTAAATGTATTAAGATATAATTCCTGTTATAGGTGAAAATATGCTTTTAAAAGAAGCCAAGACATTTTTAAAACACACATGGAAAGTATACTTATAGTTGAGTATCAACTGCACACTAGCTGTCAGCTTCAGGGTACACATGACTGCTAGGAATTGAAGTAAGATCAGACAGAGCAGACAGAGCTCTGGACCATGGATCCTTCTCTCTAGCCCTCAAGCTATTTTTTGGAGTAATGTATACAGCACTCCGTCCTGTGATCTTTTCCAGGCTGGGTGCAGTTCTTTAGAAGTATCTTTTGTAAATGTCTTTTTCATATAAAATTTACAGAACATCAAGGCTGTCCTTGCACATGCTTATGTATGACATTGTTACAGTTACCTAATTCATTTACAGAAATAGCGGTACATTCATGGACATAGATGCAACAGTTTCATGGTTGTATGCTATTTAGCCATGATTCTTGGTTCCCTGAATTAATTTATGGAAATGGCAAGGAAAAAATTTAAAAACATAATTATATATCCGTGATATCTATTTCCACAATTTACTTAGAAGGTTCTTTCCCCCTTATTAGTGAACTTTGAGTTATATCATTCTTTTTTTTTCTTTTTTTTTTGTTTTCTTTTTTTTTAACTTTTTTTATTGAGAAAAGGAGAAAAAAAAACAAGTTTCCACCTCCTCCCAGCCTCCCATTTCCCTCCCCCTCCTCCCACCCTTCTCCCCCTCCTCCCACCCTTCTCCCCTTCCCCCCACTCCTCTCCCCCTCCCTCTCCAGTCCAAAGAGCAGTCAGTGTTCCCTGCCCTGTGGTAAGTCCTAGGTCCTCCCCCCTCCGTCCATATCTAGAGTTATATCATTCTTTTTAAAATAATTGCATTTTCTTAAAAAGTGGCTTTTCAGCCAGGTGGTGCTGGTGTACACCATTAATTCCAGCACTCAGGAGACAGAGGTAGGCGAACCGCTGTGAGTTGAGGCCAGCCTGGTTTCAGGGCAGGTTCCAAAGCTACAGAGAAAACCTGTCTTGAAAAACAAACAAACAAATAAATAAATAAATTGATTTTCTTTTGTGTTCTTTTTACTTACAAGGAAATTGAGCCCCATTAATGCTATTTATTTTCTTTCTTTTCTTTATCCTGTCACAGAGAGAAAACACATATATTTGATAATCTCCATTCCTACTGGGGTGAGCATGACCACGGATACAGCTTCACTGTCTCAGATCCTCTTGACAGTCTCTCTGTCACTGGGGTGAGCATCAACACAGAGGCAGCATTAGTTTCGCTGTCCCAGGTCCTGTTGACAGTCTCTCTGTCTTTATTGCTCAGAGGCTGCATGAACATGAGCACATAATTTAGAAACTTTTGGCACTGGTTGCTCAAGTACCTTAATCATACTGGACATCTATTTTCTCTGAGAACTCACACTTTATTTTCAAGACCTGGGCTTTGAGTGAAATGATGTATCCAGTTGAAACCCGAGAGCTCAGCTGCAAGGAAAACTCTGTGTTGCTATGAGATCTTTGCATATTTAATATAAAAGCATATGGTTGTACTGGGAAAGTTACCAGTCTCCACTCATGAGCTGTGAAAAGTTGTAATATCAAAATTGTACTTATTTTTAAAGATGTAGATTGGAAGATGAAGACTTTGGTTGTCAAATAGAGTGATGGAAATTGAAGTCAGAACGTTATTCACAATGCAGTCACAATATATGTGTTTTTCTTCTATGTACAGACAAGGTCAAGCCGAGGGCCTTGTACATGCCAGGCTGGTGCATCCTCAGCCCTCAAATATGCATATTTTGAATAAGCATATAACTAGAGTTATTTAGAAAGGGAAAGATGAAAATAAAAATTGATGGTGAGAATTGAGCAGTGTTTGGAATCCTATTGAATGAGACTTCTTATGTAGAGCCATCTGACTGTCAAGCAGCACAACATTGCTACTAGCAGAATTTATGCTGTGGGAGCAAAGGGAAATAGTAGATACAGCTGTGACTGGAGAAGAGACGAATGGATTCAGGTTCTTTTCATTTTCAGGAAAAAACAAATAACTGTTCCTGAGTGTAGGGACCTGGAGAATGGGCTTGGGATGCTGCTTCGTGTTTATGTTAACTCCCAGGTCTTAAATCTAGGAAGGTAAAGACCCAATAATTTATTCAGATTGGGGCTGGAGAGATGACTCATTTGGGAAAGCACTTATGGTGCAATTCAGAGGACTCCTGCTTGGATTCTTAGCATCCATATAAAAACAACAAAACAAACAAACAACAAAACCTCAGGCCTGTGGCAAACTAGTGTTGAGGAAGTAGAGACGAGAATTTTTTACACTCACTTACTAGACAGCCTAGCCAATTGGCATTTTCCATCCACGTCCAGAGGGAGACAAAGTTCCAAAAAAAATAAATAAATAAATAAAAAATAGGGTGGAGAGCACCAAATGTCAACACACACCACACACATACACACACACACACACACACACACACACACACACACACACACACATTCAGAATGGCCACAGTGAAGGAATACAACATCATTTGACTTCCTACTGGACAGTGAATAGCTTTATGTATTTGAAAGGAAATCTGATCTGTTCTCTGTTCTTCTTTATGGAAAGATCTGTGTGTCATGGGAACATGCCTTTGCCCTGCATTGCATTATGTAACCTATTCTAGGAAGCAAGATTTCCTTCCTCATTATTTTTCTACAATCAGCCCCTTCCCAAGGTTTTTTTTTTTTTTTTTTTTTTTTTTTTTGCTGCTAATACATCATGGGAAAACTAACTCAACTTCCCGGGTTACTTCACTTTCCTGGTTCCTGAAGGTCTAGGCTTATCCTTCCCCAATGTGTTCCTGCATTTAGGTGAGAAATGTTGGCATAGGACAGGACATTTCTTGGCTGGTGGAAAAACTATCTGACTCAGCTAACCTTCATTTCTGGAAAAGCAAGAGTCCCCAGAAGTTCCCAGAATGCAAATGCAATTCTTAGGATTCCAGAAGAACCAGCTCAGTCAGTGCTCAAGGAGTTTGTTAACTCCTTCTGGGTCTCACAGATTTTTCCCACATAAGGTTATCAGATACAAAAGGACTTTCTCTAGTTCCTGGCTTCTGTAACTCCCTGAGCAAGAGGCCTGTCACTCCTTTTTCTTTCTTTCTTCCCAGGGATTGGAGAAAGGCTCCTAGTTCTACTGTTGTTCCCAAGCAATCAAACCCCTTGTTGCTCTGACGCAGCAACACTACTGTCAGCCTTTCATCTCCTTACTTTTGAGCTTGACTAATTATACTTAGCATTTCTAATCTCTGGGTTTGCTGAAAGATATAGGTTCTCACCCTCTTTTCTTTATAATTACAGAAATTGAGTCCTATAAAGCTTGTTTTGACTTGAAAGCATTTATCATAACACTAAACAGCAGAACTATGTCTATGTCTTCAATCATTGCTTACATCTGGGGAATGTCAGGACCGATGAGACAAGTGCATAAATATTTTTCCATCACTCCTTTAGTTTTAAATGTTTCTCACATTGATTGCTTATTAAATTAATAAATGAATTTGATACTATAATAAAGGTCATTGAGGCTGAGTATCACATTATACTCTTGTATAGCCTCCAAGTAAAATTTCATGCAATAGTATATAAAGTTATCAACTTGGTATAATTTGGACATTTAAAGCTATGCACAACAATGACTGTGCCTGGTGTTGTGACCTCATTATTTTTATTAGCTACATGTTATGTTCAATCGATGTGAGAGTGGTAGTTTCTTTTGCCCAATGAGTCATTTCTAGATAGCAATGTGTTTGAGCTTTTTTTCTTCATTTATAGTACATCAGAAATATCAAAAAGAGACATCCTGTAAATGGCCAAGTAAACAGTTTATTTAATGGCAGCACAGAGATCTTATCCATACCCCTGGTCCTTTGAATGTGAACATTGATTCTAGGCATCTGATGGGCATGAGTTGGGACCCAAAATGCCAACCTCCATCCCTGAGCCTGTATGCAAGTCTCTGCCTCCATTACTCACTTCCTCATTCTCTTTATTTTGGACAACTTCCCAGTCTTTTGTTGTGACCTTTGCAGAAATCCCTTCTAAGGTACCTTTCATTTTCCATGTTTTCCCTGCTTCCTCATGGCAGCGAGCATGGTTCTGTCTTCACCCTTTATCCCCAGGTATAGTTCAATGTCTCCCAGAGAGTGAACACACACAGTGAATGTCTTCAGCTTACTGGATTACTTAATTCTGTCCAGCCTGCACTGAGTGCACAGCATTGGTGAGTCGTGTTGAAAGTAGCCTATTTTCAACTCCTTTTCTATTTTAGCAGCTCTCCTGTGCTTCTCTTAGTCTTCTATCAGTAAAGAAAATGAGAAAAGTGTCAACCACATTTAATTAACCTCCTTTCTAGGTTGTGCTATTCTGAAGGAAAAGATATCTTCAGACTTTGTTGACATGGCCTCATGTCTGCGTAGACAGATCATGGTGTCAGAAAAATTTAGTGAGCTTTTCTCACCATTCACATTATTGGAGTTGGAAGGTGAGGTTATAAAACCAAAGTTTACACTATAGCATTGGTGCTGCTAGTAATGTCATGATTAATGACCTTTCATTTAGACGTCTCGTGCTTCTCATTAGAGTTTTGAATGTGTATTCTTCAAGAAGATAGACATTGTTGAACTTCCCTTTTTAGTCTTTTCTTCCATGAATGCAAGGAAGACTAGAAAAGTTACTATCATAAATGAAATACATTTGGCAAAGAAGGATGCGTGGTACAGAGTAGCTAGCACTGCTATGGCAGTGGGGAGTGTGTTTGATTGTTTATTTGACTTGTAATATTTTATAAGAACATTTGTGATGTGATAAAGTAGATGAGTATGCAAATGTTAGTGTAAATGTGATTGGTTGTATGGCTATTCTGCTTTTGTTTCTTTTCTTTATTCTCTAGTATTTGATTTTGGGCATGCATATGTGTAGATGCACATGTGTGCACATAATGACTTCAGTTTTCTGATCAAGGATTACCTTGAAAATGGGCATACTGGGGCTAGATGATGACTCAAAGGTTAATAATGCATACTACTCTCACAGGAGACTTGACTAACTTAAATTCTCAGTGACCTGTAGTAAGGAGGTCACTTGTTCATTTCCAGCTGTCCAGACTCCCAAAATAGCCACACAGAAGCTGTGTTAGTTAAATCATTGCTTGACCTATTAGCTCTAACTTCTTATTGGCTAGCTTTTACATCTTAATTTAACTCATTTCCATCATTTGTATATTTTACCATGAGGGTCATAGCCTACTGGCAAGGATCCAATATATCTGGGGTGGCTCCATGGCTTCTCCCCTGACTTTGCCTTCCTTCTCCCAGAATCCAGTTTAGTTTTCTCTGCCTCACTCTCTTCTACCCTATCAGGCCAAGCCACTTACTTTATTAACCAATGGTATTCACAGCATACAGAGGGGAATCCCACATTACCTCCCCTTTTCTGTTTAAATAAAAAGGAAGGTTTTGATTTTAAAATAGTAAAATTACATAAAAAACAGGTATTAAGCAAGAATTATAGTTACAATATTTATATATACTTTATCTTTTATCACAACTGAGGAAAACCATAATTATATATATTCTTCAACTCCATCAAAGACTCCAAAATAATATAATATTACCTAAGTAAACAGGAAGTGCATTTTAAGCATCTTCCAAAACTCTAGAATTGACAGAGACATCTTGCTTCCTGGACTATCATGAAAACTTCTTCTGTATATTTGAAACATCCATCTTCAGCCTACAGGCCCATAATATCCCAGACTTTTTTATGAAGCAGGAAATTTTAAAGACAGTTCTGCTTATATTAGCAATTTGTCAGTCACTTTCTTCTGTGTCCTGCAGAATGTCTGGCAGACTCTTTCATGAAGCAGGAACCCAGAAGGACAGTCTCACCTTTAGGCAAGTTCAGCAGTTATTTCTCCGTGGATCCTGCATGTCCAGTTCATAAAGCATACCATCAAGCAGTCCAGGCAAGAAGAGTTTCTTACAAACTCCATAAGGAGCCTCTTTGGTGTTCATCCTTCTCTTGAAGTAGATTGGTGCTGCCAAGAGCTGATGTGTCTCACAGTCATGAAAAGTCCTAAGTACTTAAGACATTTTAAATGCTATACTCTGAAGGTCTTTCAAAGAGTTGCAGAATCCCAATCCATCTGAAATGTATCTCTGTACATCTAGAAAACCAAATTCATCTGACAACAAGCTTAACTATTATATATGACTATCTATTAACCTGAATTTCTTAAACATACATTACGTTTTTAAATGAGCTGTATAAACACAATACCTTAATCAAGAGCAGAAATATACATATACCAAAATTGGCCTTAAATTTGTATCAATAAACCAAGAGCCTTACCAATGCATATCTCTATAGCATATCCCCCTTTAAATGTAAACAAACATTTATAAACAATATTTGGTAATATAGGCATAGTTCTCTCCAAACTGATTCTTGCTGTTTATTGAGCAAAGTAATTTTTTGAGGGATGTTCAAGGTGACCTTTCAGGGGTTTTTTGTCCATCAAACCACATTAGTCTGGAAGGATTCCACAGGTTCCTATCCTCTGTGGAAACAAAAGAAGAACCCCTTTTCAAAGCAATATATCCTTAGACCATATTTTGATTTCAAAATACCTTTAAAATACATATGTTAGTTTATCTTAACAGTCCCCAGAATCAAATGTCTCTCTGCAGTCAAAAAAATTAAAGAAAACACAATAATATACATAATCCAGACTCTCTATTATATTCCATCTTTATGTGACTTATTTTTTAATCAGTGATTGTCTGTGCTCTGTCTCTTTAAAGACTTTGCCTTTTTTAAAACCATTTACTTCTTTTTATAACTGTCTATATTCTTTTTCTTCTCTCTCTTAAGCCTATGTACATTTATCCAACACTGTGACCCATTTAGAGGTCTTTTCCATCTGAATTTGTCTTTATTGTTCATGTATAACCATTTTCTGACCAAAACTCCTTCTTAAACACTTCTTAAAAACCTAAGCAATGGTATTGCTAAGGCAAACAAGGCCTTTCCTGCTTGCTCCGCCCATTTCGACATGGTGGAGCAGAGGTCTGTTTAGCATGAGCCATGCTCACAGCCTCATTTTTAGGCACACAGCAGTGCCATTAAGCAAGTTGTAGCACTCTGCTCTCAAAACCCATATAAATTCTCACCCTCCTGAAAAAGTCAGAGTTGCGCTATTAGCACAATCCATAGCCAGGAAACTGCCAATTCAAAACCGCATGGATGTTTTTCTGTTATCACTGAATCAGAAAGACCTCTCTTAAAGGAGCTGCAGAATGCCACCAGCAAGCAAAGCCCATTCAGAGGAAAAATGTAGCTAAACTTTGTTTTTAAGTGTCTAGAATTATTTCCCAAAGCCCTCTCAGGTTTTAGGTGTGGATATAGTTCTTCACATTAGAGGACTAATTTGTAGTAAGGAGGCTACTTGTTTGTTTCCCAGCTGCCCAGGCTCCTGAAATAACCACACAGAAACTATATTAATTAAATCACTGCTTGGCTTATTAGGTCTAACTTCTTATTAGTTAACATTTGCATCTAAATTTAACCCATTTCCAGTATTTGCATATTTTACCATGAGGCTCCTGGCCTACCAGTAAGGTTTCAGCATGTCTGTTTCCAGGGTGACTCCATATTTCCCCCCTGACTCCACCTTCCTTCTCCTACATCCAGTTTAGTTTCCCTGCCTATCTCTGTTCTATGCTATTAGGTCAAGCCGCTATCTTTATTAACCCATGATATTCATAGCAGGAAGAGGGGAATCCCACATCAGATGACTCACAACCACCTTTAAATACAACTCTAGGGAATCCAACACTCTCTTTCAACTTACACTAATTTATAGGTATGTATGTATTCTATGGTATTAATGGTCACAGGCTTCTGTGTTGTGTAATCTGTACATAATCCAACTAGACAAATATATGCATAAATAATAAAATAAAATATTAGAGAAAAAGAAAAATAATGGGTATTGTATTGAATTTTGGTCAATAATACAAGGAAGGATTGTACAGTGAAGATCTGAGTAAGTTCAATTCATCCTTAAAGTGAAACATAAATACAGGTGGTGCTAATTGTTTTTTAATCCATGCATTGTAATTTTAATTGTAAGCAAGATGGTCTTCTTGTAAAGTTAAAGACATGATGATGACCACTGAAGGTGTCAGAGAATCCATGCACTTGGTGATGTCATACTTATACCTTGAGATGCTGATACTGTCAACATTCTTTCCTTCCTTCCTTTCTTCCTTCCTTCCTTCCTTTTCTTTCTTTCTTTCTTTTTATTTATTTATTTATTAATTAAAGATTTCTGTCTCTTCCCCGCCACCGCCTCCCATATCCCTCCCCCTCCCGCAATCAACTCCCACTCTCTGATCAGCCTGAAGAGCAGACCAGGTTCCCTGTCCTGTGGGAAGTCCAAGGACCTCCCACCTCATTCTAGGTCTAGTAAGGTGAACATCCAGACAGCCTAGGCTCCCACAAAGCCAGTATGCACAGTAGGATCAAAACCCAGTGCCATTGTTCTTCTCAGCAGTTCTCATTGTTCGCTATGTTCAGCAAGTCCGGTTTTATCTCATGCTTTTTCAGACTCAGTCCAGCTGGCCTTGGTGAGTTCCCAATAGAACATCTCCATTGTCTCAGTGTGTGGGTGCACCCCTCGTGGTCCTGAGTTCCTTGCTCGTGCTCTCTCTCCTTCTGTTCCTGATTTGGACCTTGGGGTTGTAGTCCAGTGCTCCAATGTGGGACTCTGTCTCTGTTTCCTTTCATCGCCTGATGAAGGTTAATATCCAGGCGGATGACAATATGTTTGTCTGTGGGTTCACCTTCTTATTTAGCTTCTCTAGGATCATGAATTATCGGCTCAATATACTTTATTTATGGCTAGAAACCAAATATGAGTAAGTACATCCCATGTTCCTCTTTTTGGGTCTGGCTTACCTCATTCAGGATAGTGTTTTCTATTTCCGTCCATTTGCATGCAAAATTCGAGAAGTCATTGTTTTTTTACTGCTGAGTAGTACTCTAATATGTATATATTCTATACTTTCTTCATCCATTCTTCCATTGAAGGGCATCTAGGTTGTTTCCAGGTTCTGGCTATTACAAACAATGCTGCCATGAACATAGTTGCGCATATACTTTTGTTGTATGATAGGGCATGTCTTGGGTATATTCCCAGGAGTGGTATTGCTGGGTCCAGGGGTAGGTTGATCCCAAATTTCCTGAGAAACCGCCACACTGCTTTCCAAAGTGGTTGCACAAGTTTGCATTCCCACCAGCAATGGATGAGGGTACCCCTTCCTCCACAGCCTCTCCAGCAAAGGCTATCATTGGAGTTTTTTATTTTAGCCATTCTGACAGGAGTAAGATGATATCTCAAAGTTGTTTTGATTTGCATTTCCCTGATTGCTAAGGAAGTTGAGCACGACCTTAAGTGTCTTTTGGCCATTTGAACTTCTTCTGTTGTGAATTCTTTGTTCAGCTCAGTGCCCCATTTTATAATTGGGTTGATTAGCCTTTTAGAGTCTAGTTTCTTGAGTTCTTTATATATTTTGGAGATCAGACCTTGTCAGTTGTGGGTTGGTGAAGATCTTCTCCCAGTCAGTGGGTTGCCTATCTGTCTTGCTGACAGTGTCCTTTGCTTTACAGAAGCTTCTCAGTCTCAGGAGGTTCCATTTATTCAATGATGCCCTTAATGTCTGTGCTGTTGGGGTTATACATAGGAAGTGGTTGTAGATCAATGCAATCCCCATCAAAATCCCATCAAAATTCTTCACAGACCTTGAGAAGACAATAATCAACTTTTAATGGAAAAATAAAAAACCCAGGATAGCCAAAACAATCTTATACAATACAGGACCGTCTGGAGGCATTACCATCCCTGACTTCAAACTCTATTACAGAGCTACAGTATTGAAAACAGCTTGGTATTGGCATAAAAACAGAGAAGTCGACCAATAGAATAGAATAGAAGACACGGACTTTAACACATAAACCTATGAACACCTGATTTTCAATAAAGGAGCTAAAAGTATACTATGGAAAAAAGAGAGCATCTTCAACAAACTGTACTGGCAAAATTGGATGTCAACATGTAGAAGAATGAAAATAGATCCATATGTATCACCATGCACAAAACTCAAGTCCAAATGGATTAAAGACCTCAATATCAGTCCGAACACACTGAACCTGGTAGAAGAGAAAGTGGGAAGTACTTTCTTTATTTTTTTTGAGAATGTATCATTGGATTTGGTTTTTTGGAGTGGCTTTTTGTTTTTCAAGTGCATAATTGGCTCTTGTCAACTAAAACTCCGGCTGACATGTGTTTAGATCACACAACACAGAGTACAAAAAGATAAAGGGACCACACAGTAGAAAGCTCTGTCTTTGAGGGTCTTCTATTTTTCTTGCATGTACTCATCTATAGTGTTGTAGAAATTGGTATCATTGCACAAATAGGAAAGTATGAGTGTGCTTTAATCCATATCTGTGCAAAAACATAAGACCTACTTAAATGTGACCTATACATGATAATTTTTCAAGTATTATCAAAATGGATGACTGTGGACTTTTGAATTACACAAAAGCTGCATAAAGACCATCTATATTACTCTGGCTGTATTTTACTGCTCATATTTAAATATGAGAGATGTATATAGTTAATCATTTCTACACTCCATTTTTCCCACAAGCACATAATATTCATAGAGAAGGATCTTGCTTTTCTTATGTAATTTTGCAAATCACATAGACAATTGCACAGTGACTTATGAAATATATTTTTAATTGAGATTCTTAATCTTTCTGTTGATATAAGTACAGAGATATCATCTCATCTATATCACTAAGGACATCTTAATATAAATTCATGCATAGAAATGTCCTCTCTTCAAGTTCACTGATAGCCCAATGTCACAGATTAGTCTCAAACTTACAACCAACTGCCATGTGCACAATCACTGTGGATGGAGTGATTTTCATTCCAGCACTTCAGTATGGTTGTAAATGAATGGAGCCTGTCTTACTGGCCATCAACTTGTCATCTGGAATTTGATGAACTTTTGGACAGCAGAGACAATTTTGTATATAATGCATCGCACAAAATACCTTGAAAGTGCCTACCTAGAATTCTGTAAGGGCCTCCTGAAAGATCAGTTTATTAACCTATTTGGTAATGGGTGAGTACACTTAATTAAGTTCAGCATGAAGAGAGCTATTCATTTGAGATAGCCTTTAAATGAGCACCTGCTGTAGGCCCAGACCTCTATTTTGGAACATATTTAACTTCAAATAGCTCTGCCTGAGGGACACTCACTGGTAGTGTTTTACACGGGAGTGCAGGAATCTTAGAAAGATCAAAGCACTGGCATGCAGGGTATAGAAGCAGTGCCATATTCTAGACCTGATGTTTTTCTCTCAATGCTTTGGGGGAAGGACTTTTAAAGAAGAATATAACTCATAATGTCTTTGTTGATATTCGTGTTTCCACTCTTCCCTAAACCCAAGAGTAGACGTTAAAATCTCTTTCTCGATATTTTCTCTTGTTTCCTTTTCATTTAGGGGATTCTCCACTCTGACTCCTCTCCCTTTACTGGAGGTTTAACAGTATTGTCAGCAAACGGAAAATGGACATTGATAACCTTATTTTCTTCAATAACTATGAAGTCTAATTTATTAGCACAAGCTAAGCACTTTTGGCAATGAAAAAAGAAATTAATGCAAAACTTTTGTGGGATAAAGCAACATGAAGAGCTTCTAAGTACTCCTTGGGTTGTTTATAAGGTTTCTAATTCTAACTAAATATTGTGAGAGCTGAAAGAATCATGGGTGGCTGTATGGTTCTCTGATGAGGAGAGTAAACAAAGAAACACTGGTTCGTAGTATAATCTAGCTTTAGGCTAAAGTCTCCTTCCCTGTCCTGGGATTAGTAATGCCAAACTCCATACTGTACTGGATTTTTTTTTTAATTTCTGTTTTTTGTAAATTGAGGGTGAGAACTGGGGTCTTTACACTTGGGTGGCAAATGCAGTGCTTCCTCAGCTATCTCTTCACCCACTTCACCTTTTCCCACAGTAGCTACTTTTCATCTTATTGAGAGCCAGTGTCATTCCATGTACCCTAGACTCAGTAAACTCATTTGATTAATCTGTTAAACATTTTGCTTTTGCGGTTTTTCACAGCAGCTTTTGCTATCTTTCTCTATCGGGCCTGGTTCCGCTTTAATGAATTAACACGTTCTAGAACCATCCAGCCTCAAAAAGCAAAATGCCTCCTGTCTTCATCAGTAACTAGTTCCTCCAGTCATTGTCTCATTTATATGGTTTGTTTCACAGCAAAGTCCTTTAACACATTTATTCTCTGAATTCATTTTCTCACTTCCGGCTTCCCTTTACCTCAGCACTGCTGTTGTCTGAGGTTGCTCTTATAAAGGTCATTAACTGTCTAGATCTTGCCAAATCCAAAGGTCAGGTTTCCAGCTCTCCTGGGATCACTCTGCCAGCAGCCCCTTAGCAGCAGCAGGTGGTACTGAAGTTTGTCTTCCACATTTCCTCATTTAGCTCCAAGGATCCAATGGCCTCTTCATTTTTTTTTTCTGTCTCCCTCATTTTGTTCTCATCCTCATTTTCCCTTTCAAAGACTAAAATCTGCAAAGCTTAGTGTCTGGCTTTTCTTTCTTCTTTCCCCTCTATGCTCTTCTTTGGAGATTTCATCCAAGCCGAAAGCACCCCAAATACAACATGTGCTCATGACTGAAACCTTCACATTTCCCTTGCACTCAAGTTCATGGTCTTCCACTGACCACTAACGAACATGAGGGATTTACTAGATTAACAACAAACCTATTGGCCCTTATGCATCAAAATGCTTAAATACTGAAAAAATTTGCCTTATTACTTGTTATTGTTTTTTTTTTTTTGCTTCATGTTATCAATCCACTTGCAAATTTCCTCAATTAATTCATCAAACTATATCATAGTCTGGGCACCTCTCACTACCTCTTTTGCTCTCATCCTTGTTCAAACTCTTATTATTTCCCATTTGAACAGTAGAAACATGACCTCATTAGATATTTTTTCATAGCAAAGACTTTGTTGTGGGTTGAAGAATTGTCCTTAAGAGCCAAACCTTGGAATGATTATCCACAGTGTCTCAGAATTGGAGATACTTGATAAATGAATAAATTAACACGAAATATTTAGTGTGGTCCTTAATCTACTATAAACAGAGTCCCTGTATGTCATTGTAGCAAAGAGTTCCACAACAGCATGAAATGGAATATAAAAAGGTTTATTTACTTGGGTATAAACTCACATTAAGGGTAGAGATCCACAATCTTCTGTGTGCTCTGGCAACTAGAACCAAACATAAGAGAAAAGACGTCAGTGCACACTTTTTTGCAGTTATAGTACATGAGATCACACCCAAAGTGGATTGGTATTTTAAAGGTTATTGAAGGAGTTTCCTCAACACCTCCCCTTTTTGTCTAAATATGAGAGTTCTAATTCTAATATAAAACTATATTCAATAAGAACAAATATCAAGTATTTTCCAGGAAAAAGAAGAGGCAAAAACACACATAAAAACTAGAATTATGACTAGCATGAACAACATCAAACAAGGAACATATGCTAAATATTTAAATAGTTATTCTGTCTTAAGAAGTCTTAGTCTTGTATAAAAATGGCTTGGGTAAGTCATGAACATAAAGAAACTATGACGATTTAGTCTTCAACCCCACGAAATACCTGAGAAGGGAAATAATATTACCTGAGTAAACATGAAGTACAATCTAGCAACTTTCAAAAGATACAAGAAATTACGAGACTATTGGCTACCTGGGCAATCACCCAAAGTCTCATTTGCAACGTTGGGGCAACTGACTTTAGCTGATGGCTAGAGTATTTGACATATCATTTTCAGAGGCAGGAACATTTGAAAAACTGTCTTTCTCTGTCTTGGCAAGGTTTGACAGTCTTTTTGCTTGTATCCTACTTTCCCAGTTTGGACACCATGCATTTTTTCAGTAGTCGAGACAGGGGTAGTTCTTTGCCTAAAGGCCAGTTTTGCCAGGAAGAAAACAATTCCAAGTGGAATGTCTTTAGTGCCCAACATTCTTTCAGAAATAGATGGTTGCTACCGGGAGCAATCTTATCTCACATCAATAGAATCCTAAGTTATTTAAATGCCATATTTTACAGTTCTTTGAAGTGTTTGGAGACTATTTATGTGGAATACAATCTCCATGCATCTAAAAAACCTGAATAGTCTAACTATGACAAACATGGATGACTATTGACCTGTAATTCTTAATACCTACATAGTTTAAAGCCTAAGGCTTCATATTAAAAAAAATAATATTTAAACAACTGTGCAGCAATGATTACAGTGACCTCAAAATACTATATATATATAGTATCAGAGACAGAAATGTATACTGCAATGTGATAAATATATTCTAAAATTGCATCAATATACAAAATATCTAAAGCAGAGGTAGGTAGAAACATGCAGGCATACAATATGACAAATAACTTTCTTATAGGTACACAAATATTGTAAACAAAAATAGGAACATATTCAATATAACAAATATAATTTGAATTTGTTCAATATACAAGTATTTATATCAATTTAAATTGTCTATAAATAATAGATCACAAGAAATACACTTATCTACATATTATTCCATCCTATTCAATCCCTTTTACCTTTTCAAAAGAGATTTCTGTGCCTACTTCATTTCCACACTCAATCCTATACCATTTATAACCAACCCCTAATAGATGTTCTTAACACTAAGCACAAACTTTGTTGGGAGAGGGGACATAGTTTTCTAGAATCACTTCAAGCTGTCATGGAGAAGATGTTATTTCTATGGGATCCTGTAAAAAGTAAAATGATAGTTAAGTTTCAAGATTTATGTGGTACAATTGCAGATAGTCTCTGAGTATTTGGGAGGGCTTTTCTGAAGCTCTTATTTGAAATTCTGGTCAGAACATTGTAAGAAGGTGCACCATTTCAGTAATCCAAGTTGCAATCATCTTGAGTAGTTTGTAACCCAAAACTGATCTTAAAGTGGCATTATCAGCATAATCGCATTATATCAACTAGGGGGAATCGTTGTTGTGGGACCCCATCTTTTTCTCAGCAGATGGTTTGGTTGATGAATAAAACTGTTTTGGCCAATGGCTCAGCAGAGTGCAGCCAGGGAGGAAATCCAAACAGAGATATATAGAGAGAGTAAATGGAATCAAAGAGACATCTGTAGCTATCAAAGGAGACAGATGCTGGAATCTTACCATTGGGCCACAGTCTTGTGGTAAACACATAGATTAATAGAAATGGGTTAATTTAAGATGTAAGAGTTAATTAATAAGAAGCCTGAGCTAATAGGCCAAGCAATGTTGTCATTAATATAGTTTTTATAAGATTATTCGAGTCTGAGTGGCTGGAAAATGAACGAGCAGTCTCTGCTTACAAAACTAGTAGGCAGTAGACATTTAAGGGTAGACAAAGACGTGTATATAGTAAAGACCAAATGTGAATTCAGGATGAACAAGGGCATCTGTAGCTGAGTAAGGAGGCTTTAGGAGAAGCCAAACCCTCTCTCTTTGATGCTAGTCTACCTGTCTACAGACGGTTAGTAAACAAACTTCCATTACTTAATCTCCAAGTTGGTGTTACATCATCATGGACATCCTAGCAAAAGAATGTAACAGCCCTTGTCATACTGAAACCATGGCCCTGTCAGAGAGTAGAAAGATATTTTTACTTCCTCCATCCAGCTATTGGACTGTTGGACAATGTACTGCAGAGAACTGGAATTCCCCAGGGATGTGGAGAAAGTGGAAGGATGAAGTCCTGCTCTCTGCTGGAGCAGGAAATTTTGTCTCCCAGGACTACGTCCATACAGGTCTGATTGATCATCTCATAGCTAGGTTAACAAAGTGGATCTTCTGGCTTCATTTTCTTTTCCACTTACTTGTCACACTGCCACACAAAAGGCCGAGAAACCCGAGGAGACCTCTCCCAAGTTTGACCAAATTAAAAGTAGATCCATTTCCTGGTCTCAATTTGTTTTAAGACACATGAAAACAATATCACGTGTTCATGAAGCTAAGTGCCCATAACAATGCAATTTCCCTCTGCAGTGGCTTTTCCGTATACTCAGCACAAACAAACCACTTCTCCGTCCTTTTTTATAGTCCTGCATGATCTACCTTCTGCTTGTCTCAAGTTTGATTTGTTTTCTTTCAGTAGCCTTTAGCCATATTGTGCCATTAATCCTTCCAGATTATTCTCATATCAAGATTTACATTTTTTCTTGGTTCTGTGAGTTTTTAAGAATGATGCTGTCTTACAAAGAGCTCACTCCTCGGTCTTGTTTTGAGATCCATTCCTCAGCAGTTATTTGTGCACCATAAACTGAGATCTATATACCACCACTGCCCTCCATTTTATTCTGCTGTGTGTTTCTTTATCATGCTCATATTTCTTAATGGAGATGTGTTTTTGTTTACATTTTATCCAGTCAAGAAGGAGACAAAGTCCTCAGGGACAGGAATGCTCTCTCCTTTGGCTTATTTCTTCTTTCCATTTGTGTAGGACCACAAAAAGTTATGTCTTAATTTAGTGACTGAGTGATCTGTCCTACCGGGTCCTGCAGTCTTTCAGTCACAAAGAAACACATGGAGGTCTGCATTAATTATAAACTGATTGGCCTATTAGCTCAGATTTTTTATTAACTCTTTCTTATATCATACATTAACCCATTATTCTTGTCTGTGCTAGCCATGTGGCTTGGTACCTTATGTCAGTGAGGCCCTCTCATCTTACTTCCTCTGTGGCTGGGTGGTGACTGCAGAATCTTTCCTCTTCCCAGAATTCTCCTGTTCTCATTGCCCCTCCTATACTTCCTGCCTGACTGCTAGCCACACAGAATTTTATTAAAATACAGCTGACAGAGTATAGACCATTGTCCCACAGCATAAACTGTTTCACAGATGCCCTGCACTAAATGTACACATATAGGCACTTAATAATTATCAATGAATTAATAAATTTTCCCACAGAGACCCTTGTTTTTATATAGTTCTTCTCAACTTTCAACCTATTTGTATTATCACAGTCATAGTTAAACCTGCAGAACTTGCTTCCTGGTGTCAGGAATTGTGTGAAATATTTTAATCTGTTGTGTATCCTAGATAGTTCTCCTCCAGGAAAAAGTCATATTAGCCTGATTAGAGGACTTGGGAAAGGTCTAACTTCCTTTACTCAGTGTGTCTGACGAGGTTCATAAGGGTAGGGCTGGCTGCCTAGGGGCTGTTGTGCTTCTCCATAGCCATCCTGGCAATAACAACTGTCTGAATTCTTCGAGGAGTGATGGCTGATATGCCCCCTTTGCTGTTGTTGTTGCTGTTGCTATTGTTAATCTGGAATTGCTTACTCTCTGACCTGAGCCAGATGTTCACCTAGATAGGTTACCTGGCAAATGCTCAGGTTTACTTCCAGGGTCTGTCTAGTGAAGTGTGTATGAGAGTTAGACCAAATTCCAAGGCTCTTATGCCTCATTTGCTGAAAATTCCTTAGCAGGCAGTCCAGATGATAGTCTAAGTTCTGTAGCCTTTATTCAACCTGTTCCCCAACTAGACAGCTAATTTCACGTGTATATGTTTTTCACCTTAACTTTCCTTCATCCCTCTACATTGGGTGTAAATTCTCCAATTCTCATATGAAAGAACTGCAGTGAATTTAAGGAAAAGAGAGGGCAGTGATGATGTCAATGCATCTGTGTCCTACCTGGTTTCCCTCTGCCAGAAACACATAGAGGTGTTTGAATCACTGACAACCTTTTTGCTTGCCACACTGACAGTTTTAAAGTTCTTAAATTCTCCATGTCCTGCTTCATCTATGTGTCTGCATTGTTTTCTTGTTTCATCTCTTGAGAGTGTTGACCACCTCTTAATGGTGATTTTTGATGGAAACTTCTCTAAACCCAAAACCTTCACATTTCTTTGGAACTTTGTGTCTCCAATATTATGTAACTAATCAATCGAGCCTCTCCTTGTTGCAAAGTATTTGAACCCAATTCAACTACTTTTTGTTTATTTAATTAATTAGTTAACCTCACAACTGCAATTCGCCCTCCCTCCTCTCCTTCCAGGCCTCTGACTCCCCTATTTGACCACCAATCCTCTAACCTTCTATTTCTATTCAGGAAAGGGAAGGTCTTCCATGGACATCAACTAAACACAGCACATTAAAGTAATACTCTGAAATGATACCTGCTCCCATCATCTCTTTCAGTACTCCCCACTCCATCCCCCTCTCCCACCTGATCTCTCGTATTCCTATCCCCACGCACCCTCAGTTCACCCACAAAATCTCTTCTGTTTCTCCTTTTCAGGGAGATCCAAGAAACCCTGTTTGAGTCTTCCTCGTTACCTAGTCTCTCTAGAAATCAATGAAAATGAAAGCACAACATACCCAGACTTATGGAACACAATGAAAGTGGTGCTAAGAAGAAAGTTCATAGCACTAAATGCATAGTAATTCATAAAGATCTCATACTGGGAATTTAACAGCACACCTGAAAGCTCTAAAACAAAAGGAAGAAAACACACCCAAGAGGAGTAGATGGCAAGAAGTACTCAAACTGAGGACTGAAATCAATAAAATAGAAACACAGAGAACAATACTAAGAATCAATGAAATGAAGAGTTGGTTTTCTGAGAAAAATCAAAATACACAAGCCCTCATCCAAATTAAGCAATCCAACTACTTTTAGGAGTCATGTCCTAGAGCCAGACTGGGTTCAAGTATTACTAGATCCATTGGTTAAAATGAAAATATTATTCTCAATCCAGACCCCCCTCTCTCTATTCTTTTTCTTCCTTATGTTGTTGGATCTATGTTTGGCAGCTCTCTCAGGATTAACAGGAAAAGTATAACTGTCTAAGTCTTTATCTTTCTGGTTTACTATCCTAGAAGACCCTCAGGTAATCAAGGAGAGTAATAATATAGTCCCAGAGAAGACCTACACTTGGGTCTCAGTGTCCTGCAGTCCAGCAAGGCAAGCTGAGGTTGGGATAGAGAGGGTGTTCAATTCATTCAACTTCATGAGATAAAAATGTAAGAAAAATTATTTGACACCAATACGTGCCCACAGGAAACTTTAGTCCCACACTCTTGTGACTGTCTTTTTTCATCTCTGTTTCTAGCAAGCTATGTGTGTAAGTTAAGCAAAGGTCTTATAATCTGCTAGTTCTGTTCACTGCTTGTTCCAGATGCCTAGCACATGCTGGAGTAACCTTGCTAACTATCACTCTTTCACCATCAATCAAGACAATTTTGTTCATGTCAAGTGGTCTTTTAAAAAACTTACATGCCCTGTCTTCTGCTAAAGTATTATGATAGAATAAAGGTGTCAAACCAGTAGGCCCTCTTTGTGTATCCTTGGTTGGCCTTGGAGTCACTATGTAGGTTATGATTGCCTCAGACTCACAAAGATCTGCTTGCCTCTGCCTCCTGAGTGCTGGGATGAAAGGCATTGTCACGATACCAGATCTAGCCCCAGTCTGATGTCCACTATCAGTTACATGATGAATCATGCTGGACCTGTTTGTAGAGCTCGATTTCCTGATGCATACTTTAACTTGTGCATCTTGTCTACCAGACAGACTTCCGAAATTCTCTTCCTGTACTGCCACCGCTCTATTCTGTCTGCCATGTCTGTTCTAGTCTTCCTTTAGCAGATAACTAGAGGGAAAAAAAAAACAAAGGAGGCAAAAATGAAATGGAGAAAAATAATGAAAAAATAAAGGACAAAATACTTCTCTGAACCTTCTGTGTTCCTTATCGTATTAGGGTCATATATATATATATATACATATATTTGAGCTTATATTGTATCTGTTTTTCCTTCCCTTTTCCCCCCAAACTTTTCTGCACGACCTTGCCTCCCTCCCCAAGACTGTATATGTTACTTGTATGAATATACGTTCAGGGTTGACTCTTTGGTATTGGATAAACAAACCATTTGTTCTTCCTTGAGGAAGACTATTCCTCCAGCTCTCAGCTTCCCTGGTTGCTTGCAGTTCTCTGTGTAGGGTTGAAGGCTCCTGAGTTTTTTCTCTGTTATTATACAATGTCTGTTAGTGTTGTCCTTCTTCAAATCATGCTTAGGGCATCTATTTTTTTTGTAACTGAGTCCATTTAACATTTATCATTTATACCATAGTCTTATTAACCTTGTACAGAGGGGGAAACTCAGACAACTGGACTTATTATTGACCTATATTGTGTCATATTAGCCCAGTCTGACACTCTTAACCTTCAGCCCATGCCATTTCCATATCAGAATGTTTAGAAGAAGCTTTAATGATAATATGAAAATATCACTCACCATGTAACAGCCAACAAGTGAGGTAAGCAATACTTGCTTGAGATAAAACAAAGGGCCATATCTCAGTATGGACTTCAAATTGCAATCTACTAACCTGCCTGTCTCTATAACGTCCCTTGTTCCAAGGTGCATCTCTTTTGGATCTCCATCGTTCACCTCTTCTAGTCAGCCTATTCCATAAGAGTCAGCTTATTACACATGTGGATGAGTTAGTGCAAAGGTGTGTTCTGATAAAATGATGGATCTAGTGAAAAGGTGTTCTGATGAAGGATGGTTGATGCTCTAGTTCCCTTGAGGTATAGTAGCCTGTGGTTCTTAGAAAGTATAGCATACTTATGATGTGCTTCATGCCCGAAACCATGCCTGCAAACCTCAGCCTGTCCAGGTTGGTACTGTAGGTGGCCTCTTGCCTCCTATAACTATTAGCATTTTGTCAATGGTGGGTTTCTTGTGTCCTAAGCAGAAACCTAGAGCTTTTTTGAAATGTGGATGGAAATACACTTCTAGAGTCGTCCAGGTCCTGTGCATCAAACAGAGACAATGGAAGGCATCTACCAGAGTTCACCATGATTATAGAATCCCAGGAAGAAAAAGACACCTGCAATCCACATACTTGTTAGTGATCGTGCAAGGTTAAGGCTTAGTTCTTTTCTAGTTAACAGTCTTCAGCCTTAGCTATGTAAAAATCATATCAGCAGGATATGCTGGGACAGCAAAACCACACCACACAGGAAGAATGCAGGCTGCTGAGCTTGTTACATATTCTTTATAACAACTAAAACCATATTCCAGTTTTCCCATACCATCGGAAACCTTGCTTGGCAGCATAAGGGTAAGGGAAACTGGTCACTTCTGCTGCTATTGTTCCTCTAAGAAGCATTTGGATATTTGTAGATATTGGTCCCCACGCTCTGAACAATGTGAGCTATTATTTCAGGAGTGGCCTGGTTGACCCTGCAGTCAGCTATTTCCTGACTCTCAAAACCATTAGGCCTGGGCCATTCAGCCAAGCCCCAGGTGGCCCTGAACAGAAGGACCAATGCCTGCTTACTTGGATTCATGTCCTTCCAAGTGGGAATTGTGAATTTGCAGGCGCCAAGAACTAAGAAAAAGGAATACAACGTCTTTCTTCCTGCTTAGTGTGTTTTCCACAGGGCAGCAGTCACAGTCGCCCCGTGTGTGAGGATGTATTGCCATGGGAGACTGTTCACTGCATTTCATAGGAGGGTGGGGCCGCAGTGGCTGGCAGGTACACAAAAGGTTCGGAGAATGTAATCTGCCTTTGGCTTGTTTCCAGGAAAGATGTACACTGGATAGTACATTTTGCTCTGAATCTGAAACCACACGCTGTGTATGACTGTGCTGGCCATGAACAAAATCTCTGAAATTTAAGTAATTAAAGGAAAAATATAGAGATTTGGCAAGGTGTTGAACAAAGGAAACACACTACTGAGTCTTCAGGATCACAAAGATGATTAAAGGGAAAACCCAGGACAACTGGAAAGGCAAGATTGATGCGCCTCAAATCAGGAGAAACAGCCTGAGATGATTGGCTTGGCCTAATATCCTGGCAGAACAGGAAAATAAAGGTGAGAGTAAAGCTCAGAACAGCTCAAGAATTAGGAAAATTTTCAGGGCAGTTGTGGAACTTTGAGAGAAGAAAGAATTGCTAATGAATTTTTTTGGCAATTTGCATTCAGTAAGTGTCTGAAGCACATGCGCCCATCAATAATCCTCAGGAAGCAAGTGTTTCATTTCTCAGTCACAGGTCACAGAGGTTAAGTGTAGGTTTCTCAGAGTGTGAATCACAGATTCTTCATCAAAACCACTTGCAATGCTTGTTGGCAGCAATTCGCAAAACTGGTTCCAGTCCTGAAACAGATTCTCTTGATGAATCCAGGAATCTACCTCATCGTAAATTTCCTGTCTGATTCCCACACACAATGCAATTGGAGCATTATTTTTTAAGCTACTGCTTACTCTTGGAACGTATAGGATAAACCCAAGGCACAGACATCCTTCTGGCTTCTGCTTGGAGATGATGGTACCCTGTCATTTCACAAGAAGCTGGGTATATCCTGAGTTACAGAGGCTCCAGAGCACAGTGTGCAGCCCATAGCTGAAGGGCCTACTTACACAGTTAGGATAACCATGACTTCCCTTGGAAAGACCTGTTAAAATATAAGGTATCTGCTTAAATTTGAATTTCAGATGGTATAAGGTTCTTTATGTACAATATGATTATTGTTTGGGAAATCACCACATTAAAAAAATAAGTAAAGTGTTTAGTGAATGTATTAACAATAGGTTCAGAGGCTATAAAATTCATCAAAAGTCCAAAACTCATTGCCTTCTAGTTTCATGGCATGAGAATCTATCAGTTTTCAAAGTTGTGTGTGAATAAATTTATTAGGAAAATTTTATTACTAACCTATGGAACATGAACCTCTAAATAAAAGTTGATTAATCTCAATGTACAAACACTACAGGATTCACTCTCTCCATTGGGGACACCTTGTTCAGCTTATCCTGTCAGTCACATATTTTCTTTTGGCTGCTATGATAAATTAACGTGAAGTCAGTGGCTATAAACCACACAGATTTATTATCTGAGATTTATTGGTCGCAGGTCCCTCAGAGACTCGCGGAGTGGAGAAGAAGTGTCTGTGAGCTTTAGAAAGAACTTGATTTCTTGTACTTTTGGCTTCTAGAGAACAGCTCCATTCCTTAGCTATGTCCTGTTTTCTCTTTCTTCATAGCCACCAGTGTCACGTGACGCTGACTGTCTTATAACACATCTTTCTCTGACCATAATTGGGAAATAGCCTCTTGTTTTAAGGATTAGACTTTGTCCATCTGAAGAATTCAGGCCAATCAAAATTCCAGTTTGATCTTCAAAACCTCTGTTACCATAGGTATAAGTATGGGCATCTCTCTCTCTCTCTCTCTCTCTCTCTCTCTCTCTCTCTCTCTCTGTGTGTGTGTGTGTGTATTAATGGTGGTGTTATTATTCTGCCAAATACACTTAATAATTTATTTAGAAGTTGTATTAGAAATTGACTCTCCTTCAGGCGTGGTTGAGGACAAACCTTCCACCTTCTACCATTTTTCTCACTACTGCAACCGTCTACTTGTCTGTTGTTTTACAATCTACCCATATGTCAACAAACAACAGCTGATGGAAAAACAAACAACCCTCTGGAAACAATGCAAGCATATGTAACTAACTGTATAAAGCAGCAAATATTCAGCGAAAGTGCTGAAGGAATTTCTACCACCAGTAGCATTATGTTACCCACGCAGTTGGGCATGGCCTCTTATACAGTATATGCCACTGTAAGGCGTGAGTCTAGCTTCTTTTCTTTTCCAGCTGCAAGATCCAGTTGCTGTTCCCCATTTCAGCAGAAGATTGTGATCTATGTGTCTATCCCTAAATAAACAATCCTTATTATACTCAATTCCGAGCTAGTGTGGTATTTCTTTTAAGCGTCCTTCTTCAATAAGGCATACTATACAATTCTCAAATGCTAATGCTGAACATTTTATTAATCAATGGGAAAAGGATATGAGCTGAAAGTTGGGCATTTAATTCATTGGAAAACAGTTACAGAGGCTGGGAAGGTGGCTTGATGAGTAAGCATATTGTTGTACAAATGTGGGATCTGAATTTGAACCACCAGAATCCACATAGAAGCTGGCGACAGAGTGTGAACACCCTCCATTCCAGTGCTCCTACAGAGAGATGAGAAGTGGGAGATTGCAGAATTCCTGGACTTGCATGATAGTAAGGCGAGAACCAACTCTCAAGGCTTTTTGAGCACCACACAAATCTCATAGTACACACAAGTGCCCACACTCACAGACACAAACAAGAACAACCCCTCTCACATAAAGCTAACTCTATTTCAAACCCCATCCTATGTACTATAGATGTTCACTGAATCCGTAATAAGTATGGTACTTGCACTGTTACTCTTTCTCTAAAGATAAGAGATAAGACCCAGAGAAGCTTCACTACAGGGAGATTACTATCCTGATGCTCACTCTTATCTCAGTCACCTTGCTCTCCTTGATAAGGTTTTACACATAGCATCTGTGACCACTTAATCATACAGTAACATTTAGAAATGTCTACATGGGAGAAATAGTCTTCTCCAGGGATAAGTACAGCAACTGATTGTCTAATACCCAGTGCTCAACCTTGAGGATGTGCATTGAGTGACATTGTTCAAATCAAGCAGGCTATATTTGGAAATATGTGGGTATATACATATACAAAACACACATACATATAAGCATACAACAATAATTGAAAAGAGACCATGAATTTGAAAGGAAGGGTGAATGGGAGTTTGTAGAGAGAAATGGTGTAATTGTATCATTGTCTCAAAAATAAAAAAAGGAAAAAAATGAACTTGAGTAAATCATTACTTTCTGTAGAACTTTACAATTTGTTATCATTCCTATTCTTCAATAAATGTTTAATTACTTCAAAATCAGAAAATTATTGAATGCATATTGATAGCTAATAACTAACAAAAATATTCTTATTGACACTTAATTCTGTATATTTCTTATATTAACTTTAATGAGGTTTGATTTTTATATATAGTTGTTTGTTTTTCAGATTTGCTTTTGCTTCTACGTATGGGTAAATCTGTCTGTGTGCCCACAGGTGTCAGAAGAGAGCATTGGATTCCCTGGAGCTGGAAATGTAAGTAGTCTTGAGCTGACAGATGGGGGAGCAGGAAACGAAACTCAGGTCTTCTGGAAGAGCAGAGAACACTCTTAACTGCTGAGACATCTCGGCAGTCCCCTTAGTGAGTTTTTAAAATTAACACATAATAATTGAGTATAAATTGCATGTCTTAAAAACTGTTTAGAAAGGGAAATGTGAGTGAAAGAAATATTAGGTCTTGTCTTAGTCTAAACACTTAATTTAGTTTTGGTTTAGGAGAGTACGCTGTAATTAGGTGAGATTGAGTAAATCTGTTCTACAATTAAGGCCAGGCTGTGAGAGTCTCAGCTATGACCCAAAGCTACTATTTCAGACATTTAGGGACTTTGAGGTCCCATATAGCTACTGCTGCAGTAAAAACAGAGGCTTTAAGAATCTCCCTCATGCAGGCTGAGGTTGTTTGGGCAGACAGTAAAGCCCAAACCTAATATTAACTCAGGCTTTGCTCCCAAAATAGCACAGTAGATCTTCAGTTGACAGCTCTACCTTCCCAGTCCTCTCCATTTAAATGCAGTGCTAATCAATGTCCCTGGTTACTATACTGTAAGCATTTAAGGAAGAAACTAAAGATCCCATTTGGAATGGATGTTCCAGGTTAAAAATACACACTGAAGTGGTATGCTCATTGGGAAAAAAGAATGCATGGAAAAATGAGATAGCAAAAACAACGCCCCTGGATCATTGTCACCTCTATAATCCTCCTTATCGTAAATACATTGATATTCGTCCAGTGAGTAAAACCAACGAGCTTTGAATTTGACAAAGCTTCACCTCTCCATTAATCGTTATATGCTACCTGCTTCTCCAGAGCCATCTCTACCTTGTCTCTTCTTGTTGGGATTTTGCCATACTCTCCGAAGTTGATTCCATTCAATGGGATCTCTTTTTCTGTGTTCCCATTGGATGTGGTAATGGTGCATGCCACTATGACAGCTGAGCAAACAGGAAAAACATGTGGAGGTGACTATCCCAGCAGTTCGTGCTCTAGAATCTAGCCTCTCCAGCTGGGAGCCTTCCCTTGCTGTCATTAGCCTCCAATATCAAGGGTTGGATAAGGCAGATATTCTATTTTAATCTTATCCCAGTGATAGGTGGTAGAGTAGAGCATAATTTCTTAGCATGTGAGTCAACCACCACTGAATGTGGGTGCTGCAAGCTTTGGGAACAGTGAAAAGGTGCTTTATATATAGTCAAAAATTAATTCAAAACAAATGTGTGTTGGAATCAAAGCATCTATGAGAGGAATTGACCACCCTGCATCTCAGTGTCACTGTAGCCTGGTTCTGAACACAGAGCATACTTATTTTTGTACTGTACATTCTACCACATATTATATTATCACATGATTTTTATTCTCATAGGAATGTAATGGTTTAGTTATAGAAAACAGGGCGATTTAAGTTGTTCATTTGAGTTTCATAAAATGTCATTAAATGAACTATGGCCTGGAATTAAGACAGAATTTACAAAAATTTCTGAAATAGCCCTAAACATATTTCTCCACCTTGTACTACATATCTGTAGAAGTGCCATCCTCGACACTTTAATTACAAAATCAAAATATCAATTAATTCTGTACCCTGCAGTATTACATATTCAGCCAGAATTTAATTCTCCTTATGTAATAATAAATATGTATATCTAACTCATTATCATGAAAATTTCTTTCATCTTTAATAACAAGAATTATATGTACACTAAAAACCTTTCTGAATAAATTTCTTGTCATTTATGATCAGGAAATATTGATTTACACATTTATTTTATGTATGTACACACCCCAGTTCTTGCAAGTTTTTCAAGTTTTCAAAAGGGGTCTTGAGGAGAGGATGCCTAAGAAGCCTGGGAATAGAGAACAAAGGACAAAAATTCCTCTTTCATAGAATTTAACTTCCAGTGGGAGACAAAAATTATGCAAATAAAACCTAAAATATGACTGATGGTGACTAATGCTACTAATAAAAGCACAGCAGGGAAAGGGGCCGCAGAGGCTGTGTCTATTTCCAAAACCTGTAAATGACGTTTGAGAAAACACGATAGATCTAAAGAAACAGCCTTGAGCACGGAAGAGCAAGCATTCTGGTAGAGCTAGAGCAGGGGACACAAGTAAAACCCAAAGACAATGGCATCATTGGTGTTTCCATGTAACAGAAAAAAGTCAGAACGGTAGAAAGGGGGCAGGGAAAGATAGAGATGCTAATGAGAGCTCACATAAAGATTTAGATATCACATTATGGATTTTGCCTTCTTCCTGGGAGGCCTGTGCCATGTTAGGGTAGGAAACAGTGGAAGTTCACTTATTTTCTAAGATGGTCACCCTTACTTCTGTGTCCAAATCATTTCTAGTTTGTCTGTGAAATAAAAGAACATTAATTAGGTGTTATAGCAATAATTCAAAGATAGACAATGACGGCTTAGAGCATGGGGGTAAGCAGTGTGAAATGGGTGTGTAAGCTAAGGGAACCAAAAAGAGTTCAGATAGATTTCATTAAAAGAATGAAGGGAAAGAGTGAAGGATGACTCTAAAATGTTCAACCTGGCCAACCAGAAAACTAAAGCTGTCAGTCACTGAAAAGGAGAAATTTTATTCCGTACAGCAGACAGAGAACAAATAAGAAATAATGCAAGATCATTTTCAGAAACACAGCCTCCTGGTGGAGAGGTCAAACAGATGCTTAAACCTGTAGGTAAGTTGGGGTTCAAAGGAGCTGGTGATTAGAGACCTCCTTGGCCATATGAAGTAATGCCTCTGTAGGGATGATATTCCAGGGAAAGCTGATCTCTGTGAATGAATGATTGAACAGAAGCATGTACAGCTTCCGTTAGTTTAATTTGAGCATCTTGGACCATTTGTGTAGGCCAACTCATTTTCTCCTCTCAACCCCTGCTTGTAATGTCATCAATTCCTTGTCCATTCTGAAAAATTTTTAATTTGACAGTATCTGTGACTGAAACTCTTTTCATGAGTAGTGACTTGTAGCTCCAAAGTTCTGTTTCTCACACACACCCTTAGGCAGGAAGGTGTCTCATTGGCATCAGGGTGTAGTCTTTGGGCCACAAGAGGAAAAGAGTGACTAACTCTCCCACCGTGTTGGTCTATACTCTGCCCTTGAGTCAGGAAGCTTCCTGGAGAGTTATAGTTCCCACACTTTTTCAGAAAATGCTATATATTCCTATAAGACATTCTGAATTGCTCTTCTGAGAGGTTCTGGAATACCTGTAATCCTATAAAATGTAACTTAGCCTTATTCATTCTACAATCATAGTCTGTGTTTCACCATGCCTTGCCTGTATCTGAACTGCAACCATTACCTTTGGTTTGCCCTGCAGCAATGGCAAAGAACCAGAATTGGGATGTTACTAGGTTGAGGTTGGTGATTATTGGTATGATGTAGAATTGTCTGTTAGGTTTACCGAGACCCACTTTCTCTTTTGTAGTGAGCACTTACCTCTAGGCAACATAGAGGGTATTTAGGAGTGTTAGATGAGATAATATAATTGTAATACTATAATGTAACATCATTACAATATCAATGTCATTCTAGGATGAACACAAGGAGCTTTCACCTTCAAACACCGCCATGAGAGTATTACTCATCATCACACACTACTGGAAGAGGTGACCAGAAAAAAGGAAATGAGAGTGATAGATCAAGCATGAATTCTTAGAATACCTACTAGGACTGTACACTGGATATGATCCTACAGATACATGATCAAAGGACAATGGCCACCATCCTAAAGAGTCTGTATGTGAAAGCACATAACATTTTTAAAAAGTTTAAATTGAAAATCTAGAGCAGACAAAATAAAAGAGTCACACAGGACACCCAAAAAAATGCCACCAAGAGGCTATGGAGCAACAGCTGGGTTCATTAGGTAATAGTCAAAGAAAATGATTGCTACTCGATACTCAGAGGTATTTCCTTTTATGTCACTCCTCAACCACAAATGGAGCCGCTTAGCTCAAAGATTTCCCTTATGCTGATGAGTCATACATCTATGCAAAGAAGGCATATGCATTGCTTTACTCAGCAAAAGTATTCATGAGTGGCTGAACACACATCAAAAGTGGAAATGAATCATCTCTCATCATTGACTTACATTAATCTGCTGAGAAGGCTATAAATAATTCAGTGGCAATTTTTCTGAGACCAAGTTCAATGAGCCAAGTACTTTGTCCAATGTTAATGTCTACCCATCTTGTCTGCTTGAGAACATAACCAGAAATCTGTTCATTTTTTCCCTTAACATCACCAATTTCTTCTTTATTCTGGGCACGTTTGATTAAAATTATGTATAAAACTTTTTCTACATTAAATAACTCTTACTAGAGTTTAACCTTCAATTATTATTCCATTTGTTTATCCTGCCATACAGGACAGTAAAATTCTCCAAAATATGAGCTACTTTCACATTCTTTGAATCCCTTCCTTCCAATTCTCTTGAATTCAGTACTCTTCCTGTTTCATGCACCATTTAATATGCAATCCTCAGTCATTCTACCTTGGCCTATTAGCAACTGATCTTAGCAATAGAGCTCTCCTTTTTTGTGATAACTTTCCTTTCCTGATATCAGAATACTACATTCTGATTTCCTTCAGAGCAGCCATTATGATATTGACTTAGTGTGTCATTTAGGAAGATAGCAGGACTCATGCCCAGGTGCTGAGAACTATTAGGTCTCTGCTTATAGGTGGGGAGAGGAGTTCACAGCCACCTGCAGTTCTATGTTGATGTTATCATAAAGAGTGTCTCTGTTTAGTTGCATAACTCGGCAGACTAGCAATGCTGCATTGCCAACCATGGAGGGAGTCCCCCAGAGAAATCAGAGGAGGCTTAATAATCATAACCCCATTCCTTGTCCATCATTCAGTGTTTATTGGTCCTTTCCTGAGATGGGAAATGCCCACTAGAATGTTCACCTTATCTGCACCCAAAGTCTCCAGGCTTCATCTCCCACATCGCTTCCTTTAACCCTTACTTCAACTCCCAGGTTGTACTTGTTGGTTTTATATCAACTTGACACAAGCTAGAGTCATCATAAAGGATGGAGACTCAATTGAGAATATGCCTCTATATGATAAGGCTCAAGGAAAACCTTATGGTATTTTCTTAATTAGTGATTGATAGGGGAGGGTTCAGCCCATCATGGGTAGTGCCATCCCTGGGCTGGTGGTCCTCAGTTTTCTAAAAAAGCAGGTTGAAAATATCATGACAAACAAGTCAGTAAACAGCATTCCTTTGGATCAGCCTCCAGGTTCCTGCTCTGTTTCAGTAACTGTCCTGATCTTTGATGATGAACTGTGATGTAGAAGAGCAGCTGAATAAACCCTTTCTTCCCAAGTATCTTAGTCATGGTGTTTCATCACAGTAATAGCAACACTAGTTAAGACAGAGGTTTTATTTGGTTTCCAACCTTCTGTAAACTTCTTGGAGTTGGAGGATTTTTTTTTAATGTTCTTGTTTCCTTTCTGTTGTGATAAAGCATTTGGTGGGGGGAACAATTTAGGGGAGGAAAAGATTTGCTTCAGTTTGCAGGACACAGTCTACCATTGAAGGAAGAAGGACAAAAACTCAAGCAGGAACTTGAAGCTGAAATTATGGAGGAATGCTGCTTGATAGCCTGCTTACAGGTACACGCTGAAGCTTAGGTAGCTTTCTTATGCATCCCAGGACTATCAGATAAGGAAAGGATGCTGCCTACAGTGGGATGGGCCCTCTTATGTGAATTAGAGTTCAGATAATCCTCACAGACGTGCCCACAGACTAATTTAATCTAGATCATTTCTTTCTCTTCTGACTTTAGGCTATGTAAAATTGACAGTCAAAACTAAACAGGACACAGAGTGATCATCAGATTAAATAGTTAGTCTCACTTTGAAAACCTGTCACCCAATAGGATTGGTGGGATATGCTGAATCTGAGTCTATACTGAATGGTCTTGAACTCTATTTGTGTTTAATACAGTTTGTGGGACTGGGTCATAGACATAGACTAATTATAACTTTGAATCCATGGTTTAAAGTTTACTTTGATTACTTTTAGTTCAAATTTGTCCTTGAAAAATGTGTAGCTCTTTATAGGAGAAATTGCTAAGTGATTAAAACTTCTTGCTGCTCTTTGTGGGGGTGGTTAAGTCTTCTTGCTGCTCTAATTGAAGATCCGAGTTCTGTTTTCTGTGTGGAAACACCCTGTAACTTTATGTCCAGGGAATCTGATTCCCTCTTGTCTCTATAGATAACGGCACTCATGTGTGCATAAATTTGTACATAGATAGGTAAGCATATATAGTTAAAATATGTAGCACTATCAAACAGATGCAAGTATTAAAACATGCCATAGTTTTACTCTGCATGTGTAGAGGATAACATACATTTTTATTGGTTTCCGATGACTTAGATAATCAGTTTCTCAGTTTGTTTTTGTAAATCTCATTGAAAAAATTCAAAAATTTTCTTCTCTGAAAATTAATTAAAGAAACACATGTTTATCTTTACATACATCATTAAGGTTTGTGATTGGGCAAACATACGTACCTAATTAAAACTGATGCTCTTTCTTTGACAATGGGGAAACCATGCCCAATTAAATTGTAGAGTTCATACTAATGACGAAGCTTGTGACAGGTTAAGAGTCATGTCTGTCTGAGGGAAGGTACTAAAAAATCCAGTGTATATATGATAGTATATTTATTTATGTATTTGTCTGGGTCTTCATGTGGAGATCAGAGGACCACCTGAGGAAGCCAACTGTATATTTCTAGCCCTTGGGTACTGAGACTGAACTCAGGTTGTTAGACTCAGTGGCGAGAAGATCTGCCCACTCAGCTATCCCTGGGTTTACATGTTTAGGAAGAGGATTGAAAATAGAAAAAGTACAGCTTCATGAATTCAGTTTTCTTCCTACAAGGTGCAGTCAGCTTAATGAAGAAAAGGAAACCCATATAACTCCTAGGTAGATGTTGTAAATTGCTTCAGTTCTGCTCTTTAGAGCCTTGAGATATGCCAAGAATTTGATGTGGGCACAAGAAGAAAAGGTTATAGGAAATGAGGGCACATAACATTTCTATAACTAAATGTTTAAAAGAAGAGACTGTTGAAACTTTTTGATATTGGCCAAGTGCAGAACTTCAAGGATAATTAGAGTTTTACGGTATATCAGCAAAGTCAGGGCACTGCCTTACTGCAAACTCTCCTAAGTGTAAGTTCACTTGGGCACCCATTGTTCCCACGGTCCATTCACAGATGATTCGCAGGAATCATCTACAGGGGTGAAATTCCTGAACAGTCAGTAGGTCTCCTCCGTGGGGCTGGTTCTAACACTGTGAGTGCAATTGCTCCCCATTTCATAAGAGGGCTCCTCACATTGTAGGACGTTGTCTGTCTGTGACATTACCAACAAAAACCAATAGTGACAGTAAATGTCACTCCCCATATCAGGTGGGCAGCAATCTCCTTCCCCCGTGTTTCAGATGAGACGTTTGAGAGAACAGTATCTCATTCCAGCCAGTGTGTGCACTGTGTTCTCATTCTCATTAGGAGGTACAGTTTCCACTGCTGTGTGTTTCTAATTACACCCTCAATGAAAGCCATTCACATCTTGCATAGCCGCAGTTTGAATTGTAAGGAAATTGGAATCTGTGTGTTCCAATCTCTTCACTTAGCAAATGCAAACAGTAAGGAAGGCTATGGAATAATCCAGGTACCTGGAAAACTATATGCAGTTTTACCAACAGATACCGCAGAGAAGGCAGTTTGCTACAGTGTGTTAAAGTTGAATATGAATTAAGAATTGTAAAAGATTTTCAAGGTGACTGTGCTTATGGTCGGATTGTAGTGACATGTAGTGGCTTGGATGTGGGAACATTTTCTATGAGAATGAGTTTGTTTCTAGCTTTGTTATCCAAAGGCCAGAGAAACAAACTACAACAGGCATGTGTTTCTTAGCTACTCAGGCATGTGTTTAGTAACTTCACATGAGCAATGACCATCACAGTGCCTGACTGCTGTGCCTATTGTGTGTCCTGGGTGCATTACTTCTGTTAGTTTGTATGTTCCTGTTTCGAGCCATGTTATAGTTCCATCTTTCAGTGATGCAAACTGAGATTCAGTTATGAGGCGTGGTGATGGACTCCTTTAATCCCAGCCCATGGGAGGCAGAAGTGGGTGGATCCCTATGAATCCAAGGCTGCTCTCGTCCACAGTGAGTTCTAGGATAGCCAGAGATACATAGTGAAATCCTGTCTCAAAGAATCAAACAAAACAAGACAAAATAAAAACCCTACAACAACAACCCCCTTGATGTTCAGATAATTTTCATAACTGTATAAAACCCACACACTATGAGTAGAATTGGTACTCAACAAACATAGCCCTTTTTACATTCTTTCTATGACACTGGTTGGAGATCTACAGTTGAACAAGAAAGACCCTTATTTCCCAGACCCAGCCCATTGGGGCAGGATACTTTGCCTTGGATATTTGAACAACAGTAATAAAGCTTTTTATTGAGTATTGGGGCTGAGAAAGTGGGACTGTTGTCTAGACTGGTTGCTGGGGGAGAAATACTGCTAGTAAAGTTTCCCAGGGGACTCCTGCATTTGTGTGGACTCGAAGAATGAGTGGGAATTAGCCAGAGGAAGGAAGAAGGAGGTTAGTGGGAAATTGTGGCAAGCATGACATGAGAACTCAGCAGATGCAAAGAGCCAGGATCCAGGCACAAAGCTCCTTTGTGGAGTTACAGTTTCTGTGACTAAAACTGAGCCCCAAGCTTCAGAAGGTGCTGTAGAGATGACCTCTCCTTTCTACATGAATATAGAAGAAGCAGCCTCCTCCCCAAAAGGCGACTGCAATACACTTGAATAGAGGGGGCAAGTTTGTCGGGCCAGTGAGCCACCATTATAGACTGAAATCTAACAGTGAACGTTAAGGGGATGGAGGGAAGCAGGTGGAAAAGTGCATCCTCGTCAGAGGGATGGTGTGCCTGTTCTAAAATTGTCCTTTGCCTTCTGTCTTCCCTCATGCTGACTCTTTGCCTGCCTACCTTGGAACAATTGTTGAGCATTCCATCTGCCTACATCCTCAGATGTCTCCAAATCAGGGTTCAAGTCTTGGCTCTGGCACTCTCTAAATGTGTGAACCAGAGGGGTCAGGTCACTTAGCTGGGGACACACTTTCCTCATGTGGAAAGTGGGAAAATTCCCTCGAGGGCCATGGAGGACCACATTTAAAATGTGAATTCTGGCTGCAAATTCTAATGGGGAAAATACATATAATTTGTTATTGTTATTGTAATCTGGAAGTCATAGTTAACATAATGGTATAGCTTGGAGTTTCTAAATTTTTTGGCTTCGTATGTGTAACTAGGAGAAGAAGAAAAAACATTCTGCTATTTGCATTTAAATACAAGTCTAAATCCCTACCAAAAGCAGTAATAGCCACCCCAAATGAATTATACATTTTCTAATTTTAAAAGGCTGTTTTATGGAAATGAGGTTATTTGTGCTGCATGGTATGTTCTTGTTGTAACAGTGCAAATGCCAAAGGGTGTGATTTATCCAGACTACAACACCAATGGGAGAGAAGTGCAAGGACCTTATTTGCATCCCATTTTAAACACTCTGTAAATACATTACCTGCCGCCCCTCCCCCACGAGGGCAGAGGAGCAGCCTCCTGGGCATCTCATATTTTTCAGCTCAGTGACAGTGATTTGTTTGGGCTCTCCAACACAGAGTGCGTGGAAAATCCTGAAGAAATGAATCCAGTAAGAGCTGATTTGTATGTATAACCTTGATTATTTTTGTGAGTGTGAGTCTCACACCATGTTTATAGTCACTGAAAGTCTGAGTGTGTAAATCCAGTTGATAGGTTCAATGCCAATCCTTTCTTGAAGAATGTTCTTTCATACAAGTTGCCATGTTGGTTTTTGGAGTAAGAACAGGGACTCTCTCTCGCTCTTTCTATCTCTCATTTCTATTATAGGCAGCAATGGTTGTCATTCTGCAAAGGCAGTGACTTTGAGGCCAGAAATGAAATGCCTACAATGTCCACACTAACTCTTTGGCCTGTATTCATGTAATCTATGCACATGTGGGTTGGAAAAGAGGCTGGGGCAGGAACAGAGCTGAAAGGGAAAGATTTCCTGAAATCTTTCTCATTATTCATGGAGGAATAATGAAATAATGCCCTTTCAGATGTAAAATAATTCCCCGGGAAGAAGAAAAGCCTACCAAAAATACAAAATGCTAATGATTTTTCCCACGAAATATAAATAAGCAAAGCTCTTTTTTTATTGTCTTCAAAACAAAATCAAGGAAAAAAGGGGGAAAACAAAAAGAGCTACCTCTGGGAACTAACTTAAAATGTATTTTGTGTGACTTGCAATGATACCCTCTCATGGGCTTTTTCATGCTTTAAGTAATAAAATTAGAACTCTGTGCTGGTGACATTTGAGGCATAGCAGCATAACTTTCTCTCTAATGAAAGGAATTCTAATGAGTGAAGGAAAAAGAACATATACCTTATCAGTAGACTATATTTCATAAACTCATAATCAATGCTTATTTTAAGGTCAACAGAGGGAAAAATACATAATGACAATAAGAAATTGGAAATTCTCGGCCCCTTTAACATATTAGTAACATCTATCATGAAGTAATGAAGCTCAGGGAGGAAGTTAACAAGTGGCTCTACGTTCACAGACCATCTATGAATCATTCCACTTTGAAACTAAGAGGTCTTCCAAGGAAATGGGTGTCTGGGTATATGGAACATAAGCATGCAAGGATGCTGTGACTGCCTCTGGAGCTCAGTGAAAAATGAAGACTAATAGTTTGTCACCACATTGCCATAGCTAAAATGTCTTCTGAAAGGGACAGTCACTTTCCATTGCTGTGATAAAACACTATGTCCAGAGTAACTTATAAAATTATGTGTTTATTAAGAGCCCATCATACCACAGCAGAGAAGTGTGGCGACAGGAATAGCTGAGAGCTCAAAACATTGGAAACAAAGTGGATTGGGGCAGAGCCAAGGAACCTCAAAACACACCCCCAGTGACATATTTTTCTCCTCCAAGACCGCACTTCCTAAACCTGTTCAAACAGCATCGCCAAATGAGGAACAAGCATTCCGACATTAGTGCCTATGAGAGACATTCTCATTCAAAGCATCACAGCCAGTTGTGGGTCCTGCCTGATCAGTTTGCTTCACAGGAAATTGCTGTTCTTCCTGTACAGATTTAAGGAGTGAATATAGACTAGAAGTGAATTCTTGGGTGTTTCTGAGTTAGCAGGGAGAAAAAAAGACACAGTAATTGCTTTTGTCATGAGTGGAAGAGGGGTACACCCTTTTACCTCCTTCTTCATTGAAAATAGCTAGTAGGAGGATGGTGGTTTCAAAGACTGTGGGTGTTCTTCCTACTACCTCTAAATCAACAGAGTGGTCACGACTCCACCTTCCTATGGAGACACATCAGAGATGAGGGTTCACATCATTTATATTCTAAATGAGATACTGTGAGAATGTCCAGGGCACCCAGGAAATGTCATAACTGATTCTAGCAAACCACAATACTTTTACTGTAATCCGATACCTTTCAGCATTTCTAGAACTCGGTGCTTATACCAGGCTTCCCTCACTTTTTTCTTTTTTTTTTTTTTTTTTTTGGCACCAACATGCTCCCTAATTCCGACACAAAGACTTATTATTAATTTTGAATGCTTTGTCTTGCTTAGGCTCATTTCCGGCTAGTTATCTTTAATTTAACTTAAATTAACCGATTTCTCTTTATCTACTTTCCTGCTTTGGAGCTTTTTATTTTTCTTCCTTCTGTATATCTTACTTCCACTGCTTCTCAGGTCTGGCTGACTGAAGGCTGCCTGGCTAGCCACAGGTGTGTCCCTCTCTCTCTCCTCCTTCTCTTCTTTTTCCTCACTCTTTTCAAACCTATATTTTTTTTCCTTCTATTTATTCTTTCTGCCTGTCAGCTCCACCTATTCATCTCTTGCCTAAGCTGTCGACAGTTCAGCTTTTTATTAGACCATTCAAATGCCTTAGGCCAGCAAGATGAAACAAATGCAACACATTTTTTCATAATTAAACAAATACAGCATAAGCGAACATAACACACCTTTACATAGTTAAATATGCCACAATATGTAATCTCTCAGAATATACCCTACAACTTTATCACTGATGTAGTTCTTCTTACTGTTGACTAAGGTTTTCTGTCCCACTAGGTCCCACAGCTGTTTAGCCCCAAAGAAATCACAGAGGTCTACGTTAGTTATAAACTGATTGGCCCATTAGCTCAGGCTTCTTATTAACTATTTCATATAACTTATATTAGCCCATTATTCCTGTCTGAGTTAGCCATGTGGTTCAGTACCTTATTCAGCTAGGCAGTCACATCTTGCTTCTTCTGTGGCTGGGTAACGACTGCAGAATGGTCCGTCTTTCTTCCCCGAATTCTCCTCTTCTCATTGCCCTGCCTCTAATTCCTGTCTGGTTGTCCTACCTATACTTCCTGCCTGGCTACTGGCCAATCAGCATTTTATTAAAATACAATTGACAGGGTGTAAATCATTGCCCCACAGCATCTTACCACCTGCATGTCCTTTAAGAATCTCACGCCCCTGTGCTCTTCTCAGGATGTGCAATTTTATATAGATACTTATTGCATAGACACTGAACTAGACACCATGCTTTCCTTCTCTACACAGTGACATTTTCCTCTACCACCACTGACCTCTGAAACTTGCCTAGAGTTGTACAGAGGAAGAGAATCACAGTATGTCTGCTATAAAAGAAGTAAACTAGACTCACTGTTTTACTCTGAAGGTGATCTTACATATGCATGTGACTTTTTGGTCTGCGTCTTCCTTTTCCGCTTTTTCCTGGTCCTGACAATCCTTCTTGTTTGTATCTTACAGAATTAACAACTGAGTCAGTCAATGAATGATCTAATGTATTACGATAAATATCAAAGTATCTAAAATATAAAAACATGTACATTTCGGACTATGCATTCAAGAAGTTGAGGCCCATCTGAGAATTGTAATTCTTACCTCTCATCAAAGAAACTTCTGATGTCAAAAGATAGAGACAGCTACAGAGATCTACAAATGGTCAAGATAGAGGGAATAAATGCCTATGGGGAGGCAAAAACCCCAGTTGGTACATCTGCAATACTGTCCCTCTATTTAAGACTTGGGGAACATTGTAGAAGAGGGGTGTAAATATTGTAAAAGCCAGAAGATCAGAGAGGCTGCTTCAGGTTAACATCTTCCATAAAGGACTTGGATGTTGTACCAACAAAACATCAACTATATTGTTTCCTAAACAAGGCCTTCATATTAACCACATCAGTGGTCATGCTAACAAGAATGTAGGAAATTTCCCAAATCCCAATCTGTTGATGAAGAGCTATAAGCAATCAATTGCTTCTGATAAAGTGAGAATCAGTTGTCAGTAGGGACGGGCTCATGACTGGTTTTCAATCCTAAATAATAAGCTCTAACTACATATGTACATATACACATATACATACATGCATACATACAAACATGCATATCATGAGCAATACTAAATTGACTATAGAGATTGTCTACATTCATGGATGCATAAGAAAAATAAAGAAAAAGATGCAATGAATGTAAGAGGGAGTAAGGAAAATGTGAAGAGTCAGAAAGGGGAGAGAAGGGTGGAAATGATATAAAAACAGTACTCATGTATGCTATTCTCACAAAAAGAACAGCAAATTAAAACAAGTAAATTTCCATTGTTATTTAAAAAGCTAGACCTTCTCACATTTCTTTCCCTTATATCATAAGTATCATTTAGGTTACCAGTTTTATACTACTTAGCCCTATTTAATCATTTTCCTCCTTAAAATGGCCTGTATTTTCCCTGGATCAAACATAAAATATCTTGAATGTAGATACTTGGCCTGTACATGAGTACTATGAACATAATTTAAAAATGTCATTGACATTGGCTTTCTGAACTGACTTTGTGAAGTTTTATCATCATTACATTGGTTAGAGTGCTTAGCTGCAGAAAATAGAACCTACTCCTGCTTGTTTAAGCATAAAATTCGCTTGTCAAGGAATTCTGTTGCTCATGGATCTAAGAGAATAAAGTGAGTAGACTCTGGGTTGAACATACAAGAATACGGTGCTATGAGACTGGCCTCCAAGGCAGGGCTATATTTTCTTGAATCAAACAGTAGCTACTATAGCAAGTAACTGCAAAGAATCCTTCCTTTCATAAGAAGCCAGATTAGGAAGCAGGTATCGAGACTGTAAATGAGTAACTGCAAATTTATCCCATTTCTCTTAGGATTATAGAGACTCATCTTGTCCAGTCTATCTCTCTGTTGCTCTAGATCAGCCATGTTTTTGATGTGGGATTCTCCTCTGTATGCTATGAATATCATTGGTTAATAAAGGACTGCTTTGAGCCTATAGCAGAACAGGACCGAAAGATCTAGGTGGGGGAAAACTAAAGTGAATGCTGGGAAAAAGAAGGGCAGAGGAGGAAGAAGTCATGTAGCCCCCACTTGAGACAGATGCTAGACAGAACTTTGCTAGTAAGCCACTGCCACGTGTCAAGACACAGATTAACGGAGATGGGTTAAATTAATATGTAAGAGTTAGCCAATAAGAAGTTAGAGCTAATGAGCCAAGCAGTGATTTAAGTAATATGGTTTCTGTGTGGTTATTTGGGGGTTCTGAGCAACCAAGAACCAACAAGCAGCTCCTCCTACTACATGTTTTAGTATGTCTGCCTCAGTCCTGTGTCTAGTGTAACTCTCTGTGTGGTACTCCTGATGGAGATATCTCTTACTTTTAAGCCTTTGACACTTTGCCAAACTCTCAGCATCTCTGTAGAATGTGCTACACTACCTTTAGAGGTGGTAGGGAAAAGACTCCAGTCTTACCTTCTCAATTTTGTCACTTGCCTAATATACTACCCTGTGAGTATATTCATTCTTAGCCCTGGATTCTTTGCAGTTGCTACTCTTCATCCATGAACTTGTCCTATTCACACTGCTGCTGTTGATAAATTACAAGTAACTATCTAGGGTATTTTTAGTTCTCGTTAACATTAGCTGATCTCATCAATTCAGATTTGCCAAGCTGTTAACTTCAGACTCCTTGAACTATCAGTAAAATTTTGACTCATGAGCGCCCTCAAACTCTGTGGAATCCAATCTCAGGTTATTTGTTCCAAAAGTAAACCAGTGTCATGAACTGACTCAACTTTCTTCCCTGGTCTCCAAATTTTGTATTTAAATCTTTACCTCCAGGGCATCAGGATGGTGCTGTATTTTGAGATTTGACTCACAGAAGAGATGAAGTTAAATTGGGAACACTGGAGACACCATAAGCAAACATACCTGATAGTCTATTGGGAAGAAATTTGTATATACAGGAAACATTGGAAATATGCTCATATTGGAAGAACACTTAGACAACCGTCTGTAGACCAGGGAGGTATCAGGAGAGACCAACTCTACCAAGTCTTCAATCTTAGAAGAGCCAAACTGCATGCCTGCATGGAAGCAAATCTCTGCTGTGCAGTCAGTCTGTGTCTGGTACTTTCTACCACAGAACTGAAAGGCAGTAAAACTATGCTAAGTTTTAGACTTGAGACTGGATAGTACTTCTCAGGAGCTAACCATCTTTGATTCTTTCTCGAGCACAATTTGCTGTTTGCTACCTTATTGCACTCATTTACTTTCCTGTGCATGGGCATTTTCTAAAGCCAGCATGATCCACTAAATGCGTACTAAGTGGATTCTCCCTGTGATGAGCTCTGGGCCCAGTGTGTTCCTCATAGACCTACCCCTGTCCTCAGTACTTCACTCTGACTTATAAAAGGAATATCTTCTGATATCTTCAATTCACGTTTAGCACACATGAGCTTCAAGACATCACTTATGTAGATTGTGTCTTCTCAAAGAGGCTGAAAAAGGTACATTTCTTAAAATGTAAACATCTGTTCATTTTAATCCTGTAGAACCCCTCTCACATATCTGTTTGCCTTTTCCTTCAATGAAAACATTACTCTCTAAAATATGAAGCATTGTCAATGTTTTGTGGCCCACTTGACCTTTCTTGACTATAATGATATGACTGACTACATCCAAGTCTGTTTTTGTATGCCAAGAGCACTGAGCAATTCCTGAGATGTGCCAAATGAACAATGGCTGATGAACTGAATGATATGTGCAGTATACAGCTCTTGTCATTCTCCATGAGCTAAAAGATATTTTCTGTTTATTCTGTTTTTATATGATAAGTTTCCATTTTAGAAACTGATCATCAAGAACATGACAAAAACATGATAAATTTTATGCTGAACTTCTCTTCTTTATTGAGAAAATAAAGAATGCTTGCAGTTATCAAAACCTATTGGAAAAAAGGTTAAATTAAATAATAAATAGTTAATCAGAAGTGATTCCTATAGACTTGCCTGCATATGGTGGAAAAGTTATATATTCTGTTCTTTACAAATAGCATATTTCCTACCATAAAATTTGACCAGCTGTAAACTATTTCTTCAGTTAAGAAATGCCAGGTTCACAGCAATAAATCTCATCATGAGCTGCCATGCCTCTTTCTCTGTCTCCAGAACAGAATTCATTTTACTTACTTTAACTAAAAATTTCTTTAAACAACTTAGAATATGAGCAAAATAAAGGTCTTAAAATGTTAACAAGAAGGCTGTCAAGCTGTTACAAGAAACCAGGAGATTGTAGACTTAACTGTTGACTGTCTCTATTTCCTTCTAATAGCTATGCTCAGCAGCTGTTTTACCTCTTAAGAACTGGCCAAGATCATTAGATTGTGTGCAACTTGGGTCCCTCCTGCAAGAAGCAGCTTTACTAAAAGCCCATCAAGTCATTGGGTGGGACGAAAGAGTCTATATGCGTGGAACTTGTGGCTTGCCATCTTGAACACACTGAATAGTTCAGTATGCTGCTGAAACCTGCCTCTGATTTTTCAGACTCAAATTTCTGCCATTGAATATAACTCTCATTTGTTTTCTGTATTTCTCAGGATTCTGAAATGCATTCTCACTTCTAGCCATGATATCTCCTCAATGTGCTTCAAATAGTTTTCAGGTTTACCATCCTAAGATCTACATTCATCTTGGCTATTCTTTCATCTATACAATTTTGTCAAAATGAAATCTTTGCCTGAAGAATTGTGTTCATGTAGGAATGTAGGGAAAAAAGATCTGACACTCATTCAAACTCAGTTACACAAGAGGCTGTGGTCCTTTCATAATAAATGCCATTGGCTTGGTACAATGCTGATGGGACATGAGCAAGACCCTGGCCATCCTAGACTAGGATGAGGCAGATCCAAAAGAGGTCTAGGGAAATGAGAGAGAGAAAGAGAGAGAGAGAGAGAGAGAGAGAGAGAGAGAGAGAGAGAGATCCAGCAGACATAAAAATAAGCTGTGAAAGGGTAAGAAAATGCATTGCATTGAAAGAGATGAGAGGTCTGTAATTGTTCTGATTATAGGCAAAATTCCTGGCCAAAAAAAGAATTGATTAGACATTGGAAGGAGTAGAGAGGAGGTAGATTTATGATTCCTGTGAATATCAGATGAAGAGAGTGGCATTAGCTGAAAATAGAAAGGTTCATTTTTAAATCACTCTGGGAACGAAATAGCAAAATACAGAGAAACCCATCTTTTACTCAAGACAGTCTATAAATGCTAAGATGGAGTGGAAGGGCTATTGACAAAATTAATGAGTTGTCCCTCCTCCAGTCCCTTAGCTCTTCCACTCAGACAAGGAACCTTATGTGTCCTGGGGAACGGGAGCCTCAGGAACAAGAAGAGAGTCTTTGACCTTGTCAAAATGCATTTCTGCCTGAGCGCAGCCAAAGCTATTTATCTTGTGAGATAATCCCCATTCAGAGTGTGAACATTTCTTTCCTTGTGAATTTTGGTGACTGCATCCTTTCAAAGACAACTCCCTGAAGATGTCATTCTCCTAACTGAGAAAGAGTTGTTTTCACACATAGAACAGTACGTTTAAGGATGTTCCAGAAAAGTCTAAATACAGCCTCTTGGTGGTCCCAGACTCGCCTGTCACTTAATGTGGTGACTGGTCTGTGAAACCCATGGGCCTACATACACAACCTGGCGTATTTCTGTCTAATAAAGAGTTGCTGTCGTTTGCCTGCATAAAACTCAGGTCTCCTGGATTCTAAAATGTGCTGATAGCAATTATAATTTCTTGCTTCCCACTGTGGTTTGTTCTTCGATGTTTAGCAGCCTACACTTGACCTTCTAATATATTAGTCCACATGTTTTCTTATGCAATTTTTTTATTTCTTAAAAGACATTTTCTATGACATTGGAGTGAGTATTCCCATTGTAAAACTAAAGTCCAATTTTGAAATTGTTTAATATTTACCCCATAAATGAACATAAAATCCACATTATGCACTGGGGAAACTGTACCTGCAGTGCCTCAGAAGTGCTATCAGAACTGAACTGGGGTTTGGTGGTTCTTTTGGAGTTAAAAAAATTATAGATGCATAATGGTATTGGCACCAAGACTAACATTGATGTATTTTGGTTTACATGGGTACAAAGCCTGACACAAATTAATTTTTGGTTTATACACTATATGCACAAATTATCTATGATAATCACATACAATATTTTTGCTCCTCTCACATTTTGACTGCCACCACCATATAAGATCAAATATGAATTTTTCCCACTGCTCTCCTCTTGGGGTCTCATCTTCTCTGACTTCAGAGCATTTGGGATTTTAAACTAGGGGAATTCAAACTCTATTTGATCCTATTTTTGGCTTCCAATTTTTTAGTTTTAAAACATTCTTCATTTATTATTTTTAAACCAGATTTTTGGTTGACGTTGCTCCTGTAGTTGGCAAAACAGTCCTTTTGATGCCTGGAATAATATTGAAAGCTGTCCTTCTGAGTCTTACTCACATCCTTAGGATGACCTGGGCGATCAGCTATCTGATTACAGGTGCAATGATTATCGCAGAGGAGCTGTGTCTTCAGAACTCTTCAAGATGCCCTAGAAGTTCCCTCCTCTTTATTTACGTGCAATAATGTAATTCGCAGGCCTTCACTAGAGCATAAGTCTATGAGTAGCAGAACAATGCTCCTGGAAAATTCTTCAGCTAGCATCTGAACCCCTTCACCTGGACTGGTTTTACTGGGAATAGAATGTTGCAGATAGACATCAACATATTGGGTTTATACTGTTGTAGAATGAACCTTAGACATCGAGATGCCATGTGATGTCACCAAGCCTGACAACCTGAGTCAATCCCTGGGACATAAGTGGTGAAAAGAGAGAACTAACTCATTTGCATTGTTGTTTGACATCCACATGCATACACTATGACGTGTACGTGCCTACATGTACACACATACAAACACAGCTCATATGGTGTGAAGCAAAAGAGACCCTTCTTAGGGTGTTCTTTGGTGTTTTGTAATGACTCAAGCCACTGAAACACATCTTAAGATCTCATTTATCACAGTGCTTCCTTAGGATTTTTTTCATCTTTTTAGTATATATTTTATGGGTATTAAATAAGATCACACAAGAAAAGATATTTAAGGTGTTTAAGTTCTACAGCACCTGATAAATATTATCTATGGTTATTTTATAAGCTAACCAATTAATCTCCATTGAGGGGTCTAATAAAATGAACTTAAATATGCCTTCTGGGGAAATAATTTAGACACTAATGTAGAAAAGACTAAAAAAATACTCATACTGAGAGACTGTCACTTTTGGCTATTTAATGCAAATCTTCTCAAGCAGTGTTTTGAAAAAGGCTAAAATCTTGTCTATTTTGTTTAGAACATGTGCTCTAAATCTTTGCACTCCAAGTGCAACCCTCTAATCAGCTATGCAAGCAGGATACTGTCATTGTCATTTAATGGAAATGCAGAATGCCAGGTACCCCAGAATCAATGACTCAGAGTATGTTTCTGGTGATATCCTCAGGCCAGTAGGGGTTATATTAAATTTGCTATAAACTGTCTCTAAAAGAATCTTCTATATAAGTTTGTATTCATACCTCATAGCAGTAAGTAGTTATTTTAACAATTTTCTTTGTACATATTAAGGTATGATATTGGAAATTGCCCAAGCTTTAGGATTTTATAGAACTGAGTATTAATCTGCTTCCATTCAGAGGGGATCATGCAGATCCTGATAAAACAGTCTTACTTCTTCTCTTCTTTGTACCACTCAGTCCTCCACCCCAGCCCATCCCCATTTTGAAGTATCAGCTCTCAGCACATGGACATACATTTTACACAGATCACTTAGAAGGAAAAAGGAAAAATTTCAAATCAGGCAACACACAGCATCCTCACCCAGAACCAGAGAGGACAACAGAAACTAAGGAAATAAATACCCAACCAACAAGGAAAAGATCAAATGTCAGCACTAAGAAGCCAAAAATTTCAACTTTTCCAAACAGAGATGCTTAGAAACCAGTGAAAAACACTAACAGTCAGGATAATATGTCTCTACTAATGCCATGCATCCCAACCACAGTAGGCCCTCAAGATTGCAACATAAAGAGTATAGCTGGTAAATAAGATGAGGACCTTAAAATAACTTTTATGAATATAACAAAGGTTCTTAAGAAATGAATAAATCCCTTAAAGAAGTCTGTGAAAACATAACTAAACAATATAAGGAAATTAATATAATAATAAAAGACCTGAAAGTATAAATAAATTTATAAAGAAAACCCAAAGAGGGAATTTTGGAAATGAAAAATTTGAACAAGAACTAACACACAACTTTACCAACAGAATATAAGTGAAGAAGGAGAGATTCAGGCATTGAAAACATGACAGAAGAAATGAATACCTTGGGAAAAAAGGTTAAATTGAAAAAATCCTAGCACAAACAACAATGAAATCTGGAACACTAAGAAAAATAAAATCTAATAATAATAGGAACAGAGAAAGAAAAAGAAACCTGGGTCAAAGACACAGAAAATATTTTCAACAAAATCATACAGGAAAATTTCCCCTAAACAAAAAGATATGCCTATGAAGTTACAAGAAACATACAGAATACCAAATGAAGTAAACCAAAAATAATTTCCCCTTGCATATAATAATCAAAACACTAAATGTGCAGTACATGGAAAGAATATTAAAAGTTACAAGGAAAAAAGACCAAGTCGCATGTAATGGCAGACTAATATAATTATACCTGACTTCTCAGTGTAGACTCTAAAAGACACTGCAGATGCCATCCCAGACTACTATATACAAACAAACAAACAAAAAAAAACTTTCAATAACAGTTGATGGAGAAAATAAGACATTTCATCATATAACTAAAACTTTACGAACTTCTCTCCATGAATCTAGCTCCACAGAAGGCAGTAGAAGAAAACCTACAACTGAAAGAAGTTAACCATACCAAAGAAGACCCAACAAATTATTCCTGGCCATCAAATTCCTGGTTTCAAAAGAAGGGAAACACACGCGGGCATGCGCATGCACATGTCCGCGCGCGTGCAAACACACACACCGCAAAACCCCCAAATAACAAGAATCAACAAACATTGCTCATTGATATCATTGAACTCAATTTCCCAAAGAAAAGACATAGACTAACAGAATGGATGCAAAAACTGGATCTATTCTTCTGCTACATCCAGGAAAAATGCCTTAACTTCATGGATAGCTATCACCTCAGGATTAAAAGGTAAAAATAGATATTGAAAACAAATGGCCCTAAGAAGCAAGCTTTATAACCATTTCAATATTTGACAATATAGACTTCCAACCAAAAATAATCAGAAGAGATAAGGAAAGACAGGGCATCTCATTAAAGAAAAAAAAAACCGATTAAGAGGAAATTTCAATGCTTAACATACATGATCAACACAAGGAGACACAAGTTCATAAAAACAAACAAACAAACCTACTATATCGTAAATCATATACTGGTAATAGGAGACCTCAATACCCCACTTTCCCCAAATGATAAGTCATTCAGACAAAAAACTAAACAGAGCAATGCTGGTGCTAACTGGCATTACAAACCAAATAAACCTAACAGACATTTATAGAACATTTCACCCAAACACAAAATAACATACCTTCTTTACAGCAGCTCATGAAACTCTCCAAAATTGATGACATGCACCAAAGTGAGCCTCAACAGATACAAGAAAAGTAAAATATTCCCTTCACCCTATCTGACTACCACAGATCAACAGCAGGAGAAACATCAAAAAGTTTACAAACTTATGACAACTGAACAACTCACTTATGAAAGAAAAGTGGGTAAAGACAGAAAACAATAAAAGAAAAGAAAACTTTCTAGAATGGAACGAAAATGAATACACAAGATACTCACACTTATGGAACACAATGAAGGTGATTCTAAGAGGCAAGTTCATAGCACTAAATGCCTCCATAAATAATTGGAGAGAACTCATATTAGTAGCTTAGCAACATACATGAAAGCTATAGGAGAAAAAGAAGAAATCACATGCAAAAGGGGTAGATGGTAAGCAATAATAAAACTCAGGGTTAAAATCAATAAAATAAAACAAAAATTGTACAAAGAATCAATGAAACAGTGTTGGCTCTTTGAGAAAAATCAGTAAGATTTAAAAACCCTTATTCAAAAAACAATAAAATAAAAAAACCCTTATTCCAGTTAACTAAAACATAGATAAAGAAGATCTAAATTAATGAAATTAAAAATGAAAAGGGGTACATAACAACAGCACTCAAGAAATCTAGAGAGTAATAAGGACATTCTTTAAAAATCTGTCCTCCATCAAATTGGAAAATCTAAAAGAAATGGATAATTTTTTTCAATATAGACCATTTATTAAAGTTTTTTTAAAATATTTATATATTTATTTATTTATTATGTATACAATATTCTGTCTGTGTGTATGCCTGAAGAGGGCACCAGACCTCATTACAGATCATTGTGAGCCACAATGTGGTTGCTGGGAATTGAACTCAGGAACTTGGAAGAGCAGGCAATGCTCTTAACCGCTGAGCCATCTCTCCAGCCCCCCATTTACTAAAGTTAAAACAAGACCAGATAAGCACTTTAAACAAACCTATGACCCCTAATGAAGAAGAAACAGTCATTAAGTCTGACCGACCAAAAAAAGTCAATGGTCTGATTGTTTGAGCCAAGAATTCTATCCGATTTTCAAAGAACAGTTAATGCTGATACTCCTTAAATAATTATACAAAACAGAAACTAAAGGAACATTTTCCAATTTATTTCATGAGACCACATCCACCCTGTTACCCAAATCACATAAAGATCCAAGAAAGGATGAATATTGCAGACTAATTTCCCTTAAGAATATAAACACAAAAACACTCAGTAAAATACTTGCAAATCAAACCCAAGAACACATCAGAAAGATCAACTACTGTGATCTTTTAGGCTCCATCCCAGAAATGCAGGAGTGGTTCAACATATGCAAATCAATAAATGTAATGTACCACATAAACAAATTGAAAGACATAAAACACTTGATCATCTCATTAAATGAAGAAAAGGCCTTTGACAAATTCCAACAGCCTTTAATGGTAAAAACCTTAAATATAAGGAGACGCTAAACATGTTAAAGGGAGTTTAAGAGCAAGGCCATATCCCAAATCAACTTAAATTCAAAGCAATTGCACTCAAATTAGGAACAGGACAATGTTGCCAACTCTCTTCATATCTATTCAATATAGTACTTTAAGTCTTAACTAGAGCAATAAGACAACTAAAGAATATCATGGAGATACAAATTAGAAAGAAAAAAGCCAAAATAAAAAAATTAAATTGTTTTTATTATGTTATATATTTTTCTCTGCACCCCTCCCTTCCTCTCTCCTTCCTCCCTCTCTCCTCCCCTTCTACCCTCTCCCATGTTACCCATGCTCCCTATTTACTCAGGAGATCTTGTCTCTTTCTACTTCCCATGTAGATTAAGTCCATGTATGTTTCTCTTAGGATCCTCTTTGTTTTCTAGGTACTCTGGGATTGTGAAATAATTAATAATTGTGAAATGGTTAAAATAAATTCATTTTCAGAAGAAATGTATATGTATGTGAGTGACCTCACAAATTTCACCAGGAAACTTCTACAGCTGATACTCACATAAATCAAAGTATTTGTATACAAAATTAACTCAGAAACATCAGTAGTTTTCCTATATACAAATGACCAAAGGATTGAGAAAGAAATCAGGAAAATAACACTTTCCAGAAATAACCTCAAATAATATAAAATATCTTGAGGTAACTCTTACCAAGAAAGTGAAAGACTTGTATTGAGGTAAGAAATTGAAGAGTATATGAGAAGACAGAAAGATTACCCATGTCTATGAATTAGCAGGATTAAAATAGCAAAATTGCCATTCTACCGAAAGAAATCTGAAAATTCAATGTAACGACCATCAAATTTCTAACACAATTTTTCACATACCTTGAAATGACATTATCAGTTTCGTATAGATAGAAACACACCACCAACAAACAAACAAAACAACAACAATAGGATAGGTAAGACAAACCTGAATAGTGAAAGAACTTCTTGAGGTATTACCATTCCTGATCTCAAATTCACTACAGAGCTAAAGCAATAAAAACAGAATGGCATTGGCACAAAAACAGATATATTGACCAATGGAATTAAATTTAAAACCCAGAAGCAAAGCCTTACACCTATCAACACCTGAAAAAAGGCAGCATCTTTTACCAATGGTGTTTATCAAGCTGTATGGTTGCTATAAAGGAGTGCAAATAGAGTAATACAATCCACAGAATAGTGGAGGATAGGTATACTGGTGGGGAAAGAAACAGATAAATCACTGTAGGAAGTGAAAACAGAATAGATAGCTATGGTTAGAAGGGGGAAAGGGATTGGAACAGACGGATCAAATGGAGAGTTGGGAGAATTAGGAGGAGGAGGGAAGAAATATGGGGAGAGACAAATAAAATTAAGGGCCATTTGATGCATAGTACAATAGGATAGAAGTTTTATAATGAATATATATGAAGACTAAAGGCAATTTAAACAACAATTACAAATTATGCTGGAGACAGGTACCCAACTTGACAACTCTTGTCACAGAATAAAGCTTCCAGTATCAAGACTGGGTTACGTATAACTGAGCTGCTGCCCAAAGTAGTACCATGGGACTCCCTAAAGAATCCAGGAGGTTGTCCAGATACTACGTTGCTCTCCACACACTGATGGTAAGACCCTACTAATGAAGACAACCTCTATGAATGTGGAGAAGTAAAACTAGTACCTACAAAGAATTTCACCCCTACGTGCTAGTATCTTTGGCACAGGAAGGTACTTTGCATGCTACCAATGAAGAACCACAGAATCAACCCAGACATATAACCTTACATCTACAACTGTGTTCTGCTTGAAAAATATGCTAGTGCAATGATAGGACAAAACTTATCGGAGTAACTAACTAATACATGGTTTGACTTAAGGCCCACTTCATGACATAGAACCCAATGCAGCTTGAGAGACCAAGAACTGGAGACTAGAAATTCCAGAGTAATAGAGTAAAGAAAAAAAATTCAGTGTTCTTCAAAACAAACAAACACCACAAAAAGTAGCAATAGCATGACTCCTAATGACATTTTGCTGTTCTCATAGATTTATCCCTTTCTTGGCTATCAGCAGAGAAGCTTCCTCCTTAAACAGACGGGAACAGAACAGAGACTTATATCAGATATTAAGTAGAGAGGGAGAGAACTCAGAACATTCAGCCCTAAGCAGGATGTCTCCATAAAGCTCCTACACTTCACTCCTAAGAACTTAGAAAACCTTTCAGAAGAGGGCAAAAAGAATGTCCGTGTATAGAGCCATGGGGGATGAAAGACACCAAGTATGCAAGGCCCTCTAAATCAATATAATCACTGAATATATTAACTTATATTCCCACATCCATAACACAGAACCCATCTCCAAATGATAACCATTTGTAAATGGAGTTTCTTCTAAGGGAGTCTTATTTGGGGAAACAAACTACTCTCCTGGGCACACATAAAGCGAGCAGTAGATGGCCAACAGAAGATGAATGCAGTGGGATGTTTGTAGGTTCCTTGTCTCACACTGTTGTGTTGGGGCATCTCCTTCTTAAATTTATTTTTTTATTTTATCTTATTAAATATTCTTCTTTCTTGCATATATATTAGGATTTCTAATTTAGTGTCATTAAGGGATTCATGAGTGTTTGAACAATTGTCTTTCTTTTATGCCTTGTTTTGGGTTCTTTTCCTTCTGTTTGCTTGTTTTCTTCTCTTGAGATGTATCAGTTTTTATTTTATCTTGCTTTTATTTTATTATTATCCTTTAGTAGCCTTTTGTTTATTTCTCTCTCTCTCTCTCTCTCTCTCTCTCTCTCTCTCTCTCTCTCTCTCTTGGTTTTTCGAGACAGAGTTTCTCTGTGGTTTTGGAGCCTGTCCTGGAACTAGCTCTGTAGACCAGGCTGGTCTCGAACTAACAGAGATCCGCCTGCCTCTGCCTCCCGAGTGCTGGGATTAAAGGCATGCACCACCACCGCCCGGCGTACCACCACCGCCCTGCTGTGTATTTCTCATGAGAGACAGAAAGAGGACAAATCTGGTGAAAAGCAAGGCAGCAGGAACTGGGAGGCATAAATAAAGTAAAATAATAATCAGGAAATATTATGTGCTAAAAACTCTATTTTAAAAAATGGGGAAATTTTTGAATGGTTCTGGAAAAGGCTCAGTGTGGTTGATGGGGGACCATTTTGCTGCTTGATTTCTGATTAATCACTGTGGAGAAAAGAAAAATCTATTTTTTTCATAGTCATCAGTGTTGTCAAGAACCAAAGAGTGTCACACAAGTACATGAGAATATCACAATGGCACCTGTCAGTTTTTACAAATATTAATAATATAAGCTTACATACAAAAGAAGCCTGTAAGTTTTATGCTCTTTGTGAATTTCTTCTCTGAAGATGGCATTTTAGAATAGGAAGAGCTTAACAGGGGTGACACTGCCTGTAGCTGCTAGTATCCTTCAGAGGAAGCCCCTGCATTTGTCTGCAGTACCAGCCTTTCTTTGAAGAGATGTAAGCATCTTTGAATATGACATACTTTGTCCTGAACTCCCCTCTGTCTCTCATGCCATGGTGCTCAAAAGGCAGAACTCACACGCAGCTCTCTGTGGGAAACATCCCTCGGACACAGGACCAGTTCAGGCATCATTGAGCAGGAGCTTTTTATCCCTGCAGAGGCTATTTCCACTTGATTTTGTTATTTTGATCTTTTGAGCATCTTTTCAATGCCAACAAAAGTCAATACATTCTTCTGGGACAAGCCATCAGAGCAATGGTAATGAATTGTTCAAGGGCCGTGTCATGGGCATAAACTCTGGGGAAATATAGGCACTTTGTTTCTGAGGCTCACACTGTGTGACCTGCTCACTGTGTGAAATGTTAATATTTTGCTTCGTGCTTCATTCCTGGCGTCTTCCCCAACCTGAGGAAATCTTTGGGGTAGGGATGGTTGCTGTACATTTTGTGAAAACCACATAGAGCCATGCCAGATTTCAATGTGTGCACCAGAGCACTTCTCTAGGATACATGACGGTTCCTTTCATACTTTAGCACCTCCAAGGAAGCTCAGATGTCTATGTTTGAAGGGAACAAAGTTACAGTTGGTTTTCTCAGTGAGATGACAGGATCATATGATCTATGGATGACTGTAACAATCGTTGACTACTGTTTCAGGATAGTCACAGTGGAAATCATGTCATACTCGTGCCTACACAGCTCTGTGGGTTTCCCCCACCCATAATGCGAAATCCTTACAGTTTTCTCAGTGAGTCCACCCCCAGTGCTATAGTCTATGGATGGGTTGTGTTAAGACTAGGTAACTCCAAATTGCATGGTTTTTCTTTTATCAACACTTAATTAAAATGAGAATAATCCCTAAAGCCACTGAAGAGCACATAAAAACATATGTTGAGGTGTAGAGGGATGGCTTAGTATATAAGGCCCTCGCCATGTAAGAAGGAGGACTAGAATACAGATGTACAGAAACCAATAGCTTGGAAAAAAGAGACAGGTGATCTCTTTGACAAGCTAGCTGGCTAGCCTGGCCAGAATTAATGGCTTCAGATTCAGCAACAGACCCTGCCCCAGTAAACAAGGTGGAAAGCAACAGAATATGATTCCTCATGTCAATTTCTGGCTTCTGTATATACATGTGTATACAGATACCCACATTTATACATATGTATGACTAACCACATGTGAGTGTGTATACACATACAGTTAGTCAACAAAAATCTAAACGAATGAAATATATTGGCATATAAACAAAAGATAAATAAGCATGCATTTACCTTCCACATATTCCACAATTATATAGAATTCACATGTATTTTAATAGTCATATGAGTATACATTCTAAAGTACTATATTTTTTTAAGTAGTATATACATGTGTATAATCGTAAGCCAGGCCTAGTCCCTCATGTTTATAATTCCATCACTTTGCCAGTCTAACATAGTGAGATTCAGGCTAGTCTGAATTATAGTGTGAGAACCTGTATTTAAAAATATACATAATTGTTCACATATTTTATATCAAATGAATGCCAGGTACTTGCATGTTATTTATGCCACATGAAGATCTTTGTACATTGTGGAATACAGTACGAACCCACTGATACAGCACAAAACCAAATTGTCTCTTTTCCTTTTCAACTCTAAACTTCACTAAGAATTTCTCATTAGGTAATAGACTGTCCCTATAGTACTTTTGCAAATGGTCACATATGGATAAGTAATTTGAATAAAGATGAGGTTTGAAATTACAATATCTACAGAACTGATTTGCCCTCCATAAAGAAATTGTCCCTGGGCAGCCCCAGAGAAGTAAGCAGATAGTCTGTATAATTTGAACTATTAGAACCACAATTTATAAACAGAAGAAACATATTTTAATATTGTGATTCATGCCTTGATAATGTTTTGTCCAATCTGCAAACTAACTAATATACTAAAATTCTCAAAGAGTTTTTAGACTATGCATCATCATTATTTGGATTCACGGGTGTGGTGGTTTCAATGAGAAATTCTCTTCATAGGCTCAGATATTGGAACACCTGGTCTCCAGTAAGTGGTGCTGTTTGGGAAGGTGTGCAGCTTGATGGAGGAAGCACATCGCTGGGGCAGGATTCGAGATTTAATAGTCTCATCCTACTTCCAATTTACTTTCTACTTAGTGCTGCTGATTGAGACAGGATTTCTCAGCTTCCTGCTCCAATACCATGCCTCTCTACCATGATGGGCACTACTTGTCCTTCTTGACCAGTAAGCCAAAGTCAATGTGTTCATCTGTAAGTGGCTTTCAGTCTTTGTATTTTTCATAGCAACAGAGAAGTCACTAATACAATGAACAAATCAGTTTAAGGATAGATGGATACATCTGTTACAGAGCAAGTAACATGTGAATGGTCCTTCTCATTCAGTTTTACTCTGTGCCTGAAAATCCCACAGCAGAATGTTGGACAAAGTGAGTTATTTCATACAGTTAGCTTTGCATCTCTACTGTCCCTGTTTCCTTCCTGAAGACATTGAAGAGTAAGAGCATGGTGTGTGTGGTAGTATGGGAAGGCTGCCCCGGCAGAACTGTAGAGTGGAGGTGGAGAGTCTGACTCCAGTTTCCAACATGAGGACCAAAGTGTCTGGATTTTTGAAGGGGAACAAATCAGACGGCAGAATGTCTCAGTCAAGACTCCACCTGGGAGCCTTACCTGAAATACTTACCCAGGGTGGATGGTGCTTCTATGGGCTTCAGTTTTATGGTAGATCGAAATCCCAGAAAGTTTCTAAGAAAAATAAAATAATCTGTGTGAATAGGTAAGCCATTCAGTACTGTGAAACACAAGTGTGCGCCGGATCTTTTCCTACTCAAGCCTAGTAACCTGAGGCAAGGCTGCCATAAATGAAAATAACGTGGGAGAATTAAACTAAAATCAAATGTTATTATAACTTTTTAATTTTAAGGCATATTTAAGGCAAAAAATTAAAATATTTTCTGATTTTTTTCCCCTAATTCTGGGCCTTGATTCAAGGACCCCACAGTAGCTAGGCAAGCTGTCTACCACTTAGTTTTCTTCCAAGTTTGTTTTATTTTTTGTTTTTACTTTATACTTTGAGACAGGGTTCTAATCTTACTGCCTCAGACCCCCAAATTGAGGTAACAAGCCTCTACTACCAAGCTCAACTAAGCTTCTCTACCTGTGTTTCTGGCAATTTTGGTGGTGTATGGGTGTGAGTTTGTAGGTGTATGTGCAGGGAGGTCAGGGCAGGACATCACATATCTTCCTTTGTTGCCCTCTGCCCTATGGTCTTGAGAAAGTGCCTGTCACTGAACCCAAAGTTTGCCATTTCATCTAGATGGCTAACCAGCAAAGTCTGAGCTCTCCTATTCTCCTGTCTCGATACCCCAGTTTGGGGCTTATAAGCATGCAAAGTTGCATCCAACTCTTTACATGAGAGCTGAAGATGAAAACCTGGTTCCCGAATTTCCAGAAGAAATGCTATTATTACTCACTGAGCATCCTTCTAGGCGCTACTAATCTTTTCTACTTCTAATGTTATCCATTCTATAATTTTTATCTTTTACTCTTTCGATTACTATCCATGCTGTATTTTCAATTTTAACATCTTTAGCCATATTTGCATTATTTCTGCTCTCTAAATTTATCTGCATAGCACTATATAAGTAGCAATGACAGGGATCTCTGTTTATATTTCTGTTTAATCTCTTTTTCTTGACCTTTAAAGAAAGTCTAATTAAGATCCACACAAGAACTGACATCCTTTGGGTCAAACTCCTAGTTTCCTTTTTTTACATATTCAAGTACAACTGTCTGTAGCTGAACTCTTTAGACATCCTTTTCATATCCACGATTTGATTAACCACTTACCCAGGCTTGATTATACTGACTTGAGCTTTAATCATGGGTATGCTAGTAACCCTCAACAATGATATAGCTGTACATGTAGATAAACAAGCCTTTGCTACCTGTTTCTTTGCTATCTTCTATTGTTGCTGACTTTTCCTATCTCCTGATATTCAGAATATCTGCCCCTCAGCCTAGCATTTGCCTTTGCCTTGCCCTTAGTTTACATAGTTCTGCATCACTCAGGGATCTAAGGCATGAGTCAGAAGCATAGGGAATGCTTGAAATGCACGCCTAACTCAGGAGCTCTTCTCCGGACTATGCCCTTAACCCCTTACACCTATTTAAAACTCAAGGTGTTTGCTGTGTGTTACCTTAATTATGTTTAGTCTCCATATATATTCAATATAGTTCTTGAGGTCCCAGCTAGAGCAATAAGACAACAAAGAGAGATCAAGGGGATAAGAATTAGAAAAGAAGAAGTCAAACTTTCACTATTTGCTGATGATATGATAGTTTACATAAGTGATCCCCAAAAATTCTACCACTGAACTTCTACAACTCATAAACACTTTCAGCAATGTAGCAAGATACAAGATTAACTAAAAAAAATCAGTAGCCCTCCTGTACACAGATGATAAAATGGCTGGGGAAGAAACGAGAGACTAGCACTCTTCACAATAGCCACAAATAGCATAAAATATCTCCGAGTAACTCTAACCAAACAAATGGAAGACTTGTATGACAAGAACTTTAAATCTTTGAGGAAAGAAATTGAAGTAGACACCAGAAAGTAAAATGATATCCCATGCTCTTGGGTAGGCAGAATTAACATAATAAAAATAGCAATCTTACCAAAAACAATCTACAGATTCAACACAATGCCCATCAAAATGCCATCAAAATTCTTCAGAGACCTTGAAACAATGGTACTCAACTTCATATGAAAAAGCAAAAACCCAGGATAGCCAAAACAATCCTGTATAATAAAATAACTTCCACAGGCATCACAATCCCCAACTTCAAACTCTACTACAGAATTACAGTACTGAAAACAGCCTGGTATTGGCACAAGAACAGACAGGAGGACCAATAGAACCAAATAGAAGACCCAGAAATCAATCCACACATCTTTGAACACCTGTTCTTTGATAAAGAAGCAAGAAATATCAAATGGAAAAAAAGCATATTTAACAAGTGGTGCTGTCATAACTGGATATCAACATGTAAAAGAATGAAAATAGACCCATATTTATCACCATACACAAAACTCAAGTCCAAATGGATCAAAGACCTCAACAAAAAGCCAGTCACGCTGAACCTTATAGAAGAGAAAGTGGGAAGTACACTTGAACGCATTGGCATTGGAGACCACTTCCTAAATATAAACCCAGCAGCACAGATACTGAGAGAAACAATTAATAAATGGGACCTCCTGAAACTGAAAAGCTTCTGTAAAGCAAAGGACATGGTCAACAAGACAAAATGACAGTCTACAGAATGGGAAAAGATCTTAACTAACCCCACATCATCAGACAGAAGTCTGATCTCCAAAATATACAAAGAACTCAAGAAATTGGACACCAAAAGAACCCATAATCCAATAAAAAAATAGAGTACAAACCTAAACAGAGAACTATCAACAGAGGAATCTAAAATGGCTGAAAGATACTTAAGGAAATGTTCAACGTCCTTAGTCATCAGAGAAATGCAAATCAAAACAACTCTGAGATTCCATTTTATACCTATAAGAATGGCCAAGATCAAAAACACTGATGACAACTTATGCTGGAGAGGTTGTGGGAAAAAGGGAACACTTCTGCATTGCTGGTGGGAATGCAAGCTGGTACAACCCCTTTGGAAATCAGTATGGCAATTTCTCAGAAATTTAGAAAACAACCTTCCTCAAGATCCAGTAATAGCACTTTTGGATACATATCTAAAGGATGCTCAACCATGCCACAAGGACATGTTCATAGCAGCTTTGTTTGTAATAGCCAGAACCTGTAAACAACCTAAATGCCCCTCGATTGAAGAATGGATAAGGAAAATGTGGTACAATTACACAATGGAGTACTACACAGCAGAAAAAATAATGACCGCTTGAATTTTGCAGGAAAATGGATAGAGCTAGAAAACTTTATTTTCAGTGAGGTAACCCAGATATATAAAGACAATTATCACATGTACTCACTCATAGGTGGTTTTTAAACATAAAGCAAAGAAAGCCAACCTACAAACCACAACCCCAGATAACTTAGACTTCAATGCGGACACTAAGAGAGACTTACATAGATCTAATCTACATGGGAAGTAGAAGGTAGAAAAAGAGAGGATATCCTGAGTAAACTGGGAGCATGGGGACCTTGGGGGAGGTTTAACGGGGGGAGGAGAGAGGCAGGGAGGGGAGCAGAGAAAAATGTAGAGCTCAATAAATATCAATAAAAATGTAAAAAAGTAAAAAAGAAAGAAAAAATAAAATAAAAATAAAACTCAAGGTGTACTGTGGTGTGTGTGTGTGTGTGTGTGTGTGTGTGTGTGTGTGTGTGCACACTGTGGTATTTATACATGTGCACCCACATATGAAGGAGCCAGGAGAGGTCATCAAGTGTGTTTTTCTATCACTCCTCTTCCTTAGTCCCTTGAGACAAAATAGTTTGCTGAACCTGAAACTTGCCATTTGGACTGGACATCAAGTTCCTTGTATATTCCTGTATTCCTGTCTCTTCCCCTGCCCAAGTACTGGAGTTCTGAGCCATGTATGGAGTTTTCATATGGGTACTGGAGATTCAAAGTTAAGCCATCATGATTGCTCAGCAAGTGCCATTATGTAGCTATGACCATAGTCCCTTTGACAGGATTTATATGAACATAAGTTATGCTTTGGTAATTTTAAAGACTTTCTGTGCAACTGTAACTATCAGGTTCAATGGATAACAACTGAATTGTGTGTGTGTATGTGTGTGTGTGTGTATTTGCATGCACACATGTGAATGTAGGTATACATGTGAAGGGCAGGTGCTGATGTTACGTGTTACCCTCTATTTCTTTCATCCTACTTTTGAGGACAGGGTCTCTCACAGAACCTGGAAGTGATCATTTTGCTTACCCTGTGTGGGTAGTGTATCCCCAGGATAAGCCTATCTTCGCTCTCCATTTCCCCAGAGGTTACACGAATGCTGTGCCAGCTACGCCTGAGTTTTATGTGGGTTGAGGGTCTGGATTTAGGTTTTCGTGCTTGTTCAGTTTACCCACTGAGATAAACTTCTAGCTCCTAAACACTGCATTTTGAATTAAATTTCTTGGAAATAAGAGTAATATATTTTCCACATGCCTGAAAAATTGAAATATTTCTATTAGGTTGTTGTTTCTCAGATAGGAAAATTACAAATGACTATGCAGTGGTGGTATGCAGAAGAGCTGATTTAAAAATAAGCCTAATAACTCACAGTATGCTTCAGCAGTAATCCCTGAAGAACATAACATGGTGTGCTTGTTACTGTTACGGGTATGACCTCATCATTATGCTATTTTTATTTATTTGGAGAAATAAAGATTTTTAGAGAGGTCAGTTGACCTCAGCACTCAATCCATTACATCTGTCATATAATTTACTTTTTATTTCCATCACTCTATGCAATTATTTGCTTTAAATAGAAAGCTTCTATATAAAGAAACTCATTGACATTGGCTATTATCAGAAACTCTAACTAAAGTATCAGGTCATTTCAGCACACAGTATTGCATCGTTTCATGTCCTCTGCCTTAGCCCATGATATGAACGGTATGCTTTAAAGCATTTAGTAAAACTTTATTTTTGGGTTCTTTTCAAACACCATCTTCTATATAGTTCTTCTTCCAGTGCACCAATGAATGTCATTCCCTCCCATAGTTCCACCGCATTCTTTATGTATCTCACTTTTCACTCTTTCAACCATGTGTTCTCTATTCAGCATTCTCTAATGTTTTTTTTTTTTCTGGTGGATGGAATCTTCTTTTACTGTATTTATATTTCCATAGACAAAGATATTTATTATGCCATGAACATAATCAATAGGTAATATCCTGGCTAGTTTTATGCCAACTTGACACAGCTATAGGCATCTGAGAGGAGGGGACCTCAACTGAAAAAAGTACCTCCATAATCTCAGGCTGCAGTGATTGATGTGGGAGGGATTGGCTCATTGTGGGTAAACTACTCCTCTGTTGGCAGTTCTGGTTTCTATGAGAAAGCAGGCTGAGCAAGCCATGAGAAGCAAGCCAGTAAGCAGTACCCCTCCATGGCATCTGCATCACCTTTTGCCTCCAGGTTTCTAGCCTGACTTCTTTCAGTGATAGCTATGATTTGGAGCTTGCGTGAATAAATGACTTCATTGATGGATTTCTTCTCAGATGGTGGTCTGAAGTTGAAAGTATTTTTTGTTTGTTTGTTTTTGTTTTGTTTTTCGAGACAGGGTTTCTCTGTGGCTTTTTGGAGCCTGTCCTGGAACTAGCTCTGTAGACCAGGCTGGTCTCGAATTCACAGAGATCCGCCTGCCTCTGCCTCCCGAGTGCTGGGATTAAAGGCGTGTGCCACCATCGCCCGGCCAGTTGAAAGTATTTTTGAGAGTTTTCAGAAAAAATTATCACAGGTAGGCAAAACATGGGAGGACCATTTACTTAGGACTGGAAAACACTCACCCCAAATACCTTCTTATATGACTGGAATATGTTGTGATATGCCTATATATGTTACTTTCTTCTTTGTTGCTGTGGTAAAACACCATGACTCAGGCAACTTAAAGAAGAAGAGATTATTTTATCTTAAGTTTCCAGGTGTCTATAGTCCATTATGGCAGAGACAGCACAGTATCAGGTGACAGGCATGGTGGTAGAACAATAAGCTGGAAGCTCACATCATGGAGCAGAGAGAGCTAACTGGAATTGGCAGGAGGTTTGTAGCCCCAAGAGATATACTTTCTTCAGAAAGGCAGCCCCTGCAAATAGAGACAAAATATTCAAAAATGAGATCCTGTAAGGGGACACTCTTATCTAAACCATTACATAAATCAGTAATTATTTTTATCAGTAATTATTTTTATCTTACATGTTTAATAATATTCAGAGGGGACATCTTAAATCATGGATATTCTAGTACCTTAGAACAGAAATAAAAACTCACTGAAGTAAGGTATGTGCATCTGAGAGACAGAGAGGTGAGAGAGAGAGAGAGAGAGAGAGAGAGAGAGCATATACACGTGTGTATCTTTCTAGGTCTATTTGGTGTTGTTTATATTGTTTATATGTACATGTCTTTAGGGCTGGCCACTTAAAATTAGAATCTATCAGTGGTCTAACTCCTGGAGAAAATGGATTCTCTCAATCTTCATAACCACTGACTGCCTGTATCTCTTGCTGTAGGGGTGGGGCTCTGTGGGGTTTCTCCATCTAAAATGGTGTATTTTTTGACTGGCATTTTTCCTTTTTGTAGAGAAAATGTAAAATGTAATGTGATTGCTTCTATTGTACATATGCGTTCTGGGTGGAAAATAGTGAGTAATTTGCTATAGAATATCTCCTTTGAGCATATTGAATTAATATACACTTGCTGAAAGATGGTCACACATTAGTGTGAATGGTCTTATTGACTGAGTTACTGATCAGCACAGGGTGATACCTGCATCATTCTCTAAATCCAAGAATAATTGCGTGCATGCAGAACAGGCATGCTTACATTTCAAAAATAAAAATTCAGAATCTTAAATAAAATAGTTTGGGTTGAAACACAAGTATGTGTGTGTGCGTGCACACACATACCACGTGTATTTGTTTACGCATATATAATGCATATATAATGATTCTTGTGTCACATTTAATTTCTTACTGTGCTATGACAGTACCACAACTGTTCTAACTATAAGCCCCACTATGATAAAACACAGTGATGAAGGAAGTAAAACGTAGGCATTCCTTGCTATTTAAACAAATCAACACCCACACAACTAATAAAGCTGAATAAAATGTTTCATGATCTTCTTGCATTCTCCTGGAAACTGACAAGTCACTCATGAACCCCCAGGATCAACTAATGGCAAATGCGGTTGAGTTTGCTGCATTCTGCATTTCAGTTCTGTCTCTACTTTTACAACACCCCGGGAAAGGAAATTTCCTTTGGACAGCTGGCAGCAGTGTTAGGTGCAGAACCGGAGGCCGGGACTGCACAGGACACTGGTCTGCATTCCTCAATAACCTGAGGTCTCAGGATTGCCCCTGGAGTGAGATAGTAAGGCAGCGCATCACCATTTGTACCTTTATTATCAGCATTCAGGAGCACAGCGGGAGCAAACTCAACCGAATAGCTGAGGCTAGAGTCCCAGCAAAGCTAGAAATAGGGAAACGAGTTAAGTTGTGTCAACTGTGTTGGAACTGATAGCTCAGGAAGGCAAAGTAAAGGACTAGGTAGTCACTTTATCTAGTCACTCTAAGTGAAATCCCTGCTGAGAGAGCAAGAGGTGAGAGCAGTGACTTAGAGCAGTAAACCTGAAAGTGAAGAGTGGATACAAATCTCAGAAATGTAACTCTTGTCATCTAGGTTCCAGAATATGCTTGTATTCACCACAGACATTTAATTAACAACTGAGAACCTTCCATGCTGAAAAGTTCAAGCACATAAAACTTTGCTAGTGAGTTGTATGAATTGTTCATAGAGTAAATATCTCCAGTCAAGACTTCGCACAGTGGGACACCTATATTTAAGCAACTGTACAACCATGTACAATTACCCAAACTCTGAGAAACGTAGCATCATATACAAATACAAACATATGTAAAATATACTCACCTGAATAAATTAAATTTATGCACACTCTTGATATATATTTCCCATACACTTATACATGTACAATTAAAATGTGTGTGTAACATAAATACAAAAATGTATAAAATAAACCCAGATTTTCATAACAATGTCTAAAATGTGGAATAGATCATAGGTTAACCTTCTAATGTTAAAGATTTAAATATTGTTCAGCATTGGTAAATGGATCAATTTAATTTATTCAAAGTTTAAAATCATGCTAACTCAATAAATTCATAAAAATATTTTAAGAAGTTAAAATCTACCCAGAGCAGAATCAATGCTGTTAGTTTTCCTTCCTTCCCCTACTCTATAGCTTCATTTGTGATGTCACTTTCCAGATAATTCTCTAGTAATGTAGCTACAATCCAGCTGTTATCTTAGCCAGAGTTTTAGGTTTACTAACACTCAGGCCAACTCTATGCTGTTCAAAAATATACAACAATTTCTATATGGATTATTAGAATGGGAAGCAGAACAGTAGGGATATATATATATATATATATATATATATATATATAATGTATATATATATTACTTAACAAAATTAAATAGAATGAAAAACAAAAATGTTCTCAAAACATGAATCTGGCAAAATGCTAATTTAGGAAACATAAAAAGAGGAAAGGAAATGTTATTAATTGTCACTGTTAGGAAATTAATAAACAACATATTTTAATTTTTATGAATGTGTGTGAGTGTTAAAACTATTATAAAAAGCAAAAAGTCCTTATCATATACCACTGAGTAGAAAGAACAGTTAGGGAGGATAGTCGGCTTAGGGACAGCCACCATATTCTAATGGATGACAGTTTCATGAATAAAGGCAAATTCATAATTATTTCACAAATATTTATAAAATTATATAACTATCCTCTGTTTTGGTATGAGCTATATTTTATAATATCATCAACACTTTAAAGAGGAAAATGAAGATGGATAAAAGGAGATAAATATTTACAACTCCCCTAGGTGACACTTAGATTTTGCATGACTGTCTTCAGCCAAGCAGGCAATGACTTCATACTTAGTACTATGGCTTTTAAGGCTTTTGAGTAAAATACATGTAAGATTGCCTTTCATTGAGGCAAAGGTATTAGGAGTGTAACAATTCCTATTGAATAGGTGAAGACACAGAATCACCCAAAAGATGTCCAGAGGATAAAACATAGCAAACAGTAGAAATAAATCCTGGTCCCATTGCCAGTGGCCCCACAGACCGTCCTCCACACAACTGTCACCCACATTCCGAGGGCCTAGTGTGGTCCTGTGCTGGTTCTGCTTCTGACAGTAAGGAGTCAGTGAGTTCCCGTTAGCTCAGGTAAGCTGTTTCAGACACTTGTTATTCTGAACCTATTTTTATGGGTTTCCCCTTCAGTTTGCATACAACTCATCCAAGGAAAAAATTCTCTTTCCAAAAACACTATTATATAGTCTTTCTCACATAAAAATATCTATGCAAAAATTTATTTCAAGACATTTCATTCTTGGAGTAGCAGCATTTGGGCTTTATTAGAACATATACTAGCAGACAACATATAACATGGGCATAATGAGAATTCACTAGGTATCAATTCAATATATAAATACTTTATCCAAATAAGAAACTACACAATATAAAAACATCCACATAACATACAAAATGCAACATTACTAGAAATTATATCCTTAGTTTTTCTTTTTGTTAACTTCTTATTTGTTAATTTGTGTTTTAATATAAAAAAATCACTTTTACTTTTTTGCGTGACTTTGGGATTACAGTTTCTTTGCTTGTTGATGTCATGTTCTACCCTGGGAATACAGTTTTCCAAAAGTCACAGAAGTTATTTGCTATAAAAAAGTAGAATCTTTCTGGTCCCAAATTGAAATAAATTTATTACATAGATCCATTGACTTCTGAGCTATCAGCACTGAAATAATCTTGTTTGAAAAGGAAGAGCAAGGTGGAGAAACAGGGAGCTTTCCCATCAGTTCATTCCCTGAGCAATGCTGTGGTCACTGCAAGGACCAACCACTCAACCTCTTGATTTGTAGGTTTACCTTAGGGTTCATGACACATTATAGAAATTTTTCCCTACATTTGTTCAACTATGGTCATAGCAGCATTATTTATAATAGCCAGAACCTGGATACAACTTAGATGCCTCTCAACTGAAGAACAGATAAAGAAAGTATGACAAATTTTTACAACAGAGTAAAAGTGGAGGTTAAAAAAGAAAACAAAACAAAAACAAAACAAAAAAAAAGCAATGACATTTTGTAAATTGCAGGCAAATGGATGGAACTAAAAGAAAATCACCCCAAGCAAGATAACCCAGACCCAGAAAGACAGACATGGAGTGTAATCATTGTTAAATGTATATTAGACATAAATCAAAGAATAACCAAGCTATAATACACAATCCCAGAGAAGCTAGCTTAAAAAAAAGTCCCTAAGAGGGACTGACATGGAGGGCTCCAGGAAGGGGAAATAGTAAAGATCTCCTGGGTAAACTTAGGAGGGGCATTAGAAGGATGGGGTAGAAACATGAGGGATTGAAATATCCGCGTTGGGAGAGGGACACAGTGGGAGAGCAATGAAAGAAATATCTTTATAGACAAAACCATTATGGGGTTAGGGAGAAGCCTGGTGCTAGAGAAATTCCCAAAAATCAATAAGGATGACCCCAGCTAAGACTCCTAGCAATAGTGGAGAGGATACCTGAACTGGCCTTCCCCTATAATCAGATTAGTGACTACCCTAATTCATTATAGAACCTACATCCAGTAAACTGATGGAAGCAGATGCAGTGATTCACAGCCAAGTACTGGTCTGAGTTCCTGGAGTTCAGTTGTAGAGAGGCAGGAATGATCATATGAGGAAGGAAGGTCAAGATCATAATGGGGAAAATCACAGAGACAGCTGACACAATCTACTGGGAGCTCATGGACTCTGGACTGACAGCTGGGAACCCTGCATGGGATCTTACTAGGCCCTCTGAATGTGGGTGACAGCTATGTGACTTGATCTGTTGGGAAAGCGGACTAGAATTAGGACAATGATTTATCCCAAGTACATGAATGACTTTTTGGAGCCCATTCCCAAAAGTGGGATACCTTGTTCAGTCTTGATATGGGGGGAGGGGCTTGGTCCTGCCTCAACTGTAGTGATGAGGTTAGCAGGCTTTTCATCCCTCCCGGCTCCTGCATGGCTAGTTTTACACCCAAAATAACAACACACAAATTGTATTCATTTAAACACTGCCTGGCCCATTAAATCTAGTCTCTTCTTGGCTAACTCTCACATCTTAATTAACCCATTTCTAATAATCTGTATGTCACCACAAGGTCATGGCTTACTGGGAAGATTCTAACCTACGTCCATCTCGGGCCAGAGCTTCATGGCATCTGCCTCACTCTGATGTCTTTCTCCCAGCATTCTGTTCAGCCTACTGTGCCTATCTAAGCTGCTCTCCTATCAAAAGGCCAAGGCAGTTTCTTTATTTGACCAATGAAAGTAACGTATAGAGAGAAGACCCTCCTACATCACTCAACTTGGTACGCAAGACTTTGTTGACTCCCTAAGTGAGACCCTACCCACTCTGAGGAGTTTATGGTTGGGGAGGTAGGGTCAGGAAGAATGTGATGGAAAACTGAGATTTGTAATTAAAACGAAAAAAAATTTAAAAAAAAGAAAGTAAAAGAATTCTCTAGGATCCAGAAAAAAATAAAAGTAGAAAACAGAAATCAAAATGACTGGCAAGCCTTCAAATAACTTGATGCTACTATTTGGAATGTGGAAATCTGATTCTTTGAAATAAATTTCTTACCTTTAAAAAATAAAAAAAAAACAATAAAAAATGTCCCCAGATTAGTGATTATTTTTCAAACTTAACTAGAGCAAATTTTTTCCCATCACAGTTTCTAGACAAAGGCAATTTAAGATGTTTGGTTTCTATTTCCCTCTGTACAAACCTTCCTGAATCTGGATGTGTATGCTGGATTAAAAAAATACATAATTAGTTATCTTTGCATTATTCAGATCTTCAAGGGCTGGAAAATTCTGCTCACCCAGGGAAATAATCAAACGACTCATTAATAGAAAATAAATAATGAATCAGATGTAAAACAAATTCTCATGCATTAGAGAAGCATTTTGAAAAAAAATCAAGTTAGAGATACTGATTTCCCTAGGTGAAAGGAAAATATGCCTTCTAGGCAGAACCATGCCTTCTTTATGTGCAGAGACCCCATGAGGACTCTGTGGGAGTGGACAGTGATAGCTCCCAGAGCACACACCCTACCACAGGAAGAAATGAAAATTCAGTGCTGTACTAGGGCCATCCTGGTTGACTCCAGCATGCTGGTCAGGTGTTCCCAACCTACTGAGACTTGGATGTCTGTCTGCCCCTTCATGGATCTGCAAACTCCTGCCAAGTTCATCCTGGTTCTTCCCACACTATAATATGTGCTATATATTTTTTGTGTATCCCACAAGTAGACTCTGCTATCAGATCCACATATCTTTGTAAGGATGCCTGATACAAATTCAGTACTCCATAGATGTGTGTTAAATGAAGTAACAGCACTGTAAGAGGACAACTTGGGAATACCAGGAGACAGTTCTAAATGGACCCTAGAAAATTCCAGTCCTGCTGTCTTTATTTCTGAGGCTATTAAGATAGGTATTCTTTTTCCAATGTGACTACCCATTCTAACAACATAAGTCAAACTCGGCATGTATAAAACTATAGCAGGACAGCACGTGCAAAACAAATGAAACCACAATGGTAAGGCCTAGGCTTGCAGAAAGTTAAAGAATGTGTGATGGCATGATTAATCAACTTGACAAAATCTGGGAGATGGGCCTCCAGCTGTGCCTGAGGAGGAATGTCACTTATGTTAATTAAGGTGTGGAGATCTGACCACTGTGAGTGGCACCAGTCCCTGGTTGGAATCCTAGACTGTGTAAGGGGAGAAAGGGACTGAACTCAGCGGCATTCATCCTTCTATTTCCTGATGTGGATTCAGCGTGAGCAGCTGCTCAATTCCTGCTGCCTTGACATCCCAGCTACCATGGAATGTTCCTTGAACCATGAGCTAAAATAAACCCTCTCTCCTCCACTTGTTTTTGTTGAGTAAGCTGTCACAGCAACAGGAAGAGTAACTAAGACAGAAAAATTAATTTCTACTAGTATCATTTGGGCATCTAGGTTTAGACAAGTCTGAGCCATTTGAAAGCACCCAGCCTTTCAATTGCCCAAGGCAGAAATTTCCTTTTGGGCTTAATTAAGTTGAATAACTGTACTTGTTCTATTATTTACAGCTCGAAGAACCTCAACTCATGCAGAGAAACACAAGAGAAAGCAGTGTTGCCTGTTGGCAAGTATGCTTCTTTTCCCTGACTAGAGGTTTAGTTGATATAGATCTGTCTATTTTAGAGCTCGTGAGTTAGTTGGTACTTCTGGATGCAAACGTATTTCATCTTACTACCTGGCTTATTTAGAGGCTTATCTAGGTGCTTGTCCATTTCTTATATCTATATCTGTATCTATCACTGTAACTATATATATATATGTATATATATATATATATATATACATATATATATATACTTCAATCTAAAACCCTGAAGTTTCTCATTAATAAATATACTGGGGATATCACAAATGGACTAGTCTCCTAGTGGAATTAGCTGGGTATTGGAAGCTCAACTTATGTCTTTTTAATATAGTAAATCAATTATAATCTCTGAAATAACTCATGAAAGTATTTAATTATATATTAAAATTATTAGTCATATATTTGCATATTTAAATTTTGTGAGTTGGGTAGTGGTAGCTCATGCCTTTAATCCCAGCACTTATTAGGCAGAGGTGTAGTAATACGAGCGGTGGGGCTGTGTCCCCAGCACCCCAGCCACCTGGCTAGCTTATACCCCGCAATAATTACATGGACACTGGATTCTTTTAAACACTGCTTGGCCCATTAGCTCTAGCCCTTACTGGCTAATACTGATATTCCAATCAACCCATCTCTAGTAAACTGTGTAGCTCTGGTCTTACCGGGAAAGATTCAGCATGTCTGACCTGGCGGCTTGATTCATCGTTCTCCGGGAGAGCAGAGTATGACCTCTCTGTCTGAGGCGTCTTACCTCACTTCCTCTTCCACCCAGCATTCTGTTCTGTTTACTCTACCCATTTATGTTCTAAGCTATGAAGCCAAGCAGTTTGTTTATTACTTAACCAATGAAATCAACAGATTGATATATGACACCCCCACATCACAGAGGCAGGTGGATCTCTGTAAACTCAAGGCCTGCCTGGTCTACTGAGCAAGTTCCAGAACACCAGGGCTATAACACAGAGAAATCCTGTCTCAAAAAACAAAAAAATCAAAATATTTGCACCTAGAAAACAATATTAAATTATGTTGTCATTTGGGAAGCAAAAAGATGAGAAAAGGAAGACATTGCCAGCCCCATAGAGAGGAAACGAGTCTTCAATACTTTCAAGATACTAGAGGTATGATATAGCATAAATTTATCTTCTTTATTTTGTCCTTATTCATAAGGATGTAATAACTATGAGGCAAGGAATATATATTCATCTTACAAAATACAAAATAGTTAATATTTTTATTCTTTTAATTTCTAAGGTTGTGTAAATTTTCTTGAGTTTTTATTTATTTGATATAGATTAGAAAATTAATTTAGTAACAACAAGGGTCAAAAGCACACACTACCATTCACCAAACTCATAGATCTCTTTTATTTAATCAATACAAGCAATAAAATAAAAAATGGCATATTTACTGTGTTAACTATGCTTCTATTACTTGCATTAGTGGCAGATAATCAACTATACTAATAGACAAATGCCAATGACATGTGTAAATGTTATATGCATAATTGTCTGACCTTACCTGTTAGTTCACTGCCCCAAGTCGAATGAAATCTACACTGTATAGAAAATTCTAGAAATAAGAAAAAATAATAATTGTTTTAAGTTGCCTAATGAGAGGTCACCCATGTCTTCTGTTGCCTAGAATATGAATGGCCTTGACATGAAGAGTATCCACATTGTGTGTCTTACCATTAGTCTCTTGATGGCCATCTAAGTAATTAGTTACTCTTAGTGTCACAAAGCCACTTTGATCACAGAATATTTATTTATTGAATAGTTACTCTTCTGGCAGTTCAGATATATAAAAATAAACCATAAGACACTTGCTTTAAGTCAAGGGTGACTATTTGAGTCATTATTATGTCTGTGACTATGTGAGGAAAACCAGACTTGTACGTCTTATCTCAGGTTTGTTACCTCTCAAAGATCCAGGCATCCACTCGCCTCTTGTAATGCAGCCCCAACCCTCCATGGATAAAGATGAGACTTAATAGACATGCACAAAAACAGTGAGAGAGGTTTTCAGAATCACTACTGCACCCTGAAACAATTCCTTTCAGAAAATATGACACATTTTATGAGTCTGATGCTACACCTCCCTTAGAGAAGCCTCTAGAAATACATCCCTGGCTATTGACGAATGGCTTTGCAAAAGGCAAAATCAGTGTGGAAAGATCCTGAAAAGACATACAGGAGTGATTTGGAAATTGTCAACTTAGTAAGATCAAAACACACTCAGATTTCAGATAGGGCTCTGGTTGACCAGGCTAATGTCCCTGTGGTGTTTAGTCAAGCCCAGAAGAGAACACAACAGTGAGTCAGTCAATTATGAGGAAACACAGTGGTAGTTCTGTTTGGGAGACTGAAGAAGGAAGGTTCCAAGTTTAAAGTCAGTCTGGGTTACATTACAAACTTGACTTCAATTAGACTACATGATGAAACCTTATTTCCAAAGCAAATAAGTATAAAGAAAACTTAAGCAAACATAAGATAATAATATCCATTATATTTCTTGCAGATTTAAGTCAAGAAGCACCATTAAAATCAGCAGTTTCAAAAATTACAATGATCAGGGTCAGCACAAGAGAGAAGAGAGCATGATGTTCACAAGTGTGTGCTGAAGGTATAAACTGCCTGAGCTTTTAAGTAGAATCTGTTTCCTGTAGATGCCTTAGTCTGCACAGATGAAGATGTTTCCTCACCTAACACATCGATTGCTCCGAATTCACTCTATGGAAACTGCAAGCTGAAAATTTAAATAAAAATATACTTTACAGTTTATAGTTACTAGGGACTTAAAATAACTTCAAAAATATCAAAAGATTGAGGCAATGATAGTTAGTAGCTTACTCCCCAGAAATAATATATTATTAATGATCTAGGTAAGGCACATTATTAAGCAGTGTTAAAATAATTAATTTTAAAAATCAATTTAAAATAAAGGTCTAGAACCATTCATAAAGTCTGATCTATATAGATTCAACAGATAAGAATTTTCATTGAAATCTCAGAGGAGCTTGTGTCTGCAGAATAAGGAATACCTTTATTTTATAACAAGGCACACAAAGGCGGAATACATGACCACCTAAGAGAGCAAAAGGCTTTTGCAAGTAGAAAAGAATGAATTCTCGCTAGTCCTCCATTGACTTAGTTTGATCTTCATCTGGCAGTAGGTTCCTTTAACATAGTGTAGAGTGCTAAGATTTGAGACACTGAATTCTTCTCCCAGTGCCTATCTGAACTAAACTTCTACTCCTAATGAAGTACTGTAATTGGGTCCTAAAATAGTCCTTGTCTTATCCCTGCTTCTATTCCTTAGACAAGTTACCACTCTCCTGCAAGATAACCTGTAACTACAATAATAATGCTGTCAGTACTAGTAATTCTTCAGTAAATGGATCATTAAAGTAACAATAACTCATGATTGCTTATGGTCATGAACTTTTTCTGACAAATCCTTTATCGCTGATATGGCACCACTGGTTGAAGCATCTCATTTAGTCCTTATAAGAGCTGCCTAAAGAATATTTATTATATTATCATTTTAGATCTATAAACTGAAAATTAAATAATTTGCCTAAAGGCATCTTCTAACAATTGGAATTTCATCTTTTCCTCCAAAGTACGCCAGAATTTCTGGACACAGATTTGGATCTCTTTTTATAAGCTATATAACTTCCAACAAGTCCCTTAACCTCTCTGACCTGGACAGTAAAACACCCTGGTCCTGGGTTCATGTGTGGAAATGTAAAAGCAGAGACCCACAGTGCAGTCATGCCAGTAGTTGGAGTTGCCAGGGTTCTGCTGGTGACTGGGAGTTACAGAACCATTTTCCCTTTAGGATTTCCTGCTAGAGAAAGCCTTGAAGAGTTTCCATATTCTAGTATTCCTATTACAGACTTTGCTGACCCCGGAGAACACCCAAATACTGCATCTAAAGCAGGCAGGAAGCTAGTGGGAATAGGATGCAGTGAGTGAGGCACAGTAACATGGAGATATTTCTTCATTTGCTGTCTGCAAACAAGAGGTGGTCATCCATATATATAAATAAATAAATCACTGATACTTGTTCTCTAACACATTTTTAAAAACCTTGGATATGTACTGTTTCATAACAAAGACATTGTTATAAAAGATAATATCATGAAATTTTGCATGTACCATCAACACTTAAGGAATAAAACACCAGTTGTGCAATTTAAGCTTCCTGCCTTACCTATCTTCAGCTCACTTTCCCCTAGGAAATCTAACCACAGAATCCACTGTGAGCTATTAGTCTCTATTACTGCTTCAAAAATGATGTTTTTTTGTGAGGGGAGTTATGGATAATTAATTCAGATATCATCTTGAAGCCATATGATAGCTTGTTTTTTCTCACTTGACATTTTGTTTGTTGATTGATTGATGTTGATACATGTAGACATATTTACTAACATTGAATTGACAGAGGCCACTTGTTTGTTTCCCTGATGCACAGACCCTGAATTAATCCCTCAGAAACTATACTATTTACAGTACTGTTTGGCCAATAGTTTAAGCGCATTTCTACCTAGCTCTTAAATCTTAAATTAATTCATTTCTATTATCTTATATTTTACCATGAGACTCATGACCTACTGGCAAGGTTCCAGTTGGTGACTTGTGGATTTCTCCTCTGGTGGCTCCATGGCTTCTCCCTGACTCTGCCTACTCTCTCTCTATATATCTCTTCCAGCCTGGCCTAAAGCAGCTTTATTCCTTGACCAGTACCAATAAAAAC